>NC_141149.1:32588236-33788236 GCF_053477565.2 Lygodium microphyllum
TCCTAGGAATGATTATTCTCATTCTCAAGGGAGGAGGGGGTAAGGTGGAAAAATACACTTTAAGAAAATTTGGAAAAACATACTTTAAGAACATTTTTATGGATTTTTATTAGATTTTGCAGATTTCTTGAAGAAAAATTCTCTTTCTGTACTTGAGCATTTCATCTTTCTATAAGCGCATAATCATTCTCTTCTCATCTTCCTGCAAGGAATTATCTTAAGAAAAGTAATGGTGAGCTATGGTATTATGGCAAGAACCCACAATGGCATGTTGAGAGAAAAGTAGCAAACTTCCATTCTCGGAAGAGGAACAAGCAAAGTATGGGTTGTCAGTAGAGACAAGGGCCTTCAACCAGTTCAGGTTCAGGCACATCCTAAACTTGGAGGATGTAGCTATGAAAGAACAGGCCGTGAAATAGATTGTGGAACAATGCAATATGCAAAAGTATGTGGAGAAGATTGGACTATGAAAAGTGGGTGGAATTCCTTCAAACCTTTAATAGTAATCGCATCACTGTAACTGAGTGGCAAGAAGAGGACACCCGCAAGGTGGAGGTTGACCTGAGCCCCGAGTTGGTGGAGAGAGAGTTGGGCCTGGCCAACAAAGTCAAGAGATGGCCCAAAAGGGATGTGTGTAAGATGCTAGGAATGGACAAGATTCTAGTCCACATCAATGACATCATCAGGCTCACTGACATCTCAGATCTAGAAGTCCAATTGCAAGCGAAAATGGTGCATGCCTTGCTCTCCAGCCATAGGTACAATGCACTAATGAGCTGGATCAATGTACCGATGCTGGAAAGCATTACAACCAAATCCCTTGACGAAGTGAACCTGAATGGCTTTGTGCAAAAAATGATCAAAACCTCAGCAAAAGCACTGGCCACAAGTGGAAGACCAGCAGGTGGAGAGTCCCCGGCCTCTAAGGTAAGAAAGAAGTCATCCTCCAAGGCCTCAACCATAGGATTTGGTGGGGTATTGACGGCCATCAT
The DNA here is from genome assembly GCF_053477565.2 of Lygodium microphyllum. NCBI lineage: Eukaryota > Viridiplantae > Streptophyta > Polypodiopsida > Schizaeales > Lygodiaceae > Lygodium > Lygodium microphyllum. The sequence goes on from NC_141149.1 coordinate 32,589,229, forward strand.
CCAAGAGATAGTAGGAGAGGTGCAAGGCAAAGAACAAGTTGGGATAGATCACCGCTCCATGAGTAGAAACGATCCAGTGAGAGAACTATGATGAGTGAGGAAGGAGAGCACGAGTCATAATCTATCCAAGGAGGGCTAAGAAGTAGAAGAAGAAGACTCCCCAAGAGAAGGTTGAAGAAGAGAGAAGAAAGAAAGAAAAAGCCAACTTTCTTAGGGCACAAAAGGAGTCCAAGAAGGCCGAAGAGGAGAGAAAAAGAAAGGCAAATGAAGAGGATGAGGACATTAGAAGAAAAGAAGATGAGGACCTAGTCAAGGCCATCCGCATGTTAGTAGAGTAGTGCCCCAGGGAGGAGGAGTTGCCTGCCATGAGCCCTTTTAGAGAAGAAGGATGTGGAAGCTTTCGCTCAACCGCCAAGACCCACGGACCACTTATTGTTTCAAGCGTTCCAAGCGAGCTCTAATGGCTATCTCTCACCTAGCCGACACGCTATCGATTCTACGAGTGTAGTGAGCTTACCTTGATGCTTGATCGAGTACCCTCCTCTCTCTTGCACTCCGGTAGCTCCACGATTCTTGAAGCTAGCTCAAGCATCCTCAAGCCTCCTCCATCTCCAAGCTCCATCCTCCATAGCCGCGCGCGCAAGAGAAGAGAAGAGAATAGAAGAAGAGAAGAGGAGATGGTGAAGAGCTTCACCCTCTTGATCCCTCACTCTCACACACACTCACTCCCTCACACTCTCACACTCCCTCTCTCAAGAGCACACACAAGCAAGAAGGAGAGAAGAAGAGAGGAAGAAGAAGACTCTTTTTGTCACACACCAAAGAATGAGCTTCCCATTCACTTTTCCACTTTATATACAAAGCCCTAAATCCTTTTTGGGCGGTCATCCCCTTTTCCTTCTTTTACATGGCTGGCCGTAGCCTAGGCCCTTTTTCCCATTTTCCACCATTCTAATTTATCCTATTCCCAACTAATGCGTACACTTTGCACAGGAGCAAGCCTGGCACTCTTTTACAAAGATTCGGGGGCGCTCCCGCATTTTAATGGTGCGCCCTTTTTCTCTTTTGTTGTCTCGGGCCAACACCGAAGCTTTCTGAGGGTCGTGCCTGAACATTTAAATTTTTCAGGGACTGGTTACCGGTCAAGGCGCCTTTTTTGCTATTTCCATTTTTTTCGTTTTTCGCTCCTCTGTGCTGCGGAAGCACGGTAACCTTGCGGAAACACGGTAACATTACCCCCTCCTAGCCAAGTGCCAGTCCCATGGCACTGCGATGGGACGTAGTGGCTAGTTAGGTCGGCTGCTAGGAGGAACAAGTAGGTGGGTGACACTGCTTCCAATGTGGTTGGGTGAATGATAGGTGATGGAGGTTGGGGACGATGACCAGGAAAGATTCCGGCGTGCTTTAGGCTCCATGAAGACACTCGGCATCTTTCACATTGTTGTGGCACCCCTTATGTAGCCGGTCGTCTTTTGAGTATCAGAAACGCTTGAAGCAATAAGCAATCCCTTAGGAGGATGGTACTAGAGGGATTTATTTTGGAGAAACCCCCCGAATGCTATTTGCCTTGAAAACCCGTGGCTTTGATTGAAGATCCTTGTCTTTGAGTTGAAGGTCTTCAGTTTTGAGTTAAAGGTTTTCAGGCTTGTGGAATCAATAAGCAATCCGTGGATCTTGAGGCGTTGGGCATGGATCTTTGGACGATGAGGTTCCGAGATCTATGCCAATGGTAGTTCTACCTTGACTTTGTTCAATCATGGTGGCCATCAGTAGGGCAGATGGTTGGATGCCGACACATGAAAAGAAGTTTGGGTCATTAAAGGGTACCGTGGGTGATCCTCTTCCGTGGGTAGCCATTTCTTGAAACTCGAACATAACATGCAAAAAAAGTTGTGCACTCCCTAAGGGGTGTGTCTGCTCGTTGTGTAATGTGCGGTGCTCGTGGCAGTGGAACTGGGAGATGGGTCTAACCTTGGGCAAGCCCTTGGTAACGTCCCACACTTGAGGACCCAGTTCATGCTTCGTTGGAGGTGCGGTGCGAGTCTTAGGGTGACAGGTCTGAAAGTCCTGCCCTTGATGTGCCCTAAGTGTGAAGTGGGGAGGGGGCTAGGGAGAACCCTAGGTGCAGTGACTGTGGTGCTTCTTTTGTTGGTTTTTCTCTTTTTTTTCTTTTTTCTTTTTCTTTTTTTTTTGAAATGATACATAGGCCTAATTGTCTTGATCGGAATGAGGAGGAGAAGGGGGTCGAATAGACTTGCTCAAAAACTGGTGACTTTGCATTTAATCTTTCAGATTCATGCGGACATGAAGGAAAGTGGTGGAGAGGGAGGGGTGGTTGCATCTTGTGAATTGGCTATCGTTCATGTCTTCTAGGAGGGCTAGGCAAAAAGAGGGAAGGAGACTAGCCCTCATCATGAGATGAGCCATGGTGCAGTTGTCTATAGCGTTAGGGTCAAAGAATAGGGGAGGCAGGCCGCGCTCTTGTGCGGTCGGGTCCTGCTTAAGAAGTAGCCTAAGTAACTAAGATAATTACAAGTTGTTATAAAAGCGGGGTCAGGACATGAGGATAAGTCCGCAAGAAAGCACATCATAGACTCGTCTAGGCTTTCTGTGGTAAAAAGAAGGGCATGCTCAAAGGATACTACAGTGGAGTTATAAATAATGGGAAAGTCATACTGCTCGTGGAGGGTGGCATCAAAATCTACCCCTACCCTTCGAGGGTACGCCATGTAGATAGGGTCGTTCTGCTCGAATGGCAGGGTATTACAAAACGCCATCCAGGCGAGCATGCTGATGTCGCATACTCGCCTCCTCCACAGGGGTTGGCTCTTGTAGTTTTGTACAGGGTGGGCTCTTGTAGCAAGGGAGATTGGAGAGAGAGATCGAATGCTTGAAGAAGGAGAATGAGAAAATAAGTGAAAAGTGAAAAGAGCAAGAACCAACCATAGTGGCATTAGCTCAAAGACAAAATAAAAGCTTAGAGGAAATGAAATAGAGAGCCGACGAATGGGCGACGAAGAGTGAAAGACCTGGCAAGTCGCCTGGCCCTTGTAGAAGGGAATAGAGTGTTAGCGCGGAAAGCAGGGCGCAGAGGCCACACAGACAAGATTGGAAGCCCAACAATGTGCCTTCCTCAGCTCTATCTTGGACATCACACAATCAGAAGAGGAGAAGGCCATTGAGAACTAAAGAAAAAGCTGGCCATAAGGCATAGGCTGTGTACTCAACGACAAAAGGAGAAGGGACTAGCCTAAGCCAACGACATCAAAGAAATTATTTGCTAAGGGCAAGGCTAACGGTTCAAGATGTGGACCTACTAGTCTTCAAGGAAGGAGAACCACAAGAGGCTAGAAGAGAAGATGAAATGCAAAGGCCGTAGCAAGGCTGGAATTCGAAATAGGGTAGCCAGACGAGGAGCTAGTCCTACAACCTCCCTCTCCGCGACCAAAAACGTAGCAAGATGTGGACACCACGATTGAGTGGAAAGAAGAAATCAAGAAGAAGATAATGAGGATGTTGGAGCAAGCAAGGAGAAGATTAAAAGCCCAATTAGTAATAGCCCCAAAAGCACCTATTCCACCATGAGAAGATCGTTCCCCAGTGAATTGGAATGCGGAGCTCATAGTGTGGGAGCAAAAAGAGAACCATGGCCAACCCTTTGACTTCACCTTCAAATTTCCCTCTATACTATGCAGAGTATTATCAACCAAAGTGGTGGATGAGGTGATAAGTGTGGGAGGTAGGCTCAGTGATAGGTGGAACCAAGAGAGGGAGAGGAATCCAGCACTGTGGAGAATGGAAGCACCTGATTACTAGGAAAACAGAGGTATGGAGGTACCCAGGACTGTGAAAGGCTATGAGTCCCAACCAAAGTGGAGGAGGAGAAATTGCGACGTCAACTTGGACGCCTGGATGTCGTTTTGCAACACACTACCCTTTGAGAGAAACAACCCCATATACATGTCATATCTAAGAAGGGTAGGGGTGGACTTCAACCCTAAAATCCATGACAGGTACTATTTCTCAAAAATATGCAATGTAAATGATGCCACCAAACAGGAGGATGCCCCTGACCTTCTCCGAGAACAACTTACGAGACTCGATTAACCATTTTCTTAATGAGTTCACTTATTTCCCAAATCTCGCCTTTATCACTACTTTTAACTATCTTAGATTACTTAGGGTAGTACTTGAACATGATCCTACACCACAAAAATACCGCCTCCTGCTCCTATTTTTTGATCTTAATGCCGACATAGATAGCTGTGCCATGGCTAGGTTGATGATGCGAGTTGCCCTCTTACCATCCTTTTGCATGGCCCTTTTAGAGGACATGAACAACAGCCGCTTCACTAGGTACAATCATCCATTTTTGTCCACAACTCCTCTCCAAGTTAGAATGAACCTAAAACAATATATGCAAGGAAAAGCCTTTCTTAGTAAGTCCCTTAAGCCCCCCAACTTCTTCTCATGACCATGATGATGAAGATTAGTTCTTCGTTACTTTCAAAAAAAAAAAAAAGAGAGTAAGAAAACAGAGAAGAAAATCACAAGAGAAAGCAAGAAACTCACTACATGAGCACCACAGTCATTGCACCTAGGGGGTTCCTCAAGTTAGATGTATTCGGTGGCCTCGGTCTGCGAGCTCCATCTCTAACCCCCTAGCCACTTTTGATTTCCCGCTTCACACTTAATAAGCACATAAGGGCAGGACATACCTAGGGAGGTCACACTCGTCGTCTATGGTTAGACATGTCTCCCTAAGTTTTACCTATCACACCTCCCTTATGCACAAACTAGGTCCTCAACTGTGGGACAACACCTAGGTGACCTAGCTCCCAGTTCCACTAACACAAGCACATCACACTACACAGTAAGGTAGAGACACCCCCTAGGCAGTGCACTTTTCTTTTCCTTTCACGTAAAGACGAAGGTGACCAACCACCGACCTCGGAGGCCCTGTCCTTCACTTGACATACCCTTGGCCTCCACCACCTCAACCATTTGACAAGCTTCTCACCCATGACCAGTCCCCCCATAAGGCCCCACAACCATCCTTCAACTTACTGAGTCCTCGTCATAAAAAAGAACCGCAAGTGCCATGAGATTGGCACTCGACTAGGAGGGGGGTAATGTTAACCCCAATGCAGGACAAGAAAAAAGAAAAGTAAAAATAAATCCAATAAAATTTCGAAATGTGGACCCAATGAAGTCAACAAGAATGAAAAAATGCAAAAGGCGCAAAGGCAACCTCAGAAAAATGCAAAAAGATGGAAGGCACATTTTTAAATAAAAGATGCCTCCTAAAATTTTGTAAAAGAGCGTCAGGCTCCCTCCTATGCAAATTGTAAAATCTAGACAGGAATAGGTGAAGGGATAAGGTAAATAGAAGGAAATAGGAAAAAAGGACCTTGGCAAGATGCCCGATCATGTAAAAAAGGGGATGGGTACCCAAAGGATTTAGGGCTTGTATATAAACTCAAAAAGTGAATGAGAAACTCGTTCTTGGTGTGTGGCAAAAGTAGCTCTCTTCTTCTTCTTCTTCTTCTCTTCTCTTCCTCTTGCTTGTGCGTGTGCTTGAGAGAGGGAGTGAGTGTGAGGGTGTGAGGGAGTTAGTGTGTGAGGGTGAGAGACCATGGTGGAGAAGCTCTCCATCTTCTCCTCTCTTCTTCTCCTTCTTGTTCTCTTCTCTTCTCTTGTCGTGTGGGCTATGGTGGATGAAGCTTGACAGTAGAGGGTTGAGCTTGCTTAACCTTGCATCACGGATCGTGGAGCTACTAGAGTGCTTGAGGGAGGTGGCTACTCATTCGGGCATCAATGTAAGCTCACTACACTTGTAGGATTGGAAGCGCATCGGCGAGGTGAGAGATAGCCATTAGAGCTCGCTTGAAATGCTTGAAAAAATAAATCGATTCCGATAAATCGGATCCGATTCCATGGTTCTCTTTTTGTTCGCTAGATGTCCGTGGGTCTTGGTGGTCAAGCATGAGCTCCCACTTCATGGTCAAAATAGAGATTTAACAAAGAGTGTGGCTAGTTGGAATTCTTCGCTATGTTCTCATCCAAGTGGCTAGGATTTCCTACTTGATCTCACTAGTGGTCTTGAACATGAAACAAGTGGGAGAAGATTATCACCTCCCACTAGGATGGCCCTAGTTGTGGCAAGCACATTGGTCAATCATAATTGGGATTGAAATTGGATGACTATCTCTTTGAGCAAGATTTATCCTACACCAACCTATGCAGAATTCTTACAAAGCTAGTGGAACATCATAGTAGGAAGGATTAGGATAGTAAACTTTTGGCTGCATTATGGGCCTATCAAACTTCTTACAAAGCTGATATTGGTCTCTTGCCTATCAAACTTCTTACAAAGTGGCTATTGGTCTCTTGCCTTACAAATTGTCCTTTGGGCTAGAAGCTATCGCCCCATTGGAGTTTTTGACTCCCAACATACGGATTCTAGTTTAGATTGGCTCCTTAACGGATTCTAGTTTTAGATTGGCTCCTTCCAAAGGAGTCCCTATTCTTCCAATTGGAATTGTTGGCACATATGGACAAGGATTGAAACCAAACTACTTATCTTCTATCAAAACTCTAGTTGCGGTAGAATCATCAAACCGATTGCTTCTCTAAGAAGTGCTTATTCAAATGTGGCCAAGTAGTTTTGGTGTTTAACACCCAAATGGGGAAGATTTTGAGAAAGTTGAAATTTTGCTAGAGTGCCTAGTTCTAGGTGTTCTACGATACCAAATCAAATTATTTCTAGCTCATAGGTATTCAGAGAAGTCTCCTCCCCCACATCAATAATGGATTTTGGTTGCAACACTGCAAACAAGTTGGCATGCCTATTCCCTATATTGGATGAGTCCAATGAGTCTCCAGCTTCTTCTACTCTTCAGTTTGGAGACAAATCTCTTGATGCACCAGTTTTGATGATAGCAAGTGTTCAAGTTTAAATACCCCTAGTGGCTAATGATGTGGCTTACATGGAATATCTTAAAGGTGCTTATTGTTTTAGGCAAGTGATATCTCTAGTGGCAATATAATGTTTCACGATGCAGATGTCACTTATGGTTCATTATGGGAAAAGTGACTGACATGGTGAGCATGCATTTGTGATTTATTTTCAAGACTTGTTCATTGGTACCATGACATATGTATGAATGAAGTTTTATTAGGCTCATTTGCCAACTATTGCATTCAGCTCACTCTCTCTTGTTACCCTCTCGCTCTTTGTGTTTTATTTTTCTCTATAAGCTCTTCTCTGCAACCATGGTGGCTAACCAAGTTGTGTTTAACAAAGTTGTGCCTCTTCTCCCTAATCACCTTGAAGCTATTTGTGCTTGGGATAAGTCCTTGTTTTTAGAAACCTTTATCTCCTTGCCATGGAGCACTATACATGTTACAGGCTGCCATTTGTTGCTTAGTTGCATTAAGGATTTCAAGATTGGAAGGACATTATCATCAAGGACAGCACTGGACAACATGCACCATTCAAGGTACTCAAAGCATTGAGGATTTAATCAAGAGCTTGGATATGTGTGATGATAAGTGCAAAGAGAAAGGCAAGGGAAAATTGCAAGAAAAGTATGATGATCACAACATGGTTCCTAGTAAGTCTAGCGTAAGAATTGAGGAGATAAGTGCCTTGGAGGTTGATTATGATTATGATTACATATTGGTAGTTTTTTCTCATGATGTTTCAAAATTGGCTGATGCCTCATCCACTTATGCTCATTGTTGACTCATTGATTCAGGTGCTTCATTACATGTTACCCCTCATCGAGAGTGGTTCCATTCCTATTGTTGGAAGAGGGCCATGTAGTTAGAGTATGACTCATTGTTGAAAAACCATACATGGAATTTAGTTCCTTTGCTCAATGGAAAATATGCATTGATGTTTAAGTGGGTGCACAAGTTGAAGAGTACATGTGGATGCCCTAAGCTAGCATATTTAAGCAGGAGCATGGTATTGACTTTGATGAGGTATTTTCTCTTGTAGCCAAAATGACTACCCTATGCTTAGTATTGGCCTTGGTTGCTTGGTTAGATTTGAAAGTCTATCACATGGATGTTAAGACGACTTTCTTACATGGGGACTTGCGTGATGAGATTTATATGCAATAGCCTAAGGACTTTCAGGAAAAGGGTAGGGAACACCTAGTGCGCAAGTTGAGAAAGATCCTATATGGTCTTAAGCAAGCACCTAGGGAATGGTGTCATAAGTTCGATGCATTTCATGCAATCAAAGTTGAGAAAGGCCTATATGGTCTTAAGCATGCACCTAGGAAATGGTATCATAAGTTCAATGCATTTTATGCAATCACAATCTAATTGCCATAGTGATATGGATCTGTATATCTACATGAATGCTTATGATGGCAGCCTTATTATGTTGGTACTTTATGTGGATGATTTATTGATTGCTAGGAGAGTTCATGACGAGCTCGATACTTTGAAAACTTAGCTCAAGAAGAGCTTTAAGATAAAGGACATGGGGCAAGCCTCATATATTCTTGGGATACATATAATGTGTGATTGCTCTAAGGGACTCCTTTACTTGTTATAGAAGAAGTACATACACAAGGTCCTTGAGCACTTCCATATGTAGGATGTTAAGCCTATTGACTGTCCTTTACCTTCCCATGTGAAGGTCAGTCAGGTCAATTATCCCTAATTAGATGAGTAGAAGGTCGAGATAGCCAAGATCCCTTATGCATATGCAGTGGGTAGTTTGATGTGTGCCATGATAGTTAGGTCAATTGTCCCTAGTCAGATGAGTAGAAGGTTGAGATAGCCAAGATCCCTTATGCATTTGCAGTGGGTAGTTTGATGTATGCCATGATAGTCACTCACCCTGACATAGCATTTGTAGTAGGAGTTGTAGCATGCTATATGGCTACACTTGGCCGTCGACATTGGAATATTGTGAAGGATTTAAAAGACACTGCAGAAATGAGCATTTGCTATGGTGGTTAGGATACTATAGTTGTGGGTTACATTGACATTGACTATGCAAGACATGTAGAAAGTTAGGAAGTTCACCTATAGGTATGTCTTCACTTTTGTTGGAGGTGCTGTTTCTTGGACGTCCAGCGTGCAAAAATGCATGACCTTATCTACTACTGAGGCAGAGTATGTTGTAACCATTGAGGCTTGCGAGGAGGCCCTATGGTTAGACCATTGGTGGTAGGCCTTATTATTACTATTACTCCTATACTACATTCAGATTCTATAAGTGCTATTTGGTTGGTCAAGAATCCAGTCTTCTATACAAAGACAAAGCACATTGAGATGTGCTATCACGTCATCGGGGAGATGGTAGAGGACAAGTCTATTGAGCTTGAGCTTGTCAAGATCTCAACTCAAGAGAATCTTGCAAATCTACTCACTAAAAGTCTCTCAACAGAACATTTTGCCATTCTTAGGAAGAAAATAGGCATAGTATGAGATGACCTCTATTTCTCATCCTTTATACTTTATATGCATTTGTACTTTGCAAATTTTTATTGTTCTCTTCTCAATTAGAAACACATTTACCTGTAAGTGGGAGTATGTTGGGGATAAAGGTGCATGTGGCTACGTTGCCCTATATTTGCTTCATACATCGTGACCACACATCGGTACATTGCAGGTGGTGGACACCTATCACTATCGCTTTATTTTTTAATATTTTAGTGACTATTGAATACGAGAAGGCTGCCACACATTTTGACTGTTGGAGTTCCTCTTTCACTTACTTCTTTGCATTTGAGAGGGGATGCTAAGCAATGTAAAATTAGATCAAATTTCTATAAGATTATTGGTACATTTATTTGGCTTTGGAATAAACTTGAGAGCAAATTAAAAATATTTTTAAAAAGCTATATTTAAACAGTGATAGGATGAAGGCTTCAAAACCTTCGTAAAAGGGATGAGGAGGATCATTGACACTTCATCACATCCACTCTTAGGTGCGAGATCTTCTACCACTCCAATGTATCATGATATTGCCCAACTTGCCATACTTGTTGCTCACCAGCCATCAAACACAAGTCTCTCTTCTTTGTTGCTACTCTATCAGGATCTCCATTTACACGACTACTCTAGACTTTCCATGCTACTAGGCTGCATCAAAACACAATATCTTTCAACCTTAAAATTTTTTACAATATTATTGGCACATTTATTTAGCTCTATAGTAATACAAAAGGTAAGTTAAAATGATTTTGAAAACTATATTTAAATAGTGATAGGATGAAGGATTCAAAACCTCTATAAAGGGACAAAGAGGATCATCCACACTTCATCACATCCACTCTTTGGTGCTAGATCTTCTACTACTCCAGTGTGATCTTGCCCCTAACCTACCAGAATTGTTGTGCACTAACCATCACACACAAGTCTCTCGCTTCTCTCTGTTGCTACTCTATCACCATCTTCATTTATAGGACTACTCAAGATTGTCCATGCTACTAGCTTGCTTCAAATTACAATATCTTCCAATCTCTTTGTTGCTTAGTGACATGATTTAGAGTCCATGCTACCCTATCCAACCATCCATGCATCCATTCATGAAACACAACATCTACTTGTGTAAAGCACTATCTCTATTACCACCAAATGCAACATGTCTTGACCTTGTATTTCTCGCTTTAGTAAACACATATTTCTTTCTTCATTAGTATTCATACACAATAGTTAGTTTTGGGTCCTTCTCTTTTGAGTGCTAGTTGGCCTCTTTTCTTTAAGATCTATTTTGCAAATGATGTATTCCATCCAATTGATTCACGGTATCATTGATTCAACCTTCAATACCCAACAACTTAGGTTTGTAACTTAGAGGCTTCTGTGGCCTTCAATCACCTTCTACATGAAGCTTTGGTCTTCCTTTGCTAGATTGTAACCAGATCCCTCCAACCAACCCACCCCCCTCCCCCCCCTTCCCCTTTGCAAGAAATGTTTGGGCTAGGGTAAGTGGGCGTAACGTGTCTAGTGTCGATCCCCATTGATGTGGCATAACTGTCGAGATTTTTTACTCAATTCTTTATCGCACCATTACATTTTTGAAGTCGTGTAGCTTCAAAACATATTGTAGACACTTGAAGTAGATAACGTATAGTCCGCTGACATACGATAACGTTACTTGTAATAAGGTAGGTTCGTTATTTCAATATAACTCTGACCATAGAGGTTTGAGGACTTGTAGATACCTTGAAAAGAGTCATCTCAATCTCAAAAAATGACTACAGAGGTTTGATGGACTTGTAGATACTTTGAAACTTGGAGCCTTTTGGGGATTAGCCCAAACATGATAAAAGAACATCGGTGTGAAGCGTGGGGAGAATTTAGGGGGTGGTGCACTTGCAAGGGGTGAAGTGCCTAGTAAAAGTTAATCTTTACTATTAGTTAAGGGGAGGTCGGGGGCAGATGCCACGTGGCAGCCCCCAACCTCCCCACAAAGAAACGCGGGGGCGGGTGCCACTCGTCCAGCACCCGCCCTCGCTGCGAAAATCGCGCCCGCCCTGGCGAGTCTAGGGGCGGAGCGCCTAGTATTGGGTAAGGTGGAGATGTGGTTATTGTCGATTTAAAGGAAAATGCGAACAAAGTGTTATTGTCGATTGAAGTCGCTTTTTGACCCAAGAAAAGCCTACCACTTACATCTACAAACATTTTTCTTCGGAATAATCACACGATAAAATATAATTAAGTTTTGGATATATAGGCGGCAATAAAGTAACCATGGTTAGGATAAGCGCGAGCGTCTGACCCGACGCGAGTTAAAGACTCTTCCTTTTCCCTTTTCCAAGTCACTTCCTGCAGTGTGTCTGCAGGCCCCCCATAGCCATAGCCATAGCCATAATCAGAGTAGAGCACCCCTTTCTTCCCCACACACAAGCGCGCGCGAACGCACACACATACTCTCTCTCTCTCTCTCTCGCTCGGAAAGGAACACTTGTCGATTCTTTCTTCTGTGTCACGCACACACCATCAGGGAAGATACTAATCTCCCTCAGGTCATTGTCTGCTTGTGTTACGCAGAGGCACATTCCATCAAAATCCACCCCTCAAGTTGGCTTACGGGAGCGTGCTCGATTTGTCCGTGCAATATATCTCAGGGTTTTATAGTGCCCCGGGCCGATGCCTGTGCCTCTGGTGCCTTATCCCCCTCAGCCGCAGATGGCACCGCCCCCTTCAGGTAAGATGGTACTCCATAAACTTGCATCCTTTGATTTCATGGGCGCTAATCGGACGTACACCACATAGCCTTTTATGTAAAATCAGTCATGTCTTGTAGAAAATTTAGCGAATAGAATGCCGCGTTTTACCTGTTGCTTTTCACCGAGGCGTTGTTTTCCTGTACATCTTCATCAGGCATCCTCTCATTTTCATATTAAAAAGCACTCGGCCTTGCATTGCGTTGGAATCTAGACATGGTTCCCCTAAGTTATGTAAGAGCTATAGACATAGATCAGAAATGCACAACTCTTTTACCATCGGGTTTCTGAAAATTTAGGATCAGTTTGTAAGTATCTGGCGCAGGTAGAAATCAAGAGGTGTAATAGCAGGTAGAAAGCTGGGTGTATATAGCTGTCGCAATTGTGCTATTGCTCACGCAAAGCTTAACAGACAACATATGAAGTCGATCCACAGAGGTCTTGTGTGTTTGCGATTCGCAATATGAACATCTGTGATGTTGAATGTAAGTGTGGTTTGCCCTTTCTCCTACCTTTTTGTGTATTGCTGCAGCTAGTCGGCATGAAGTGAAATGTTCTAGCAAGATCTACAGATTTATCAAAGTCCCCTTTAGTTACTCTATTAACTGCCTCCTTCGACTCTGCATTGTTTTAGTGACCTCTGCACATGAAAACGTTCCGCTACATAGTTGATTTGGTCAAATCTCCACGGAGAAGCTGCGAGCTGTCTTTATTTTAATCAGCCCTGTATATGGAACTATCCTACTGGAAAGTTAGTTATGTGCACTTTCCTAATGAAAACGTCCTGCCTTGCAGTCAAGACTCAATTCTCTGCATTCATAAGAATGTTCTTTGGACTTCCTTTTACTCGCTATCAGTGCTCTCTTCGGTCTGTCCGTCCCCCTCTCTCACTTCCCCGTTAACCTTGTTTCCCTTCTCTATGTGGGTGTGGGTTTGTGCAGATACATGTGCATGTATAAGCGTTTCTTAAACTGAGTCCGCGGTGGCAAAAATGTTTCTGAATCCACCAGTGTCACCAGACTGGTGCTTGCAGAAATGGATTTGTTAACAGATCCTTGGGAAGTGGCGTAATTTAACATATCGATTTTTTAAAACATTTTCTATCAAAGTATGTTTGCCTGCTTGTTTAGGTACGCTTAACGCAAGCCTTGGAAGCTCAACATGATACAAAACTCTGTCTGAGTGGTGAATGGCTGTCATATTGCTAACACAAATTGCATTCAGCAGGATCACAAGGACAGCTTGTGTGCAGTGGTTGCCGAACTCTGCTTGTATACCCTCAAGGAGCAGCCAATGTGCGTTGTGCTTTATGTAGCATAGTGACACCTGTCCCTCCTCCAGGTTAGTTACACCTCTTCTACATAATTTTCCCTTATGAGCCATTAATAAGCTTAAATGTTTGTCATAGATGAGAAGGGTATTTTATCTTGCAGGAAAGTAATTGAATTTGCATGAAGGTGATTTTGAGAGGGGACATGTTAGACCTGGTATCTCTTGGAATACCAAATAAATTTATACTCTATGAGGGTTGGTCGAGATGCAATCAGTGTGAAGCATGTGGGTTGTTTTGAACTGACCCTAAATGGTGTGAGCCTTTTGGAAGAAACTGGCTGTCGATGCTCCTTGAACAAGGTAAGGGATGCTGGGGCTAGTAAAAGTGCTGAGCCTTGTAAGCATCATCACAACAATCACATATAACTGTGTGTGTGATATAGAACTATAGCACACTTATAAATATTAGTCTGGTAGTAAGAGATGCTGGGGCTGGTAAAAGTGCTGAGCCTTTTAAGCATTATCACAATGATCGCATATAACTGTGTGTGTGACATAGACCCATAGCACACTTATAAATAGGAGTCTGGTAGAATCATAGGTACCATAGATGTCAGTCCATTTGAAATTGGTGCTCTTCTTGGTAAGGTCATGGACTGGAATTTTTGTGATTTTTTGCATGCATCTTCTATATTATGAACATAAAGCAAGAAGATCATATGCATTATGTATACAAGTCAAATCTGGCCATTCCAATATGGGGCTCAAAAACAATATGCCTCTTATAATGGATTTGTTTCAAGGAGAGATTTCACTCTTTCTCACAAAAAGTACAGTTTATACTTCCTCAAGTATTGAAAAGTATTTTCTGACTCTCTTATTGCTTCTCCTTTATCTTGGAATAGACATTAATATCATAGGAGAAAGTACCCACATAGTTTCAATGTGATTGATATATTGGGCAATTAAATGAGATGGAAAAGAAATGGGAAAAACACCTCTAAAGGATAAAGAAACGTCCCTTTACCACATTGATGAAAATAGAAATTATTGCAAAGAGTTTATGAAATTGATGATTACTTGGCAAAGGATTGGAAAGATTAATTGAAATTTCCCGAGGCCACCTTCATGAGCTTTGAAGTCCATTCCCAAGGGGCTCACTTGAATCTTTTGGTGTGTAGGCTTAACACTTTTGCCAAAAAAGTTGCCTTTATTTATCATCCATGTCAAGGGACAAGTAAGGCATCAATAGCAACCTAAAATATGCCAACTCGTTAGTAGCAACTTTGTGTGCCCATTTGTTGAAAATAGCCCAAGTAGAGATGTGCTTGATACTCTTCCTTTGTCTTGGAATAAACCTTAATATCATGGCAGAGTTCCTACGTATATCCAATGCGTTGGATATAAGATGTATCCATGTACTTCCAATATGGTTGATATATTTATCCATCATCCTCTTGAAAGTAGGAGCATTTGTAATGTTGAAAGTGATTGAAGTGTTTGTGATTCCAAAAGGCATCACCAAATACCCTCTGTATAACCGTTGCATTTTCATGATGAAAGTTCCTTGCGTGAATATAATCCAAATTCTAAAAGTTATATTGTGGATATTGTTAGGATTGAAGTTTTTCCCTACATTCATTATCAAAAGTGTGTGGTCTAGTAATAAGTAAAGAGAATGTCATGCGAGGCTATTGAATTGGGATTGAAATTTCTCTCTACATTCATTCTTACTGCGTTTGAAATGCAATTTTCGGGACATTCTTTGAAGCTATTCGTATCTGATGGTATTTGAACCTTAGATTGATTTTGGTGAAATAGCATGCGCGACAAAGCCGATTTACAAGATCATCCAATATTCTTGATGGTCACCTTATTGGAACCCTTGTAATCGGCACAAAAGCGCATCGTGCTATCCTTCCTTTTGGCGAGGACAAGCACACCCCATGGGGATTTACTTGGCTCAATAGAACTCTTAGCCAAATAGTCCCAAAGTTGCCTAGCTATCTCGTCCTCTTTTTTCAAAATAAACCTATAAGGTTGCTGAGAGATGGGATGGCTACTAGGCAAGGTTTGAATCCAATGGCCTAAGGTTCCGCGAGATGGCAAGAGTCCGTCAGGTAACTTGGGCGGAAAAACATCAGCATACTCATGTAATATCTAATCCAAATACTCACTTACATTTGAGCTTATATTAAGTTTATTATTTAAAGAAATCAAATTACATTGATTATCAGACAATTCAACTTTTTTAATGATACAAATATAAGTAGTAACAATTGGATCGGAAAAATGTTAAGTAAACTCCATCGCTGAAATTATATGTATATTATTTTTTGTGATCCTGAAGGGTAAACAGCCCTTGATCACAGGGAAACAACCATTAAACTGATAAGAAAGTGTATGATTTTTGTTATCAATATATAAGGAGGAATATTTTTCAAAGAACCATGGTATGCTAAGAATGACATCCCCATGGTCAAGGTGCATAAGTTGGAAATCCATGGTTTGATGGTACTGTTGGATCAAATGATTCAAGTCTGGCACCATTTGATCCAAGCGATCCACTGTAGGGCCTTCCGTATAAGGGACACGATAAACTCGGCTAGCAATTACCGTCTGGAGTTGTAGACTTTGCATCAAGCAAGAAGAAATAAAATTATAAGTAAAACCATCATCAAATAAAACTGTAATGCCTTGGCCATTTATACGTCTTGTGATCTTTAAAAGATCATGCGGACCAATTTTTTTTAAATTAATGGAACTATTGTTACTATTGCTAGAACAAAGCATTCTTCAAGTAAAATAGAAGAAATACTTGGAGGTTCAAGAGTATTTATTGAAGACTTGGAAGTAGATTTCACCTTTTTGTTTTGAGGACACTCGCCATCACTACGAAAATGACTTGTCTAATGGCAAGTGAAACAACGGTTCTTCGAATGATCCTTGTTGTAAGTGATCTTATGCTCGTCTTTTTTTTAATGCACCTTCAAAGTTGGCCAACAAGTTGTTGCTACCATGGTAGATGATTTCTTCGACTTAAAGATTGAGGTAGCTCGACGGGAATCCCCAGCCAACTAGTTACTCTTACTTGTAGCCAAAGTATTATTGAAATTCATTGCATATTTGTAGAGGTCCTTGAGCAAGTGAAGAGGATTGAGGAGTACCTCATTTTGGTAGCGCGGCGGCAATCCAAAAAGGTATCACATGTAGAGTAGTGCTTGAGGATCATCGAAGGCCTTTGTCTTATGCAATAAATCTTTAAATTCCTGCAAGTATGTATCCAAGCTTTTCTTCTCCATATCAAGCTCAACTAATTTTTGGAAAATTTCAATCCGATCATTGGTCACAAAATGTTCTCAAAAGATGGATTGAAAATGAGCACAAGTCATTCGCTTAGGATATAAGTTCGCCCACCAAATATATACATTTTCTTGTAATATGATTTATATTTGCTTGATGTGCTGAGCATTAGTTCATGCCATCCATTTGGCGAGTCATGAGTTCATGTTTGTCTGATCACATTCCTTCTTTTCCCCTTTAAAGGGATTAGGTTGGAGTTAAAGAGGCAACGCTCTCATGGCTGCGGGCATAAATGGAAAATGGGGAGTGCGGATCTCGGCTAATTGATATTGCATTTCCTTCACTTGAGCTTGGAGAATTGCCACAATGGACGAATCTCCTTCGAACTTAAAAGGAGAAGCAGCTTTGGAATGCTGCTTGTGCTTGTGTTTGGATTTATTGGGAGAAGCGGAATGGGTATTCTTCATGTGCTGAGATTCAATGAGAATGGGTGCATCAAAGGGAGATACACCATGAGAAGATATAGTATTAACAGAAGGAGAGGTTTTAAGAGAGATTGAGAGAATTGTCGATTTGGAGTGCAAGGAGTGCAAGAGAGAGGAGTAGAAGCAATAGAAATGTTTTGCATTTAATGCAGAATCGGAGCCTTTTTTTTTAGGTAGGATGGTCAGGCAGAGGTGGAGTGTCACAACTCTATAGAAACAGAATTTGTATCCTTTTTCATTAAATTGTCTATATAATGATTTATTAAATTTATTTCCTTTGCACTAATTAGATATAAAGAAAAGTGCATTGGAGCTGGCCACTGATGAGTGGTCACAGGTTATGGTGGACCTACACGGTGGGTTAGAGAAAAGATAGTTCACACTTCCACCTATATGGCCCGATTGGGCGTCTATGACTAGAACTCACGCATATCAGGGTTAGACTCGCACACAGAAAGGATTGATGCCTTGAAGTGTGGGCTAGATCCACCAGAACAGACAGTTACAATCAACAAGATGGCATGATCATGAAATGCTTGTATAATGTGCATGTGTGGGCTGAAAGCTTGAAATGCACATTTCTTTGCATAGGAAAGTCACATGAAGATTTTGATACCGTTTTTGCGATGTACACGGAAAAAGCTTTCATATGACACCCATATTGGGGGGGGGGCGGGTCCCCTAAATTTTAGGAGGTCCCTAAATTTTAGGAGCCTCGAATTAGCCTAAAAATGCTAGTCCTAAAAAATAGGGATGTCATTCTAAAAATAGTAAGTTCTGTACTCTGACTGTGCTTACTAAATTTGGTTGTTTCTATTCTTGACAGTATTCAACCCAAAAAGGAAGGCCATAGAGAAGAGACAAGTGTTAAGACACTTGTCACACAAGTTTCCAAGTGTCCCACCACTTGTCACATCTCATGACATGTGGCTGGACACTTGTCTTGTGCTACTCCACTTTCCCCTTTTGTACTAGCTCTTCCCTCTCCTATAAATAAGAGCTCGTTTTTCTTCATTCAGCATCATTTTTCTTTGCTGTAAACTCATGTACAACACCCACAGATAGCTAGAAACTGGCCCCATCCATCCCCATCATCATCCCCCACTTCTCCATTATCAAATTCCTCCATATTCCCTCTTCTATCACTGCTGTTTTACAGGACAGCCAGCCTGTAAATTCATTACAGCACCTCCTTCTCAAGCTCTTTCTTCCATTTTAGCAACAAGAAGCAAGCCCTATCCATGTACTACTGTTCAACGATGGAGAAAGGCTGATTTCCCCTCTTTCTTCTCTCATACTGTAAAGAAATTAGTTCTTATCATTGCATAATAGATAATGCATGTGTGTTTGTACATCTTTGCATGATCTTGCGAGAGTGAGAATTACTTCTCCTCACTCTCAGGTTGATTGTAACTGAGCTCTTCCCTAAGGGACTTGGGTTGAGCAGAAATACATTCCTTCGGGGGGGGGGGGGGGGGTGGTTTGCCCATCTTCAACCCTCAATCTTGTCTCCATTACTTTTACATTTTCATGGCTGTAATTTTGTGAGTAATTTTCATTTTCAGCTTTAAGTGTTCATTCTCTTTTATATTAAATCTCGAAAACAAGCGAATATCATAATTGTTAAGCATACTACGATGGAGGAGGAGCTAGGCTACCAAAACGCAGGTCCCAACAGTCCCTATGATAGACAAGTGATAAAATCACGGATGGTCAGTGATGGAAACTGTCGCCAAAGGCTAGGATGTTGAGGCCAACTTGGAGATGACGACGTTAGGCTAGGAGAAGGCTTCCACACTGAAAAACGTAGGTGAAGGTGGATGAAAAGAGAAGGGTGCTGATGTGAAGTAGATGATGGTGAGGCCAAGAGGAAGATGCTCCAAATGCAAAGCCTAATGCTGGAAGAGGGCACTTGAAGTAGAAGAGGAAGGGTGAAGGCAGCCACGAGCCACAAACCGCAATGTCCTCTTGAAGGGGTGTGAGGGCAGTAGAAGGGGCTGGTGAGAGAAGGGAAGGGTGTTTGATGTGACAGAGGAAGAGGGGTGAAGAATGATTGAAGAGTGGTCGGAGTGGTGAAGAATGAATGAAGTGACTGTTTGTTTATAGACATAAGCTATCTAGGGTGGTGTACCATTGTGTGGCTGCCCACTGAAACGCCCACTGAAAAGGTGCCCAAAATGTGGACATCAACCCTTTTTGGGGCTATCAGTGCGAAACCCTGAATGAAGTGTGTAAACTGAAGAAGTGGTTTCTTAACAATAGTAAATGAGCTACAACAAGAGAATAGAGTGTATTTGTTGAATTGAAAAGATAGAGTGAAAGTACAGCCTAGTTTAGGTCATGAGTTGACCTAACCAGTCTTCCACCAACTTACTAGAGTTAGGCTAACTTACTCTAGTTCCTAGTGTTATATCTTAATGTCTAAAGATACTAGGTACACACACTACATTAACACTTGAATAAGTGTCCATACCACACAAAATACATTGGGCATTGCCCAAAATTACCAAATTCTAAACCCTCCTTGCAGTGCCAATGATACAAGCCTTCCTTCTCGGATAGAGTGGTAAATAACCTGATTAAGGACTAATTATAGCAAACATAAAATTCATGTAAAGTGAAAATGAACACTTTACCACTTTAATCTTGGACATTGGACACTTTGTTGGCTCCAAGATTGGTGCCTCTTGCGGTATTTCTTTATCTTATATTGCAATTGAAAGGAGTACAATTGAGATCCTCTAATCTCCTCCGCTAATCCAAGTGCCTCTTGGTGTCAAAACTAACCGACAAGGTTCTAAACTTGTATGCCCCTTGGTTTGCTTGGGGATTGGTTTTCACCCTGCTCCATGAAAGACAAATTCAGCCCCAAATCTGATATTGGCTGGTTGGCTTGTTGAATCTCTCTGAAATTCCTCAATTTCAGCTACTAGAATTCAAGTTTTAGATCCTTAATTCTAAGCATACGTTCGGAGGTGGCTGTCAAACTCTAATTTTTGCGTAGTTACGCAAAATAGCCCAAAACAACACTCAGGAAGGGGCAAAACAACGAGATAGGGTTAAAATTTTTTGAAACCCGTTCTCTGGACGGAAATGAAAGTTTGTGTCCTTTTAAGAAAACATAATTTATTTTAGGCCACAAATGTGCCATTTGATGGCGGACTTGCTAAGATTGAGACAAAGTATAGGATAGACTGAGTGCAGAGTTCGGAGTAGGAAGAGTGAGTTGAAGGAGTGAGAGCACGACACAATTAGTATTTAGTACAATGACGAGGTGTACCACTTTAGGTTTAGATAATTTACAAAGTACAAGAGTGTAGGGGTGCGTTCACACTCCAACATCGTAAAAGGCATGGTGAGCCTTTATTCCCAACAACCTCCCAACTAAAGGCAACCTGCCTGAGGGTAGAGAAAAGAATCAGCTAAGTCTATGTATGTACAAAGTTGAAATACACATATACTATTCAACCCCCATTATCTGGCGGCAATGAGCAAAGTGCTCTATTGATAGACCCTTGTGAGAAGATTTGCAGGGTTATTATATGTATGTACCTTGACAAGCTCAATGCCCTTGCTGTCGAGTACATCCCTGATAAAATGATACTTCACTTGTATGTGCTTTGTCTTTGCGTGAAAGATATGATTCCGTGCTAGCATAATAACACTTTGACTGCCACAATGGAGGATAGGAACCTCTGTAATCCCAAGCTCTCTCACCAGACGTGAAAGCCATAAAGCCTCTTTGCATGCCTCAGTGGCAACCATATACTTTGCCTCTGTAGTAGACAATGCAACACACTTTTGCAGTTTGGATATCCAAGAGACTACTCCACTTGTGAACGTTGTCGGAGTGTTTGGGGTTGAAAGTCTACCGCGGGGGTAAGAGACAGCAGGGTGAAGGGAGATTTAGGGAGAGGAGTAGATTACTCCTTCATCTTCCATGTCAGAGTACTGGTCACTACTTGAAAACTGCGATCATGCATCACACAATTTCGCCAATCCTTCTTTTTACATAAAATCCTCCCAAAATGGTTGAAAGCTACATGCTTTCTTTTACATGCCATCCTATTCTAGAAGTTATTTACAATTTTTGGTTTTTACAAGAGAGAATATCTAAAATATCAAAAATTAGCTATTGTCCAAAAATCTAGTATTTTTAAGCCATCCACACTACGAACACTGACATTAATGACTAATATGGCATTCATTCTCTAGATCAATAAGAAAGCCATACTCTAGAGTTTTTCACATTGTGTCCGCGTAGCGCCACGACAGCCATCCCCTCCTAAGCTGCACATCCTCCGGCATGTGCCAAAGTCTTACGGATCTGCAGTGTCAGAAGAAGTATCCTCTGCCATGTCAATGTCTTCATCTTCTACCTCTTTTTCTTCCATATTCTCATGTTCATGTTGAATGTCCAACTCCTTTTAACTTATACGCTGAAGAATCCTTACGTTTAAAGAGCTTGATATGTTTTCCAGTCACTGGAATCCTTAGAGCTGTCCCATCCATCTCATTTAGTGCATAGGTAGCATTATCAAAAACAAACCTTACCACATATGGACCAAACCATTGCTTTGCCATCTTCCGACTGGCACTATGTTGATTTTCCAAGCTGCTATCATAAACTAGCACGTAGTCCCCTTCTTGTATAGCTCGTGGTCAAAGTGTGTGTTGTTTGTCAAACCTCTTCTTGTTCTTGATCCTTGCAGTCTTTAGCTTTTTCATGGCTGTCTCAATGTCTTCAGGCCTTCTTTCCAGCTGTCTAATGCGTAGGACCAACAACTCTTCTCTATTCAAACCCTCTTCCCACGGTAGAACACTCCAAGTTGCAATAGTCTTCTCAATAGGCATGATTGGTGGTTGTCTATACATTAATTTAATCGGAATATACCCTGTAACTGCACTATGAGTGGTCCTATAAGCCTAGAAAGCAAAAGGTAACATTCTTGGCCACTCTTTCATCTTGCCCTTGCATGACTTTGCTAATAATGCCTTAATGATAGGCTGATGACCTCTTTCACTTTTGCCATTTGCTTCAGGATTGTAGGCTGAAGTTGAAGCCAGCTTGATACCCAATCGTGAAAAGAAGTCATGAGCCTCATCCACATCCAATTCTCCTCTATCTGCAACCACTTTTCCAACACAACCATACTTGCAAAAGACTTCTTTTGATAAGAACCTGCAAATTACTTGAGTAGTCTTTGTACTAAGAGCTCGACCTTCCACTTGATTTGTCAAGTCTTCTCGTGCAAGCACAAGATATCTCATATTCCATAAACGTGTAGGCATGGTAACCAAATCAACTACCCATTTGTAATGCATAGACAATGGAAAGGTTGGTTGCAAACCATCTCTATGATTTACCATGGAATACATCTGACACTGCATGATTCCACATAATGCTCCACATCTTTATACATGTTTTGCCACCAATACTTCTCTTTGATATTGGCAAATGTGTCCCAAACTCCTCTATGTCCAGTCCATACGCTTTCATGAAACTCTTGCATCACCTGTTGTTGCAATATATTGAAAATCAGGGTAAGTGACTTTATATATGCAATCCATCGTGACATGGCATTATCAGGAGTTGAGCAATTTACTATCATGCCCAATAGAGGCAGACAATCAGTCTCTACCACTACATGTGTAAGAATCGATTAGGCACGAAGATCGAGGCAGACTGTCGTATGCGCAGTGAGAGACAGAGAGAGAGAGAGCGAAAGCAAGCAGTGTAGAGTGTGAGCACGTTTTTGGTACAATGACGAGTGTATATATATATGCAAGTACAATGTGCTAAGGGTGTATTTACACTTGTGCACATATAAAAGGCACGATGGCCCTTTATTCCCAACAACCTTCCACCTAAAGGCAATTGTGAGAGTGCGCTGCGGAGGAAGGAATACGAACACGGAGGGAGAGAGAGAGAGAAAGCAGAAAATAAGGAAGAGAAATCTGCACTGACTGAAATGAATGCTGAATACAAACGGGAAGGCGGAGGAGACTGATCAGTCCCTGCATGCAGCCCACAGCGTCAGTGAGGGCACCAGATCAGGCTGATGATGATGGCAGCACCACCACGGCGGAGGAGTGTCGGAATCTGCAAGAAGACAAGTGATCAAGTGGGGAGGGGGGACTGCCTATAAATAGGCAAAAGGACAAACCCTAAAAATGCCCTAAAATGGGCGCCCCACATCAGTGACCAAAAAAGTGGCCGGGCAGCCAATGGCTGCCCACTAAAAGAGGCCAAAAAGAAATGCACATCCTAAGACAGCCAGTCGAGAGTGACTAGCCTTCCCTATCATAACACATGACAGACATGTCAGAGCTCCTAATGTCCTCATCTGACTCAGACTGAGGCTCACAGGCAGGAGATGACAAGGCATGACAAACATGATTGCTAACACCCCCTCTCAAATCTTGGATGTGGCTGAAGGCCGAAGAATAAATAGATCATGGGGTGGCAAGAGGAATGCCAATATCAATGAAGTCTGTCGATGTAGACTACCGCTGAAGGAGCTCCTCACGATCCTGGGAAACCTCCTCTAAAACACTAGGGGCCAGGGAATCCACAGCCGCATCACCGAGATCATCCCCCGCTAAAAGGGATGGGGGGGTACGAGGGAACCAGCGGAGGAGAAGGTGGGGGGTAGGAAGGAACTTGTGGAATAGAAAGTGCACAAGCGGGAACGGGTGTAGCAATAGATTGCCTCGGAGGACCTTGCATCAAAGAAGGGGAATGGAGCCTGTAAAGCCCGCTCTCCTGCCAACTTGTAGATAAGACAGCTCCTGTAAAAGAATCCTCAATAACAACGGCTTGCTCAGTGAAGATCCCTTGTGTGCCAAGCCTCGTAAGGCCATAAACTGAGAGGAGGGGAAGGCCCAAATCCAGAACATGTAGGGCCTGTGGAAAGGAGCTCGAAGGTCGGGTCGGTAAACAAAGGCAATGTGCCAACCCCACTAATAGGCACCGATAAAATGTCACCAACAGTGACTGAACCCTCTGATGGACGGAGATCCTATAACAAATCACCTCGGGGAGTCATATGACTCGAAGCACCACTGTCCACTAACCAAGGTTGCGCAGAAGACACTGCAGCCACGGAAGAAGGATCCTCCTCCAAAGCATGGATATGATGGAACATTGACTCATGGGTAACAGCTGGTGTAGAGGTAGAAGAAGGCTCCGATGTACTCTCCTTCGGCTCTGATACCATGTGAGAGTGCGCTACGGAAGAAGGAATACGAACACGGAGGGAGAGAGAGAGAGAGAGTAGAAAATAAGGAAGAGAAATCTGCACTGACTGAAATGAATGCTGAATACAAACGGGAAGGCGGAAGGAGACTGATGTCCCTGCACGCAGCCCACAGCGTCAGTGAGGGCACCAGATCAGGCTGATGATGATGGCAGCACCACCACGGGGGAGGAGTGTCGGAATCTGCAAAAAGACAAGTGATCAAGTGGGGAGGGGGGCTGCCTATAAATAGGCAAAAGGACAAACCCTAAAAATGCCCTAAAATGGGCGCCCCACATCAGTGACCAAAAAAGTGGCCGGGCAGACAGTGGCTGCCCACTAAAAGAGGCCAAAAAGAAATGGACATCCTAAGACAGCCAGTCGAGAGTGACTAGCCTCCCCCATCATAACACATGACAGACATGTCAGAGCTCCTAATGTCCTCATCTGACTCAGATTGAGGTTCACAGGCAGGAGATGACAAGGCATGACAAACATGACTGCTAACAGCAATGTACCATAAGAGGAGAAAAGAATCAACTAAGTCTAGGTATGTACAAAGCTGAAATAAATATATCTATCCAACTCCCATCATCTGTCGGCAATGAGCAAACCGCTCTGCTGGAAGACCCTTTGTGAGAAGGTCTGTAGGATTATCATCTGTATGCACTTTGACAAGCTCAATGCTTTGTTGGGAATAAAGGGCCATCGCGCCTTTTATATGTGCACAGGTGTGAACACACCCTTAGCACATTGTACTTTCATATATCTCTCTCTCTCTCTCTCTCTCTCTCTCTCTCTCTCTAAAAACCTAAAGTGGTACACTCGTCATTGTACCGAAAAACGTGTTCACTCTCTACTCTGCTCTCTCGCACTCTGTTTCTCTCACTACACATAACGACTGTCTGCCTCGATCTCCGTGCCTAATCGATTCCTACAAACTGGTATCAGAGCGTAAGGTGTTGCAGATAGTCGTCATCCTAAGGTAGAAGACGAGCTGGCAAGAGACAACTCAAAGGTGAGCAGGAGAGTCGCAGGCAGGCCCGTGTGCTGGAGAGACAGTTGACTGGTGTAGCAGCTAACAACGATTGCAGGTGACGATTGACTAGCGTGGTCCAGCGGACGACAGGCAGCAGGCGTGACAGGCAGCAGCGGGGTTCACGGAGAAGACCAGCAGGCAGCGACCGGAATAGGGAGCAGGCGTGGTAACGACTGCAGCGGACCGGACGGGACCAGCGGGCGGGCGCTGACGAGCGATCAGCGGGCGGCGGCAACTTTGCAGGCGACAGGTCACGACGACTGCGGCTGGTCAACGGGAACAAATCCATCATTTTCCCTTTGCAAAATTTTTAGTTTTTCAAAGGTCTCCTGCAAACAAGTCCTTTGCCCACTGACGGGCGTTCATGCGTGTAGGCACAGTCAGGATTTTGGGCAGATTTAGGCCCAGAAATTTGGGGCTTTTCCTGAATTTGGGGATCTTAACGCAGAACTGGACAATCTGACTCAGAAGTTGCAAAGTCGGTGCACATTTGCCTAGCAATTTTGGGGCTTTTCACATTTTAGTGAAATTCTTTCAATTTCACTGAAATTAATGCACGCAGGACTTGGAAAACTTGGGGATTTGTCCAAATTTGGTGCGAGTAAGATACAACAATGATATCTGTCTCAGAAATTGCAGGAATTTTTGACATTTTGTCTCGACATTTGGGGCTTGGAATGTACATGCTCAAATTGGGCTGAAATTAACCCAATTTCTCGACATTGGGGCACATTGGACCCGTGGAATTTGGGGCTTTTGCAGTTTAAGCAAAATTTGTGCAGCATTTGGTCATTTTATGTACATGCAGGTTGAATTCCGCTCAATTTGGACATCAACACTTGGTAAAATTTGGGGGTTTTGCTGAAATTTTTCTATTTTTGCAAAATTGGACTGTCCTATGCATGATAGAGGAAATGCAGATGTGTGTTTGACGCTTTGAGCACAAAAATTTTGGGGTTTTTGATCATTCGTGTCAAGTTTTATGCTTGTAGGTACATGTACAACAGAAATTGCAGCTGAAATTTTTGGATTTCTCATGTAATGTGGTGCACATGCCCTTGGAACAGCTGTAATCAGTTGGATAATGCTGTAGCACTTGGTTTGGCTCTTCTCAAAATTTAATTACAGATCTGAAATCTTTACTTTTGCATGGTCATTTATTGCTGATTGGTACTTATTTGTACCTTGGTCACTTGGGTGACAGTTTGGGCCTGCATTTGCTGGTTTTTTGGTCACACTTGGGCTGAAAATCATGGCTGGCAGCAATGACAACAGTAATCTGATACACATAAAGAAGCTTGAAGGCGCACACAATTTTGCAGTTTGGCAAAAGCAGTGCTACAATATCCTGTTACAAAAGAAGTAGGCAAAGCCGATCAAAACCAAAGGGGCAAAGCCCGCGGACATGGATTAGGATGATTGGGATGAGTTGAATGAGCTTGCACGCTCAATCATAGAGCTATCGATTTCTGATGCCTTGTTGTTCAACATTGAAGGTTTGGATTATGCATATGCTATATGGACTAGATTGGAAGAACTATATGCATAGAAGAGTGCTGCAAGCAAAGTGTATTGGCTGAAAAAGCTTATGGATTTGCGTATGAAAGAAGGTACAGCAATCTCTACTCACTTGAGTGAGTTTAACTCCATTTTCAGCCAGGTGGTTGCCTTGAAGTTCATGATTGATGAGGAATTTAAGGCTACTTTCTTGCTTTGCACTCTACCAAAGAGTTGGGATACATTCAAGACTGCTATGAGCAATTCCAATGTGATCCTTTTGTATGTTGATGTAGAGAGTGCTCTACTTATGGAAGAGATGAATCGGCATAACAATGCATCCAATAAGTCTTCCAGTGCTTTGCATACTAGGGGCAGATCGCAGCAAAAGGGCAATTATGATGGGCAAGGGACGCAATAAATCACGTGGTAAAGATGTTGAATGCTATCATTGTGGCAAGAAGGGTCACTTTAAACGTGACTGCTACAAATGGAAGAAAGAGAAAGAAAAAGGCAAGAAGACAGATGATTGCAAGGAAGAAAAGGACAGTCAGCCTAAGAAGAGCAGTGTAAAAATTGAAGAGGTGAATGTAGTTACTCATGACAATGACAGTGGGAGTGATGTACTCTTTGTTTCTTCACATTTTGGTGCACATGCTTTACTTGCAGATACAGATGATGACATGCATACTTGGATTTTTGATTCAGGTGCTTCCTATCATGTCACCCTCATCGTGAGTGGTTTTCCGTCTATACAGGGGGTCGACATGGTGTTGTCCATCTTGGGGACAACTATGCATGTGAGATTGCAGGTATTGGCAGTGTGCAGTTACAGTTTCAGCATGGCTCTGTCTTTACACTTCAGCATGTACGGCATGTACCTCAGCTCAAGAACAACTTGATTAGCACAGGACAGCTAGATGATGATGGTTTTCACAACACCTTTGGTGATGGAAAATGGAAGATCTCTAAGGGATCTAGGGTTATTGCCAGAGGTTGCAAGAGTGATACTTTGTATCCACTTCATGTATCTAGTGTGCGTGACCATGTTGTTGCTGTGACCGAGCAACCAAGCGTTTCTTTGTGGTATGGCCGGTTGGGACACATGAGTCAAACAGGAATGAAAGTGCTTTCTCGTTTGGATTACTTACCACCTTGTCTTCGTTATGCTGATTTTGAGCATTGTGATCATTGCATTTATGGCAAACATGCACAGACGTCACTTGAAAAATCTCTTTCTTTGAAATCTTCTCCTCTAGAGTCAATGCATTCGGATGTATGTCAAATGCCAGGATTATCTTTAGGGGAAAAGAAATATTTTGTCACCTTTGTCAATGATGCTACATGGAAAGTATGGGTTTACCCTATTCGAAGCAAGGATGAAGTACTTGACAAGTTTAAAAAATTCTTGGCATTGGTTGAAAATTAGACAGATGAGACACTTAAGTGTCTTCGCTTTGACAATGCTGGGGAATACGTGTCCAAGGCCTTTCAGGCATTTTGTGACAGCAAAGGGATAAAGAGGGACTTCACTGCCCCTCATAATCCACCCCAAAATGGAGTTGCAGAGCATATGAATCTGACCATATAGGATAAGGTCCGTACGATGCTGTCTCATGCTGCATTACCATGGTTTTTGGGCAGAGGCTGTTATGATAGCCGTTCACTTGATTAATCGGTCACCAAACAGGTCTTTGGGGGGGGGGGAAGTAGTTCCCCAAGAAGCGTGGTCGGGAAAGCCACCTTCATATGCTCATCTGAAAGTGTTTGGTTGCAAGGCTTTTGTGCACATTCGTAAAGAAAAGCGCAGCAAACTTGAGCCAAAGTCTTGTAAATGCATTTTCCTAGGATATGGCGACGAGGGTGAAATGGGGTATAAATTGTAGGATCCCGAGAAAAGGAAAGTAGCACACAGCAATCACGTTATTTTCCGGGAAGATCGCATGCACAAACAGCCCGAAAAGGCTGAGGAGGTCCGTAGGGTTGTATTCCGAGAAGAAATACCTTTTGGATAACAAAATGTGCTCGTTGTACAGCAGCAAATACTTGCTGTAAATAAACCTGTGAATGCAGGAAATGATGCTAGAAATGATCAGCCAGCTATTGCCCATGAAAATGAGCCATTACATGTGCAGGAATAGCCAGGACAGTAAGCTGTTAATGCTGATTTGCAGGCTGAAATGCCATGACAGCATGCTGAAAATGGAAATTTGCAGGAACAGCCAACAAACAATGACCATTGGGTTAGGAGATCGTCTAGGGCTACTAGACAACCTGGCAGGCTTGTTCTTGGTGCAATTAATGTGGCCGAGTATGTCATGTTGACAGAATGTGGTGAACCGTCTTGCTTCAAGGAAGCAATGGACAGACAAGACAACAAGAAATCGTATAAAGCCATGCTGTCAGAGATGGAATCTCTTGAAAAAAATGGCACTTGGGACTTGGTGCAGTTGCCTAAAGGGCAGAAAACCCTTCCATGCAAATGGGTTTATAAGATGAAGGTCACTTCTGGTTCCTCACCAAAGTATAAAGCAAGATTGGTTGCAAAAGGGTACAAGCAGGAGCATGGAATTGATTTTGATGAGATTTTCTCTCCTGTAGTCAAGATGACTACATTGAGAACCATTTTGGGCTTGGTTGTAGTTGAAGATATGGAACTCATACAAATGGATGTAAAGAGTGCGTTTTTACATGGTGATCTGTATGAAGACATATATATGTAGCAGCCTGAAGGGTTTGTTGAACAAGGGAAATAAAAAATGGTATGTAAACTCAAAAGGAGTTTGTATGGGCTAAAACAAGCACCAAGAGAATGGCATCATAAGTTTGATACATTCATACAGTCCCAAGGTTTTCATAGAAGACAAGTGGATCACTGCTTGTACACCAAGAAGGCAGCAGATGGCAGCTTGATTATCTTGGTTTTGTATGTAGATGACATGTTGATTGTTGGCAAGGATACTCATGCCTTGGATTCATTGAAGCAAAGTCTTTATGGCAGCTTTGACATGAAGGATTTAGGTGATGCGAATCACGTTCTTGGCATGCAAATACTTAGAGATAGATCGAAAGGCTTACTCTATCTATCTCAGTTGGAGCATATCTCCAAAGTTTTGCAGCGTTTCAGTATGGAGAGAGGGGAAAACAATTGGGGTTCCATTGCCTCCATATGTGAAACTCAGTGAAGAGGACAGCCCTACATCTGATGATGAGAAGGCTGAAATGACCAAGCTACCATATGCTTCAGCTGTTGGCAGTTTGATGTATGCTATGGTTGCTACACGTCCTGACATTGCCTTTGCAGTGGGAGTGGTTAGCAAATACATGGCAACCCTTGGCAAGAAGCATTGGGATGTAGTGCAAGGTATTATGAGATACCTCAAAGGCACAAAGGAGTTGTGCATCTGCTTTGGAAAGTAGAAGGCATCTGTTGTTGGCTTTACGAATGCAAACTATGCTGGTCATGCGGACTGTTGGAAGTCCACTTTTGGATATGTGTTTATTTTCACAGGGGAGTAGTCTCTTGGATCTCCAGGCTACAAAAGTGTGTTGCATTGTCTAGTACAGAGGTAGAGTATGTGGCTGGGAATTACGACTTCATTAGAGATGTACTTGATAGCAAGAGCATTGAGCTTGTCAAAGTGCATATAGATGATAACCCTGCAGACCTTTTCACGAAGGGTCTTCCAACAGAGCAGTTTGCTCATTGCGGACAGATGATGGGAGTTGGATAGATATATTTATTTCAACTTTATACATACTTAGACTTAGCTGATTTTTTTCTCCTCTTAAGGCACATTGCCTTTAGGTGGGAGGTTGTTGGGAATAAAGGGCCATCATGCCTTTTATATGTGCATGGGTGTGAACACACCCTTAGCACATTGTACTTTCATATATATATATCTATCTAAAACCCTAAAGTGGTACACTCGTCATTGTACCGAAAAATGTGTTCACTCTCTACTATGCTCTCTCGCACTCTCTGTCTCTCTCACTACGTGTAACGACTGTTTGCCTCGATCTCCGTACCTAATCAATTCCTACATGGTCTTGCTGTCAAGTACATCTCTAATGAATTGATACTTTACTTGTATATGCTTTGTCTTTGCATGAAAGACAAGATTCCGTGCTAGGATGATAGCACTTTGACTATCACAATGGAGAACAGGTAACTCTGTGATGCCAAGCCCTCCCACTAGAGGTGAAAGCCATAAGGCCTCCTTGCATGTCTCAATGGCAGCCACATACTTTGCCTCTGTACTAGACAATGCAACACACTTTTGTAGCTTGGTGATCCAAGAGACTGCTGCTCTTGTGAAAGTAAACACATACCCAGTAGTGGATTTTCTACAGTCCGCATGACCAGCATAGTTTGCATTCGTAAAGCCAACAACAGATGCCTTCTGCTTTTCAAAGCAGATGCATAACTCCTTTGTGCCTTTGAGGTATCTCATAATACCTTTCACTGCATCCCAATGCTTCTTGCCAGGGGTTGCTATGTATCTGCTAACCACTCCCACTGCAAAGGCAATGTCAGGACATGTAGCAACCGTAGCATACATCAAAGTGCCAACAGATGAAGCATATGGTAGCTTGGCCATTTCAGCATTCTCATCATCAGATGTAGGGCTGTCCTTTGCATTGAGTTTCACATATGGAGGCAATGGAACCCCAATTGTTTTCCCTCCCTCCATATTGAAATGCTGCAAAACTTTGGAGATATACTCCAGCTGAGATAGATAGAGTAAGCCTTTCGATCTATCTCGGAGTATTCGAATGCCAAGAATGTGATTTGCATCACCAAGATCCTTCATGTCAAAGCTGCCATAAAGACTTTGCTTCAGTGAATCCAAGGCATGAGTATCCTTGCCAACAATCAGCATGTCATCTACATAAAAAACCAAGATAATCAGGCTGCCATCTACTGCCTTCTTGGTTAACAAGCAGTGATCCACTTGACTTCTATGAAAACCTTGGGACTGTATGAATGTATCAAGCTTATGATGCCATTCTCTTGGTGCTTGTTTCAGCCCATACAAACTCCTTTTGAGTTTACATACCATTTTTTCTTTCCCTTGTTCAACAAACCCTTTAGGCTGCTGCATATATATGTCTTCATGCAGATCACCATGTAAAAATGCAGTCCTTACATCCATCTGTATGAGCTCCATATCCTCAATTGCTACCAAGCCCAAAACGGTTCTCAATGTAGTCATCTTGACTACAGGAGAAAATCTCATCAAAGTCAATTCCATGCTCCTGCTTGTACCCTTTTGCAACCAATCTTGCTTTGTACTTTGGTGAGGAACCAAAAATGACTATCTTGTAAACCCATTTGCATGGAAGGGTTTTCTGCCCTTTAGGTAACTGCACCAAGTCCCAAGTGCCATTTTTCTCAAGAGATTCCATCTTTGATAGCATGGCATTATACCATTTCTTGCTGTCCTATCTGTCCGTTGCTTCCTTGAAGCAAGACGGTTCACCACAGTCTGTCAACATGACATAATCAGCCACATTAATTGCACTAGGAATAAACCTGTCAGGTTGTCTATAGCCCTAGACGATCTCTTAACCCAATGGTCATTGTTTGCTGGCTGTTCCTGCAAATTTCCATTTTCAGCATGCTGTCCTGGCATTTCAGCCTGCAAATCAGCATTAATAGCTTGCTGTCCTGACTGTTCTTGCACATGTAATGGCTCATTTTCATGGGCAATAGCTGGCTGATCATTTCCAACATCATTTCCTGCATTCACAGGTTCATTTACAATAGGTATTTGCTGCTGTACAGCGGGCACATTTTGCTTTCCAAAAGATATTTCTTCCCGGAATAAAACCCTATGGACCTCCTCAATCTTTTCGGGCTGTTTGTGCATGCGATCTTCCTGGAAGATAACGTCATTACTGTGTACTATTTTCCTTTTCTCGGGATCCCACAATTTATATCCCATTTCACCCTTCCATATCCTAGGAAAATGGATTTACAGGGCTTTGGCTCAAGTTTGCCGTGTCTTTCTCCCCCCCCCCCTCCTGTGATAAACCTGCACTCGTATGCACTCAACACGGCACAGAAAGGTAACACGATATATGAGCTCAAGGTATACTCTTGTATTATTCAATCCAAAAAGCGAGACAACATAGACACATCCCAGGACTACACCCTCGTGACGCCGCACAAGAGGGTTCACCACTGGGTATAGAGAATCACACGTAGTGTGGAAACAAGGCAGGGCTTTGAGTCACTACTACTCCCTATATAGGTGCATTCGGTAGCAACGGCATGGTATAGCTACAAAGCCCTTACACTCACTCCCACTTATTGGATTGCTGTCCTCAACAATCTAAGGGTAGTGTTTGTTATTTGACTCATTTGGGGTCTTAACACAGCTTTTTCTAGCAAGCTGGTCAGTGTTTGCCGGTCTAAGGGGACCGCGTGGTCTTAACACAGTCTATACTTTCAGACTGGCCAGTGTTTGCCACACTAGGACTTGGGGGTCTTAACACAACCTTTTCTAGCAAGCTGGTCAGTGTCTGCCCATCTAGACTGGGGAGTTTGGCTCATGTACTTCTTCATCTGCTCAAAGGCTTCCTATTGCGCGTTTCCCCATGTAAAAGAGTAATCTTCTTTGGTGAGGTGGGAGAGGGGGGCAATGATGAGGCTGTAAACTTTGATGAATCTCCGGGAAAATATTGTGAAGCTGAGGAACCCCCGCACTTCTCTTACAGTTTTCAGTACAGGCCATCTTTGGACAGCTTCCACTTTCTTAGGATCCACTTTGATTCCATCTGCTCCTACAATAAAGTCTAAGAACTCCAACTCTTTCATTGCGAACTCACATTTTTCAGGCTTGGCATATAACTGATGCTGTCGCAGTTTCTCAAAAACTCGGCGTAAGTGTTGCTTGTGCTCTTCTAAGGTTTTGTTGTAGACTAGGAGGTCATCTATGTAGATAATGACAAAGATATCTATATCCGGTCTAAAGACTCCATCCATGAGGCCACAAAATGTGCCTGGCCCATTGCTTAGGTCGAATCCTAATACTAACCACTCAAAACTACCATATCGGGTGCGGAAGGCTGTTTTTGGGATATCTTCTTCGGCTATGCGGATTTGGTGGTATCCTGATCTAAGATCAATACGGCTAAAGTACTTGGCTCCGTGCAATCTATCTAAGAGGTCTTCCACTAGGGGCATGGGGTATTTGTTTTTTATGGTGATTTTGTTAAGGGCCCTATAATCTACACAGAGTCTAAGTCCCCCATCCTTCTTCTTTACAAATAACACTGGGGTACTAAAGGGGGATTTGCTAGGGTGAATGAATCCTTGTTCTTCTAGTTCATGTAGTTGCTTCTTCAATTCCATAAGCTCGGTGTGATTCATGCGATAGGGAGCTCGGGCCGGTGGGGCAGACCCTGGGATCAACTCAATCTTGTGATCCACATCTCTCGTGGGTGGTAGACCCTTGGGTAGCTCGGCTGGCATTACATCTTTGAATTCTTAAAGTATTTCTGCTACTTCTGTGTTCCTGCTTTGTTGTCTGAGTTTTTTGCCATCTTTCTCTTCTTCAATTGGTCGGATGATACACAGGTAGACCATATCTCCTTGTTTGACTAAATTTTCGACTTGCTTGGCATTGTATGTCATGATACGTGGCTTGATAACAGTCCCTTGGACTGGTGCATTTTGGGTCTGGCCCTTTGGTTCACTGTTTGGCATGATACTCCTGGCTTATTCTCCTTCATTTGCACCTTGATTGGGGTCCTGCCAGGCAGTTGCATTCTTTCGCATGGTACTCTGACGCCTTCTCCTTGCATATCTAGCATCATTTCATTTACACCTTTACTGAACATTGCAATGACATACTTGTCATAGAATTCCAAGCCCAATATCACTTCAAAATCATCCATGGGGATTACTAAGAAGTTGAGTTTTGCTTTCCACTTGTCGGCTTCTACTTGGACTGCAAAGACTTGTTTCACTTCCTTGGCTTTTCCTTGTGCGAATGTTATTGTTAATCCTTCTGGGGCCTTCGATAATTTTAATCCATGTTTTGCTGCACACCTTGGTGTCTTGAAGTTGTGTGTTGCCATTGTGTCCACCATGATGGGTTGGTTTCCTTCGCCCACTCGGCCTTTGATGTATAGATGGTGAACTGCCGCTACTCTGGCTTCCATGCATTGGGGTCGGGCGCTAACTGTCCCTACCCTTGGGTGGTCCTTGCTCTTCTCACTTCCATTTGGGATTTCTTGGATTCACGGTGGTTGTGGTTCTTCTCCTCTATGCGCTAGTCGCATTCACCCTTGATCCACTTGATGAAGCTGTATCTTCTATCGAGCATCTATTTTGGTAGTGTGGGCCCCCGCATCTTAAGCATCTGATCCCGACGGACGGGCCTGGGGGTCTCCACCATGATGTATTTGATCTTGCAGGCCCATACGATGTGCTAGGGGTTGGCCTGTAGTGATTGTTTCCCGATCTTCCTGCTGCTCCTCTTGGTAC
This sequence comes from Lygodium microphyllum, assembly GCF_053477565.2. Classification (NCBI taxonomy): domain Eukaryota; kingdom Viridiplantae; phylum Streptophyta; class Polypodiopsida; order Schizaeales; family Lygodiaceae; genus Lygodium; species Lygodium microphyllum. The sequence goes on from NC_141149.1 coordinate 32,624,760, forward strand.
TAAAGCGGTTTGTGACACGGCCATGGTGGTGGTGGTGTTTTGGCTCCTTGTATCTGTGAATGCCCCTTTAGGGGCATTGGGCCTTTGGTTCCATGAGTTGTTGTTGAAGTTGTTGTTGAACCTGCTTTGGTTTCCCTGTGCTGTTCTTCTGTCTTCCAAGTCCACTAGTCTTTCGGCCATTCTGATGGCTTCTGCTAAGCTTGTTGGCTCCTGTCTCTCCACATCTCTTCTAGCCCATTCTTGCATCCCAAACAAAAATCCATGTAATTTAGTGTCTGTATCCATGTTTGGTAGCTGCAACATAATTTGCCTATATTTGCTGACGTATTCTTTCATCTTCCCTTGTGTTTGCTTGAGGTTCCTTCATTCATCTCTCACTTTGAATTTTTCCATCTTTGGAATGAAGTAGTCCTTTAATTCTTCTTGGAGTTCTTCCCACGAAAAGATGGTGTGGCCTTTCTCTTGCTCCAGCAGGTACCATCTGGGAGCGTCCTCCTCCAAGTAAATGGTTGTCACCTTCGCCTTCTTGTCTTCAGTTATTCGTGAATACTTCAAGTACTTGTCCACCTCTGGGATCCATTTCTTCAGAACCAGCCCATCTCTCTCTCCCTTGTACTTGGCTGGTTGGGGCATCTTGAATTTTCCATAGTCGTCTTCTAAACTGTCACTATCTTCCTTCTCTTCCTCTCCACCCATTCTATCCATCTCCCTCTTGCATTCTATGTCTTTTCTCCTCTTCTTGCTATTGTATCACCCATTCTCTATAGCCCTGCTCCACTTCTAGTTTTTTCTTCCTTTCCTTCTCCTCTTCCTTCATCTGCATGTTCCTCCATATTGACTCCAGCATGCCTGACATGCCATCTAATTGCCTTTCCAGTCCGGCCACCTTCTCCTCTTGGGCCACTCTTCATTCTTGCCCTCTACTCTTTTTCCTCTCCTCCATTGTTGGGAGGGTGACATTCTCCCTTTCGTCCTCCATGTGGTTGGTGGTGTGGGTCGTGCCGCGGGGAAGCCGCGTCACGTCTTTAGACAGTGGGGTGTCGGGGTTAGGGTGTCACGCCGAGGGCCGACGTGTCGGGGGGCGTCGCGACGGGGGTCGACGCGACGTGGAGCGACGCGACGTGGGTCGTTACGACTTCGATCTCTTCGGGGCACTGGATCTTCTCTCCTACTTCCATGAGCACTCCTTCACTCCGAGCAAGAGTCGCTCTGATACCAAGTGCACTCGTACACACTCAACATGGTATAGAAAGGTAACACGATATATGAGCTCAAGGTATATTATTGTATTATTCAATCCAAAAAGTGGGACAACATAGACACATCCCAGGACTACACCCTCGTGACGTCGCACATAAGAGGATTCACCACTAGGTATAGGGAATCACACGTAGTGTGGAAGCAAGGCAGGGCTTTGAGTCACTACTACTCCCTATATAGGTGCATTCGGTAGCAACGGCATGGTATAGCTACAAAGCCCTTACATCCTTCCTCCCCCCCAACCCCAAAAGACCTGTTTAGTGACCGATTAATCAAGTGAATGGCTGTCATAACAACCTCTGCCCAAAAACCATGGGGTAATGCAGTATGAGACAGAATCGTATGGACCTTATCTTGTATGGTTCGTTTCATACGCTTTGCAATTCCATTTTGGGGCGGATAATGAGGGGCAGTGAGCTCTCTCTTTATCCCTTTGCTGTCACAAAATGCCTGAAAAGCCTTGGATACATATGCCCCACCATTGTCAGAGCGAAGATACTTAAGTGTCTTATCTGTTTGATTTTCAGCCAATGCCAATAATTTTTTAAACTGATCAAGCACTTCATCCTTGCTACGAATAGGGTAAACCCATACTTTCCGTGTAGCATCATCGACAAAGGTGACAAAATATTTCTTTCCCCCTAAAAATAATCCTGGCATTTGACATATATCCGAATGTACTAACTCTAGAGAAGAAGATTTCAAAGAAAGAGATTTTTTATGTGACGTCTGTGCATGTTTGCCATAAATGCAATTATCACAATGCTCAAAATCAGCATAACGAAGACAAGGCAAGTAACCCAAACGAGAAAGCACTTTCATTTTTGTTTGACTCATGTGTCCCAACCGGCCATGCCACAAAGAAACGCTTGGCTGCTCGGTCACGACAACAACATGGTCACACACACTAGATACATGAAGTGGATACAAAGTATCACTCTTGCAACCTCTGGCAATAATCCTAGATCCCTTAGAGATCTTCCATTTTCCATCACCAAAGGTGGTATGAAAACCATCATCATCTAGCTACCCTTTGCTAATCAAGCTCTTCTTGAGCTAAGGTACATGCCGTACATGTTGAAGTGTAAAGATAGAGCCATGCTGAAACTGTAACTGCACACTGCCAATACCTGCAATCTCACATGCATAGTTGTCCGCAAGTTGCACAACACCATGTGGATCCCCTATATAGGCGGAAAACCACTCACGATGAGGGGTGACATGAAAGGAAGCACCTGATTCAAGGTATGCATGTCATCATCTGTATCTGCAAGTAAAGCATGTGTACCAAAATGTGAAGAGACAAAGAGTACATCACTCCCACTGTCACTGTCATGAGTGACTAGCTCTTCTTAGGCTGAATGTCCTTCTTCTCTTCCTTGCTATCATCTGTCCTCTTGCCTTTTCCTTTCTCTTTCTTCCATTTGTAGCAGTCACGTTTAAAGTGACCCTTCTTGCCACAATGATGTCATTCAACATCTTTGCCACGTGATTTATTGCGTCCCTTGCCATCATAATTGCCCTTTTGCTGCGATCTGCCCCTAGTATGCAAAGCACTGGAAGACTTATTAGATGCACTGTTATGCCGATTCATCTCTTCCATAAGTAAAGCACTCTCTACATCAACATACAAAAGGATCACATTGGAATTGCTCATAGCAGTCTTGAATGTATCCCAACTCTTTGGTAGAGTGCAAAGCAAGAAAGTAGCCTTAAATTCCTCATCAATCATGAACTTCAAGGCAACAACCTGGCTGAAAATGGAGTTAAACTCACTCAAGTGAGTAGAGATTGCTGTACCTTCTTTCATACGCAAATCCATAAGCTTTTTCAGCCAATACACTTTGCTTGCAGCACTCTTCTGTGCATATAGTTCTTCCAATCTAGTCCATATAGCATATGCATAATCCAAACCTTCAATGTTGAACAACAAGGCATCAGAAATCGATAGCTCTATGGTTGAGCGTGCAAGCTCATTCAACTCATCCCAATCATCCTAATCCATGTCCGCGGGCTTTGCCCCTTTGGTTTTGATCGGCTTTGCCTACTTCTTTTGTAACAGGATATTGTAGCACTGCTTTTGCCAAACTGCAAAATTGTGTGCGCCTTCAAGCTTCTTTATGTGTATCAGATTACTGTTGTCATTGCTGCCAGCCATGATTTTCAGCCCAAGTGTGACAAAAAAACCAGCAAATGCAGGCCCAAACTGTCACCCAAGTGACCAAGGTACAAACAAGTACTAATCAGCAATAAATGACCATGAAGAAGTAAAGATTTCAGATCTGTAATTAAATTTTGAGAAGAGCCAAACCAAGTGCTACAACATTATCCAACTGATTACAGCTGTTCCAAGGGCATGTGTATCACATTACACGAGAAATCCCAAAATTTCAGCTGCAATTTCTGTTGTACATGTACCTACGAGCATAAAACTTGACATGAACGGTCAAAAGCCCCAAAATTTTGTGCTCAAAGCGTCAAACACACATCTGCATTTCCTCTGTCATGCATAGGATTGTCCAATTTTACCAAAATAAAGCAATTTCAGCAAAACCCCCCAATTTTACCAAGTGTTGATGTCCAAATTGCGCGGAATTCAACCTGCATGTACATAAAATGACCAAATGCTGCACAAATTTTGCCCAAACTGCAAAAACCCCAAGTTGCACGGGGCCAATGTGCATCAATGTCGAGAAATTGGGTAAATTTCAGCCCAATTTGCACATGTACATTAAAGGCCCCAAATGTTGGGAACAAAATGTCACAAATTCTTGCAATTTTTGAGACAGATTTGCTTGTCTTGCATCAAATTCCCCAAATCAGGGAAAAGCCCCAAATTTTGTGGGTCAAATGTTGAGAAATTTTACTCAGATGAGCAAAATCTCAACAATTTTGGCGAAATTCCCAATTCAAATGTGCACAATGTCTACAATTCCAACGCAGATGCTTGAATTTTTCAGAAACAGTGCTCAATCTGGCAAAGCCCCAACTTTTTGTGCACACATTTTACCTTTCGTGCTTGTACGCGCGAACCCCTTTGTTAGGCCAGTGAAAAAATTCAAGAAGAATTTTGAAAATTGTGACCCCGTTGATTTGTGGGGCAGGTCGTGTGACCTGCCTGCATCATGGCGCCTGTCGGACTGCGTCCCGTGACACCACACGTTGACGTCTGGTCGCTGGCGTGGCGTGTTTGGTGCTTGCATGCCTCTCGACTGCTACCCGGCCCGCTAGTGCCTGGTTGCTGGTCCTTGCAGACGTCGCGCCCACTGGTCCACGCTCGTCACGTTGTCGCCTGCTGGACCACGCTGGTCAATCGTCACGTGCAGTCGTCGTTAGCTGCTGACTAGTTGACTGCCTCAGGTCTGCACTGGTCGACTGTCTCTTCAGTACACGAGCGTGCCTGCGACTCTCCTGCTCGCCTTTGAGCTGTCTCTTGCCAGCTTTGGTTTTCTACCTCAGCCTGATGACCGTTTGCAGGACCTTACGCTCTAATACTAGTTTGTAAGAATCGATTGGGTACGATCGAGGCAGACTGTCGTATGCGCACACAGACACACACACAGAGAGAGAGAGAGAGAGAGAGAGAGAGAGAGAGAGAGAGAGAGAGAGAGAGAGAGAGAGAGAGAGAGAGAGAGAGAGAGAGAGAGCAGTGTAGAGTGTGAGCACGTTTTTGGTACAATGATGAGTGTACCACTTTAGGTTTTTAGATAGATATATATATGCAAGTACAATATGCTAAGGGTGTGTTCATCACACCCGTGCACATATAAAAGGCATGATGGCCCTTTATTCCCAACAACATGAGCTCCCATAAAATACTCTCTATTACACTTAAGGGCTGTCACTACATCCCAAAGCTCTCTTTTTACTTGAGAATACCGCCGTTGCCGTCCATTGAGGACCTTTGCTCCAAAAGCTGATATAAAGTTTCAGCCACATGAGCAAAATGTGGAATCCATATTAAGTAAAAGACACATGCACCCAAAAATCTTCTCACCTCAGATACATTCGAACATGTCTCCCGCATCTTGCTTATGGCATCAATCTTTACTGCTGAGGGCTTTCTCACATATGGTCCACTCATATGCCCAACAACTAAAACTTCCTTCACTCCAAAAATTGACTTTTCTCTTGATAGAGTAAAATGCACTTCTTCAAGGCGGCTCAAAATCCTGTCACAATCAACATAATGATCAACCATAAATCTTCTACATCTCTACTCATTCAGCTCTTCATTCTTCTCATGGATATCACACCCTTTTATTGGCACATCATCAAGAAAGGGTTAGGTCAATTGAGAAATATACTCCCTCAAAACTTTGTGTATAGCATTCATCATATGAGCCATTGAATTTGTTGCTCCTTGTGGAAGCGTACACATTCTAACCAATCCAAGTGGTGTCTTCATGGTAGTGATATCTCGGCTTTCTAATGCAAGCTGGAATTGATCATATCCTTAATATAAATTACCCATAGAGTAAATTGCCTTGCTTGTAAATGCTTCTGCAAATTCAGCAACTCCATTTTGCTGAGGAGTCATTCTAATAGTGGCTTGATGTGTAATGCTATGATCCAATAAATACATCTCAGAGGCATGAGATATGTACTCCCTCCCTCTAGTTGTGTGAAGTGTCTGCACTTTTAAACTAGTTTTAGCCTCAAGGTTTGCCACAAGATGTTTAAAATGCATAAACACATCAGATATAGCCTTCAGCCCATACACCTATGTATACCTCAAGTAGTCGTTAAGAAATGTAACAAAGTAAATATGACTACCAAGTGCACATGTCCTCATGGGACCACAAACATCAGAGTGAATAAGCTGCATTTTTCGGGCAGCACACAGTGCATCATTCTTTTTGAAGGCAAACTTGTGCATCCCTTGCATGCATCTACCATACGACATCTTTGAAGGGTCATCAAACTCCCAAAGCTCATATGTCTATACTAGGCATGCCAAAGCTCTGCATTCGGCATAGTGGGTGTAAGACTAGTGATTGCGAGAGCATCATGAGGTTGTATGTCCTCATAAGTGTAACAAGAATAGACCCTTGTACAAGGTACTGGATAGCTTGAGTGCATAGTCCATCTCTTTGTCTTTGACAACATGTTTGCCATCCTCAAAGACTATGTGAAAGCCATGCTTATTGACGCAAATAGATAACAAGATCTTTGTAATGCTAGGCATAAATAGTACATCTAGAAGCATGAAGTCAGAACCATCTGCAAGAGTAATAGTGACTGTCCCAATGCCACATACATCATAATTGCTACTGTTAGCACATGTGACGTGCTTCCTAGCAAGGGTTGAATGCAAAGAAGTAAACAAGCACTTTTTTGAAAGTGATGTGCTTTGATGCACCATTGTCAAAATACCATGTTTGTTGCATTTCAACAGCATTAAATGCTGAATGAGCCATAGAAGAATCATAATTGCATGTGAGAAATGCATGATTCTCCTCTACCACGTCGGTTGAAGTATCACCATTTACTGATTTTTTGGCTGATGCCTCTTGGACAACCAAACCGGAGTCCTTCGTCATCCTTGACCAATCTCTTTTGGCACTCATCAATATAGTGATCGGGTTTATTGCAATAATGGCATTTTCCCTTCTTTTTAGACTTATCTGAGTCTTGGACAGCCTTGTTTGATGGCTGTCCAGTATCACCCTTTTGTTGATTTTTTGCATTTTGCCTAGCTTTACCCTTGCCTTTAAACTTGGAAAGCATAGCCGCATCACTTGAATACAACGCAACACTCTTCCGAGTCTGCTCCTCTTGCAACAAGAGGTCTTCCAACTCCACAAACGTAAGGGGTTGTTGCTTTCCCACGCACCCACCCCCCGCCCCCCCTTCAATGACAATATCAAAGAGGTGTGAAAACCAAGATATGGCTTTGGAAGATAGTTTAGTGTGATGTTCGCCAATTCAACATTGAACAACTGCTCATGCAGATCTTGTATATGGGTGATCTGTCATGCTATCACCCTCATCCATGTTTACATTTGTCAACTCTGTGCAAAGATAGGAAATCTTGGCCTCATTGTGGGTAGCAAACATACGCTCAAGTATGTCCCATGCTGATTTTGAGGTCTTGCAAGACCGAATGTGCAAGAATGGCCTTTTTATTGACATGGCTATCAAGGAAAGTGCATGAGCATATATCCTTCGAATCCCATTTCCTTCGAATCCCATTTCGTTTGATTCTCCATAGGAGGGGGAGGAGGAGGAGCAACACTAGCAACCTGTCCTCGAGCGTAATGCTAAGGTGTTTGAGGTGCGAGACCTCTTGGTCACTGTAAGTCACTTGTAAAATAGTCCCACAAGTCCTTTGCAACAAGAAGGTTACGGGATATAAAACTCCACAACTGGTAGTTGGAGCTATTAAGCTTGTCCTCTTGGTGAGAACACGTAGGATGCTGCTTTGATCATTATTTTGTTGACGTGCCATGATGTTAGTAATGATAAAAAATCTATAGTGAAATACTTCAATGCCGAAGTATAGTGTGTGTACTCCTCTAAGTACCAAAAATCCCTTGGGATTATCAAACAAGTGCCAAAGTGTCATACAAATGCAAAAGTTGCACAATGTCACCCAAATCAGTACTCAGCCGCAAGAATAACAGCAATGCATTGTTGTATATTGTTGTAATACACTCGCATCGTAATGCGTGCCCACAAAAGTACAAATTCTAGGAATTTAATGTTGATTCTAATTTATTTATTTTTTCAAAATGTTCAAAATTTTTCTACTCAATCCGATTGTAACAGCAATTAAATGCTGTTATACCATTGATTTCTTGCCTTGGAATGCGTGCAAGGCAAAAGGCCCAAATTTCTTCTTGAAATTTCAAAGTACAGCTTGAATTTTTGCAGAATTACACCTTGGGATGCATGCCAACAGGGAGGAGCAACTGAAATCTGCTTTTGGGTGCATGGCGGAGATTCCACCGCGAAAAACCCCAAATTTGTTGCACAAATCTAGTTGAAATTGTGCAATGTCAACTTCCTTCTTGTCCATTCGCATGCAAGAGGTTAATTTGTTCAAAAGCCCCAAATGTTCGTACCTCAGGATGTGTGTATAGAATTTGGGACCTTCTGGTCAGACCTAATGGCGGGCAGCATGGTGGTTGCACAGGTGGTTGGAACTCAAGCAGTGCAAGCAGTGTCGCAGGCAGTGATGTTGGCTGTAGAGGATGTGCTGTAGGGTGTAGACTGTGGACTGCAGCAAAAACACCGCTATACAGGCGGTGTTGCCACAGAGCAAGAAGATGCCATTGGTGATATTGCACAATGGCGACAGTGGCTGCAGAAGCGACATGCGGGTGGCAGAAGTGGCACATTGGTGGCAGACAGAAGCGGTGACATGTTTGCAGGGTGGCAGCCACAAAGTGCTCACGCCTTAGATGATTGCTGGTGGGTGGCGGAGCAGTGGCAGGCAGAGGGCCTACGCAATTGTCGGGCGACTGACAGGTACTAGTGGTGTAGGCTGGCACAAAATAGCTTGCAGGTAGTTGAGAGAATCAGTTGGGTGGGCAAACTGGGTGCTATGCTTAGTACAGAGTGGTGGACTACTAATAGCTAGGCAGCAGACACAACTGAGTTCGAATTGAGCACTTTAGCTGGCAGCTCTTCCAAAATAGCTTGCAGGTAGTTGAGAGAATCAGTTGGGTGGGCAAACTGGGTGCTATGCTTAGTACAGAGTCGTGGACTAAGCACTAAAGCAACCCCAGTTGTTGCAAGAAAGGGCAAGGCCTCGTTGCATCCCCTCCCTTCAACTCTCACACCTCAAACTGCCACCACCACCTCCACAACACAGAAGCTAGTCCCTGCCATGGACACCACTTAGCTCATGTTCATGATGTAGTTCCTGGTCATGAAAGTACAAGAGATAGTACCAAGGGAAAGAGCCAAAAGGCCAGCCGCCAGTTGTAGATTTGACCTAACCAACCTTCCATCAACTAACTAGAGTAAGGCTAACTTATTGTAGTTCTTAGTATCACTATCTTAATGTCTAAAGACACTAGATATACACACTACACTGACACTTGAATCAGTGTCCGCACCACACAAAATTCATTGGGCATTGCCTAGAATTACCAAAATTCTAACAGGACATAACACTAAATGCCCATATTGTGAAAAGAAGACACATCTAGAGGAGAAATGTGGAAAAAGTGCCCTCACCTTCATCTGGAAGTGAAGGATGGAGCTAAAACATTCGAGCCTTCTATCTCTACTTAAATGGCTACCCATGAGTTAGCGTTTCCTCATATTGCTGCATTTGAGGAGCCTTCTTTAGTGGTTGCCTCGTCTTTTGAGAGGCCTTGGTTGGTTGATAGCGGAGCTTCTAGTCATATGACTCCAATAGGTGATTTGTTGCATGATCTATGTCCTTTTGGGGGCTCCATCACTGTTGGTGACATTGTATTGGTGCCTATTAGTGGTGTTGGCATTTTGTCTTTATTTTTCAACCATGCGCCGTGCTCCCTTTCGCAAGCCCTTTATGTTTTGGACTTGGGCTTTCCACTCCTCTTAGTTTATGGCCTTACTAGGCTTGGTACCCGGATTGTCTTCATTGAGTACGCCGTTTGTATTGCGGATTCTTCTTTAAGAGCAATTATTGCGATAGGTTGGTAGGAGAGTGGGCTTTACCGGCTCCATTTCCCTTCTTTTATGTAGGGGTTTCCACTGCGGCAGTTGTCTATTGCCACACCCATTCATGCTTATGCAGTATCCCTGTCACAGATTCCTTCCCCTCTTGCACCCTCTCCTCCAGTGATCCCCTCATATCCTCCCATCCCCTTTAGGGGGGATAATCTCCATGATGTGGATGTGGGTTTCTTGGCCCCTAGTGTTTTAGAGGGGGTTTCCTAATATTGTGAGGAGCTTCTTCATTGGTAGTCTACATCGATAGACTTCATCGACATTGATGTTGCTATAAGTTATGTTGCATAGGTACTTGGTGGTATCTGGTGGCAGTTGTTGGCCTAGATCATTCATTTGGCCATAAGTGGCAGTTGGTGATACTAGAGAAGTGGCGTTTAATGGTACCTAACACCAATTTGATGGTCAAAGATGGCGCAGAGACACTCGAAAATAGAAGTTGCCTAGCCAATTTAATTATTGGCTAGTTAGATTATTTTTTTGGACATCGAAATAATTATTAAATTAATTTTCAGGATTTAAAGACTGAAAATTAATATTGAAATGCCTAATCCCATGTATGACAGCATAGACATGATGCATGGGGCACAAAGTGGGCCATATGGATACATATTTGCATCCCCACGGACTGTTGGAGCACAAGGATTTGGTGCTGGTTATGTAGGAGTATCTGATAGTGTTGGTTATCATGTAAAAATAGCAAATGCACTCTTTTTGCAACAGTCTATTTGTGACAACTTGATTCCCATAAGTCCGTTGAAAGACTATGATGAAGGTGGCAAGTGTGAAGTTTGAATCTTTTAGTGGTATATAAGATAGGCTGAAAGCACTTGTTTTTATTCAACAATTTGATGCAGCCTACTCTGGAGGCAACTTCATAGAGGCATCTAAGATACAAAAGGCATCCACATTTTTGAGGAAAATGCATTGCAGTGGTGGTATACATGTCTTATTCAAGGGAAGTCACCTACCACTTGGGTCTAGTTCAAGCAAATGTTTGCGTCAAATTGGTTGACAAGTATCTTTGAAGTAGACATTATGTCAGCTTGGAATCGGTTGAATTCCAAAGATTGAAAGAACTCAGATCAATATAATAATAAGTTTTGGAATGCATTATTGCTAGTTACTTCTTATTGCACAGTATCCCTCCATGAGCATGTGGAGAAATATATTTGTGGTTTTCAAAGGGTATCAGGGATTTTTGCATTAAGTCCACTGTTTCCAATATATCTCAGCTTATAGAAACTACTACTACAGCCGACACATTGTTGTGTGTAAAGGATGCAAGATTCCAAGATAGTGATGCCAAGCCACATGTCACTGAGGCCAAGGTTGAGAAAAATGGTAAATCTAAAAAGAAAGCTGAAAATTAGAGCAGATTTTGACACACAAAGAGTAGAAGATATGGGGTAAGGTTTGCAAAAGGTACTTGATGAAGTTTCACAATTATTTACCAATGGATGCTAAATGCATGGAGGAGGATGACTTGGCAGACCATTCTCAGTTGTTACAACTTAACCTTGATGCTTTCCAGTTAGAGCCGACTTTAGTTTGGGCTCAATTAGATTCAACAGAGTAGGGGTCTAGAGTATTACTTGATGCTACCTCCACTTCTCAATGATGGATAGCTCTAAATGTAGTGGATCTCGAATGTAATCAATATACATTCAGGGCATTGTAGCAGACAATTTGTTTGCCAGGAGATCACTATTTAGTGTACTAGTCACTATGTGTGGTATTTAGATGGGTATGGTTTTCATTGCAGCTCTAAAACTGTACATTTGCGTTGATTAATGATCATTGGGGACTGATTAACAAATGTTGGTTTCAGTGTATGATCATTAATATACATTGGTATTCAGCTGGATTTGTGGACAACAACATATGTTATGATGCCATTGATGTTTTAGCCATGGTTTATGCTATGCTATGGTTTCGTTTTTCCAAATGAGTTGACCTCATGAGAAATAGACATGCCACATGATAAGTTTTTGAGATTCTTTATAAGTCTCATGTTATGTGATGTTGGTTGGTAATTTCCAGCATGTGTTGGGCATATGGAATGGTTGAGCAGTAGTGCGCAATGTTGTGTTAACGATGATGGCTTGTGGAAATTCCCGTTCACTATTTTGCTTTGGATGCATTTGGTAGTGCAATTGAGGATGATTCCAAGGACTTTAAGGGGGAGGGCTGTCATGAAGACATGCATTTTTGAAACCTCACTTAATATGTGGATTAATTTTTAATCACATGGTTAAGTAAATGTTGCACATGTATGGTATAATTGGGATTAGAGTAAATTTTCGAGTTCGGGATCTGAGGAAATCACGGGATGTCAAAGGCAAAAGTTGCCATAAGCTATGCTACATAGGTACTTGGTGGTATCTGGTGGCAGTTGTTGGCCTAGGTCATTCATTTGGCCATAAGTGTTAGTTGGCGACATTAGAGAAGTGACCTTTAATGGTACTTAACGCCAATCTAATAGTCAAAGATGACGCAAAGACACTTGGGAATAGAAGTTGCCTAGCCAATTAATTATTGGCCAGGTAGATTATTTTGTTGGACACCGAAAATTATTAGATTAATTTTCAAGATTTATAGACCGAAAATTAATATTTAATAGGATGGATAATGCTGAAAATGAAATTAGAAGGCTATCACACTGCAGATTATAGTTTACAGTAGAGAAATCTGAAATTTCTTTGCCTCCAATGATCTCAATGCTGTAATCTTCGGGGCAAGGCTGTAGAAACGTTGGGAGATGAGAGAGAATGTTGAAGAGAGAGAAATTTCCGACTATCTTCGTGAAGAACTGAAGAAATCAGTCATTTACTGTTGCTGCCCTGTCAAACAACCATGGGAGCTACCATCTACAACTTAGGACCACCAGACGGACTGCTGCCCCCTTCTATATGCTATCATCTGCACCAAAAGGACGTTGGGCTGCTGTCACTTGCTCCTAGAGGGCTCCAAACTGTTGGCATATGCTATAGGACTGATCCCTAGTGGCTGCAAATCACATCAACAACCTCTCCTTGCTCTCCAACAGCCTTCCTTCTCTCTCACAATGGCTAGAATAGACTCCACCAGCCCTTAAAACGTTTTCCCGCTTGCATGAGCAAGTTTTGCCATATTACGGTTTAGCAGCAGCCTTGGGAAACATGCTAGAAACTGGAAGCTCCAAGACTTGGATTCAACAATGCTGAAGCTGTTTTGAGTCAAATTCAAGTGGAGGGACCAGCAAATCAATGAATTTGGGGTATTTTCCATCTCCATCAAAGTGGGTGAAGGCCAATGAGTGCCCAAATCAAGGGGCAAATCAGATTGAAAACTTGTTGGTCATTTTGGACAGTAGGGGGAGTTGGAATACTGAAAGGGAGTAGGAAAATCCCATTGCACATCAACTTCTTCTTCAATTACGCTAAGGAAATACCAAAAGAGGCACTAGTTTTGGGGCCAACAAGGCGCCCATTGTTGAAGATTGTGAGTTAACTTGCATTTCTCATTTTTGTAATTGTTGTTGTAACTAAGTTGTAATCAGGGAATTACCATCCATCCATGGAAGGAAGATTGGTTTTAGGGTGTTAGCAGTCATGATTGTCATGCCTTGTCATCTCCTACCTATGAGTCTCAATATGAGTTAGACAAGGACTTTAGGAGCTCTGACTTGTCCATCACGTGTTTTGACGGAGAAGAGAGCTCATTCTAGAGCAGCGATTTCTTTGCCTTTTTGTACATTTTCTCCTTGAGTTGGGTTTCTGTGTGCATTTTCTCCTCTAGTTGGGTTTCTTTGTGCATTTCCTGAGTAGTTACATTTATTAGTTTGCCATCACTTGGCGGATTTTATCCATCCCTATATGGATTTTTTCTGCTGCGTCGTTATTTGTGATGCATTTAATGCAGTTGGATGAGCATTAAATGCTGGTTGGCCCATATTTTGGGCCCTTAGGTGCAAGTTGGCCAGTTTTTTAGGTGTTTGGCCATATATAGCCCCCAGTTGGCTGGTCCTTGGCATTCTTTTGTCTTCCACTTGGTAGGTGCACACTCCAACTTTGGTCCTCTCCTTTGTCTCCAATGTTGCCATTATCATCAGCCTGATTTGGTGCCCTCACTGACACTGTGGGCTGCATACAGGGACTGATCAGTCCTCTTCTTGTATTTGGCATTCTTTCATTGTTGAGTGTAGATTTCTTTTCTTCTTTTCTTGCAGATTTTCTCTCTCTCTCTCTCTCTCTCTCTTTCTATTCTTGTTCCTTCTTCCATTGCACTCTCTCACATGCTGTGCACAATACTCTCTGTGTTTCTACTTACAAACCCTATCCTCTCTTTGATATGGTATGACGGCATACCGTCCCCTCACTTTTCTTGACACATGGACATGATGAAAACTTATGTGAGTAAGCATCCCTCCTGTGAAAACCCTTTCATCGAAGAGTGATTGGCTCGGATGCCGATTTGCAAAAGTCACACATTGAGCAATCATAGATGGCAGCATGCCCTTTATCTCATCATTGACACCCTTGCCTCATAATTGTTCTTTGTGGGGGATGCTATTGACACCCTTGCCTCCTAACTGTTCTTTACGAAGGACGCTCTTTGACAATTTAAAGCCTTGAAAAGGAAAAAGAGAAAAGAAAAATCTTAAGACCCATTAACTTGGGCTGCTCGAAGGAAGATATCCAGTGCCTGTGTGATCATGGTAGGTCTTGGGGCAGCCCTTCATGGCACCCTTGGTCTCTTTTGGGTGGGATCTTTTGGGCAAAAAGGGGGCAAAGAAAATGCACCTTGTATTGTAGATCTCTCTTTATATTTTCTACCCTCTTAAATTTCTGCAGCTCAATCTATTTAATTTACATTTGAAAGCAGGAAATTACTTGAATGTGCATGCATTTCTTATTGGTATTCCTTTATCTTTGGTAAAATTTTGATCTTTTTCCAAGCAATTGTAAGGGAAATTTCTGCATACGAATCTTGTTACATGGGTGGCAAGCGCTCAGGTTCAGTACTATTGAGAGACCTTTTCTTAGCATGTTGAGTGAAATATGCTTTCCTAACAGTCAAGACATATTGAAGCAGGGACAGAGATGGCTCAACTGATCTGTGGTGGCTGTCATACATTATTGATGTATGTTCGTGGTGCAACAAGTGTGCATTGCTCATGTTGCCACACTGTTAACCTTGCAATGGAAGGTAGATACTTACACAACATAAATATATAAATGTCGAGTTTAAAATGTAAACTTTGATATCTCAAAATGCTGATTATGTAATTCTTATTCTTGCTAACATGTCTTGTACACAACTTTTCAGCCAACCAAGTTGCTCATGTTAACTGTGGAGGTTGTGGTACCATGTTGATGTATCCGTTTGGGGCTCAATCAGTCAAATGTGCTCTTTGTCAGTTTGTCACCTCTACTGCGGTATGCTGGCCTTGCATTGTTGGATAATGATTAGAAATATAAATTTGAGAGATATGGTCATAGAAATGAATTTACATTTGCATATAAGCATATAAAACTGTGCAGGTAGCTGCTTGTCACTAACCTGTTTGTTTGCCTAAAGAATATCCTCTGCAAAGTTACTGAAATCACAGAATATTTAGATGATCCTTAAGGCTTAAAGTGACTCCTGCAAGTTGCAACTAAATTTGATATAACTTGGGGGCTTTTTTGTGTTAGTTGAAATTTCCAAAGGTGCATGAGCTTTTCCGAAAGGGTTCAGAATATTACAACCGGATGATAATTATACCACTCCTTTTTTACAGGAAAACATGGTCTAGCTTTGAAATACAAAGGAAACCTCTCGGTGATCCTCTTTGTACGTCCTTATAGATTTCTCCAATGAGCGAGCTTACTTTCCAAATTGATACATTACTGCTGATGGTATCCCATCTTACGTCCTTTTAGATTTCTCCAATGATCTTGCTTGCTTTCCTAATCAATACTTGACTGCTGATGGTATCCCATCTTAGAGTTGCACCATTTGGAGCTGACTATAGAAGTCTAATTGGGGATAAGAGCCATTGGTGACCCAGCTTGTACGGGCAGTAACTGACTACTAAAAGATATGTAATGTGGGGACAATGGCCATGGTCCATCTAGTGACTCAAATCCAAGCTGATGGTGTTTAAAACATGGATTCTGTGATTGGGAGTCATATCAGAGACTGCTCTTTTACAGTATGCACTTCGATGGGTTTTATGGTATGTCAGCTCCATTCACAGATTTGTTCAGTGGTGTGAACATCAAGAAACAATGAATCATAATGAAACCAGCTAAATTAGAGGTCTCAAGAGTCAATTTGTCCAAGATATGGACCCTTTTATTTCAACACAGACACACTTAATTTTTCCTAAGATGCAATGCTCCAATGACTGTTATATGAGTTTTAAATTGGTTCCAGCTGTGTAGTTACTTGAGATGGGCATTAAAGTGGTGGAAGCACTTGTTGAGCCACCTAAAATTGCCATTTCAATTAATCATATTTTTCTGGCGTTTTCTTGGCTCTTAAATCAATTCCAAAAAGCAATTCAATTTACCTCATACGTGAGACTTCTCCGTAGGAAAATTG
The DNA here is from genome assembly GCF_053477565.2 of Lygodium microphyllum. Classification (NCBI taxonomy): domain Eukaryota; kingdom Viridiplantae; phylum Streptophyta; class Polypodiopsida; order Schizaeales; family Lygodiaceae; genus Lygodium; species Lygodium microphyllum. Next base: position 32,641,257 of record NC_141149.1, read on the forward strand.
CCTCAAAATGATATATAGAAGGGGAAGTCAGTTGTGCTGCCACTTTCATCCCCTTCTGTCTGCAGTGCCAGCTCTCCACTTTCATTATCTTAATCATCTCCTTGTTATTCCAGTTGCTGCCCAGCCCTTGGCTATTACCGCCCTGCTCCTTTAGCTGCTGCTCATCTCTAGGAGGTGCCATCCAGTCCCCTGCCCAGTGTTTGGGTCCTTCTAACCCCGCGTTTGCTGCCAGCAGTCTCCCACACCTGTATTTTCCTCTTCAGCTGCTCTATGGACTGTTCCATCCCTTTCCCCATCTTCCAGCCACTGCGATTTGAATAGATGGTACTGCCTTGCTGGTTCCTGCCGCTGCGATGACTGCCTGCACAGCATCTGTCCTCTTTGGACTGCTGCATGTTTCTATTTACAGCTCTCTCTCACCCCTACAACATCCTTCTGCATTGACATTGGTAGTTCACTGCACTCAGGATCTGTTCTTGGATGACAACATTCTCAACACTCCCCCTCAGTCCATTCCCACGGGAGAGAGTGGGTGTTGGACGGTCTCTGATTCTTGGACATGCACTCATGTGGCTATAGACTATGCCCAATGCATAGCTGAGTGACCACCCAAGCTTGGTGCCAAGTGAGCACTTTCAGCAGTAAGGCCGTATTATTATGTGCCTAGTCGCTCTAATAGTGGAGATATACTTAGCAGAAATCCTTATTTCAAGAGTGTAGATCAGTTAATACTTGTTCTCTCCTTGGACATTTGAGTGCCTTGGGACACTGAGGTGTGTTAATTGCTGATTTTTATGAAAGTTGACCATAGTCTCTTCAATAATATTAACCAGCCATTCGTTCTCTATGGTTTGTAGGTTGAAACTCTCTCACAACTTCAAAGCAGGAAAACTACATTTTCTAATTGTTGATAGCAACATATATTTGACTTTATCCTGTCCATGTGCCATTTTTTATGCATGACAGTTAAAAAGTAGTGCATTTATATTATATATGAATTTCAAGGCCCAACTCAAATTTACCCCATATAGTATGAACTATGCAGATAAGTCATGAAGGATGAAAATTATAAGTAGCAGGATACAATGAGTTTGCTACCAAGCGTGTGAGCCACCAAGTCAGAGCATATGCTTCATAAATTATATTATTGCTTTTCCTAATAACTAGATGTTTTAGAGTAAGTAGTTATCAGCTTCTATAGATGTGTTTGAATAGATGTAATAGAGATTTTTTCCTGTTGAATGGTGTTGAATTGTACTTGTAATTTCATCAAATTGTGAATCATCAGACCTCTTTGTATCTTATTTTTTGTAGATATTACATTAACTGAAAGCTCAGGCATCTTTTATCTCCGTCTGTTTATGTTAATAGGTAAACAATGCAAGAATGCCGCTTCCAGCACAAAGGCCAGCTGCGAGTGCTCCTCCTATGCAACCATCAACAACTTCACAGGTTTGCAGATCCTTGTAGCTATGTTGTAAGCGATTAAGAATATCACTAATATTTATTGCTGTTCTGTATGTTCATGCCAGTGGAATATTTAATGTATTTCTTTTCACACAACTCACAAAGCTACTGTATTTCGAATTATGTTTTAAGCATTTCAACAACCTCTCTCAGCCTAGCCCACAACTTTTCTAACACCCTCTCTCAAATTATAGGTGATTTGGGACAACACAATGATACAATGATAATGACTCATCATAGTACAACACTGACACTCAAATAGGACCATGGATACCACAGTGGTGGGTGTGCAAGCCACCACCAAAGTTCTTCAGAGAGGATGTGATCATACCAACTGTGGAAAACAGAGAAGAATCATAGTAGCTCTCAATGTCTATCAACAATGCCTCACAAGAGCATATGTGACTATCCTGTCAGCAATGCCTTTGAGCATACTTTACCGTGGATTCTCCACCTTTACCGAGACTACCAAAGCATCTCCTCATGTGATGGATGAGGAGCCAATCCCGCTCTCTATAAAGAAACTGCCCATTGTAAACTTGAATGTAAATCCCAACTCCAAGATTTCAAAACCTACCAAGACTTTCACTGATGCTTACCTATTCCACCTCACCATCCTCTCACACTCCCTTTTTGGCATTGGAGAGTTTTGAGGGATGAATGCATCACCCCCACTAGATAATGAGTGCGAGCGGAAGCAAACACAATATGCTCGTGGATCGAGGTGCAGCAGTAGTTGAGTGAACAGTGAGTTAGAGAGAGAGTCGACGGATAGGTGTGTACCAGTGTGGTACACACAAAGAATAAAAGAATGTATTTATACTTGGGGTACGGTACACTTACACCCGCAAGGGTGTGTTCACATGTATAAAGTGATCATAGATACACGGGAGTAGCATAAAGGCCTTTACAGCCAACAACCTTCCACTTAAAGGTCCTAAGCAAACCTTTAACCAACTTCCACTAGTCGAATGCAATGCTGATGTTGAGCCTTTGCAAGACTTTTAGTGAGAACATCTGTAGGGTTATCCTATATTTTGATCTTAGTCAGTGTGACTAGACCATCATCAAGAACCTGTTTGATGAAATGATACCGAACATCAATATGTTTGGTACGTGCATGAAACATGGCATTCTTAGCCAGGCATACAACACTCTGGCTATCACATCCAAGTAAAGGTGTTTTGGTGAGTAGTCCAAAATCCTTGACCACCAAACGACCAAGCCAGACAGCTGCTTTCGAAGCTTCAGTGGCTGAAATATATTCAGCCTTAGCGGTAGAAAGTGCTACTATTTTTTGCAATCTAGAGCACCAAGAAATTGCCCCATCAATCAATATAAATATGTACCTACTTCTTAGTACTAGTAGACTTGTGAGTATCCAAGTCACCCACTATGTTTGCATCACAATATCCCTGCAGATCTAGCGTACCCTTTCCATAGCAAATACATTTTCTTTGTGCGCCCTTAAGGTATCGTAAGATGCATTTCACTGCTTCCCAATGTGCTTTGCCAGGATTTGACATAAACCTGCTCACAACTCCCACTGCATGAGCAATGTTAGGTCTAGTGGCAACCATAGCATACATGAGTGAACCACAAGCTGAAGCATAAAGAACACCCTTCATAGAGCTGGTTGCTTTATCATCTTTTGGGCAATCTGCTTTGCTAAGCTTAAGATATGGTGGTAAAGAAACACCAAGTGGCTTAGCATCCCCATAGAAAAACGATCAAGTACTTTGCTGATATACTTTTCTTGTGAGAGAAACAAGAGTTGTTGCTTTCTATCTCTCATCACATGCATGCTCAAAATGTGTTCAGTTGCATCCAAGTCCTTAATGGAAAAGACTGAATTCAGCTGTTTTTTCAATGCATTAACCTAGCTTTTATGCTTACCAGCAATAAGCATATCATCCACATAAAGCACAAGTAAAATAAGGCTTCCATCATCAGCCTTCTTGATATATAAGCAATGATCTGCATTACTTCTTTTAAACCCATGTGAGAGCATGAAGGTACAAACTTTTTATACCATTGTCTGGGAGCCTGTTTTAAACCATACAAGCTTCTCTGAAGCTTACATACCAAATGCTCCTTTCCTTGTATAACAAAGCCTTCTGGGTGCTTCATGTATAGCTCTTCTTCCAAGTCACCATGTAGGAATGCAATTTTAACATCCATTTGATCAAGTTCAAGATCCATAGATGCTACAATAGCAAAGAATACGTGAAGAGTGGTCATTTTGACAACAGGTGAAAAGATTTCATGAAAGTCAATCCCCTCTTTCTGTGTATAGACCTTAGCCACAAGCTCGGATTTGTATTTTGGTTTGCCATCCACACACTTGATTTTATAGACCCATTTGTTAGGAATAGCTTTCCTGTTGTCTGTAATACATTTTCAGGCTGCTGTAATTCATTTTCAGCATGCTGATCTTGTTGTCTAAGCTGGTTTTCAGCATACCTTTGATACCCATTTTCATCTAGCTCAATGATGATACATTGGTTATCATAACCAACATCAAATGGAGCTGAATTTTTAGTGGTTAATGGCTGTCAAAGTGGTTGATCATGTTGAAATTTCACTTTCTTTTTGTCTAAGTCATTAGATATGACATTTTTCAGCAGCTTTGACTCATTTAATACCATATCCTGGCTGCGTAGCACCTTTTTTATGCTTGGAACCCAAACTCTATAGCCTATTTCACCTTCATCTCCATAATCCATGAAGATGCCTCTATAGGATTTCATGTCAAGTTTGGTTCTCCCATCAACAGGTACATGTACATAGCATTCGCAGCCAAAGACCCTTAAGTGGTCATATGAAGCAGGTTTGCCAGACCAAACCTCTTTATGGATGCCACTTTCAAGTGTATGATGTGGAGATCAGTTGCAAATATGCACCATGGTTTTAAGTGCCTCTCCCCAAAACGATTGTGAGAGATTAGCTGTGGACAGCATGCACCGAATCTTCTCACATAACGTACGATTCATTTACTTAGCCACACTATTAGATGATGAATTGTAAGGAGATGTAAGCTCCTGTTTAATCCCATTGACATTACAAAACTTATTGAATCCTTTAGATACATACTCTCTCGTGTTATAGTTCTTATGCATTTAAATTTTAAACCCTTTTGAGTACTAACAAATGTATAAAACCTTTTAAAAGCGTCCAATGCCTTACTTTTCTGCTTAAGCAAGTAAATTCGTAGCTTTCTAGAATGGTCATCAGTAAAAGACACAAAATAACGAAAACCACTATGAGTTGTTATTGGCATGGTGCATACAACAGAATGAACTAAATCCAATCTACATGCCTTCCTAGAGGCTCCATGAGAGTATGAATTCTTTACATGTTTTCCCAAAACACAATCATCACAATAGGTCAGCCTTTGAGTTTTTCACATAAACTCTTTTAAGTGAAGAAAGTGTCTGCAAACCCTTTTCGCTCATGTGTCCAAGACGCTTGTGCCATAACTCCATGTGTGATTGTACTTCAGCAACTGCAACAAACTTTCCAGGAAGTACCTTGTAGTAGAGATAATATAGAATTTCCCTTTTACCACCTCTAGTGACTAGCATAGACCCTTTCTGTATCTTTCACATCCCACCACCAAAAGTAGTGAAATAATCTCTGTTGTCTAGTTGCCCAACAGAAAGTAAACTCTTCTTAATGCCAGGTATATACCTAACATCATGAAGGATCAATTCTTGACCATTTTCAAAAGCCAAGTGTATGATGTCCATTCCTTTAATATCACATGCATGGTTGTTGCCTAGATAGACTTTCCCAAGATTACCTTTTGTATAAGAAGAAAAACACTCCAAGGATAGAGTTACATGAAATGAAGCATCACTGTCAACAATCCACGATTGTGACAAACCATCATGAGTTGACAATAAAGCATCCATCACATCGCTTTTAGTGATACACATGCCCTCCACTGTCATAGTATGTGGATCTGAAGATGCAACCAGAAAATCAACATCTTTATCTTCTTCTATCTCCTCAATAACAACATTAGATACCACATTTACTTTTTCTGTTTCTTTAGGGGTAGAGCTGCCATCCTTCTCATTCTTTTTACCTTTTGCATTAACTTGCTTCTTGCGTTTTTGTTCCTTTTTAAAGTACTTGCAATTGGACTTTTTATGCCCTTTGCGACCACACTAATAACAAGTGACATCTTGCTGTTTTTTCTTGCTTTTGCTGTGAGTTGTTTTTATTTGTAGCATTTGACCTTTTTTCAGTTCTTCCACTGTTTTTCCCACTTGCCTTGCATCTAATCTCTTTATTGAGAATAGAACCACGCACACCATCAAATGTCAAGTTGGGGTTGGTGCTCAATGATACAACCAATGCTTCCCATAGATTGGGTAAAGTCATGAGTAAAAAGATAGCACTCAATTTAGGATGAAAAGCTGGCAAACTTGCATATTGTAATTGACTCAAAATACTAGTGAAAGCATTCAAATGCTCTGAGGCAGGCTTAGACTCATCAATCTTCAAGTTTACCAACTTTTGCATGAGATGTACCTAATTGAGAGGAGTTGTATTCTCATACGTAACCTTGAGTTTCTCCCAAACTCCATAGGCAGTAGCAAGTCCCTTGATATCAACCAAGATATCATCTGTGACAGCCATTTTAATGTAAGTAATGGCCATTTTATTCATTTTAGTCAAAAACTCATCTGACAAAGCAAGAGGCTTATGTTCTGCCAAGGCATCATCACAATCCTTTAGAAAGAGTATACCCTACATACGATCTTTCCAAAGATCAAAGCCATTGCCATGAAATTTACGAATCTCAAAGAGATTCTTTGTATTAGATGTAGATGCATTGCCAGTGATCTTTAGCAATAAAAGACTGCAATAAAATGCTGAATACTTTCAGCCAATTAGCAAAGTTGCGGAATGTAACAGCAAGTATACACACTTGTATTTCCAAGGTGTCCAAGAAGTAAATGTTTTGCTGCAATTTCAGTCTCAAGTATTGATTACAACATATACACGAATCAAATCTGATACATTTGCATTAATGACAGCTCCCACTTCAGTAATACATCACCATAATGCCCAAATGCAATAGCCCAAGTGCTGTATATACCATTGTTTCATTGCATAATGAGCATTCAACAATACATATACCGAGAGAAGTTGCTCTTTTGGATAATTTGAAACATCCCAAGTTTAAATTTCTCCCACTCAGCAGTGAATCTATTGCAAATTTCACTGTCAAAGCTCAAATCGACTCAGTGCATCACAAATGCGAAAAACCCCAAAATTTTTGCAGTGAATTTGCCCTGATTGCATCGATACATTCTCTCGAGTATCAAATATGGGCAAATGTTGCAGAAATTTGACAAATTATGCAAAACCCTCAAATTTCGGGGTCCAATAGTGCACAAATTTCAATGAAATTGGCTCAACTGAGCAAAATTTCACTTATACATGAAAAGGCCCAAAATTTTTGAGACATGTACACCCAATGTTTGCAATTTTTGGGTCAATAGTTATTGTTATGCGTGTCCAGCACCAAATCTAGGAGAAGCCCTAAATTTTCAAGTGTAAATTTGCACAGATCTGCATTTTGTGCTTGCACGTGTGAATCCAATAGAGAAAGAGGAGAAAAATTACAGATGAATAATAAAAAAAAAGGTCAAATTGTTGACCTTGTTTGCTAGGTTAGTTGCCTGGCTGTCGCCTGTTGCTTGGCCCGTCGCCTGTAGTCGCTTGGACCGTTGTGCGCAGTCGCCTGGCCCATCACTCGTCACGATCAGTTTGGTCGCCCGTCAACTGTTGACCTGACTTGTATGAATTGCTCATGTTGACTCGCTTGCCTTCGACAAGCCTCGCCGGTTGCAATTTGTGACTTGCAACTGTCGTTTCCAGTCGTCGACTGTAGAAAACGTCACTAGTCTTGGCCCTTGCCACGTGCTTGTCACCTGTAGGCCTTGTTCGTCGCTTGGTACGAAATGTCACACCTGCCTATCCATTGGTCATTGCTGCCTGCATTGATTCCCGTGCTCTGATATGAGTTTGATGAGTGCGTGTGGAAGCAAACAAAATATGGTCATGGATCGAGATGCAGCAGTAGTTGAGTGAACAATGAGTGAGAGTGAGAGTCGACGGATAGGTGTGTATCAGTGTGGTACACAAAAAGAATAAAAGAATGTATTTATACTTAGGGTACAATACACTTATACGCATAAGGGTGTGTTTACATGTGTAAAGTAATACACACATACACACACACACACGCGCGCGTGCGCGGGGGAGTAGTGTAAGGGCCTTTACACCCAACACTAGAAAGCAGCAAAGGGAGGGGCAGCCAGGCCCTTCCCCTTCTCTTAAGATGAATGCTTTCGCACCTTGGCCATTGCCTTGGTTGGAGGATTTGAGTCAAAGTTGAGAAGGATGAGGATGACTTGTTGGAAGAGTCCATATCCTGTTGCTACTACTTTATTCTTCTTCTTCCTCGAAGCCACTAACTCAAAATCTTGGTGCAAATGTCCCTTCTTACCATGATGCTAGTAGTGGCCCTTCGGCTTCTCCTAGTCACCCCTCTTTGAAGTCACTAATACCTCATCATGGCCACCATACAGAGATGGAAGACTCTCTTGTAATTTCAATGATGCCTTATGCTCAAGTAGCATTGAGGACATATGTAAAAAACTGATTGGCATCAATGATGTTTGGGAGTGCAAAGCATTGGCTATTCCATCAAGCTCTAGAGGGAGCTCATAGAGTAGAGTCCCCACAAGATGAGCCTTGGAAATTATAGACTACATGTGCCAAAGCTAATCTTGTGCCTATGTAACACGAAGTAAGAAAGATTGGATAATATCCTTTGTTGAGCATAACATATGCATTACTTGTTGATTAGCCTCTTAAACAACCCCAAAACACACTAAAAATGCTCTTTTAGAGTAAAACCCTAAAACGGGGAGCGGTTCGAGAGAGTTCAATGGAAACCCTAAAACGGGGAGTGGTTCGAGAGAGTTCAGTGGAACCCCTAATTTTTGGGCCACCCTTCCACATCTATAAATAGACAGGCTGCTTCCATTCAACCTTATCCTGTCTGTGCAGGTTTCTCACTCCACGTGCAGATTTCAGCCATCAATCTCCTCCCACGTGGTTGTCCAGCCCTCAAGATTGCTGCCACTCCATCCGTGTTTGCTCTTGTTGCTGGTGCCTTCATCCATGCTGATGTCAGCTACTGGCGACATCATTATTTGCTGCGATCTGATCATCCAGTCATCGCCAGCCAATCAGACGCTGTTTCAGCTTGCTGTTTACAGCAGATTGTGCACAGTTTCCAGCTTACGATCGGTGGTACATTGTTGCGTTTACCAGTTTCCAGCCTCCAGACTGCTGTGTTTTGGTGACCAGTCTGCTGCCATTCACTATTCAGCACTCCTACACTCCGACTGGTGGTCACAGACTTGGGATCCGTCTCCGATGGATGTCACACTCCGACATTGCCCTGCCCTTGAGCACACTGTACACTCTTACATTCATTTACAGCATTCATTCACTTCAGAGTTGTGTTCTCTCTTTCCCTTCTTCTGTTTGTGTTTGAGTTTCTTTGTTTGAGTTTTGAGTTTTGCGCTTAGGATTTGAGTTTTGCCTTGTATTTGTATCGGTGTCTGTCTCTTTGTGTTTCTGTCGTGGTCATATACTCTGTGTGTCCTTAGTGTAAATCCTAGCAGTTTTCGTCACATGGTATCAGAGCCGGTGCTCTTGTAAAGAGTATCCTGCGGATATTGTGGAGAGCTAGTCTTTGTGCGAGGCACACAATACGATGTATAACCGAATCACAATGTCCTAGACACCTTCTTCTCCAATTCCTATAATGTCTTATCAAGCTTCTCCATCATTGGTGGCCCTAAGACGACATTATGGATTGGGTGAGGACGACGACACTTCACCTTTACCAGATTTCAGTAACATGACAGCGGACTTTGAGGAGTACTATTGCAACAGGTACGGTGATGTTTACACCCCTCTTACCAGTTCTGCTACTATATCCAGACCGGTTGGTGAGGCTGGCCACCTCTCTGATCATGGACGGCATACGGCATTCAGAATGTCTAGCGATCCATCTTCATCATCTCAGTTAGGTCCAATGTCAGGTTTGTACAATTCTTTTGTGTTGCATGAATCAAAACCCTTGTCCGTTTTTTCTTTTGAGGTACAGGATCCGGATGGCTTTGTGTATGTGAACTTCAATAGAAGAGGCTCAGAAGCAGACGAAATTCAGATACATCTACAACTTATGTTTCATTTGAGCATATCACACACACTTCTCACTTCCCTTTCATCCCACCCTCTTCTATATCACACCTTGATCACCTCTCATCATCTTTCCAAAACCTTGGATTACACTCCACATTTGCATCACACACCCTAGAGGTTGGATCTTTCCTCTCCGCTCCCATCACCTTTTCCTTATCCATCCCATTCTCTACCTTTTTGCACCATGGTACTTCGTTAGGGAAAATGCCACCCTTTAACACATTGCCTCTCACCTTTCAGCAAATGAGCACAACCATAACTCTTGGGTCGACTGTGATGGGCATTCCCCTCACTCTCACCAGCGTCACATCTCACATGACCACTCAAACGCAGGGGTTTCCATCCTCAGCTTATGGTGCGTCTTCACACTCTCCTTGGGTTACACCTACGCAGGGGTTCCCATCTTTTGCTCCCCGTGTTCCCATTCCACCTCCTTGGGTTCCTCATGTGGCTACCATGCCCATGCCTAGTCAGCCCATCCCTACCTATGGATCCACCTTGCACACTATCCGCATGCTTGGTGGGCACTTTGGGGCCCATTCCGAAGTGTATTCCACTCCCCCATCCTACCCCCATTACACTTTTTCACACTATCCATCTCCGAGTACTACCACTCCTGTTGCAACGGCTAAGAGTTCCTTCATGGATAAGACACGTTTTAATGGGTTAAATTTCACCACTTGGTCTAATTTCATGCAACAAGTGCTTGAGTCTCAGGGTCTTTGGGACCTTGTCATTGGTCTAGAGCCTATGCGGGACCCTCGACTAGCTCACCTTGATTACATTTGTCAATGGAGAGTTTGCAATGCCACAGCGAATGTTGAGCTGATGTAGGGATTGCTTCTTGAGTTTCACTCTCAGTTGCAACACTTCTCGCTCGCGGTAGAGTGTCGGAGTCACCTTCTCGACTGCCATGCGGCTCGTGATCGTACTCGTGCATCAATCTCGATTTTGAGCTTCAAGAGTTCTCTATTAAGGAAGGGGATGATATGAAAGTCAAGTTGATTGAATATAGGCGGTTACTTGCCGAGTTTTCCACTATTGGCTCTTCAAAGTTAGATGACGATCAAGTTACATTTTTCTTGAATAAGTTGCTTGAAAAGTACTTCAATTTTATTCAAGACATCATCTCCCAATCTCGATTGTCAACCTTTTACGAGTTTGAGTGCTAGTTCTTGCATTATGCGAGGCTGCATGTTTAAGTCCACAAGAAATCCTCATCACAACCTTATTCAGAGCAGAGGGGGTTGGTTGCCTCTTCTTTAGAAGGGAAAACCCCCAGTGTCAAGAACTCGCAAGATGCGAAGGTAAGCCAATTAAAGGGTGTCTCCTCTTCCTCAAATGGAACCAAAGAATCTAGACCTATCTGGCAGCAACTCCTTAAGAAAAACCGGTTTTGCACACTGCCACAGAGTAGGCTATGTGGACGAGGAGTGTTGTTTCTAGGCCCAAGATCTTCCACCTAAAAAGCCTTAGTAGACCGCTGCGACTGCACATTTCAATGGAGCTACGCCTTCCGCTCTTGCTTCATCTGCTCCTTCAGCACCTGTTGTTGCTGCTGGACATGTGGCTCAAGTACAGCCTCAACAGCCCATCTCTTTCACTACCCCTGAGGGACTGGTTGATTGGTCTGCAGGTTCCAATCCTGTTGCACTTTATACATCTATCTCACCTTCCTTCCCACCTCGTCAGGCATTTCCTTGGCAGAGCCATGCTATTACGCGATAGTGGCCACCTTCTTAGACTAGCATGTCTCTAGGTCCTTTTGGATATCCTAGGTCAGCCTAGTATTCATTTTTCGCACTCTTAGAGTCGGGTCCATAGGATTCATTGTCCTTAGTTTTTCCATTCTTTTGTCTTCCGCTGCATTTACTTACACATACACATTCATTGCATTTATTTTGAGTTAGATTTTCTTTCTGTTTTGTTTTGCTTTGGAGCATTTCACCACTAACCTCTGTGTTTGTAGATTCTCATCTCTTTTGCAGGGTTTTGTCTTTCAGTGTAGGGCTAACTTGCAGATTGCTTTGGTCCTACGTGGGCTAGAGATATGGGGATGCGCATCGTTCCTTTCATGGTTTCATCATCCTAGGAGTGCTTGCTCTTTTTCCAGCATGGTGGTTTCCCCTCCCGAGGCAGATCGTGTAGCATCTCTCTCGATACTATCATGGTGGAGACTTCTGCCTTGCTCTTCTAGCGGGGTGCTTCATCCATTCCATTCTTTATCCACTTCATCTTCTTTCATTCCTTATGGTTCTCGGCACCATACGAAGTGAAACCAGCCTTCCTTCTTGGATAGGGTGGTTTAACTTGATTAAGCACTTAATTACAGCAAATAGCAATTGAACATAAATTGAAATGCTCACTTTACCTTCATAAACTTGGACAATGGACACCTTGTTGGCCCCAAAACTGACACCCCTTTCGGTATTTCTTTAATTTCAATTGCTGATGGATAAATTACAAGCTGAGATTTCACGACCTCCTTGGCTGATTCAAAAGCCCCTTGCTGTTCCAATAATCAGCAAAGCATTCGGGCAAATTATCCCTTGATTTTCACCCGACTTGCTCTAATGGAACCCCAATTGGTCAAATGCTGCCCCAAATTTACAATAGATGGGCTGCCATCTGAAATCCTCACAATTCCACGAATTTCCGGTGCTGATTTCAATGTACAATGCCTTTGACTGATGGGACGGGTCCCAAGGTGGCTGCTAAACCCTAATTACTACTGTAATTTAGGGTTTACAGCAGTAAACTCTCTGCTGTCCACCAAATTTGGCTGTACTCTGCTACCAATGGCTGAGAATTACTGAGAATGCTTGAGCATAGACTGGAGGAGATGAGAGAATGCTGTAGAGAGAGAGAAAATCAGCTGAAATGTATCTTTTGATTCATAGCTCTGATGACAAATTTGATGGCACCAACAGCCATTTGGAGCTTGGTGGAGGGAGAGGAGGAGATCAGATTTGGCTCTGAGAGGCGAGAACGACTGATCGCGCGCCGCAACAGGATAGGGGGCAGCAGGTTTTCTCTTCCGCCTCAAGAGAGGCGGCGATAGGAGAGGACGTCACACTTTGACATTGCTTTGCCCTTGAGCACACTGTACACTTTTACATTCATTTATAGCATTCATTCACTTGAGAGTTGTGTTCTCTCTCTCTCCCTTATTCTGTTTGTTTTTGAGTTTTGAGTTTTGCATTTAGGGTTTGAGTTTTGCCCTTCGTATCTGTGTTTGTCTCTTTGTGTTTCTGTCATGGTCATACACTCTTATGTGTCCTTAGTGCAAACCCTAGTAGTTTTCTTCACATCCTTTGGCTCAAAGTTCATGGGTTGGAGCTGACCATAGAGGGCTGCTAGTAGAACCTTTTGAGAAATGCATCAGAGAAGAGCAGAATGCACATAAACTGTTGAGAAACCACTTCTTTAGTTTACACACTTTATTTAGGGTTTTGGTCTGATAGTCCCTAAAAGGGTTGGTTTCCTCATTTTGGTCACTTTTTCAGTAGGTGCCCACTCAGTGGTGTGCACCCTAGATAGCTTATGCCTATAAATAGGCTGCCACTTCATTGATTCTTCACCCACTACAATCTTTCTTCACCCCTCTTCTTCCATCACTCCAGTACTCTTCTCTCTCTACACTGTTGCTGCCCACATCTCTATCGGAGGACATTGCAATTCATGGCCTTCCACCATCTCCTACCTTGGTGTCATCTTCCCTCATTAGGCGTTAGCTTTTCACATCCAGGCGTCAGTCTCCAACATTTGATGTCATCGTGCAATTTTGGTTTGGTGGACCAGGAGGCTCTCCACTAGCTTTCGTCAACTCCCATCAGCTTGGTGTTTTACTGTGATTTGCATTTAGCCTCTGGAGGCCTTCCCTCTACCTGGTGTCAGCTCTCAGCACCTGGTGATAGCATTCTTCACTTGGCAACGGCGGCAACAGCCTCCTCACCCCTAGCGTCAGCCCAACACACCCAAGGTATTTGCATTTTGAGCCTTGGAGCTTCCTCTACATCTGGCATCATCATACTCCACTTGGTATCAACATTTGGGCTGCTTTCTGTGCGTTTGATAGCTCCGACACACTCTGGGATTTGTGTTTTGCTGCCCATGCCACTTCTCGGCTTTTGAGGATTGTGGTTTGCTCCCTTGACAATTGTCCTTCACCTTCCCATAATTACTTCAAAAGCCCACTGCTTGGAGGAGTGTGTTTCACTCCCTTCACTATGCAGTTTCCCCATAGGTGCTGCCGCTTGGTTTAGACAAGATAGTGTAGTTATCTTTTGAGCTTCGGCTCTGCTGTATCAGCTTTTCTTCTCATGTCATGATTCAGTCCATCATCATTGTGTTCTTGTGTTTTTGAGTTTCTCTTCTCTCTTAGTGTTTGCCCTACACACTCTGTTTCTCCTCGCAAACCCTACTCTCTTTGCACCGTTGCATATTTTCACACAAGCATCATTTGAATCCCATCATAGCATAACTTCCTCATGGTTGACAAGATCCCAATCATCGGGGAGAGTAGGAGGTTGGGCCTGCTTAATATCTTTTGAGTCATTGTACCATAATTGCTTTTGCACAAACCATATGTCCATGACAACACTCCATGTGATATGGTTAGGGCCATGAAGTTTATCATTAGTAGAGCAACAAGGAGGTGCCATTTGGAGAGGATAGCAGGAGAAGATAAAGCAAAGAAGAGAAGCACACACACAGAGAGAGAGAGAGAGAGAGAGAGAGAGAGAGAGAGAGAGAGAGAGTACAACACAGCCTGCATGTATTAGGTGCTCACACATGGTGTAAGGACAGCTGATCACAAAAACAACTGTTGAAATAAGGAGAACCTGATCAAATGCAGCAAACAGAGAACCAGTAGGAAGAAAACAGCCAAGAATCATTTGCCATAGGCATGAGAATGCTGTCACTCAGTTGGAAGAAGTACTAAATGCATGAAATGCAGCAGTTGTACAGCAAAAAGCAGACTGGTCAAGCATTATTAAATGCAGGAAACCAGTAATATAACAATGCAGAAAATGAAAATGCAGGCTGCTGAGCACAAAACGCAGGCAGTAGAGGTCAGAAACAATCCGATTTGGAATCAAGTCACCTAGAGCCAAAGGGAAGATCAAAATCAGTAGTTGGCAGATGTGCAACAGCAAAAAAAAGCACTCCAAGACCTAACATGGACGGCTTATATCATGTTAGAAGTGGCTGTAGTGATAGAAGCGTAGAATACTGCTGTAATAGATTGCACAACATTAGAGAATAAAGACTGCGAGAAAAGAGAAACAAAAGAATACAAAGGGAAAGCCTGAGATATGCTTTGGAAATGGAATCCATATACCAAGACATGAGACAGTTGCGTACAACAGTGAGCCACCGGCTGTGTGGGCACTGGTACCAGCTCCCTCTCTCCAAGAGAACTTACTTAGAAGTCTGCAATTGATGAATGATTGAGGAGGGAGCCATTGAATGAAAAGCCAGAAATATACTAATATTTGGATCAGGTCGGCCAGCAAACAGAATAATAGTGAATGCTGGTCAGCCATAAAATAATGGCAAAAACCATAAAATAGGCACCAGAAAAATATATAAAATAATCTCATGTACCCAGCCCACAGTACATGCATAGACTCACTCATGAGCTGATTAATCTGCTAACATTAAGATACAAAAAGGAGAAATAATATTGTAACAGAGTTTTACTCAATCCACTACTGATCTACTTGATTCCATTAGAGGGAAATGTTGGGTTGATCCTATATATTCCTATATGTGGGAGACTCTTTATTTAAAGTCTTTCTTTCTCTTTAAAGTTGATCATTTATATAAATAACTTTTTTGGTATAATTTCGAATGAATCAATGATAAAACCTAGATAATCCTAGAAAGGTTTGTAGTTCTTCCAGATTATTAAGAGGTAGCCACTTGATAATGATCCTATCTTTGTTTGGATCCATCTTGATTTCCTCTTTTGAGATAATATGTCATAAATACTTGACCTATTTAGCAAATAGTTTATATTTGGATTCTCTAGTCAGCTTCTCCCATCTCCTGTGGAGAGAATGGATAATCTTTGTCCAAATCCTTGAGAGTCTCTCTCCAAATCCTCAAGAGAGTCTATGCAGTGGAGATGTCTTGGCAGTCTACAGCATGGGTGCATCTCGCAATCCAAATGTATCAGGCAATAATGCTAGGTGTCAGCTCCCATATGTGACAATGTCCTTGGTATTAGCCATTTTATCACCTCTGTGTGTGAACATCTTAGTGTGTTTTAGATTGTGCATTTAGGTGTGAACAGCATTTAATGAGGGTCAGGTTTGGGGGAAACCATAGGCCTATATAATTAGGCCCTAGTCGTACTTTCATGGATCATCTATCACATCAATCTATTCAGCTTGTTGTGTACTTGCAAGAGTCCTGTGTGTTTGTGTGTGTGGATACACAATTGACTGTCTTAGATTGGCCATTAGTTGTGCTGCATTGAAATGTGGGCACACTACATTGATTGTACTACATTGGTCATTATTTGTGTTGGGGAAGCTGCTATGATGGGGGAAAGTTTGAAATCTGCTGCAATGCAATATCATGCTGCTGCCGACGTGATCAGCTATGAAGGCTTCTGTTGCTGGGAACATGCAAAAGGGAGGATAGACATTTGTCCCTTGGTACTATGGCAGAAACAAAGGTGCAAAGGAAGGTGAACAATGTGAGAGAGATCAAGAAGGAAATATGGCAGAGAATGATGAATGACCCAGGTTGTGAATGAAGTATTTTCGAGTGTGGGGCCTATAATTAGGTGCTACAAGTGGAACCGGCTGGCCTAATTATAGAACTTGTTGCAAATGACACACGACAGAAAGGGTGCTGGACATGGCAGTGACTGACAAACTGGATGCCTAGATATGGAGTTGGAAACTGACTCTCAGGAGGATTGGAGGGCTATGTCTTGCAAATAGCCCTTTATGGCAGGAAGCAAAGAAGGTAATTTTATAGTAGTGTTTGATCTGTTTACCTGTTTGGTGAATAAGGTGAGCAAGTGGCCTAGTAATTCAATAGTGGAACTGTAGACGGATTACAACTCATGAATTACTTAGTCCAACCAATGAACCCTAGCAGGAAACAGACAGTTGTTTGAAACAGTTCATTAAATAAATGATGTGATGTACAGGATGTGTAAAGGCTTGAAAAGTTGGTGCTCTAGTGTGGACTGGACATTGATTTGAGGTTGGCAATTAAGATGCTAATAGTTACTCATTGAGAGGTAATGACAAAACTTTATTTGTAGATCATGATGTTGATAGGACTCTGTGTCCCAACATCCTAGATATGCAGTCTCTGAAGCCAAAATTATTGGACTAAATTTTGGCAAATAGAATTTGTGCACAGATAGTGTGAACTAAATGTTTCACTAATAGCTGAAAACTCCTGAAAAGATGATGACATTTGGAACTCGTAAATGGAAAGCACAAGACAAGACCTCAAACCACTCTTTAAAGGCATCAGAAAGCTGGCACAATCCATTACAGAGGCATATCATCCATCATTTCAGCCAGAAACAGCCATCTCTAGCCTTGCTTCACATTCAGTGGATCTGTCCAGAGTTTCACCAGCTTGATGTGATGCTATGCTTCTACTGTTATCATCTAGGAAAATATTCACCTTTTGCTTCCTCAAGCTGGCTGTTCTTGTTTCTGTTTCGCTAATCTAGGATTTACTGCATTGTAAATCTCATCATTATCTGCTTAACTCCAGCCATGCAAAAAAGGTGTTCTAGACCTGATCTTTCACAACAGGTTTTCTTTAAGCCTTGATCAAAATACTGCAAGGCTGTATTAATTTTGTTGCTGTCCCATCATTTTTCCATTAGATTTATATCCATATAATAATTGGCAATTTTGGCCAGGCCAAAAGACCAGTCCTTCAAGGAAAATCTTCACTAGATAGTCTCCAGAGGGTAGGGGCTATAGATGATGTTTTGGTAAAGTTTTTGGACGTGACTCAGGATTCTTAAATGTTGTATGTGAGTCTATCATATGTTGCTCGTCTGTAAAGAAAGTTTAAATCACTTGGATATTGTAGGCACCGATACGAACACAGACTGTGGTTGTGGAGAATCCAATGACCCGTGATGAAAGTGGCAAGCTGGTAAATCCCTTGGATTAGTCTAATGTTTTGTGAGGTACTGAGTAGTCTGAGCTGCAAAACTGACCTTGACATCTGGTCTTTTGTTTCCATATACAGGTTAGTAATGTGGCTGTTGGTGTTACCAGTGAGAAAAAGTAAATTGACTATCATGTACATGAAAATGCCTTTGTAGTGCTGGCTGCAGTCAGCTCAGTTGGTGAAGAAGCTGCCAGCTCAGTTTTGGACTTGAATTTCATCATCTTTTCTCCGTCACAGTGAGAGTATCTTGGGTGTTTTCTATCTTTCATGGTCTTCTTTTATAAAAGTAATATCCATAAGCAACAAAGTCTACGAGGTGAAGTTCTTGAGGTGACAGTTTGAGATCATGTCCAAGATCATTTTGGTTGCTGTAGATGCTTCACATGCTGTATCAAACCTAGTATGCTATGGGACATCATAGTAAGGCCAACTTACTACTAATTTATACATAAAGATGTTTATGGTTGAACTCTTTTTGAACTTTCTCCATTGCAAGGAAATGAGCTTATGTGACTGCATGCAAAGGACATTTGCTGTGGCTGATAAACACTCGTGCACAGACAATTCTAGTTGTTCTACTGTAATTTGACAATTCTATAAGCTAGGCTTCATTTTATAAGTTCCAGAGTAGAAAAATAATGAAAGAGGTGCATTTTCATGTATATGAAAGTGTAGAGATTGAAGTTCCAGTCATGCGTTTCACATATTCCAAAGAGACTTCAAATCTACCATGATGTGCTGGGAATTTGATCACTGGACAAGTTATGAGACTAGTGGCATGACACATCATAAGTTTATTAAGAAACTGTATTAACCTTCCATGCTATTACATGCCTTTGTCTACGCCTAATTAAATTTACTCAGTAATAATCATACTAGTAGTCACAAATGATACTATACATCAAAGCATAAAAATCTAACACCTAAAAAGCAATAATAATAATAATAACAATAATCTCTTACTAGTAGTCACAAATTATTGTATACATTGAAGCATTAAATTTACTCGCTAATAAATGTCCCCTAGTCAATACATCAAAGCATAAAAATCTAGGAATAGATTCTAAGTACACAAAAATCTTAGCATGTATGGAGTTAATTGAAAGCAAATTTACAGTGGATGAAAATAACGGTACGAGGGCCCGAGGTATGACATGCCTTTGACAATCTGGTTACATGCATGAGGTACAACAAGCCTTTGACAATCTGGTTACATGATATGTAAAACCAGAACCACCGATGAACAAGCTCGTTTGATTTGGGAGAAATAGGATGGTGAAATAATAGTTACTCCTGGGATCAGGACACCAATGAAGGTTCAGAGTCCTCAAGTTCGAATAATTAATGTGTGTAAGTTCATGTGCAACCTAGGTTTCAAGAAAACAATACAGCCATAGCAACAGGAGATGCAAACCAAGCTACAATAGTCCAAAAATGTGTGTCCAATTTTATTTCTTGTATTGAAATGCCAAAATTTAGGACTTGGTACTACTTTCTACATTTCAAATGTTAATGTAAATCTTGTTGTGGTCAACTTGTGGCATTATGTGTCTTGGTAGTGTCAACTTTATTTTTCTTTGCCCAAAAAAAAAAAACACAACATTGTGATGGAAAATCTATTGGAATGTACCTAGATACTTGAAATTGAAGGTTTTAGTTAGGTCAAAAATCATGCCATGAATTGGCATGAAAGTGAAATACCAACACTTACGAAATGTATTGATTGATCTTGGGGAGGTATTGGAAACAAATGATAATTGTACTTCGCTTTATTTTATATTTTATCGATGTATTCTTATGGTGGACATGCTTATATTTTCACCATATTGAAATAAACTTGAATGGTACTTTGCACCATTGTTTTTTTTAATGGTCAATCATGGCTTTATTTTTTGAGGTATGTATATTGAATGAGTGTAGCTTCAATATAACAATGTAAACCATGTTTCAATTTCTCTACATACCATCTCTTGCGTTTACAATCTTTAAAACCAAGGGTACTATAGAGAAATGTTTGTATATGTAAATCAATGTTAGGAAATATAGAGGTTGCATGTTGTTATCAAATCACATTTGGTATAGAAATCTCGTGAAGAAGGAAATCCATAAATACACCATTGTATAAGAGTAGGGAGAGGTTTGTGCTTCAAAAACATGAACAATTATTGCCACTCATGAAACTAAACTATTATTAAATAACACAACTTTAAGAGGATTATGTTTGCCATAGGATGTGACTATGACACTATTTGAAGAAAAAGCTTCATTGGGTTTTATTTAGTGGTTTTTGAGCAAATACAGATTTCCTCTCAAAAAGTCTCATAGATTAAGACAAAATTTTTGTTATGGCCTTATTTAACCAAGAAAAAGAGGTACCAATTGAACAAGTTGTGGCTCTCACATTGATAACCTATTTTTGTACTATAAACAAGTGGTTTACCAAAGGTAAAGTCAAAGCATAAAATTGTTGCCAAGCTAGACATAACACCAAGCTTCAACTCTTATTTTGGTGATAGGTATATGAATTCATTATGAAAAAAT
The DNA here is from genome assembly GCF_053477565.2 of Lygodium microphyllum. Lineage (NCBI taxonomy): Eukaryota > Viridiplantae > Streptophyta > Polypodiopsida > Schizaeales > Lygodiaceae > Lygodium > Lygodium microphyllum. The sequence continues at coordinate 32,661,732 of NC_141149.1, forward strand.
ATTTTCAAAAGGTCATTAAATGTAGTAATAGCATTTTATGTGAGCATGTGAAGATGGTGTCCCTCATCATACAATTAAGGATTCATAATTGTATAAAGAGTTGCAATCCAAGCATAAACATGCTCTTGCAGTAAAATACTAGTAATGACATATGAAGGTGAAAGTAAAAAATGACACAATGGAAGATAATGACAAACACAAGTGTAAGAGCACAAATTTTCGTATCAACTTGATATCATTGAAGTTTGAGGGCTTTGTCCATCGTGTACTCCTATAAGCCTCGATGTTAATCTAGAAAAATGCTAAATGGATGATAGTGAGTGTTGGTGTGCATGCTAAAAAGCTATGATGTGTTAGAGGGAGGTTAGAGGGTAGCATAATGTTGAAGGTCAACTAATCCTATAAACACATTGGCAGTTTGTCTTGATTCAATGCCCACTCAAGTTGACTAACCCATCGGTCATCACCCTCATGCATGACATATGCATGATCCTTAATTCTTCCCCATTTGACCCAAATAGGTATCTCATAACCATTTGGTGGACAAGGATAGGCACCTTCCAATGTTTACATTGGGAGCCTTTTTGTCCATTTAACAAAGATAAACAATATACACATACCACAACTTACACCACTTACACAAACAATATCTCAATGGCACCTCTTTGGAAGAAAAAAGATAGATAGATGTATTCAGATCAAGCATCAAAGTTACAAAGGATAACAGATCAATGAAGATGATCCCTTTTAAAGGATTGATGATTTTAAAACCTTTCTACGGATAAAGATTCATCCACAAAGGTTTTGGGAAGATTTTGCAAGAATTGTAAACAACGCATTCTCTCTAGTAGGATAACAAATCTGCTTGGTAAGCACAAAGCATGAAAATAAAGCATATCTAGCTGATGGGTATCCACATCTACGTTGACATCCAAACATAACTTTGGCACTTGCTTTTGATCACTATGAGAGTGACGGTGCATAAAGGCTTCTCTTCACCATGGTTTCTCTTCATTTGGGGACCTTACAGTGATTGCAGTACTAGTAGGTAATGAAGAGGTGAGTATAGGTGGGCAACAAATAAGTGAGAATTTGAGCATTGGGTGGTTGGAGCACAACGGGCAATGAAGAGGTGACCGAGAGGCACTTGCCAAAGTAGCATGCATCACAATCCTTGAATGTATCCTTTCACTCCACCATTGGCTTGAAAGTATAGGTATTTTCATAGTCCAATTTTCATTGTATCATGTTAAAGAGTAGCCTAAATTATGATGGATGATGAACAACAAAGGGCCACCTTTGTGATTTCTCTCACTAGCTACTTACAAATGTCAACTTATCAAGTTCTCAAAATTTTTTTCTTTTGAATTTATGACTTCTTTTGTATGTTAATTCATTCACGATAAGGAAAAGTGAAAGTAAAGCGATGGTGGGATGTGAAGTAGAAGCTATGGAGTGCAAGAGGGTTGAGAGAGAGAAGCCGACAAGAAAGTTTAGTGGGAACACTGAATGATGGTACCCTTATTCTTTGTTATCTTCACTTACATGTATTATTGTATAAAGTGTACTCATACAAGGGGTACTTGCTTAGCTATTGACCAAATGGCATTTACCCAACAACCTCCTACTCAAAGGCCAATGCACCTTTATAGGGGTATAAGAAGAAAGTCAAGATACTATCCAAAGCCTATCAAACCCTGCATTGTGCAAAGCATTGATAATTGTATAAAGAGCTGCAATCCAAGCATCAAAATTCTTGTGTGTTAAAATATTAATAGTGACATATGAAGTTGAAAGTAAAAAATGGCACAATGGAAGATAACAATGAAGATAAGTACAAGAGAGCAAACTTTCATATCAAATTGATATATTGGATGGTTGAGGGCTCTATCCATGGTATCATTCCTATAAGACTCGATGGTGATCTAGATAAATGCTAAATGGATGATAGTGAGTGTTGGTGTGTGTGCTCAAAAGCTATGAAGTGTTAAAGGGAGGCCAGTGCCACTCAAGACAACTAATCTATAGGCCACTACTCACATGCATAACATATGATAGTCTAGGGACTACTTTATATTGATGGACAAACGGCTCCTATCATTGGATTTGTTGAGAAACATGGATCTTGAACATAGTTTAGCTATGGAGGCTTGAACTCATAAGCAAGAGACATGAAGACTGATGACTAGACATAGACTTTCACTTAAGTGAATTAGGTTGCAAGATAGATTAGCTTGGACTCATAAACACAATCTTGAGTGGATAGAACATAGACTCTAAGTACAAAGTACAATAGCATTGCATTGAAAAGTGAACCAAGTACACATCTTTATAGCTTTCCAGCTTCTCCACTCTCCTCATTTTGCTTATGGGATTCTGAACATCTCTCACAGAGCTTCTAGAGCATACATATTTTCTCATATCTTCCATACAAAGCCACTTATGGGTAAGCCTCTTTTGGATGAGTCTCTACCCTTGCTGGCTTTTGCCCCCCTTGCATGTGAACATGGATGAGGAGACTAGCTCTTTGGCAGCCTAGTCAAGTTAAGGCTTGAAACTTTACATCTTGGTAGGGTTTTTCCATCCACTATGGGAAACAAGATCCACTACGGAAGATAAAGATCCACTATGGAAAAAATTCTTTGTTGTCAGCAATGGAAAGTATCTTCTTCATCTTTCTGTGGCTTCTTTTGGTGATGTCCTTGATCTTCTTGGTCTTCTATTCCAGTCTTCAATCTTTGTTGATCTTGGTCTTATGCTCTTCATCTTTGACTTGTTCTTCATTATCTTGTGCTCTAGTCTTCTTTGTGAGGTTCTTTTGGTCTTATTTCTCAGTGAGTTTAAGATGGATGCAAACAGGTACAATGATATAGCTTGACATGACACAAACCTTAGGGTACATATATTTGGGGGTTCCATGCAGCTTTGCAAGATAGGTATATTTATCTCTAGATAGCTTTGGGACTTGTTGGAATGCATTGCTTGACAGCACATTATGACATTGGGCTTGGACACATAGAGTTTGGAGCTTTGGATTAGTGGTGGCTATATGATGATGTTCACTGAAATGGCTTGGCATTACATTGGCATTGGATTTTCTTGACATTTGTGCATAAAACATCTCCCTTTTAAAGGCACGAGAAGGTCTTACCACGAGAATACTCGGGCAGTTTCTATCCTTTTAAAATTGAGACTTACAAATGGATTTGATCAATGGGGCTTTAAATCATTACAAGTCTTGAGAGTTTTTGAGAAACTGAGGTAAAATCAGTGAATAGCTTGTTCATGAGTGAGCTAAATACACAAGTGCTTAGAGACACTGATTAAGTATCAATAGATACTATGTCTTGAAGATCTTGATATTGGGCTTGATGTTGCTGGGTAATTTTTGAGCTTCCTTGGGAACTTCCAGATCTACAATAGACTTCAGAGGTAATGTCAGAGTGATCAAAATCATTATTGATGATGGCAGTGAGAAAAGAACAAGGATGCCAAGCTTTCAAGTTTTTGGCCATGGAGTTTGCATTTAGGGTTTCTGCGGCAGCTTGGCTTCTTTCTTTGTGTGACTTGGATACTTGATCATTTTCAAAACTTTTTTAATGAGAATAAAGCTTGTGACATGGGCTTCAAAAGCCCTATGCATTTGAGCTAGATCACAATGCGTGGAGAAAGAAGGAAGTGAACAAATAGACCTGCGCTTGATAGGGATAACGAGCTCCAAAGACGACAATGCCGAGATGTAGAATGCACAACTTCTTATTGTGAGATAATAGAGAGAGGCGCCCTGAGCTTAAGAAGATCTCCCTAGAAGAAAGTTCTCAAAGATATGGCCCATGTGATGAGATCTAGAAGCTCCAAGTTGACTGGGTCATCCTGGCTATGGCAGACACACAGAGTAGAAATGGAGAAAATTGACAATGCTAAGCTATAGCCAGGCGTATGTTGATGTTTGAAGTAATACATAAAATATTTACTAGTAGGGGAACACTTCTCTAGAAGGAAGCTTAGTGAGATTTGGCATGTAGAGAGAGATACGAGAGCTTCAATCAGGGTAGGTGCTGCTTGGCTATGGCTGCCAAGGTAAACAATGAGAAGAAGAAGTGGGAGATGAACTCATTTGGAGTTGAGCTATGAGAAGTTGGAGGGGCAAGGAGAAGAGATAAATGGAGCTCACCATGGCTTTGATACCATGTTGAGAAACATGGATCTTGAACATAGTTTAGCTATGGAGGCTTGAACTCATAAGCAAGAGACATGAAGACTGATGACTAGACACAGACTTTCACTCAAGTGAATTAGGTTCCAAGATAGATTAGCTTGGACTCATAAACACAATCTTGAGTGGATAGAACATAGACTCTTAAGTACAAAGTACAATAGCATTGCATTGAAAAGTGAACCAAGTACATGTCTTTATAACTTTCCAGCTTCTCCACTCTCCTCACTTTGCTTATGGGATTCTGGGTGTCTCTCACAGAGCTTCTAGAGCATACATCTTTTCTCATATCTTCAATACAAAGCCACTTATGGGCAAGCCTCTTTTGGGCACACATTCAGCCTCTATGGGCATACATCATTTGATTTCTCAACAAGATCCCCTAAGCCAAGGATGCTTCCTTGGAACTATGAATAGGGGCACCTCATAATTGGCAACTCGATGTAGTCTAACTTGAGTGTATGTTGCACTAGCCTTCATTAATTCTTTCCCACTTGACCCAATGGATAAGTTCACATAGGCCTTCTCATAATCATCTAGTCCATAAAGATATGCAACTTCAAATGTCTAAATTGGGAACCTTATGAAAGTACATGCTCACCATGGCTTCTCTTCATCTTTATCATGGCATCTCTTCATTTGGAGACCTTAAAACATTCGGTGGTTGGAGCATAGGTAGGTAATGAAGAGGTGAGCATTGGTAAGCAACAAAGAGGTGGGCATTTGAGCATTGGGTGGTCGGAGCATAGCGGGTAACAAAGAGGTGAAAAAAAGGAACTTTTCAAAGTAGTATGCATCATGATTCTTGAATGTATCCCTTCAGTCCACCACTCGCTTGAAAGTAAACGTATTTTTCATAATCCAATTATCCTCATGTCATGTTAAAGAGCAACCTAAGTTATGATGGATGAGGAGCAACAAAAGGGCTTTGTGATGTAGTGCTCTCACTAGCTACTTGGTCTCACATTCCCATATCTCAACTTGTACAATTATGGAAATTTTGTTTTTTGAAGTTATGGTCAATTTTTTTCCTTATGTATGTTGATTTATTCACAAATGAGAAAAGGTGAAAGGGAAGCAATGGTGGGATGCAAGGTAGATGGAGTGCAAGAGGGTTGATAGAGAGAAGTCTACATGCAAGTTTAGTGGTGGATACAATGAATGGTGGTACCCTTATTCTTTGTTATCTTCACTTATATATATGTTTGTATAGTGTATACTTATACAAGGGGTGCTTGCCTGGGTATTGGCCATTGGCCATTATCCCAACAACTGTATATTGTGTACTTATATGAGGGGTGCTTGCTTGGCTATTGGCCATTGGGCTTTACCCCAACATCTTCCAACTTAAACACCAATGCACCTTTTTGGGAGTACAAGAAGAAAGTGAAGATACTATCCAATGCACATCAACATGTTGAGAATCAAGCTATATCGACTCTTCAGTACAACTTTAGTCTCACTGTACAACATGTGTGACACAATGAGTTGGTGACTCAACCATAATTAGTTAGTATGGTTAGTTGGTCATATCTCTCTTTTCACTATTCTAGACTAAGTGTGTGACGATAGATGAATAATGAAGATGGAAGAATGAAGATTGAGAGAGAGCACATTACTCTCTATTAGCTCCAACCCTTTGTCTCATTTTCTCTCATGACTTTGAATATAATATCAGAGCCAATCTGCAAGTGGTATTGGTAGTCTACAGTAAGCATCAACTCTTGATGGAGATGATGAAGACCAAAAGAGTGCTTTTCTGATGGAGATTGTTGCTCAACTACTACCTTAGGTAGAGAAGAGGAGGTTGATTGCTGTGAAGTAGGAGAGGAAAGTGTCAGGGCTGGAAATGATGGGGCCTTATGTCAACTTCATCAACAATGATAGAAGAAATAATTTAGAGGAACTTAGATGGCATATTCTTTCATATATGATACAAATAGGGACACCATTAGTGCCCTCAAATCAATCAACTTTGTTCAAGGCAGAAGTGGCCAATATAATTGCTAAATCTTGAGGTAAGTTTGAGGATGGGATAATAAATGTGGTCCAAGATCCTTTAAAGGAGTTGTAAGTGGTTTTTCCTTATAAGTGAAAATTACTTAATAGCGAGTTGCTTTAGATTTGTTAAGGTTTCTCCAAAAGATATCAATCTATTCCATCAAGTCTGCTACACGTGTATACTCAATAACTAGTCAAGCTAATACTTCGTAGCAAGATCCTAGCAACAACCTATGAGTAGTTCAAGTTTAGGCCCATTTAGATGAAATATCTAATGTGATAAATATCATGTGTATAGTCATGTGGCTATGGAATGTCCAACACCTTCAAGGTTGGTACTAGACCATACACTTTTGTAAATTTTATTGTAAGACTCATCACTTGGATAGTAATTTTTGGTATAAAATGGTTGAGGACTAGCAAACAATTAAGCATGGTGTGAGCTAACTTTAATTATATGGATATAAATAATAGTATATACGAATCAGGACCACTCACAAAACCTTTAGACCTAGATCATTGCCTACTCAAGGTAGGCCACTAGTCCCTAGAAATAATGAAAATAGTAATGGGAATCAAGGAAGAAATTTCCATTTTAGGAACAATGGAAATTCTCAAAAGTTAATGGGAAAAAATGGTCAAATGCCTAGAGGACCAATGATTTGCTATTGGTACTAGTAAGAAGGCCATATTGCAACTTATTGCTTAAATGTAAGGAAGAATTGAGATTACACTCCTCTTTGTGGGCAATGCAATGCTGAAGTTCACTATGAAGTGAATTGTCCTAAATGGAATGAGGGTAATAATGAGGATAAAGGGAAGTAAAATATTTGTTGAGATGTCGAGCTTTACATAGTCCATCCTTGGTTATGGCACATCCATTATGCAACCTCTTCTTTCCTTTAGCACATTCACACTCAGTGACCACATGTACTTATATTATGGCACATTCATTGCACCACCTCTTCTTTCCTAAGAGGGTTCACACTTAGTGACTATGTGTACATATGTTGCAGTAATTTCATATTAGTTTTTAATCATGTTGTAGACTTAGTTATTTTGTGTGGAAGAAGAAAGACGAAGAAGCATATTTCATCCCTATCCCTCAGTGTACTCGTCTCCATTGTTTTTGTGTGTATGATCTTGGTCTCTTCACCTCTCTGTCCTCTTGTCTATTTTCATGGTATAAATGCCGTCCCACGGTTGCATGGAGCCAATGTCTATATCTTTTGATGTTAATACTAAGCTTAGTGTACAATGAGGTTGACGTGATTACAGATGTCACTATGTATTGGAAGATTGTGGGCAACCTTATCTATTTAATGATCACTAGGTCAAACCTAAACTCCACAATTGGGTTGGAGAGTAAGTTTATGCGAATTCCATGAAAACCACATTTGGATGGAGTGTGACACACATTGCACTAAGTCAAGTCCACATTGGGTTATACCATATTCTATCGTGCAGGCGCATACCATTGGACTTACATGGTTACATAGACACACATTGGGATGGTATTATTTCAGGCAGGAGGTATACCAATGATTTTATGTTTTCCTTTAGTAGTGTTGTTGTTACTTCGAGTAGCAAGAAACAATTGATAGTTGCCTTGTTTGGTATAGAGGTAGAGTATAGAGCTACTACAACCGTAGCATGTACATTTGGGAATGCAAGTGGAAGAATGCCATAATCTATTGTGATAACCTTAATAGAATTCAATTGGCGAGGAACCTAGTGCATCATATGCTAATCAAACACATATATGTCCATTACCATTTCATTTGGGAGCGAGTTCCAGTAGGTGATATTAACTTGATTTATGTTAGCACAAATGATCAAGCTAGTGATATTTTCACCAAGGCCTTGGGAGCTAAGAAGATTCAACACTTTGGGACTATGCTTAGATTTCACGAGATCATGCTGAGTTCAAGCAGGAGTGTTGAGATATCGAACTCTATATGAGAATTCTATATGAGCTAGCATCCACTACACACCTTGGTGATGTGGTAGGATATTACTCATTGGCATGTTAGGTGATTGACATGAGGATATGCCAAGGATTCTACAACTATGGCCTACACCCACGTAGTCCATCCTTGGTTATGGCACATTCATTATGCCATCTCTTCTTTCCTTAGTGGGTTCACACTTAGTGACTGTGTGTACATATGTTGTGGTAATTTCATATTAGTATTTTATCATGTTGTAGACAGTTTTTGTGTGTGGAAGAAGAAAGAAGAGAAGAAGATTTTAGTCTTATCCCTTTGTGTGCTAAAGTCTTCATTATTTTTGTGTGTATGTTCTTGGTCTCTTCATGTGTCTCCCCTCTTGTTTGTTTTCACTATTACCATTTTCTCAACTTCAAAAAAAAGAGAATCAAGGACATAGTGCCAACTCCAAGTTCTGATATCATCAAGCCACTTTTAAAGTTGATCCTATACAACAAGGCAAGTGTAGTCTAGAAAAAGAGAGCTTAGCAATCAAAGAATCTCTTAAGGACAAAATGAATGAAATAGATTCTTATGTGGAAGTACCAGAATAAAAGTCACCTCATGTGAAAATATTAAGAAGGAATTTAAACCATGGAGGAGATATTTAAACTTGAAATGAAATTCCCAAAAGTTAAACAATTTCTAGATAAACTGCTATAAAGGGAAAGAGTACATTTATGAGGAGTCTCCCTTGAGAGATGCAATGAAGTTTTAGATCTTAGGCTAGAACTCTAGACCTAATTGACCCTTGTTGATCATAGGTCAAAGAGAAAAGGAGTAGTTATCTATAAGTAGGTCGACTATACTCTATTGGGATAGCCCTTGTATTGGAGTAGATGTCTATGGCTTTAGTAATAGTGAGTGTCAAAAAGATCTCAACATGTATCAACATGACCATGATACTCTCTACCAATTGTTCTTTTAAAACCAAAGATTTAGGGATAAGATTCTATTTTGGGACTCTTTGAAATCTAGTTGGTTTGAGCTAATACTAGATTGGGCCTAAGGTTCTTATTCCAAGAACCAATGGCTTGAAATCCTTGGTGACTAGTAGATTTCACTTAATTTGGAGGCCTATGGGATGAGGATCTAGATAACCATAAGGAATGAAATGACATATGTAGCAAGTGAAATTGTTGATGATGATCAAAAGCTAGACATCTTTCTACGACCTTAAAAAATGAAGTAACTAGGTAGATAGATTAGAATTTCATATAGATTTCAAGGTAGATTGGCAATTAAACTAGATTATCTATTGCTAGGAGAAATGGAGAGTGGGGAGCACTACATAGAGTGGATGGAAATAGTTATCTGAAAGTTGAAAGCTACACAAAAACCAAGTTCATAGATGGGCTTAACTTTGAAGTTTGGCAACATTTGAGCATGCTAGTTGATGCAAAGATTCATGTGAGATGGTGGGAAGAGATTCAACTTCATTAATAATGATGGAGGGAATTATGTGAAGAACCTCGAATCGAATATTCTTGCAATGTGATACAAATAGGGACATAATCAATGCCCCCAAATCAATAAACTTTGGATGAAGCAAAAGTGGACAATATAATTGCTAAAACTCTTAACAAGTTTAAGGACAAGATAATAGGTGTGGCCTAAGCTCCTTTAAAGGAGATACATTGAATAACCGATCAAGATGATGCTTCATAGCAACAACCTATGAGTAGTTCATATCTAGACCCACCTAGATCAAATGGCACATGTATAATTACATGGCTATAGAATTTCCAACACCTTCAAGGTTAGTGCTAGACCATACACCCTTTTGCACTTTTTGTCATAAAACTAGTCGCTTGGATAGTAATTGTTGGTGTAAAATAATTGAAGACTAGCAATAGTTAAGGATGGTGCAAACTAAGGATAATTACATAGAAATAATACTACATATGAAATAGGACCATCCACAAAACCTTTTAGACCCTGAAGCCAAGTCCCTAGTCCCTATAGAAACAATTATAATAGTAATGGGAATTAAGGAAGAAATTCCTCTTTTGGAAGGAACAATGGAAATTCTCAAAAGTCAAAGGGAAAAAATGATCAAAGGCCTAGAGGACCAATGATTTTCTATTGCTACCAATAAGAAGGCCACATTGTAACTTATTGCTTGAATGTAAGGGATAATCAAGATTACAGTCTATGAAGAAAAATTTCCTAAGTGCAATGAGGGTAATAATGAGGATAAAGGGAATAAATTTATTGCTAGTCCCTCAAGTTTAGGAGCTAAATTAGTAGACATGGAAAAAGAGAATTAAGAATATACTGCTAATCCAAGTTTCTATCTCATTAGGTCAATTTTAAGGTTGTTTGGTGTTATCACCATTGTAGAGAAAAGCAACTAGAAGGCGAGTGCAATCTAGAAGAAGAGAGTTTTAAAACCAAATAATCTCTTGAAGACAAAGTGAATGAAATAGATCTTAGTGTGGAAGTACTAGAATTGGACTTGCCTCAACAATTTTCTATTTGACATTTATTGTTTCCAATTCTAATCTAGTAAGGCCTACGATATGTGGGAAGATTTAGAACAAGTCTCTCACACAATAAACCTTAGAAAATTATAAGGGGAGTCTATCAAAAGTTAATAAGGTGTAGAGATAGAAAAGCTAATGCTAATGTGCTTAGGGAAGGTGCACAACTAATATTCCATCATATTCAAAATTACTAGGGTGACCTTGTGTATATTAAGCAAGATGTGATCAAGGCTAGTGTAGAGGAACCATTGTGATTAGTCCCCATAATGATCAAGAAAAAGTGCAAGTCATCTCAAAAGCATATTTGAAAGAGTTAGGAGATGAAGTAGATTCTAGCATAAACAAAAAGTCCAACACCAAAATATATGATTCAGATTCTAAGAGGACCAATGGAAAATGAAATTATGCTTGATTATCAAAAACCTTATCAATCAACATTATAAGATAAAGTTGAAGTTAATGTTGCTCATCCTAACATAGCACAATAAGTTGGTATTGGGGAGTACATTGTGAAATTTTCTTTAGATAATGGCTCCAATAGTAATACTATGAACTCGCTCTTAACTTCAAAAGAGAACATGTTCTCGTTTCTAGGAAGAGATAGTAAACAACAAGGTAAACAACAAAATGAGAAGGAACTTGAGGTAGGAATGTTTATGTCATCTAGCTTCATCAAAGAGGAAGGATCACTAGGATAGACACCAAGAGAGAATTATAGCGGTGATTACATAACATAGAAATCTATTAGGCTGATTTCAAGAGTTTCTCATGATTATTTGCCAAATCAACCTTAGGATATGTTCTTTGTGTATTACAAATTTCAGGCTTCCTTGGATGAAGATTTAGAAAGCGATGGGATCGCGTTTGAGAGAGGAGTGTGAGGGAGTGAGTGTGTGAGGGTAAGGGACTGGGGTGGAGAAGCTCTCCATCTTCTTCTCTCTTCTTCTCTTCACTTCTCTTATCTTCTCTTGTCCCACGTGTGGCTATGGAGGCTCGAAGGAGGAGGCTTGAGGTTGCTTGAGCTTGCATCTAGGATCGTGGAGCTATCAGAGTGCTTAAGAGAGAAGGCTACTCATTCGGGAATCAAGGTAAGCTCACTACACCTGTAGGATCGGAAATGCATCGGCTAGGTGAGAGATAGCCATTAGAGCTCACTTGAAATGCTTGACACAATAAGTGGTCAGTGGGTCTTAGTGGTTGAGTGTGAGCTCCCACTACATTTTGGTTCCCATTGCCTCGGGACTAACAGATTCAAGCTTGAGCACTTGTGCACTTCAAATCGAGCGTCAAAGTAGGGTTTCATCCCTAGAACGGTGCTTGATATAGGTAGAATATTTCAGAGTTTAATCTTCAATGTAGATAAGTATTTTGGGTTTTGATGATTAGGCAAGTAGGATAGATCATTTCAATACTTGAGTTTTGATTTTCATTGCATTTAGAGTAGGATAGGATCGAGAGATCGAAGTGAAGAATTGCTTTAGGGTTGTTGTTGTAAACATACCCAAAACATGGCAAAAATGGCATTGGAACGAAGGTTTAAGACTCAAGGAAGGGGTGTTGAAGTCTCATTTTTAGCTTCAACAGTGAGAGAGAGAGAGAGAGAGAGAGAGAGAGAGAGAGAGAGAGAGCTTGAGAGATACCTAGGGCTTACGATGGATTGATCCGCTTGTACGGGAGTTTGCCAACCAATCTAGATATATATGAACCTTGTCCCTTGTTCATTCTTGCATTCTAGAAGTGTATGTGACCTTACATGCCATAAATCGTCACCACGAATCAAAATTTCACCTACGCTATTGTTGCACTGTCGGAATCGGACTAGGGCGATAGAGTCTGATTTCCAAAATCAGACTTGAATGTTTGATTTTGGATAATCGGATGGTTTGATTCTAGACAATCGGATGCTTGACAACCATCTGATGGGACGCAAGAAGGAGAATCAGATTCAGACCCCTTGTGACCAGTCTGATGATCGGATGCATAGCTCGTTTGATTCAGGCTATCGGCTACCAGACACTTGGACCAGACATTTAGATGCAAGGGAGAATCGGACTCACAAAAATTAGACGCTCTAAATCGGACACATTAAAATCGGAGAAATAAAAATTGGACCACCCACACTCGGACGTCTGATTTTTTGAGAATTAGACTTAGAGAATTAGACCAAAAGTTGACAGTGAAAATTGACAGATCCAGTGCATCCTGAGAAAAATATAGCACTTTTCGTAACAGAGGAACCTTCTTGTAGCCCTCCAGACATGTCAGACGGCTCGTGTAGCCTCTTGATTGTGCTCAGTGTGACCTACAAACCTAGAAGTAATACTAGTTGACTCGCTATCTGTCCACCCTGCTTAGAGCCACAAATCAACCCGTAGACCTCGATTATAATTTGAGCGAGCTAAAGGATGTAATAGAGACCCTAGAGACAAACCATTGAGAGTGGCCATCAATTGATCTTGGAGCCATATTTGGACAAGAACATAGAAGGGAAAGCGAGAGTTACATCTGTCATCCTGCATTCGCATCCCACAATGTTTTGGACACTTGAAGTGCCCTTAAAAAACTGAAAGCCTAATTTTGCATAGTGCATGGAAAGAACCCCATGCACACTCGGAGTGTACATAAGTTGAGGGTTGTAATAAAGAAAGGAACACACTCAGACATAATAATCAGAATGAACCCCCCAATAGGAGATAACCCTTAGACTTAGATGGGCTATCAAACATCCCGATTTGTAGGACCAGGAGAGAGACCTTACACGAAAAGCTAGACACATAGAAGAATTGACACCATTGAGGCGCAACATTGCCCAATTTGATCAACCTCATCAACAACTTGGTGGAGCAAGAGGCTGCAGACATGGTAGAATCTAGTGCGAATCACAGAAGCGATGAGCTCAACTTGGGAGATTTCCCAATCGAAATCCAAAAAATGGTGAGTACATACAACCTACAAACCCGGATGGACCATCGTGGTAGGCCATGAGAGGACATCATCATAGACCTTGAGGAGGAGAGGAAATTAGCATGTAAGGTGTTGCAGAGTATCACAGCCTACAACTAGGAGTAACAAGCTAGGAAATTGCAGCAGGACATAGAGATATGAGAAGTCCAACGCATGTTAGATCTAGTGAATAGGAATCGAATAGGACCTAACATAGAGAGAGAGAGAGCGCTAGAGGAAGACTTAATGCTGAGCGAGCTTCTTAAGAAGCAGTTCATTAACAATATGTCAACAAAGCAGAGCACGCATTGCTTGCAGGATTAGGAGTTACCCCACGCTCCAAGAGCCAATCAAAGATCCTTGTAGTCGCAAAGAAACTAGAAAAATACCAACTAGGTAACGATCCATATAGTTTTGTAGAGCAATTCAAGAAGGTCTACGATCTCATCAATCTTGCTCATTGCTCATAAGCTTTCGGCCTATGCCTAGGCGATAAGAGTAGGACATGGTACACGTGCTTAGACACTATGGAACACAAAAATTTCAACAACCTCAAGAATCTCTTCATTAAGAGATTCTCTGAGGCTAGGTACTCTGACAATCTCATAGTTCGGTTGATGAATGTCAAAGAAAAGGACAAAGAGGACATTAGGGACTATGTTACCCATGTGCGTGGTCTCTATAAGAGAATCCTATAACTAACAAATGACCCATTGAGAGAGCAGTCTCCATAGTCTTTATCAACAGAATACGCAGTGAGAAACTCCACAATGCCTTGGCAGGAAACTTGAGCTTGCAAAGAGACGCACTAGCTAGGGTCTTTGAAGAGGCCATACGAGTGGACAACCAGCTTAAGGAGAGAAGCTCCAGGAGCTCTAATAAAGACTAAGGTAATTTTAGATCCTCAGAAAGGCCCACAACATCTAGCGAATGGTGAGTCCCAAGCACCCAAGATAAAGGGAAAAGTGTTGACCAGAGTCAAGAGCTAGCAGAAATGAAGATGGAGCTAGCTAGACTACAAGAAATGGTAAGGAGACCTATGTGCCCACATGTCCAATGTTTGCATTGCGACAAAAACCACCTCCTAGTAGAGTGTCAAGACCCTCGGTCTTGACCTTGCACCAATTGCAGTAGGTTTGGTCATGATTCCATGCATTATAGACTTCCAAGGAGACTTCCATACTCGCAACCTTACAACCAGCCATACCTAGGGAATAAGCTACCAAATTTCTTTGGGAAAGAAGCTCCATTGGCTCTTCCAGCACCTAATGATGCAAAACTAGCCATCCCTAGGATGGAAATTAACCCCACAAGCATACCTACGCCACTTGAACCTTTTGTAACCCATCCATTGAGCGATGCTCCAGTCCACTATGTGGAGGAGCCAAATGATGAAGAGGCATATGTGAACCCTTATGTCTCATATAATGAAGAGGGCAATCCAATCCTTATGGACTATCGACTAGTGCCAATGGTGATGGTGTTAGGCAGAGGCCTAGGAGGGAAGACCCAAGAGCCATTGCTTGTTGGACTTGTGGTCACCTAGCACACATTTCCTCTGCTGCCCCAAGAGGGAGCAAGCCAATTGAGAAAAGGTTGACATCAGATGTGCAGAGTGTGGAATCACCCATGTATTTGCCAATTGCCCTAGTCGAAAACCATCATCTAGTTTGGCAATTGTGCTATGAGTACCCTTGGGGTTGTTCAGAGTTGAAACACTTGACGGAGAGGTTACACCCATCGCATTGCATGTTATGACCTAAGCACAGATGAAGTGGACTAGCATATCACTACCAAGGCATAGCAATCTGGACACAGCCATAGATAAGGTCAAGGAGTGGGTGAGAGAAGCCCAAGAACACTTAAAGGATGTTGAGCCCATCTTGGAGGATGAAATTGATGATCTCTCTAGTGTGAGCACACCAGTTTCACCTACGCAACTGAAGTCAAGAGATGCCACTACACCTTAAGCAGTGCCAAATAGACAGAGCTTGAATGCCACGAGCTAGGAAGCTAGCCAGGTCCATTGGCCAAGGAGTGCAGAACAACTAGGAGATAAGCAAGGTAATGGAAATATTCTTGCAATACTAGTAACCACCCTAGTGACTTTGAGCTTAGGAGACATGCTTAGGCAGCATCTGATGCTATGGCAAGAGTTGAAACAATGGGTGGAAGGACCACTTCAGCACAAGGGGCAGTTGACTTTCATGACCACAACACATCGATGTAGATATCAAGCTTGATGCTGCACTTAGTACCCACGTCCTTACATTTTAACGCTTTCTGGGAAGGCATGAAGATGCATGCAATCTTGCCAGTCCTAGCACATGGAGACACTACAAGGAAAGAAATCATAGACATGGGTGTAGGAGTCAGTGTGCTTAGCCACACAATACTCTAGCCTTCCTGGGGCAACTGGCCTATTGAGAACGTTAGGTTTAATGTCACACTAGCCAATGGGATGAAGGTCAAACCATTTGGAGTGCTAAAAAATTGGCCATTGAAGATCGCAAGAGTCCAGTTCTTAGTAAAATTCCTCGTCATGAAGGGAGTCAACTATGATATCCTGCTAGGCTGACCTTGGATACGGAATGCACATGTCATAGAAGAGTCAGGTCTGATCTTCTTAGGCAATCAAACAGAAGCAACAAAGGTAGAGATGGACACCTGGAAGACTACACTAGTCGACCTCGACACCATCTTAGCTATGCTGAAGGGTGATACTTAGGTTAGAAAATATTATCGATCGCTAATGAAGTATATCCCTTGCCTTGAGGATGAGCGTGATTAGATACACGTGCTAGCCATGATTGATTTGTTGTTATTGGACAATGAGGAATACTAACAAGGTGTTAATGCAATTGGTGAGCCAAAGAACAAACCCTTAGTGCCATTATGCATAATGGCCAGAAGCCTAGTAGACAGCCCATCCCTATCACATTTCATATCCCAAACAACAAGTGGGAGCTCCACAAGATCTTAGAGCACTTGATGGACAAGCTAGCTGGCAACCCAATGCTAATATCAAAACCCTCAAGGATCTATTTGGATGGACCAAGTGGAGGTGGACCAAGATGCACGATCTAAACTTGATGTACAATTGGGCCTTAGTCACCGATGAGAAAGAAATGTATCAAGACACCTAGGAGATGACGAGCAGCCGGATGAGGATAGTTCAGACGATGAGTATGAAGACTGCTATTCTATGAACGAAGACAGTGAAGAGGAGACCAACACAATAGAATATGATATGTATGTGGTCAGGCAATTGAGCAGATTAGAGTAGATTCAAAGCGACAGAGCGCCATGGCATTTAGAATTGAAAGAGGAATTTTTAGAACCGAATACGATTGCACTTGGCTAGACCATTTAGGGGTGACAGACTATGAGCAAGCAAGGTTAGTTTAGCTAGGAGAGACTCCCTCTTCTAGCAAAGATAGATAGTTTGATTTTGAGTCGGAAATAAGCTCAGACAACAACCCCAAGATACCTTGACCTCCTAATACAAAATTCACCAAGGGAGACCTACCAGTCCGCCTAAGGTGCCAATGGTTGAAGGAGAAAAGGAAGAGACAGTCTAGGGAGTCGGAAGCTAGAGAACAAAAGAAACCACAAGACCTACCAAAATGATTCATGAAGTTCAAGAAAGGCAATAGGATAGTGATCTTGCTAGGAGCCAAATGACAAGGGCAAGTGAGCAAGATGATAGAAGGACTTGCCTAATTTGGCTAAGGAAGGGACCTCGACCTTTCTTTATAGTTGATGACTTGAGCAAGCAGGAAGAAGCAAGTCTTATTGCTCTCCTACTAGAATACATAGGTGTCTTTGCTTGGTCACTCGACAAGCTAAAAGGAGTGGATTCGAGTGTTGTGACTCATAACATTCCCATGAAACCTGATGCAATGCTCGTCAAGTAGTGACCATATTAGATGAATCCCAAACATGCTCACACTATCAAAGAGGAAATCAATAAGATGTTAAGAGCAGGATTCATTTATGAAATTCAACACATGGACTGGGTTTCACCCATCATGATTGTATTGAAGAAGAATGGAAAGATCAAAGTGTGTGTCGATTATAAGAAAGTCAATGCTACTACAAAGAGAGACAATTATCCATTGCCGTACACTGAGCATATACTTGAAAGAGTAGTTGGCAAAGAAGCCTAAAATTTCATGGATGACTTCTCAAGTTACAATAAGGTGCAAGTGCATCTTGGTGAGACAGGCATAAGATTGTATTTGCTACCAAGTGGGGCATCTTTGCCTACATACTCATTCCCTTTGGGTTGACAAATGCACCAGCCACATTTCAATAGTTCATGTGTGCCATTGTCAAGGACATGCTTTGGTGGGAACTAGAAGTGTTTGTCGATGACCTATGTGTTCACTCAAGCTTGAAATAACACCTAGACTTCTCTGTGGTTGTGCGTAAGGGGAAACAACATTACATGGCTGACCACATGTCCTGCACACCCATAAGAGAAGCTGCTAGATAAGGTATCATCAACCATTTGCCAAACATGTATCTCTTTAACCTGTCTAGCGAGAAGGATTTGTTTAGAGCCAACTTGACGCCATGCTGGGGGCAAATGACATAGTCCGAGTACTTGAACGCGGACTACCCAAAAGGCCCATCGAGAAGGCTCAACTTAGGCAACTCATCCTCAAAATACAACCCTATCAGTTATAATAGGTCAGCTCTATAGGCTAGGGTAGGACGACTTGCTATGTATGTACGTGTGTAAGTATGAAATGCATGACGTACCTGCAGAAGCACACAACGGAATTGTTGGAGGGACACTTCAGTGGAGACAAGATAGCCCACAAGGTGCTGCAGCCTCAACTATGGTGGCCTATACTTTTTCGAGACATAACATGATTTGTAAAGCACAATGATGAGTGCCAATGGACCATGGTACTATTTGCAAGGACAAGATGGAGCTAACCCCAATCATTGCAAGACAACCTTCCAAAAAATGGAGAATTGACTTCATCAAGCCGATTAGTCCCACAGCACAATACTTGCAAGCCAAGTACAGCATAATTGCCACAGAATACCTTACAAAGTGGGCAGAAGCACGAGCCACTAGAAAGAACGATGCTAAAACCACAACTGTGTTCCTTTGGGAGTAGGTGATCTCACTTTTTAATTGCCCCATTGAACTATTTAGTGATCGAGGCACACATTTTATCAATGAACTGATTGCTCACCTCTTGTCTACCTTTCTGATCATCCATAAAAAATCATTGCCTTAATCCCCTCAAGCACATGGCTAGGCAAAATCTACAAATAAGATCTTAGTGAATGTCCTGACCAAAGTAGTCTCTGCTTTGCGCAAGGACTAGGACAACAAGATGATGGCAACCTTATGGGCCTATCGAATAGCCTATAAAATGGCTATAGGATAGACTCCCTTTAGGTTGACCTACAGAACTGAAGCCATTTTACTACTGGAATTCTTTGTCCCTAGTTTGAGAGTAGCCATAAAAGAGAGATGGGATGGGAAGGAGGCATGGATAGAATGCCTAGTTGGGCTAGAACACCTATCAGAGACTCTAGCTACCCATGCACTAATTTGCAAAAAGGCAAGATGTAAGAGATGGTTTGACAAGTATGTTAAGCAGCGAGACTTCAATCAAGGTGACCTTGTGCTGTTATACTCAGTGAAAGGCCACAAGAAGAAGATGAAGTTTAGGGGATTAGGGCCTTTTCGAGTTCGCACCATCAGTCGAACCGACAATGTGGAGCTCGAGACTCTAGATGGAGAGGGCATAAAGAAGTACTACCCTCCCACACATCCACTACACAGGCCTCCCATTCTAGAGTCCCCTGTGAAATTTTGAGTTGCCACAATTACAGAAATTAAACATGAGGATGAAGAAGCAGTGGAACCTACTTACCTCCCCATAATAGTCACTACCTAGTGAACACATACTTTCAATACATTGATCAATGAGGGAGCTAATTTTAATATCTTAACTCACGATCATTGGACTCAAATCAGCTGAAGACAACTACAATCCATGAGTGCTAAACTCAACCCTTTTGGGAGCCAATCATGTGCTTTGGGAAAGTGCAAAGTCATAGTCTCTATCAAGTCTGAGAACATACCCATGATCTTTTATGTGTTGCCGAATACAAAAGACAAGGAATTGATGTTAGGATGTGCCTTTTAAAAACAAGCCCATTGCAATGTCAACTATGAGTCATAGTGCATTCAACTTGCCATCGACAATGTCCACATAGTTATAGCTTTTGGCAAGGGCAGCGCGGCTCCATCAAAGCCCGCAAAGCCACCAATAGAGAAACTCCACAACCAAGTCTAAGGAGGGGGGTCATTACTTGTCACAACCCACCAAGCCTCACCGCAAGCAAACCGCTGAGATGAAAGCCAAAGCCCATGAACCTAAGTTCAAATGGGTACCTAAACATGAAGGACCGCCACCTAGAAGCAACCAAACATGACCTTGCAAGGCTAGGAATTCATACTCAAAACTTAGGAGGTAAAGAAGAAACTATAGGTATCGACGAATGGTCAAGTCGAAATGGGTCCCCAAGACCTTATCGTAAGAGTAAGGCTATTACGAGGTCAATATCTGGATATGGGTACCTAAAGCCAAGACTTCCAAGTGCAACCCTCAAGCTTGTCCACACAAGCCCGCATGACAGATCAAAAACTAAAATCCAAAATGACTCAAGCTATAGAGCCCATAGAGTGCAAACCCATTAAGCTTACAGAGGCTCAACAAGTCTATTGACCGAAATTGTAGCTTGATGCCTCCAAACCACCTCAACCTAGCACTGCTAGTATCCTTAAGCCCTCACAAGCATCTAGCAGCACAACATCTACATCACAAGCCATGCCTAGTGCGCAAGTGAGTAAACTACTCCCTCAGGAGCAACCAAAATCGCAAACCTCAGCTGCATACTTGTGTAGCCCAATCAAACCTCAACCTCCCGTAGTCCTAAAACCCCCTTATGAGCGATGATCAATTCTTACCTTGGCCTTTGACTTAGCTAAAAATATGGAGGATGACTTGGTTACTTGCCTTTAACATTTGGATGCTACATTTCTACACTTGCTAAAAGCTATGAACGATAAGACCTAGGCCTTTTAGCAATAGAGGTATGTATGCTGCCTTACTCTTTGGAAGAATCAGAATTTGTATTCATTAAGGCTCCCCATGCACCTGAAGAGCTAATTCCCATGAGATGTTTTGCAAGCAAGTGCACAACAACAACTCACATCATATGACAAGAGCACGATCCCTACCATAGACCAGGAAATTGAAGAGTTGAAGCAACTTGTTGACAACAACGACTCCTCTTTCTTGCGAAAATGGTATCCTCTTTGACTTCAATGGGATCTAGAGGGCTACCAATTATGACCAATGCTGAGTAGAGACATGCAATCAAAACCTTGGAGTATGGCCTAACTTATGTAGCTCCGACCTCCTATATAGGGTGTTGACCACCATTCGCAACCAACCCCTAGAAGAGCATATCATGACCCACCCCTATTTAGATCACATTTTGACTAAGGAGTAATTACACATTACTGACCGAATAGAGTCCAGTGGCTTCCTAATGGATGTCCTCACTTACATCACCCTTGTAGGCATTTGACCTGTTGACCAATGTTGAGTAGAGACGTGCAATCAGAACCTTGGAGTATGGCCTAACTTATGTAGCTCTGACCTCATATATAGGGTGTTGACCACCATTCGCAACCAACCCCTAGAAGAGCATATCATGACCCACCGCTATTTAGATCACATTTTGACTAAGGAGTAGTTACACATTACTGACCAAATGGACTCTAGTGACTTCCTAATGGATGTCCTCACTTGCATCACCCATGTAGGCATCTGACCTGTTGTGGACATGGACCACTATGCTAACACGAAGTACAACCCGAACTTCTATGCTTGGCTCGTGCGAAAGTGAAACACCATGAGCATGCGCTGAATGGCCGAGCTATCATCTCCTTCATCTTATCCTTCTTTCCTCCATAGCTGCCTGCAATCTACCTCCATTGGAGGACTTGGGGAGGACAAAGGAGGCCATATCAGCTCCTGGTTCCTTATGAGGAACTCTTCCACATCTCAGGGCACAGCTGCCTATCACCATAGACCGTGGAATAAGGCACGCGGAAGGACGGCATTATGTTCTGAGTCAAAACGGCGCAGTTCTGGGTAGGCGACTACCTCATGCTGAAACATGGGTTGTAGGAGGTGCATTAATGGTGGATACCATAGAGCTTTTGTAGCCCCTGAGTGGGCCATCTACCCCTAAGAGGGCTCTGAGAAATTCAACCTCTGCTGGCTGCTACAAGCCAAAACCTAACTGTGTATTTTGTAGCAGCCATAGCCAGCAAGCTCTAAGCTTGACATTTTGTCATTTTTTCACTTTGAGCTTCATTAACAGTGATTCTAATCACTGAAGCATAATCTTTGAAGCTTATTCTAGATTCAAAAGCCCTTGGGCATGCTCAATGGACATCACTAAGTGCATTGGGAAGCCGACTTCTAATCGGGTTCCATTCAAGCACTTCACTAAGCTTGACATTAGTGTTTCTAAACACTAATCATGAATCATCTAATCATTTGCTTGCTGGGCATTCACTAAAATCTAGTGAGTTTTTTATTTCTCTTCATATATTGTTGTAAGGTTATGTGTACAATAATAAACACATAGACTATCATACATTAGAAGTGTATTGCATATCGTGAGTGACTTTATTTCAAGTACACTGGTCAATGAAATCAAAAGGATAAGTGTCATTGTACTCTCCTCGGAATCATCAGCAACAAGCATTGAGATCATAAACCAACCTTGTCCAACACAAGCTTCATCTACTAAGCCATACCACAAGGAGGAGCCTGAAGTCCAGTCTAGGTTTACTTCATTAAAACCTAAAAAGACTATTAAACCTCGGAAGAAGTTTACACATAAGAAAGGACCACCATAGTCATACTTTGAAATATTACATTTATACGATTTTCATCCTTTCTCTTCATTACAACTTTGATTTCAAATTGTCTGATTTGCTTCCGCATTCAGTGGAAAATTTGTAAGGGACTAGACACTGCCCTTGTCCTAACAAGTGTTGAGATGAGAAGCTCAACACATGCGGACATTAATGATGGACCGCCTAGTTAGATGGGTCCACACGTCTACACTTAGCATATCAGTGGCCATTATGACTCTCATATGGCCACTGACTCATTACTTATTATATTCAGGTTATTACACCTATTTACAACTGGCATAGTTATAGCACTAGTCGACTAGTGTAGTCGATTATGCATTGTTTGACTTAGTAGGCCACTTTCCTTTATGTTGTATCTTATCTATACTTTGTGTACATTGTAAAGTTTGTGGAAGAAGAAGAAGAAACTAGCAAGAATACGTTTTGGCCTCCATCTCTCTTATTGTCTCTTGAGTGAGCTTCTCCTTGTGCATTCTGTGTGTGTTCGACGCAGCATCTTGAGTAAGTCCCCCCATCACGCGATTCTTGATATGGTATCAGAGTTGCACCATTGATTGAGGCTGGTTTTGAAGGCTAAACCGAAGAGAGGAGCCAAGGATTTGAGTAAGCAAGCAACGGGTAAGAAGCTCTTCCATTCTCTACTTCTTCTCTTGGACAGTGCCTGTGGAGGCACCGGAAGCAGGGATGTCATCTTTGATGAAATGAGCAATTGGTATGCATCTAGTGGTGATGCATTGGATGATGATGATGATCATGAAACTCATGTGATGCATTGGATGTCATCTTTGATGAAATGATTAGTTGGTATGCATTCCTTCTATCAGGACACCAGGTGTACAGAGAGCTCATAATAATGTAAAGACTCCATTGAGTGATCTGGTGGTACGCAAATCTAGCAGGGTTAGATACCCTTTGAAAGATTTGGTTTTGAAGGTTATGCAACTCACTATTATGCTTATATGGCGAAACTAGTTGAGGATGTTGAGCCCACTTGTTTGAGTATGTTGTTGGTCATACTCATTGGGATGCAGCAATGGATGAGCAGATGGCTACATTAGAGGCCAATAAGACCTGGGATCTAGTATCATTGCCAAAGGGCAAGAAAGCTATTGAATGTAAGTGGGTTTATAAGATTAAGCACAATATAGATGGTTCTATTAGTAGGTACAAAGCTAGGCTGGTTGCAAAAGGATATGCTCAGACATATGGCATAGATTATGAAGAAACCTTTAGTCCAGTTGCTAGGATGGCAATTGTCAGATGTATGATTGCTTTGGCAGGAGCCAAAGGTTGGAGGTTGCAGCAAATGGATGTGAAGAATGCCTTCTTGCATGGTGATTTGCAGGAAGAAGTGTATATGGATCAGCCAGCAAGTTATGAAGATTTAGAGCATCCCACGTATGTGTGCAGGTTGAAGAAGGTGCTCTATGGGCTCAAGCAAGCACCTAGAGCATAGTATGACAAGATCAAAGAGTATCTTGTCAATATTGGCTTTTATATTTCTGATGCTGATCACTCACTTTATGTGAGAAAGGGAGATGCAGGTTTGGTCATCATAGTCATCTATGTGGGTGACTTGATTATTATAGGTGATAGTGATAGTGGGATTGCTGAAGTCAAGGACTTTTTGAAGAAGAAGTTTGGGATGAAGGATTTAAGTGAGCTAAGATACTTCCTTGGCATTGAGTGATCAGATGTGATGATGGTACATGACTGTCCCAAAGACAGTATGGCTTGGATATGTTGTCCAAGTATGGTATGACAGCATGCAAACCACTTTCAGTCCCATTGGAGCGGAATGTAAAATTGAGTGCTGATGTTGGGGATGAGATAGAAGACCCTACTATGTTTAGGAGGATAGTGGGGAGTTTGATCTACATGACCATTACAATGCCAGACTTGAGCTACGTTGTTGGTCTTGTGAGTTAGTTTATGCAAGCACCTAGAACGCCACACTTGGATGCAGTCAGACGCATATTGAGATATGTGAAGTCCACATTACATTATGGACTTTTCTATGAGGCAGGTATAGATGTACAGGTGTTTGGATACACAGATGCAGATTGGCCTAGTAGTATGTCTGAGAGAAGATCTACCAGCGGATACATGTTCTCTCTTGGTAGTGCAGCAGTGACTTGGAGCAGCAAAAAGCAATCTACAGTTGCTTTGTCGAGTATAGAGGCTGAGTATAGAGGTGCTGCTGTTGCAGCATGTGAGGTAGTATGGCTGCAAAAGTTATTGACTGATTTAGATGTGCAGGTGGAAGGTCCAGTTGTCATTTATTGTGACAACATGAGCAGTATACAGTTGGCTAGGAACCCTGTGTTCCATGCCAGGATAAAATATATTGAGGTACACTACCACTTTGTGAGAGAGAAGGTACTAGCAGGTGAGATTGACTTGGTGTATGTCAGCACACATGATCAGATAGTTGACATCTTCACGAAGGCATTGGGTACAGAGAAGCTTCAAAAGTTTCGAAGCTTACTTAGAGTTGCAGAGATGCAGTTGAGCTTGAGGGGGAGTATTTAGATGACAAGCTCAACACATGCGGATATTAATGATGGACCGCCTGGCTAGATGGGTGACTCATTACTTATTATATTCAGGTTGTTACACCTATTTACAGCTGGCATAGTTATAGCGCCAGTTGACTAGTGTAGTCGATTATGCATTGTTTGACTTAGTAGGGCACTTTTCTTTATGTTGTATCTTATCTATACTTTGTGTACATTGTAAAGTGTGTGGAAGAAGAAGAAGAAACCAACAAGAAAACGTTTTGGCCTCCATCTCTCTTCTTGTCTCTTAGTGAGCTTCTCCTTGTGCATTCTGTGTGTGTTCGGCGAAGCATCTTGAGCAAGCCCTCCCACCACATGATTCTTGACAACAAGTGGTAAGACCTTTCCAATGACCACAACATATGCTGATGTCTGTCCTCAAATTCGAAAGTTTGATGGCAAAGATTTCCACCCATGGCAGGTACTTATAAAATACAAAATGATGGAGAGAGGGTATTGGCCTCTCATTCAAGGTAGTAGAGCTGTAAACTCTGCAAATCTGGTTGATATAGAGGATGACCAATGTGCTCAAGTAATCATAATGTTACACTTAGATGAATCCCTTATTCATCATGTTTATCAACTAAACACTGCTAAAGAAAAATGGGATGAGCTTGAAAAGCTCTATGGAGCCACTGGTAAAAATACTAAAAACTTTCTTAAAATTGAGTTCTTTAGCTTGGAATATCGATTAGGAGAAGACTTGGAAAAATTCATCTCCCATATGAAGGGACTTATGGCACAGCTTGCCTCTGTACAAATTCCAATACATGAAGAAGATGCTATTGCTATTCTCCTAAAAGCTGTAAAACAGGTGTTTCCTACTCTTGTAACCACTCTCACCAACATTCTAGATCCTACATTGGCAAGTACCATTCAATCCTGTTTGGATGAAGAAAAGAGGAACCACAAAGAAAGCAACAACAGTCAGGCAACTTCAACTTCCCGTGATCAAGTATTTGTACATACAGCTCTCACTAAATGTTCTTTCTGTAAGAAAAAAGGACATCTTGTAAACAACTGCTGGAAGAAGTATCCTGAGAAGATGAAATGTAATAAATGCAAGAAGACAGGGCATATTACTAGTAAATGCCCCAACGCTCCTAATATACCCAAAGAATTGGTGGCCAACTATGCCTCCAATCCATCTGAAGATCGACTATTTTGACTCTTTAAATCATCTACCTAAAACACTCTTGTAAGCCTGATTTATAAAGGCATCCCAAGAAGGGGGGGAACCTCTTACATACTTTGTAATCCAATGCCACCCTGGCATTGAGGGGGGGTGTTAGAAGACATGCATAGGAACCCACTATAAGCAAGGGAGTATAAGGGCAGATGAGTGTGAATAGCCCTAGGGGCAGGGAAAACCCTAACCCTAGCTTGGCAAAGGCTATATAAATAGCCTATGGGTCACTATCATGTGTGGGAGAGTGTATCCAAGTTGTACTCTAAGCAACTTAGTAAGAAAGATTTTGTTCTTGTACTTTGAGCTCTCTTCTCCCTCTTGTGCACACATTCCAATGCTGCAACTTTGATTTCCAACATGATGGAGCTTGAAGGAGGAGGCTTGAGGTTGCTTGAGCTCGCATCTAAGATTGTAGAGCTACCAGAGTGCTTGGGGGAGGAGGCTACTCATTCACACATCAAGCTAATCTCACTACACCCGTAGGATCAAAAGTGCATTGGCTAGGTGAGAGATAGCCATTAGAGCTCACTTGAAATGCTTGACACAATAAGCGGTCCGTGGGTCTTGGCGGTTGAGCGTGAGCTTCCATTACAAAAGCTGGACCCTCTACCAACAGTGACAGAAAGAAGAAGGGTGCTACTAAAAAGTTTCAAAGATAATGCTTTAATTCCAAGAAGAAAGGATATGCAATTGCAGATTGTCATGTCAAGAAGGTAGATAAATAGAATGGCACATTGAAAATGAAAGGAAAGGAGACAATCAATATAGTTGAAGGAAACTTGGAGTTATTTATAGTGACCACTGAGGAAGTTATATCTTGGCATAATAAGTATCTACCACTAACTCATGGGTATTGGATAGTGGCACCTCCCATCACATGACCAACGAAAAATGTATATATAGTTCTGTCCTAGCCTCTATAAGAATCCATCAATGTGATGGTTGGAAGCAATGCAAAATGCCCTCTTGAGGGCACAAGTACTATTTTCTTTGTTGTTGCAAATGGAGACCTTAAAAAGTTGTCAAATGTGTTGTATGTTCCATAGGTTAAGAGAAATCTATTATTAGTTACTTTCATAACTAATCTTGGTCATGAAGTGAGCTTCATCAAGATAGGTGTGTAATTTCTTGATAATGCTAATAAATTTGTTGAAAAAGAAGAAATAAAAAACGAAATTTATGAGCTAAGTGGTCTTACAATTATCGCTAGTGTGGACACATGTAAATTGGTATAAAAGATTTGCTCACATTGGATTTGTAGTATTAAAGGAGATGCATAAGCCTACTAACTAAAATGAAGAAACCATGTGAAGCTTATATGATGGGCAAGCAATAGAAAGAGGCATTTCCACAAGAAAGCAAGAATAGAGCGAAGGTTTCTCTAGAGCTGCATGCTGACTTGTATGGTAAAATGCGTAGATAAGTCTTAAGGGGAATCTTCTTGAGCAAAGGTTTCTCTAGAGCTGCATGCTGACTTGTACGGTAAAATGCATCCACAAGAAAGCAAGAATAGAGAGAAGGTTTCTCTAGAGTTGCATGCTGACTTGTATGGTAAAATGCGTACATAAGTCTTGAGGGGAATCTTCTTATTTTATGTTGATTGCTGACAACTACATTAGAAAGATGTGGGTCTATTTCTTTCATGATCATTCTCAAGCTTTTGGTAAGTTTAAAGAATGGCTAAAACTTGTTGAGAATGAAACATGGTAAAGTTGAAGAAGTTTAGAATAGATGATGGTGGTGAATTAAATTCGAAGGAGTTTGAAGAGTTTTGAAATAAGAGCAAAGGGATTAAGTATCAATTAGAGATGCCTCATACACCTCAAAAAAATGGCATTGTGGAACATTGAAATTGTACCATTGTGAAAATGGCATGATAATGCTTAAGAGCAGGATAGTGCCTAATTATTTTTGGGCCAAAGCTATTAATCCTGCATTCTATATTCTTAATCAAAGTCTCATAAAGGATCTCAAGGGAAAAACTCCTCATGAGGCCTATGTCGGTAAGAAGCCATCTATCTTACACTTTAAAACTTTTGGATGTGAATGTTATGTACATTGTTAGCTAGCTTTAGACATCTTATTCAATTATGAGATTAGTACTTTGCATTAGCCTTAGTTTCTTTATCATAGTCCTAGATAGTTCATTTAATCTCTCATGCAAATGGACTTTAGAAGTTATATGATTAGTAGTTTTATGTAGTTAGAAAAGCATGGCTTGAAGAGGCACAATTATTGTCTATTTTTCTTATGTTATATGTGATTATGAAATTCAAAAATAGAAACATGCTATGATAGTTTGCATCCTATTTCATGCTCTACTTCTATGTATTTTTTTTAGCAATATTCTCTATTTCTTGTCTCTTTAATACCATCATGAACATTATGTAGTATTTTTTCATGTTTCACAATGTTATTCTTGCTTTTTATGTTCATTTTCTTATGTATTATTGTAGTTTGTTGCAACACTTTTGCAGCAATTTGTTGCAAATTAGGCCAAAAACGCTTTTGAAAATGCACTTTTATTAATCATGGGATTAAGAAAAGGGATAAAGAGAGTTTTCCATGTGTACAAGAATATGGCATTTTTGTCTCCTCTTTTTTGGAGATAGTAGAGTCCATTTTCGTAATTCTCTCCTCCTTTTTATCTAAATCTCTAAAGTCTAACTTGTTTCGGTAGTCCCAAAGTTCTTATTTGAAGACAAGAAGAGGGAAGAGGAGTGAAGAGACCAATAGAATACACCCAAAAGCAATGGAGACTTGATCACATAGAGAGATAGGGCTGAAATTTTCTTCTTCTTCTACACACAAGAATTAAGCCTATAATATGATAAAAGGCTGACATGAAAGCACCACAATGTATGCACATATGGTCATTAAGTGTGAACTTGCTAAGAAAATAAGAGGTGGCACAATAAGTGTGCCATAATCAAGGATGAACTACATGGGTGTCCAGATGTAGAATCATTAGTGTGAACTTGCTAAGAAAGCCTTACAAGAAATTCCAGATCTAGAAATCGTAGCCGAATGGCCGAGAATAATGCTGATGCACTTAGTAGCAAATTTGACATGCTTAGGACTGTAGGCTAACCAGCAGGCCCCAAACTGACCTTAAACAAACTAAATAACATAGCAAAGACCTTAATAAGCGGCAAGGAATGCCAAAATTGAGATTAGAGCCCCATCAAGCCATGAGCACAAGAGAGAGTATAGAAGCTAAATAGTCATCTTGTCTTCTCACTCGTACTATTTTCTAGCACCTGAAGTACACTCGATAAAAGTTGAAAGCCTGGTTGCGCATAGTGCATGGAAAAGCGTACACACACACACTGAGTGACTATAAATTAAGAATTTCTTGTAAGTAATAAGGAATACACTCAGACGCAATAAGGTGGCACAATAAATGTGCCATAATCAAGGATGAACTACATGGGTGTAGTCTAGCTGTAGAATCATTAGTGTATCCTCATGTTGGTCACCTAACATGCTAGTGAATGATAACTTGCCACATCATTAAGATACATAGTGGATGCTAGCTCATGTAGAGCTCGACATCTCAACACTCCCCCTCAAGCTCATCGTGAACTCCAAGCATAGTCCTGAAATGTTGAAGCTTCTTAGCTCCCTAGGCCTTGGTGAAAATGTTAGAAGCTTGATCCTTTGTGTTGACATAAACCAAGTTAATATCACCTGCTAGAACCCACTCCTAAATGAAATGGTAATGTACCTCTATGTGTTTGGTTTGTGCATGATATAGTGGCTTTCTAGCTAATTGAATGCTGCTACTAAGGTTATCACAACAGATGATAAACTTCTTATCCACCTGCATTCTGAAGTCACCAAGTAGCTTGCATAACTAAACTATCTCACATGTTGCAATTGTAGTATCTCTGTACTTTGCCTCTGTATTGGATAAGGTAGCAGTCGATTGTTTCTTGTTACTCCAAGTAACAATACCACATCTAAAGCAAAATATAAAACTAGTGGTAGATCTATTTGAAATACTATCAACCCAAGTTTGAATTTGTATAACCATGCAAATCCAATGATACACCTGCACCATAGAATAAGGCATAGTCCAATGTGGACTTGACATAGCGCAATGTGCACCACACTACATCGAAATGTGGCTTTCATGGAAGCTTCCAATACATAGTGACATCCTCAATCAAGTCACCCTCATGGGAACTAAGCTTAGCATTAACATCCAAAGGTATAGAGATAGGCTTGCAATCAACCATACTATACTTCTTCAGATATATCCAATGCATACTATCTCTATGAAAACCATATATCCTTTGGAATCCTGATTATCTCTATACTGAGAAAATAGTGTAGCTCTTCCAAATGCTTCATCTCAAATTGAGTCTTGAGGAGACCCTTCACTTGGTCAATCTCTATCTCACTATCACCCACAATGATCAAATCATCCACATATATAGTAATGACCACAATATCTACATCACTCTTATAGAATAGAGTGAGTGATCAACTTATGCTCTACAAAATCCAATGCTAACAAGGTATTCTACAGTCCTATCATGCCATATCCTAGGTGCTTGCTTCAGCCCATACAAGACCTTATGAAGCCTATATATATAATCTAGATGATTTTCATCCACATAACTAGGTGGTTGCTCCACATAAACTTCCTCTTGTAACTCCCACTACAAGAAGGCATTTTTAACATCCATTTGATGCATAATTCAATCTTTTGATGTAGCCACTGCTATGTCAACCCTTATAGTGACCCTTTTAGCCATTAGAGAAAAAGTCTCCTCATAATCAATACCATGAGTTTGTGCATATCCTTTGGTAACTAGTTGTGCCTTATAGCGCTAATAGATCCATCAAAACTTGTGCTTGATCTTGTAAACCCATTTGCAACCAATAGCTTTCTTACCTTTTGGCAAGGGTGCGAACTCCCATGTGTCATTATTCTTAAGTGCATCCATTCCTTCATCCACAACATGATCCCAATACTCATTACCCATGATATCCTCAATACACGTGGGTTATATATATTGCATAACCTTAGCCATGTATGCATAGTGATGAGGTACATAGTTATCATATATCAATCAATTTATTGGCTTTCTTACTCTACTTGACCTGCATGGACCTAGATTACTACTAGATGCTTTAGCATCCTCTTGTGCCATAGGTGTTTTAATAGAAAGAGAATCTGAAACTCCTCATCTAAGCTTTGTTGAGAGCCACTTGAATTAGCATCAACATGAGAGAAATTTGATGATACATTTGTCATAATAGGTGAGCCCCCAACTTGTTGAGAATCAGCAATCACACTCAACAAAATAGCCTCTTTGTATGGAGCTTCAGGGTCAAGGATATGCAGGCGCAACTTATCCCATATGCACAATGGTGCCTACTGCAGTTTCCTACTTTCCTATAAAGCATTGTACTTGCTTCCTTTCTTAATGCAATGATAGTACTCTTTTCTTTTCAGTGAAGTGTCAATGTCATTGTCCACATACACAAGATTGTGTTTATGAGTCCAAGTCTCAATCTTGGAACCTAATTCACTTAACAAATAGTGTCTTTGTCTTCTCCATTATGAGTCCACACTTCTCATTTCATCCTCCATAGCTTCCGGTTTTGCCATGCTCTAGATCCCGCATTTCTCACGTGGCATCAGAGCCCAGTTGGGCATGGCATTGCTTCTCTAGCCTCTCTTGATTCCTCTCAACCTCAGTCTAGCTCAATGTCAGCTCATGACTTCATCTCCCAACTCTACTCTCACTGAAGCTTCCATGGCAGCCATAGCCAGTAGCACCCTGTCAGATTGAGCTGCTTATATCTCACTCCACAGGTCAAATCTCTTGGAGCTTCCTTCTGGAAAAGTATTTCCCAACTCACAAAGCTTCCTTGTATCACATCAATCTAGGACATTGGACCATCTGGAGCTCAGCATTGTAAAAATCCTCAATCTCTGCTCTATGTCTGCCATAGCCAGACAGGACCTACCTTACTTGGAGCTTCAATAACTCCTCAACTAGGCCATTTCAGCCCATGATTTCTTCTAGGGAGTTGTTCCTCTGCTCAACGTGCTTCATGCTGGCACGAGAATCGATGACATTACTGCGCCCTGACTCCAGCATTGCAGAAATTGCAGAAATATGTCAGAATTGCGCCTGCTTACGTTTGAGCTGCCTGCGTGCTGCATACAGTCCACGATGTTGACGATTATCATGGGGCTTTGATAGCCCATGAAGTTAGCTTCCTAGGCATATAAAAATTTTTGAAAATGATCCATTGTAGCTCCTGCAATCAGCAAAAAACCAGGCTGCCCTCAGAAACCCTAATGCAAAAGCCATAGCCAAAGCTTCAAAATTCTGACATTTTTCACTGTTTCTCTCACTGAAGTTATCAACATTGATTTTAATCACTGAGCAATACTCTCTAAAGTTCATTAAAGTACTGTCACTCAGATTTGAAGGTACCAGCATCAAATCAAGGAGGGGAAGATTACACTTGGATTTAAAAAGAGTAAAGGACTTTGCAGATTTGGTATTCATTGACACTCAGTTAGTTTTTTTAGCACTTGTGTCTCTCAACCAACTCTTCTGCCGCTCAAATCTAATAAGTCTGAAGTTGATTTGCTAATGTTCTCGTAAGTCTAACATGGGCAAAGACTCTCCAAATGCTCGATTCAAAGGAGTTGGGTTCCACACCTGGCAAACCCGCATCAAGCTCATCTTGATGAAAAAGGGTATCTGGGCCATCACAAATGGCAAAGAGAAGAAACCTCGGGACGCGGACCTTGCAACTACTTGGCAAAAGAATGATGACAGAGCCCAGGCCATTATCAAACTGGAGCTAGACGACAATTATATCCACCATGTGGATAACTGTGAGACCTCACAGGATACATGGAAAAGACTTGACACCCTGTTCGGTGCACAATCTAAATCATCAAAGTATGGTCTCCTGATTGAGTTCTTCAGACCTGAAATGAAGTCTAGCACATCACTTGCCACACATCTTAATTACATGGAAGGACTCCTAACCCAACTTGCACGAATCAACATTAAAATGGATGAAGATGTTTGCATCGGTGTTCTACTTAAGAGCTTGCCTCCTGAATATAATAATGTATCAACAACTTTAATCAACATGCCAAATCCTGAACTTGTTGATATTCAAGCATCACTGTTAGAAGAGGAAAAGAAGCTAAAAACTAAGGAAGAACCAAGTACCTCTAGAGATGAGGATGCATTATATGTTGGCAACAGGTACAAAGGCAAGAAGGATCAGCTCTTCTGTGACTTCTACAAAAGGACCGGACACACCGAGAAGTTCTGCCACGCAAGAAAGAGATCCCAAAAGGCCTATCTAGTCGCAGTCAAAGAAGAAGAAGAAAATGGAGCAAAGGAAGAAGAAGATGAAGATGAAGACCACCAGGATCAGAAGGACAAGACTCATCAGTCCTTGTACTCTCATAATTCAGATAGACTGTTTTAATAGCCTTGTATTTTCCTTGCCCTAATGCTTCCTACCATAAGCTTTGTAAACTCCTTATGTAACTTGGCATTACAGTCCCTGTACACTTTGTGAGGCCCCTGTTACAGCCTCTGGATGTCCACCATGTTTACGGTACCCACACTTAGCTTTTTCTGCGACAGCTTCTGGTGTTTTGCCATGTCTGTGGTATGCCCACACTTTGTAGGTGGTTCTCATTACAACCTCTACACACTTTGTGCCTTTTCTAGTTGTGATTGAGGAGGGGTGTTCAGAATCAGCAATCACACTCAACAAAACAGCCTCTTTGTATGGAGCTTCAGGGTCAAGGATATGCAGGCGCAACTTATCCCATATGCACAATGGTGCCTACTGCAGTTTCCTACTTTCCTATAAAGCATTGTACTTGCTTCCTTTCTTAATGCAATGATAGTACTCTTTTCTTTTCAGTGAAGTGTCAATGTCATTGTCCACATACACAAGATTGTGTTCATGAGTCCAAGTCTCAATCTTGGAACCTAATTCACTTGTGTAACAAACAGTGTCTTTGTCTTCTCCATTATGAGTCCACACTTCTCATTTCACCCTCCATAGCTTCCGGTTTTGCCATGCTCTAGATCCCGCATTTCTCACACAACTTTCTCTTTACCTTTTCTTGACATCTGTGATGTACTTG
Source organism: Lygodium microphyllum (assembly GCF_053477565.2). NCBI lineage: Eukaryota > Viridiplantae > Streptophyta > Polypodiopsida > Schizaeales > Lygodiaceae > Lygodium > Lygodium microphyllum. The sequence goes on from NC_141149.1 coordinate 32,696,263, forward strand.
GTGGAATAACCTGTGACCTCAATTTGCCACTCCAAGATCTATCAATAGAACCATGTCTAGGAGACTCTCGTGGCCCACTCAATGTTTATGATTGTTGATCTATTTTCTGCACAACCACACTCTCATGCTCATCAACCCCAACTGCATTTTGCGCTTGCTATACCAGCTACTTATTTCATAAAAAACAAAATCCATGATAACTCTCAGCTCACCTGTAATAGGGTTATAACATCTATATCTCTTTTTCTTAAGAGAATATTCTATATATATATATTGCTTTGGGATCCAATTTACCGTGTAACTCAAAAGGAATATATACATAAGAAATATATCCAAATACTCTTAGATGGAACAGATTTGACTTTTTACTTGCAAACTTCTCTTTGGGTGTCATACCACGCACATTAGAGTGGATGTTGTGTTCAAAATGTATACAACAATAGCAAATGCTTCAACCCAATAGTAATGAGGCAATTTTCTTTTTGACATTAATGCATGAGCCATCTTTGCAATATACCTATATTTCCACTCAGCAACTCCATTTTGCTGTGGAGTATATCTACATGTATACTGCCTCTATATACCATTTTTTTGCAAAAATAAAAACACTCCATTAGGGGAGTTTTGAGGTCTCAAAAATGCCCTGTAAGAGATCCTAGAGAGAGAAAACAATTTAAGAAATAAAATCATTTTATAGAATTTTTAAAAGGTTTATATTTTGGTAAGTTAAAATATCAAAATTTATTAATAAGTCATTGTCGTGATATTCTCGTGGTCACATCAAACCTAGAAATCTAGGTCACCATAAAGTTGGCAAGGTTGTCATAATGAAGATCTTACCTCTTCTCATTAAAGTGAAAAGTAATATTCAATTTGAATTTTGGTGGATACTCGATTGCCTCCCTCCATCGTTTCTCTCTTCTTTTTTTCTCCTCCTTAGTAGTCTCTTCTTTGTTTTCGTTCTTGCTTCTAATCATATCCTTAGCTATGGATCAATCACCCAATGATCTCTGTAACTCAGCTATGGATCAATCATCCAATGATCTATGTAGCTCTCATAAAAGACCTCTCTATCATCTTCATATTGAGTTGGATAGTGAGTATGAACCAATAAGAAAGAGAACAAAATCTATCACGGTTTAGGGTCTATGAAACATATACTGAGGTTTGAAGGAAAGAAGAATATTGATATTTGGTTAGATGGAAAGCTATATCCCAAAGATCCTAGCAGAAATAACACTCCTCCTTTCTATAATAGCTCATCATTAATGAGGTTTATTGGTGATGGCTACAATGGATTTTTAGGTTATACACTTAACCTTGTTGCAGAAAAGGATATCCTTGGACTAGAGAATCATCTTTTGATGAAACACGATATAGAGTTGTTGCAGAAGCTAGAGGATTGTCAACAAAAAATTCATTCATTGGAAAAGCATATCAAATCTTATCAACGAAAGCAAACTTTATTAGGCCTTCGAAATCGACAAAGAGCTCTTAAAAATATTGAGAATCTCAAACAAGGAGGAGGAGGCTGTGGTAAAAGAATCCAAGCAACAATGTATATTTTTTTTCACTTGAAAAATCTTAAATATGGCTTTATTTAAATTACTTGCATTGATTTGTGATGTTAATTTTGCTTAGATCTCTTCTACAACCAAATACAAGTGAAAGAGATTCTTTAAAAGCATCTCAGTTTTATTATCATCTTCTTCCTTCAGTAGTTTCAAATGATATTTTGGAGAAGAAGAAATTTAAAAAGGCAAAGAAACAATGCTTGGAGTTCTTTGTAAAGGATCATTCTTTGGATTCTGAGTTAGTACAGAAGACACTGGATAGTATTGGTATCAGTCGAGATGCTTATGTGCAACTTTTCCAGCTTTTACAATCAAATATGAAGCAAGACTAGGTACGCAATTGCATACTTCCGAAGCCATTTGTGGTTAGGACTATCGGACAGAGAGTTAATAACAAAGTGATGGGGATTCTAGGTGAGCCTTTTCATATCAAGGCTAGCTTCAAGGGCAAGAAAAAGGAGGTTACATTCAATGAATTTAACAATATTTTCCTTGACTTACCCACCCTACAATGCTTAATGATCAAATTTTATGACTTGTCAGTAGCAAAGGCACACGGAGTGGCTAGATTTGTGATTAAACTTGATGAAAGTGAGATTCTGAAATGTAAAAAATTGGAGAGAATCTCTATCACCTTGATGAATAGAGCACTTTCGTCAAGTCATTGCAATCTCATTTAGTGTTCAATCTGAATATAACATCTAGTGGCTAGGAGCATTTGAGGTAGATACTGAGAATTTTGATATATTATATTGGGGTTTTCATCAAACATCAATACCTAATGTTATTCAAAGGCAACAAGCAGGAGAAGAGCTATTTGTTGAAGGATTTGGGAACTATAGGATTGAGTGGCACATAGCTGGTGACCTAAAGACACTCAAATGTATGTATGATGTATCAAAGGGAGCCAACTCAAGATCTCCTTGCTTATACTACATGTCACCAGCTGCAGAGTTAAACTCAAGCAATTGGAATATAGCTCCCTCTAAGCACAATAAGGATCCACAGTTTAAACCAGTCTTGGACATTCCTTTAGCGAATGCCCATATTTGTACACTTCATGCACTTTGCAGGATAATTGAAAAGCTTGTTCATCTCTATATAGGATTTGCATGGAAGCTGAAGCCATTATCAACTAAAACAGGTGCTATAACAAAGGTTGAAAAAGTTCTCTCTGCAATTGGTTTGCATGGTGGCAATGTTGTTATTGAACCAGATCTTCAGAAGTCTAAGGATGGTAATTGCGTCCCAAAAAAACCATCTATTGGTGGAGTGAAGGCTAGAAGGTTTCTAGGGTTTTATGGGAGTCTTGGCAAGATAAACTCGAGAAATGGTGGCTCAACTATTAAATTTAATCAGTGGAAATCCCGACATAACGCAGTTAAGGATCACATTGATAATGGACAAGCTTAGAATAGAAAAGCTAAAGTTTGGGAAACACTAGACAAAGCGTTTTTTTAATTGTGATAAGACTGAATGGAATGATGATGATCTCAAAGACTTTAAAAACCAATTGAACCTTTTCAAAAAGGCGATGACAGAAGCTTGGGGTGATCAACACTTTACTCACTATATGGTAAGAAGTTTGTATATGTTTGTTTCTTCATTGTCAAACTCATATAATGTTTTTTAATAACTTTCTTTATTTGTTGACTATGTAGCATATTCTATACAACCATGCTCCATACTTTATTAAACAATATGGATCTCTATCTATCTGGTCAACCCAAGGTATGGAAAAATCACATTATCAAGCAAGAACAAAATATTTCAGACACACAAGACATGGAGGTGGAAGACACAAAGCCAACAATTTATTAGAGGTCTTTCAATGGTTCTATTGAAAAATCTGGCATAAATTCAAGCTTAAAGATACAACCACATCAAGCAATACATCATCTTTAGCAAGGACTATACAAATTGTTACCCAAAGCAGAAAAAATAGATATTTAAATTCTTGCGCAAAGCAAAGATTTACAGAATGGTTACAAACCAAACAAAGAGTTGGGAAAAGATGGGTTTCAAGAAACCCTTAATCTTTGGCATCTTCTAGTCTGATTGTGTTGCAGAAGAGTCCTTAGTTTCAGGCACCTCGACAGGGCCTTCAGAGGAGTCCTTAGTTTCAGGCACCTCAACAGGGCCTTCAGAGGAGTCCTTGGTTTCATGTAGCTCGACAGGGCCTCTAGAGGAATCTTTTGTTTCATCCCACTCAATAAGACCTCTGTATTTCAAAAACTCATGTTTCCGATAGCCTGGAAGAAGCTTCAAATTCTTACTATCTCCTACATAAGAGAGCAAATAGGAGCCAAGAACTCCAAAATATCCAGCTCTAGATCCATTGTATCCAGGCATGAAGCCAAAAACTCTTATGGCTTCTTCATTCTCCACTAAAATGATATTGTCCAAACCTTTGCTGAAAACTTGAGATCCAATTACCTTTGAGATAGCTCTCAATGACCGGTGAAATGCGATAGTTAGCAAAATATCACTAACCAGAGACATTATTTCACATTTCACCGGTCAAAAGATGCAAAACAAGAAGAGAAACATGAACTATGAATTAATTCTATTAAAACATAGAAACTTATGATAAGATCCTTTCTGGAAGTGCTGTGCTCCTTTTAAAAGATAAAAAGTACATAACATCTGTAATTTTTCAAGTGTTATAAAAAATTCTTTCTATATTAATCAAATTGATTTTTTTCAAATACTTGTAATAACACAATTTTGTTACCTATCAGAAATTGTTGAACTGCTCTTCAAACAGGAAGCAAAGACCTTGAAGGGAAGTTGAAACAAAATTTCGGGAGAAAGGAAGACAATATCGGAGAGAATGGCTTCGAAAAGCTTTTATATTGATCGTCAAACGTGTGTTGATAGTTCTAATGAAAAAGTTTGCGTAATGATGAAAAATAAACGCGACCGCAAATTTGGATGAAATTTCCAATATTTTTACACGCAAGAAATACCTCAGAATACGTAGACACATGTCTCACTTAACACACCGTATCAAATTTCTCAGAAGACGTGTGCACTCCCTTTTTTCGAGAATACGTCGCACGTGTTTTACTTAACACTTCGCCAAGTAATGCATGTACTATCGAAATCCCCCAATAAAGGGAAGCAACGGCTAAATTCGTTTCATATTTTTATGGTCATGGAGCACATTTTCGTGGTCATGCAGTAGGGCCTTCGAGCACATTTTCGTGGTCATGCCAGAGGCTTATCAGGGAGATTTGTGACAATTATAGTTTGGATAGTTTTAGATGGACAAGAACAACCCTTAATTGTATACAGGAAGCCACAGAGGATTTTTTAATTGAGTTTTTTCAAGATGCCTATATTTGTGCTGCTCATGCTCATAGGCTCACACTCATGGACAAGGACATGGTAATTCTTAGGAGGCTAAGATATAGATTTTCAAAGGTCCTTGAGCCAATTCCCCTCACTAATGAGAAGACATTTAATATCCTTAATGTGCCCCCAGCTAGGAGAAAGAAAGATGATTCTAGTCCCAAGGTTGAGGATGCCACCCATGAGAGGGATACAAGGCAACATGAAAAAGAGGAGAAAGCTAAAGAGGAACATACAGATAAATGGAGAGAGTATAGGAGGCAAAGGGCTGAAGAAACATAAGCAGAGCAACTAGAGTCCTTTGAAAATGAGCTGGCCACCCTTCTTGAAGCAGCTAATCCAAAAGGATTCAATGTGTTTTGTTTCTTACCTGGTGACTTAGGCAAAATAACTGAGATTATCTCCTTTGATGCTACATGTGTTCAGATTCTTAAGGATAAAGAAGAGAAATAAATGATAGTATTATTCTTGCTGGCCTAAGGTATATCGACCCATAATTACTTCTACTTTTTGATATTTTTTTAACAATAAGATTTTTCTTGTTTATACTCACTATTTCTATGCCTTTTCTAGGTGTGTAATGCATGAGTTTTCTTTGGATATGCAACAAAAAATTGAGGTTCTTGATCCATCTATCTCATTCTTTATGAGGAATGAGCTTGATACAAGTTTTGTTGAGCAGTGGTTCAATTTGATTGACTTCGATACTTTGGAGCTCCTTATAATTCCATATAATGAAAAGTAAGTGATTCAATATTCTATTAGAGTTTTTGAGATTTTATCCTTCTAATTTGTTGAGATATGATTGCTTTCAGTTCTCATTGAAGCTTGATTGCAATAGACTGTGTGGATAAGCAATGTTTTTTAATCAACTCTATGAAAGGAAGCCATGGAAATCCTAAATTGTAAGTTATATTATCCAAGGGCTCCTTAATATTTCAAATTTTTTTTTTTGTAAGTACTCTAAATTTCAATATATTTTATATATAGAGGTGCAAAAAGATTAATTGAAGAGCTAGAAAAAAGACCCCCTATGCTGTCTAATTTGCTTGCAACAATGCAATATAGACAAGTTGCGGTAAGTTATTGATTAAAATAATTGAAACATAAGTTTATTCTATAACAACTTCGGGCATGGCCAGCTCCCATAGTGCGACGGGCGGTGTGTACAAGGTCTGGGAACGGATTCATCGCCGTCTGGCTGACCTTAAGGCGATTACTAGCGATTCTGGCTTCACGCAGGCGAGTTGCAGCTTGTTTTATGCAGGGACACATGCCATGCATTATTCTGGTGTGCTTATGATTGTACATGAGAAATATCAGCCTGTTAATGATGTACATGATCGTTTTGTGGTGATTGAAGGTTTATTTGAAGGAGAGATCTTATGGTTACTTGGGCTTTATGCTCCAAATGATCCTTTATCCCGCCGGGATCTTTGGAATACTCTGCAGACCTCCTTGTCGGCAGACAGGGTTTTTGGATGGGGGATTTTAATATGTGTGTTGATTCCTACCATCCGTCCTCTTTACAGTTTTACTTTGTGTTGGTGGTTGCAGTGTCCTCATCAGGACGATAACCATTCTTGTGGTGGCTGGAGGGTGATTGCAAATGCTAGAAGAATGGTTAACTTTGTTTATCTTAATGATGATAAACATGTAAAGGTAATATGAAAGATGCTAAATTTTAAGATAGATATTCATTGCAAATAGTCCATTGATGATAAAAATATAGTCTATTGTAAGAACAATAATGAACTAAAACTCTTTTTTCTATAAATGTGTGACAGTTTTCGAAGGATTGTTATGCATTTGAGCATGTTTGGTATGTCAGAGCAAAGCTCTTGAAGTATATAATGGTCAATTGTATACAACCAACAATAGAGATTGGTGAGGATTTGCACCATGAAGGAGATGCAATGCCTATAACCACGGAAGGTGAAGCCACAACTTCAACACCTTTACCCACACCTTCTATACCTAAGACATTAGAGAAAGGCAAAAGGACTTCTAGAAAGGATAGTTCTCCAAAAAAGAAATAGCTTTGCCATATTGCCTTGTAAGCCTTCATATATAGAAATTTGCCCTTCAGCCCTTGTATATCTCATAGAGATGGCAGATAGACATCTGCTACAAAATTTGTACATATATTTTATATTGATAGTAAAGATATCTTTTCTTGAATGTCCTTGCAGTGTATATTATTTTCTCTCCTTTTCGATATCTGCAAAAAATAAATTACAAATGTTTGTTAGTTAGGAAGTGAGATCTTGATATACATCTAAGTAGATATAATATGATGTGAAAACTTACTCGTTTCTTGTCAAGTTGGAATACAAAGGAGCATGGTAGTTCAATGTCTTCATTTTGTAAATCCATCCTCACTTGATGTAGCGTACATGATTTTCTGATCTTTAAGATTGCAATAATATCCTCGTTGAACCAAATATCAAGATCCACTATAGGATCTTTGCTGAAATCATTAAGATTCTGGTCTAAAGCAACTAGACTACTACCAACAAAATGCCATCGACTATAGTAAAAGCTAAGGATAAAATTTTGAGTAGCAATCATATATTTACAAACTATAGAGTCTTGATCTATCTTACATATAATTTTTCCTTCTGTCCTTGTATCCCATCATTCATCAACAAATTGTATGATATGATCATATGTTAGTCTCTTCACTGAAAGCATGGTTTTTGTTATTCTTATCTCCATATTAGAGAAGAAATCAATAAATATATTAATAGGCATAAACAAAGTAACTTTGCTTAGCTTACTTAAGATATTAGATTTTAGTGCTTTCTGGATCTCAGAAAATATCTTACATCTATAGCCCTCACTAGTAGCTGGACTTGGCAAAGGCCACTCAAAGCTTGAAAAATTTGGCAAAGGAAGGAGGTTTATTGATCCCCATTGGCAATGCCGCATAGGAATAACATAAGAATGGTCATAAAAGAATATTCCATTCTCTGCAAGCTCTGTCTTCTTTCTGTCTCTATACATTTCTTCTCCAATTGAACCATGTATAACATCAATAACATCAATAATAGACTCCACTGGTTGCCATTCCTCAAGATTAGAGGGATATACATCTACAAGACAAACAAATATTATAATGGAAAAACCTAAACCATGTTTAAGAAAGGAAAAACTTTAATAATCAAATTCTTACAATTTGGTCTATGCATTGGAAGCTTTGAAGATCCAGGTTTTCAAACACAGCTCTTTATGCATGAACACATGTTGCACTAGTACCTCTTTGATGCTATTCTTATTTGCTCCAAGCTTAAAATCTCGGATTCTGCCCTTCCAAGCAGAGATAAATGAGCTCTCATGTCTTTGCCTTTTTCCACGTTTTGCTTGTTGCATGGTGATCCAACTACCTTTGCTAATGATAGTAGGAATCCATCTTCCATCAGTTTGGAATGAGTTAAACACTGATATGGATGTGATTTGGGAGCTTGGACGCCTTGTTGAAGGTCGAATTTCTGTATCCATGGTAGAAGAGAGAGAGACATGCAAAGAGAGAGAGAGAGAGAGAGAGAAAGAGAGAGAGAGAGAGAGAGAGAGAGAGAGAGAGAGAGAGAGAGAGAGAGAGAGAGAGAGAGAGAGAGAGAGAGAGAGAGAGAGGAGGACTAGGCTACCGTAACGGAGGGAAAAACAATAGAGGAATAAAATAAAGGAGGGAAAAAACTGAGCACCATGCTTTTCACTAATTTGAATTTTGATTACATCAGTCATTATCATTAATCTAGAAACATCATTAAATAAAAGTAGCCGAGACTCTATGCCATTACTGCAAAAGATGTCATAATCACGAATATAAGAGACTAAAAATGGATAATAAAAATGCAAATTTGTAATATTATTATATTTATATATTTTTGTAAAATGATTTTTTAATTTTTTAAAAATAGAAGTTTTGTTACGGAGGCTTTGCTCTTATTGGTCTAGAGCACTCTCTCTCCACATCCTAAAAGGCATTTTTGAGACCTCAAAACTCCCCTAATGATTGGAGAGTTATTCTCCCTCTCTATCCATCCTTAGTCATTTAATATGTAACATTGTCTCCTTCTCAACAAAGACTTAAAGCTTTTAGAGTAAACACCTCACTTTTCTCATGCATAAAGTAAATCCATACTTTGCAACTATGATTATCAATGAAGGAAACATAATAATTGTAACAACTCAAAGTTATAGTTTTTGTAGGACCGCACACATTAGAGTGTATTAATTCAAGTGGCTTCTATTATAGGACCTCACACATTAGAATGTATTAATTCAAGTGGCTTCTATTATACATGCTTTTCATGTGAAAATGCATGTCTTGCTTGCTTTCCAAATTGATATGCTTCACGTACTTAATGCATCCCATCAATCTAAGACTTGGGCAACCTATTCACAATCTATTGTGACTACATGTCTTTCAACCATTGCACATTCACATGACCAATTCTCTTATGCCAAATTTCAATATTAGCCAAAATATTTGAACCTTATGCAAACATGGCAACATCTATTTCAAGCAAACTTACATCAAGAGTAAACAATTTGCTAACATGTTTCCCTTTTGCAATCAACTTGCAATCATTTTTGAGACCTTCTATATAATAATGATTAGATGTGAATCGAACCTGCAATCCCTGTTCTACTATCTGACCAATAGAAATCAAGTTTTTGTAATATTTGGTACATGTAGCACATCAGTCAAGTACTTAGTTTTACAATCCTGCATACTCAAAGAAACATTTTCAACATGAGTAATGGGGTGAACTGTATCATCCCCTATCTTCACATAGCTTGGAGACTCTAGATTGCATATGTCTATAAACCACTCTCCATGAGAGGTCATGTGGTTAGAGAAACCTGAGTCTACATACCATACATCATTCTTTAATGAACCATCAATAGTCATAGTATTCATAAAGTGCTGTATAATAAATAATTGTTCACTTTTGTCATTATTATTTCTATTGCTAGATACATAATTGTCTTGTTGCTTTTTTATATGTCTAATTTCAATCTTCTTTTGAAGCAAGTTTTAGAAATGTGGCATTTCTGACTACAATACTAGCACTCTCTGTTATCATCAGAATTCTATTGCGTATTACAATTTGCAACTTGCCTTCTTTGACTCCCCCTTCTTTAGGACTATCCTCTATTTTGTTGTGTATCATAACCTTAACCATGACTATGACCTTAGCCTCTGCCATGACCTCTACCTATGCTAGTAGAGTAAAACACATGTTCAAACTTGTTTTTGCTTTGATAAGAAGAAGAATCCAATCCAAGGTTCTTCTCCTCAAGTATCAGCATAGAAATTAAGTCTATGAAATTTGAGATATCATTTGTTGTCTTCATAGATGACCTGAAGCTCTTGTATTCATCTCCAAGTCTATCTAAGCATGCATGCACAACATCATCATCATCAACTACCACACTGATAGATCGAAGAGCTTCCACAATATTCTTAATTGGAAGGCATAATCATTATTGAAAAAGTTCCCTCTTTTCACTTGGTTTTGAGTTGTAGCTTTCTGGTCTTTGTACTTACTTTGAACAATCTTGCCAAATTCTTCCATGCGATAGCAAGGATTTCAGATTCCTATAAATAGTCCATCATGCTACTTGTGACACTTGACAAAAAACCAATACATGACTTTACTTTGTATCTACTTTCAATCTTTCTTAGCCTTTACCTATTCTACAATAGTATATTGTGTAGGAACTTTAGGTTGTTACAATATAGGCATGGGAATTCACCTTAAGCAAGGGTATATGAAGGCTGATGGATGTAAATGGTCTTAAGGGGTAGGGGAAACCCTAACTCTAGCTAGGCAGAGGCTATATAAATAGCCTATGGGTCACTATCAAGTGGGCTGAGGAAGATGATACCAAACAACTTGTAAAAAACTATAACCTGAAAGCAAGATGATACCAAGTGCACCATAACTAAACACACAACCCTTTACACTAACTGCATAAGAACAACCATAATATTTAATCTGTATGCAAATGTCTTTTGTATCTGCAACCTAGCAAACACCTAAAATCTTAGAGATTCGAGATTTGTAACTTGTGCACTTGTAAATGGTTGACATAGCCAAAACTGCAGTATACCCAAAAACTGTTGTCGAGACCATGTAGAGATCCAGAATGGATGTTGAAATGAGCTCAGATGCAATAAGTCACAATGAAAGAATAAATGGAATTTCTGTAGTATGTTCAATGTTCTTCTTGCTCACCAAGTTTCTTTGCAATTAGATACTGTAGCCTTGCCAACCGCAGGAGCCTCTTGCGGCAATAACCTAACATAAATAGAGCAAGATGAAAGAGCTTCTTAATTGTTGCTTACTTGCTTACTATCATGCTCTAATGCCTTTACCTCGGTCTTCAATTGAGTTCTGTGCAACTGTTGGATGCCTTTGATACTATGAAAATAGACAAGGGGGAAGAGAGGTGAAGAGACCAAGAGCACACACAGAAGCAATGGAGACTTGAGCACATAGACTGATAGGGCTGAAATCTTCTTCTTCTTCTTCCACACACAAGAACTAAGTCTACAAAATGATAAAGGACTAATATGAAAGTATCATAACATATGTACATGTGGTCACTAAGTGTGAACTTGCTAAAGAAATAAGAGGTGGCACAATAAATGTGCCATAATTAAGAATGGATTACATGGGTGTAGTCGAGCTGTAGAATCACTGGCGTATCCTCATGTTAGTCACCTAATATGCTAGTGAATGATATCTACCACATCATCAAGGTATGTAGCAGATGCCAATTGATGTATAGCTCGACATCTCAACATTATTTATTGAAAAATCTGACAAAAGTCGTGACAAAGATGGGATGAAGTTAATAATGACTTTTTTGAAAGTTGAGATATATTTCAATATTCTTTTTGGAGCCTAATATATCTTCATTAGTCTTCTCAATGTTCCTTTTTAGTTTATTCACCTTTCTCTTTGAGCTTCTTTATCTGTGCATTCATTCTTTTCATGGCATCTACAAGCCTCCTTTACTTCTTCATGTGATATAACTTGCACCTTAAGTTTAAAAGGCATACAATCTATATTAGAATCTAAGGGAACCCAAATACCCAATCTAATTTTATATCTTTTATAATCAAAGCCCAAAAAAAGTGTTTGTTTGAGAGATCCTTTCGATCATTGTGGACTTTTGAATATCTTGAGAGATTTTGAATTTAAAAACTCTATACCATTGCCTTATTAGGAATCTCCCAATTTAGAGATGAAAGACTTGGCAATGGAAAATCTTTGATAGGTCCATACGTATTCGCTCTAGAGGGAACCACATAATATGCATAATATGTAAAAACCCTACTTTACTTAAAAAACACATGGTCTGATTAGCATAGATAATGTTTGCAAATACCTTATGAATGGCATAGAAAGTTCCATTTAGGCTTTCCACAAGCTACCACTCAATACTTGTTGATAGAAAGATGTCTACAACCACTTGCTTAAGTGAAAAAAATAAATTACATATGTTATTCAACTAAGGACTTAATAGTGTATTGTTGGGAAACACATTCATTTGGAGGCAAGTGCATATCCTTGGCCATGTAAACATGTTGCACCTTGACAAGCCACCCTTTTAGGCATAGTTTTGAAACCCTTCACATATAATTTTGAAGGCAATGATATGCCTCTTCTAGTGATGTTTTATATCCTCTCATTTTCTTCTTTTCACCTTGTGAGAGCCCTTGCAAAATGGTAGCATGGTAACCTAATCATTTATGCTAAAGGTTTTAAGCTTCCAATTTTTGTTTGCTCCCTACCATAGTTTAGTTTAGATTGATATTTTGAAGTGTTTGAGGACTCTGATCTGTTTATGACTAAAGATGAAGCAATTGGAAATATACAAGTAAATATAGTAGATATTTATGTAGTTCATGTCACAATAGGAATGCTTTAGTAACATGCATGCAACAATTTTCATTCATGTATTTCTTGCATCGGCAACCTGCATTCCTATTGTTCTTGGAACATCATTTTAAATTCATGCAATTCCTACAATAGTATGGAGTGCTACAATGAGCTAAAAGACAATGGGCACATCAACTTGAAGATCAAAAGTTTCAAGAACCTAAAAATCAAGAGATACAAGTTTCATTAGTTTGGGTTGATGCTTAGAAAGATTTTGTTAATGATCTGATACAAATTGAAGTCGTGGAAGACTATGATGCAGATGTGAGAGGGAAATTGATGTGGATAGTCTTAACCATTGGAGTAGTAATCTAATTATTCAATTATGGCTCTATAACTTTATCTCTATGATATATTGTGGATGTCATTCTACTTGATGGGGTTTTTGCCTTGGCATGTTGACATTGTAAAATATGTGGGACAGAGTACTTTTGTTTTAGCAACCTTGCAAGGGGACATTATTAAGAATATAGTAAATGGTTTCAAGCTTAGAATATTAATCCAACCAAATTATGATGACACCTAGAATTATTCACAAGTTCAACATGAAGTGGAAGTCAACTTCCTTCAAGTGACCACTATAGTCTTGCAAGCAAGATTGTAGGATTCAATGGATATTTATATGGTGTACAAGAAGTTTGGTGGGAACAACAAACAACATTTTCAAATAATTAATTATACTTGGTTTCTTAACACATTGGTAGTGGAAATTAACTTTCCTCATTTGCATTTGCCAAAACAACATGCTCCTTTGGATTTTCTAGAGCAACATGCTGCCTTGCTCTAGGAAGTGTGGAGTTTTTAGAGCATTACCATAGTTCTGCTATATGAAGTGTGATATTTTCTCATTTTGAAGGATTCACGTCTCAAACTAGTTGTTTTTTGCTATTATGGAAGATAGTATAATAAGCCATTTTAATGATTTTCTTAAAGCCTTCATTATGCAAATGATGCATGGACTAGTTGGTTATGGTTGCATTAGACAAAAGGGTATTGTTAGCGGGATGTCTTAATTTATTGTGTGTCCTTATGATATTATGCAGCAAGGATTGATTTTAGAAACTTAGAGTCTCTTATTCATGAAAATGATAGTTTGCAAGAGAACATGAATGTATTTTAGAAAGATTATGATAAATTGGCTAAGATGCTTTCTACCTTGCAAAGTGTTAAACCATATGGACATAGTGAAGAAATGCATACTTTTGATGGTTCTAAATCAGATATAGATGAGGTCTTCATGGATACTAATCATCAAGTAAAGATAAGGGATCTAACTCTTGAGAAATTATAAGATATAGATGTTGCAACTTTGGCTATTCATGAGGCACATGTGGATTAGCAACATTGTATATGTTTGGTTTTTGATTCTCACGGTGTACATGAACACTCTAGCTCATGAAATGCTTGGGTAATGACTGTCTTTTTTTTTTTGTATCTCATCATCATATATGCATGACTATGGCTTCATTGGCTATCTTTAGAGTGGGTTATGCAACCACACTAGCAGGTTATGAATATCCTACTAGAGAGGCTCTGTTCATGATTTCTCTACGTGGCTCACTTTGAAGCGCATGGCTTTGAGTAAGGTATGCCTATGGTTTTGTTGGCTATCTTTAGAGTGGGTTATGAAACCACACTAGCAAGTTATGAACATCCTACTAGAGAGACTTTATTCATGATTTCTCTATGTGACTCACTTTGAAACACAAGACTTTGGGTAAGGTATAACCATGTCTCTCTAGATTTTTCCAAATTTTGGATAAGTAATTCAACTTTGGTCGTTGCCAGCCAACCACCAGGCTATGCCAGGTGTAAGCTAGGGCTTTAGACACTATATCTAGTTATAAAATTAGTACTTTGCATTAGCCTTAGTCTTTTTCCCTTAGTTCATCTAGTTCCCCATGTGAATGAACTTTAAAAGTTATATGATTAGTAACTTTATGCAATTAGAATAGGCATGGCATGAAGAATAGGTGTGGTAGGAAGAGACATGATTATTCTTGGTTTTGCTTATGTTGTATGAGATTATAAATTTGATAATGGAAACATCCTTTCACAAATTGTGCATTGTTTCATGCTCTATTTCAATGTATTCTTTTGGAAATATTATGTATGCCCCCATTCTAAGAACTAAGTTTATAAGCTAAAAAAGGCATTGTATGGGATGAAAGAAGCCCATAGAGCATGGTATCAATCGATATATGAATTCTTTTCTGGCTTAAACTTCAAAAGATATGCCTCAAATGCTAACTTGTATATTTATAGGGATATCGAAAAGTATGTAGTGATTGTCTTATATGTTGATGCCTCAAATGCTAACTGTATATTTATAGGGATATCGAAAAGTATGTAGTGATTGTCTTATATGTTGATGACTTTCTTATTATAGGTGGCTATGAAGATTTGAGGTTCTACGAAGATAAATTGTATGGTACTAGTGGCTTGTTACACTATTGTTTCAGGATTGAAGTCTATCAAGATTCTCACAAAATCTTCATCCATAGAAGAAGTATACATGGGAGATCTTGAAAGCATTTGGTACGACCAAGTGTAAGGAGATAGCTATGGAGGTTAGCTTGAAGTTATCCATTGAGGATACATCAATAATAGCAGACATTGGGAGGTATAGGAGGATGGTTGGCAGTCTCATCTATTTGTGCAACACCAGACTAGATATCAATTTTGCCGTTGGTGTTTTGAGTAGGTTCTCAAATAAACCATAAAAGGGAAGTCTTGACTATGGTATCACATATAGTTTTAGAAGTTTTCTCATGGGGAATTGTGAGTCAAACTAGGCTAAAGACAGTGATTCTAAGAAATGAATTTTTGGATATTGCTTCTCTTTAGGTTCAAGAATCTTCTCTTGTATTAGTAAGAAGCAACCAAACACTGGCATTGCCTTCTACCGAACGGAGTACAAGGCAGCTTGTTTTGTTGTATGTGAAGCAATATGGTTAAGTAGGATCTTATGGCATATGGGAGTGCAAGATGAAGATCCAATAGTGCTAAGATGTGACAATGAAAGTTGCATCGTCATTGCCAAAAATCTAGTGTTTCATGCACACACCAAACACATTGAAATCTAGTATCATGATGCACATGATTTGATTGAGAATGGAATAGTGGAGCTTGTGTATTGTACAAGGAGGATAATGGAGCAAATATCTTTACCAAAACTCTCACAAAGGATATGGTTTTTCATATTTAGAAACTTGGCATTGGGTCAAGGATGTAATTCAGCTGTTGTGGGGGGTGGACATTGAGGGGGGAAGGGTGCTAGATATGCTCAATACCCCATCCTCGTAAGGTGCCACCAATGATCCATGGTGCTCTAAATTGTAAGGTCACCATTATGATGAGGAGAAGCCATGTGTGAGCTCAAAAATTAGTGGGATTTTGACTTCTATGTCAGATGAGGTCTCTATGAACGGATGGCAAAAAGGTGAGCTTTATGGATCAAGCCTTTGGGTTAGATAGAGTAGTTGTGCTAGCAGCAACTCGAGGCACAATGCATTGCATTGCGGGGCGCGGGAGTTATCACAAACCCCTGTTTTGGGATTTGGGGGACTACAAAAGTGTCTCTTGGTTTGGGGGTCTTAGGGAGCCCAATGGGCCCCTTGATGGGGGTTTGGAAGTAGTGCCCTTAGCTCGACGATAAAGGGAATATTTTGTGGAATATTCACTGGCCGACTAGGGAAGGTTACAATATATCCAAGGATGTCGATCAAATTATCTTTGTAGGCTAAAAGGAATATTCCTCATGAGCCATTATCAATCTATCTTTTGCCTAGTTAGAGTTCTTCCAACTAGTCTTAAGCTCTTTGCCTATCATTTGCACAGATCACCATCTAAACTTCACAGTGGAAGTGCACCTGTGGACAGTGCCATCTTTGTAATTAAAATGGTTTTTACTCTTCTCATATTCAATTTTTATTCTCTACTCCTTTCTCATATTCTATTTGTTGAGTTTGGTAAAAATTTTACACCACAAAATCTCATCCACACAATTCTCATGCAAAATGAAGGGCAACCATTGTTGGATCTAAGACATCACAAGAATTTTGCTTGTGAAAAAGAGTACAATGCCTTTCTCATCAAATCTAGAGAAGGAATGCAACACTTTCTCCCTAGATTACAATAATCTTGCTTATGAATAGAGTATAATGCCTTTCTTGTAAAATGCAAAAAAGGAATATAGCACTTTCTTTATGTCCAGATGAGTATACAATACATACCCTTCAAAACAATCCAAAAAATTATTGTGATTATCCTCAACATATACTCATTCAACAAGGCATTGGAAAATTCAACAAATACTCCCAATCCAAATCTTGAGAATAATCTAATTGGGTGGTGACCTTAGTATACGAGCACATCAAAGTGCTAGAGAGCCTGGGCCATTAATCCCCTACATGGGATTATCAACAAGAACCAAAGGTGTTGAAGAGTGTAGCCCATTAGAGCATGGCATGACATCATCTACAAAATGCTTGTTGCATCTAAAAATTGGCTACAAATCAATGCAATGTGCCACTTCATCTTTGTCTTTAGAATTGAGTCCCATGGCCTCCACTACATGGTCAATGAAGGAAACATTAATATCAGGCATAGTAACCACAAAAGTTGAAGGTTTGATCAACGTCCAATCATGAAAAGAAGTCATGTGCAACATCTATGAAGTCAACTATTACTACCGAGAGAACACAAACAACAAGGGTGGACTTAATTCATTGGTTGCTATGGTACATATCTATGTGAATCTTTGCATGTCTCTCCTATATTGTTTGTGTAATTCTAGATGGGGTGTACATTTGATTGCAAGAAAACATATGTGTACATGAAAGAAGCTAATTACCACAGGAAGCCATTAACCTAAAAATACAAGAAATAGACTAAAATGCCAAGAAATCATAGCCAAGGTGGCTAGGCATGAAATGATATTACCAATCAAATGATGAGTGGTTGCAGCATGGAATGCACCCCAAGCTATGGTGGCCAAGAGTATTCACCCCTTTAGATGGTGGGAGGTTGAGACCTCAAACATGTAATGTTGTAAAATGGCAAAAAGATCCTAGGCTAGTTACAACTTAGCCTTTTATTATTAACCCTAGTAGGCTAAATATTGGCTAAGGCATTTAGGCACTTTTACTCTATTACAAGCCATCCTAGCCTAGAAGAGCTTTGCCCTCAAAGCTGAATTTGGGAACAAGATACAAGGATGAGTATAAGAATAGCTTGAAATAGATAAAGTCATGTTGAAATAGGAATCCATGCTAAAGAAGACCAAATAAGTCAATGAAGAAAGACCATGTAAATGGAACAAACTACTGTAGGCTATCCAAAACAGGATGGAGTACAAATTTGGCCATATTGTAACAACCCTGCATCTTAAAAAAAACAAACTTTCTCTTCGACTTCATCACCGCAGACATTTTTGGCTAACCTTAAACCAAAAATGTTAGTTGGTTAGTCTAAATATTAGGTTAGTTAGTTTATAAGTTAGTAAGATAAGAGCGTTAATTAAAATTATATATATATAATAAATACTAAAATGTTAATAAACTGTTATAATTAGACAGATCATCGCTGCCAAAAAGGTTGCCACCTCCTGATCTCCATGATGAACAAGCCACGACCATAATCGCCATGATCGTCATCATCATTGACATCATCATCACCATTCTGATAGACGTGTATTAAAAAAAAGAAGAAGCTCCATGAGAAATGAGTTATCATGACTAAAATTTTGTAGAAAGAGAAGGAAAGGGAGAAGTAGCACACGTACTCCCTTCTACCTATATAAAGGCATACCCCTTCCACTAAAAAACGGACAAGGAAGATACTCCAAGAGGCCGTGAGAGAGAGCTAGAGAGAGGTAGAGAGTTAGGAGAATAGAGAGTTAGTGAAAGAGAGAGTTAACTTACCCTCTCCCAATCATCGATAAGGCAATCTTCTCTCGTGTTCTCCCATCTCATGTTCAAACCTCCTTCTTTATCTCTCAACCCCACTCTTCTTGACAATGGCACCAAAGCGACAAGGTGTAAGGACCACGAGAAGCACCACAACTGGCCAAGGAATGGGTGTTGCTAGAGATGTGGGAGTGCCCAAGGTTGGTGGGATTGTAGTTATGAATGGAACATTGGGTGTGCCAAACACAAATGCAAGTGGACACAAAATTCCTAATGTCATTGTGCCAAACCATGTTACTCACATCTCAGAAATAGGCTACTGTTTTCATATCGCCACATAAAATAATAAGGTTTTAAGCAAAAATTTACATAAAATGTTAAGATTTTTTATTAAATAGTGCATGAACTACTTGTTAGATTGCATGGACATCATCCATATAAAATTTAAGTACATAAAGTATTGGCTTCCATACTTGCACTTACATGAAATGATAGCTTTCATCTAGAATGTGCATTAGTGCATACATAAATTGATAACTACTACCTATGATTTGTAGTTACATGTCATGGAAAAAATTAGTCAAGGTTATAATCCTTAGAATCATGATAGAAATAGTTGTAGGTGGATATTGCATAGGTTATGAAGTAGAAAACTATACTAGATGCTAAACTATTAGGTAGATTGTGTAGATGGTTGCATAAACTAAGAACTTAGTATTATGGAATGATCTATGTGATAGGATATTGTGAATAGAACTGCAAGCTGTGCATTAGTTAGCACACAAAAAGAATTTCTAGTTGCATTGCATGAAATGAGTAAAGGACTATATGCGCACTCGAGATTAGTTTAATGCAAAGTTAAAGTAAAATAGCTTGATAGATCTATTGACGAACGTGACAAGAGTAAGTATTGAATAACGCTTTGTTATATAAAAGTAAAGATATATTTAAAAGCCTTGTAAATCGTCTCGTTAGGTTATCGTCGCCATATTTTTCTAGGTTTAGGATACTTCAATGTTAAGAAAATATTGGATGGGATCGAAAAATCTGAAGAACAACTTAGACCATTCAAGTTTAACATATTATCTACAAAACCCAAAGTTAAAATGGAGGGATATTATATATTCTTCAAAAATAGTTTATGCAAAGGTATTGCTTATGTTGGGTAAGTTAGTTCTAAGCGAGAAACTCATGCCTTGCATAACAAAGTTAAAAGAGATGTACTCAACACTTCTTTATGGAGAGGAGAATCCTCATTAGATTATAAGGTTACTTTAGGGTAAGGTCTACCTTGGTTATGTGAAGTTGTGAGCTGCACAATGTGTGACGATTATTGCATCAATGCTATATGTTTGAATGAAATTGCAAAAAAGATTGTCTGTGTTTGCTAGAATCTAGATCTCTGATTAAAAACATTGAGAAATAGGATAATAGAAAAGATCACTCTAGGCTACCCCCAAGCTAGGAGCGAGACCCTACTCCAAGGGGGTCATGGTTATCACTTCGAGAGGGTTAGACTGGCTCCGTAGTGAAAGGTCTGTCCATAGGGATAGTCTTGGGCAGTAGGAAATATGGGTGCCAAGGGGGGACTCTTACTATAAATTCCACATTACTCCTAGAAATCGATGAGCCCCTTCGTGATCCAGGAAGGGATCCTAGAATCCTAATACTAGTTACAGAGGTGGAATCTTGGTGGACAGAATATCCTCATGGAATTTTGTATATCTTCTGCAGAGACAGAAATATGGAATTTGTAATAAATTTTCAATATAATAAATAAGTTTTTTTAATTCAAGAATTGTTTGAATTATATGCGTGTCTATAAGATAAATTACGTAAAGGAACTTGTGATCTAATGGGTTAATTAAGGAAGCTAGTTGTATATGTTTCAATAAATGTGTTGTAGGTAATAAAAAACTAAAGATGATACCGTCACTGAAGGAAAGTGCATGGGCATGACCCCCCATGTGTCTATTTGATGGTAGGGTGGTCCCAGTTAGTTGGGATATTTTCTAAAATTGCATTAAAAATAGGAAAAAGATAAAATAACTAACTAGTTGCTAGGTAGAACTTTTTGAGATGGCAAGCTCAACACATGCAGACATTGATGATGGACCGCCTGGCTAGATGAGTCTACACGTCTACACTTAGCACGTTGGTGGTCATTATGATACTCACATGGCCACTAACTTATCACTTATTATATTTAGTTTGTTACACCTACCTACAATTGGCAAAGATATAATGCAAGTCGATTAGTGTAGTTGGTTATGCACTATTTGACTTAGAAGGCCACTTTCCTTTATGTCGTATCTTATCTATACTTTGTGTACATTGTATAGTGTGTGGAAGAAGAATAAAAAATCAGCAAGAAAATGTTTTGGCCTCCATCTCTCTTCTTGTGTCTTTGAGTGAGCTTCCTCTTGTGTATACATCGTGTGTTTGGCGCAGTAGCTCAAGCAAAGTTCCCCACCACACAATTCTTGACATGGTACCAGAGTTGCGCCACTGAGAGAGACTGATTTTGAAGGTTGAAGTGAAGAAGAAGAAGCAAGGTTCGAGCAAGTAAGCAACGGGTAAAAAGCTCTCCCATTCTTCCACGCTCTCTCTTGGATAGTGCTTGTGGAGGCATAAGAAGTAGAGTAGAGTGAAAATCTCAGATTGTTGTGAGATTTGGTATGCAAGCAAAGCACTATATATTCTTTAAATAAGTCCTTCAGGACATAATTGCAATTATTTTGGGCATCTGAGGCCGTTTCAGGCCCCATTTTAGAGCTGCAAGGTTTCGGACAATAGTTTCAGGGTACATTGTTATTTGACTGTATTGACCGAAAGTGGATGCACAGGTTACAGATTTTGAATTTGTAATTTTTGAGGTGTTTGCCAGGAAGTAAACATAAGGTTCATCTACAAATAGGTTGTAGATTACATGTACTATTGAGCAATCAGTGAAAAAGGTTGCTTGGTGTATTGCTGTGCACTAATTGTGAAAAGCTATAGAATACTAGCTTGCTGTGTTGTATCCTTTTTTGTGATAATGGTAGAGAATAGTGGAAATCCCATTATTGAGAAGCTCGACAAGAACAGTTACCCTTCATGGAAGTTCCGTATGACAAAATTTCTCATTGGAAATGGTCTTTATGAGCTTGTTTCAGGTGAAGAAAAGGAGCCAGAGCTGGGTATCCCTTCGACTGTGCAGATGAATTAAAAGCATGGAAAGAATGGAATGCGAAAGACAAAAAGGTGATGTACTGGTTATTTGCAGTCATTGATAATATGATGTTGGGACATATCAGGAATGTAGAAACTTCACATGCAGCTTGGACAATTTTTGAGAACAAGTTTTCAGTAAATACAAAGGCATGAAAGATTCAACTCAAGCAAGAGTTGAATGCCTTGAAGAAAGGGAAAATATCTATCAATGAGTGTGTGTTGAAGGTGAGAAGCATTGCAGATGCTTTAGCAACGATTGATGCAATGCTTTTGATGATGATGATTTGGTTTCATCCACTTTGAGTGGCCTTAACAAATGAGAAGGCATGGAAATCATTTGTTACTTTGATATACGTACGGAAGCCATTTCCAGATTTTGATGAGCTGATCTCTCTCATGATTACCGAAGAGAATAATATGTAGGGTGACTCATCTGAAAAAAATGGTGAATAGGTTCAAGCATTTTACTCAAGCTCAGGAAGGAGATGTGGTAGATCCTCTTCGAGAGGCCACGGTATGGGACGTGTTGGTGATAACTAGCAAAACAGGTTCAATCAGCAATTTGGTGAAATGTAGGTTTAAGGAGGCCGAGGAAACTTTAGAGGCAGGGGGAGCTCTAGAGGAAGAGGTGGATGGTCGAATAGAGGTTCTCAAAATTATGCTATTGTTTGCCATTATTGTGGCAAAATAGGCCATATGGCAGCCCATTGCTATGCTAAGAAGGACGATATTTGCAGTGGTAAATTGCTATGCTAAGAAGGATGATATTCGCAGTGGTAAACAGGCCATATGGCAGCCCATTACTATGCTAAGAAGGACGATATTCGCAGTGATAAATTGCAGCAAGGAAACTATGTATCATCTTCACGACAGAATGAAGACAAAAATGAGCGTTTGTTTATTATGTAGCATATGATGAATGCAGTTACAAGAAAGGGGACACATGATGATGTGTGGTATGTTGATTCAAGTGCATCTAATTATATGACCAGTCATGTTGAATGGTTTTGGAGAGATGTATGACTTACAAAATCTAGGTTATGTGCAGACGGGTGATGATTCATGTCACCCAATTTCACACATTAGAAAGGTTTCATTGTCCTTGTATGATGGCCAAACAAAGAGTCTGACAGATGTATTACATGTGCCATCAATCTCAAAGAATCTAGTGTTTGTTGGCCAAATGGTAGAGCAGGGGCTGCAGGTCCGATTCAATGCAAAAGGTTAGTTTGTAGAAGAATTTAATGATAAGTGGATCGCAAAAGGAAGTAGAGTTGGCCACATGTTCACTTTAGATGCTGGAATTCCTCCAATGGATGCTGCTATGTATGCTAAAGGAAAAGGAGTAGTTGCAGATATTGAAATATGACATAAACATATTGGACATGCAAATGTGCAAAGGCTAAAATTAATGCAGTCTAGAGGATTGGTTACATGGTTGCCTTCTTTTAGAGTTGCAGAATTGCATAAAGTCTGTGAAGCATGCCAGTTTGGTAAGTAGGAAAGACAACCCTTCTTGCCTGAAAGAGAAGTGAGTAGAAAAATACTTGATGTAGTACATACAGATGTTTAGGGGCCTACACAGAATATATCTCTTGGTGGCAACAAATACTTTATCATATTTATTGTTGACTGTTCAAGGAAGCTCTGGGTATACTTCATAAAGGAAAACAATGATGTGTTTGAGCATTTCAAATCTTTTAAGGCAGCTATTGAGGCAGAAATATTCTTAAAAGTGAAGTGCTTGAGATCAGATGGAGGGGGAGAGTACCTCTCTAATGAGTTTAGTGGCTTCCTGAGGACTCACGGGATTAAGAGGCAATTTACTTGCAGGTATATCCCACAACAAAATGGGGTTGCAAAAAGAAAAAATAGGCATATTGCAGAAGTCACATGGGCATTAATGGTTGAAAAGAATATGCCTAAACATTTTTGGTATGAGACTATCCACACTGCTGTCTACATCATGAACAGAGCTCCCACAACTGCAGTTTATGGGACGACTCTTGAAGAATGCTTTATTGGCAAGAAGCTCGATGTATCGCACTTGAAGGTATTTGGATGTGCTACATATGTTCATGCACTAGATGAGCCACGAAAGAAGCTTGATCCAAAGGTAGAAAAATGTATTTTAGTTGGATACTCTTTAGAGCAGAAAGGGTATCACTGTTATAACCCTATTACAGATGAGTCTAGAGTGAGCAAGGATGTTATCTTTGATGAGATGAGCAGTTGGTATGCACTTGATGGTGATGTATTAGATAATGATAATGATTAGGATAGCTATGTGCAGAAAGAAAAACAAGAATCACGGAGTCTTAGTGGACCAAAAACATCATCTGGTACTATACCTACAATGAGCCCTTGGTCTGGGTGAATAAGAAGTAGCCCCACATCTTCAGGTGGATCTATAAGTGTTGCAGGGAAGGACAAATGAAAGAAGAAAGTGCTAGATGGTAATGATGCATCTACAAGTCATTTGGGATTTGATGGAGATTCTAGTGGTTTGGAGAGTTTGGATGATGAGCTAGGTATTCCTTCAGTCAGGACACTAGGTATACAGAGAGCGCATAGTAATGTAAAGTTCCATTGAGTGATTCGGTGGTACGCAGATCCAGTAGGGTCAGATACCTTGTTGAAAGATTTGGTTTTGAAGGTTATGCACCTCACCATTATGCTTATATGGTGAAACTAGTTGAGGATGTCGAGCCCACTTGTTTTGAGGATGCTGTTGGTCATGCTCATTGGGATGAATCAATGGATGAGGAGATGGCTACATTAGAAGCCAATAAGACTTGGGATTTGGTACCTTGACCTAAGGGTAAGAAAGCTATTGGCGGTAAGTGGGTTTACAAAGTCAAGCATAATGTAGATGGTTCAGTTAACAGATATAAGGCTAGGTTGGTTGCAAAAGGCTATGCTCAAACATATGGCATAGATTATGAAGAGACCTTCAGTCCAATTGCTAGGATGGAAACTGCTAGGTGTATGATTGCCTTGGCAGCAGCCAAAGGTTGGAGTTTGCAGCAAATGGATGTTAAGAATGCCTTCTTGCATGGTGAATTGCAAAAAGAAGTGTATATAGAGTAGCTAATATGTTATGAGGATTAAGAGCATCCCACATATGTGTGCAGGTTAAAGAAGGTGCTATATGGGCTGAAGCAAGCATCTAGAGTATGGTCTAACAAGATTGGAGAGCATTGGATTTTGCATTTCTGATACTGATCACTCACTTTATGTGAGAAAGGGAGATGCAGGTTTGATCATGATAGTCATCTATGTGGATGACTTGATTATTACAAGTGACAGTGACAATAGGATTGCTGAAGTTAAGGACTTCTTGAAGAAGAAGTTTGAGATGAAAGATTTGGGTGAGCTGAGATACTTTCTTCGTATTGAGATGATCAGATGTGATGATGGTATATGGCTATCCCAAAGGTAGTATGGCTTGGATATGTTATCCAAGTATGGTATGACAACATGTAAGCCTCTTTCAGTAACCTTGGAGCAAAATGTGAAGTTGAGTGTCGACATTGGGGATGAGATAGAAGACCCTACTATGTTCAGGAGGATAGTAGGGAGTTTGATTTACATGATTATCACAAGGCCAGACTTGAGCTATGCTGTTGGCCTTGCCAGTCAGTTTATGCAGATGCCTAGAAATCCTCATTTGGATGCAGTTAGATGTATATTGAGGTATGTGAAGCCCACTTTACATTATGGAATTTTTTATGAGGTATGTAAGGACGTACATGTCCATGGATACACAAATGTAGATTGGGCTGGTAGCATGTCAGACAGAAGATCTACTAGTGGATTCATGTTTTCCCTTGGTAGTGCAGCAGTTACATGGAGCAGCAAAAAGCAACCTACAGTTGCTTTATCGAGTACGAAGGCTGAGTATAGAGGTGCTGCTATGGCAGCATGTGAGGTGGTATGGTTGCAAAAGTTATTAGGTGATTTGGATGTGCAGGGAGATGGTTCAGTTGTCATTCATTATGACAACATGAGTAGCATATAGCTAGCTAGGAATCCAGTGTTCCATGCTAGGACAAAAACACATTGAGGTGCACTACCACTTTGTGAGAGAGAAGGTACTTGCAGGAGAGATCAACTTGATATATGTCAGCACATAGGATTAGATAGCTAACATTTTCACAAAGGCATTGGGTGCAGAGAAGCTTCGAAAGTTCCGAAGCTTACTTGGAGTTGCAAAGATAGAGTTGAGCTTGAAGGGGAGTGTTGAGATGGCAAGCTCAACATGTGCGGACATTGATGATGGACTGCCTGGCTAGATGAGTCTGCACGTCTACACTTAGCACGTTGGTGGTCATTATGATACTCACATGATCAATGACTTATCACTTATTATATTTAGTTTGTTACACCTTGCCTACAACTGGTAAATATATAATGCCAGTCGATTAGTGTAGTTGGTTATGCACTGTTTGACGTAGAAGGCCACTTTTCTTTATGTTGTATCTTATCTATACTTTGTGCACATTGTATAGTGTGTGGAAGAAGAAGAAAAAATCAGCAAGAAAACGTTTTGGCCTCCATATCTCTTCTTGTGTCCTTGAGTGAGCTTGCTCTTGTGTATACAATGTGTGTTTGGCGTAGCAACTCAAGAAAAGTGCCCCACCATCATGCGATTCTTGACAGAATTGATTTGCATTGTTTTAGGGGGTTGGAATGGGATTTTTGCCTTGTGGGAAGGAGGGTTGACGTGCTGCACTTCCCTTCATCTCCCATTCTCTTTGAACCAAGTGCAATGGCAAGTCCGCTTCAGTTCAAGTAGTCCTATGAGAAGTGGGAACTCAAGATATTGATGCTAGTGGGCCATTAGGTGACCCAATTGATTTTAGGCACTCGGAATTTAGATTGATCCTAGTGGGTTCGGTTGGAACTCTTCCGTTGTCGCGATGTAGACTCAGTAGGGTCTAAGTGATAAACCCCATGATATTCCAATGGAGTGCTGGGCGGCTTCATTTGGAAAATCTACTGATGGACTACAAAATGTATGCATTGGAATGAGCTTGGCGGCGAGCATGCTAAAGTTGGTATTAGAGCACACATTAGTATAGAATACAACGTGAGTCAAATTTTTTTCTTGGATTGTAAATACACCTTAGGATATGTTTTTCCTTAAAAGATATATATTCTCTTTGTTAATGTATGTTTTTGAATTCTAGTAGAGTAACGAACCTTGGAAACGATTCTTGATCTTCTAAGAAATGTTTATGTTAGCTATGCATTCATCCAATCTTGCATGGAGAAACCAGATGATGTGGATATTAGACTGGTTGTATAACCCCTTGCCTCTGTATTGTGAAAGATGGTGGATGATTAGCAAAGGGTATTGCTATATCGACGCAAGCCGTCTAGGTTATCTTTAGAATAATTTGAAAAGGGTGAAATGGATGGAAGATCTTAAAGTTGTCAATATCTATCTATTTTATGAGGCTAGTGTAAACAAAACCCTATATACTAGAGGCAAGAAGATCAAACTAAATTGGTATATCTATGAGAAAGTTACAAAGATCCTTCCAACTGACAAAGTAAAAGTTGTAAATCACTCTAGCTACCGCAACTACGAGAAGGATGGATTTTCTAATCTCCCTCAAAAGTATAGATTCTTAGATATCTACTCTCAAAGTCCAAGTTACTTCATAATGGATGTATCAGAGTGCCATGCTTAGATTGTAATAGGGAATCATTTTCTGAAAAATAAGGTGAGCATGTATTTCTTCCCATTGATTGCCTTATACGTCTGTTATAAATTAAAGTTGATTGATACTTTATCAATCAGAGAAATAATGAAACCCTACTTTTTCCTTGGAACCTCTGAATTGTAGTTTGACTTTAGGTATATGTGATGGAAAAGGAGCTTTATTTGAAATTATTTCAACAGACTAAGCGAGAAATATTTTGAGTATCAAACTCCAATGTTAACGTTAAATTAGAGTGCTATTTAAATTTTGTGAAAATTAACTTGGAAATTTGTTTTTTTAAAATCCCAGAATCTTGTGCCAACAATAATTCCCAACGAAGCCCAAGAAAAGAGGAATATTTTGAAGCAAGTCAAACCTCTGAAATTTGACGAGAGAGGCGAGAATGTGGAAGCCGATGTAAAAATTTGGATTGCATCCATGGAAGATTATTTTACTACTGCTGGAACTGTCCTAGCCAACCAAGCCATGATAGCTAAGCTAAAATTGGTTGGTGAGGTTTGACTCTAGTGGAAGTAGTGGTGTGGAGATCAAGGTGTCCCCAAAAGTACCACTACTTGGGATTCACTGAAAGAAGCTATAAGAGGAAGATATTTACCTCCAGCTTATTGCACCTAGAAAATGAATGAGTTCTTTAATTTGAAGTAGATGGGACTGACCTTGGAGGCATACTACTCTAGGTTTTTTTCACTTCTTAAATATGCACCCTCCATGGATATCGCTCAACAAGTGTCCAAGTTTTGCAATGGGCTAAATTCTCCTCTGAACACTCATCTGGAATCAATGAGTCCAACAAACCTCTAAGATGCTTTGATTTGAGCTACTCCTATTGTTTAAGAAGTGCAATCAAAGCCTAAAAATAATAAGTTCTGGAGTTACAATAACCAGAACAAATGAGGATTCAAAGGTCAAGCAAAGAGAACCTAAGGTCAATTTCACCAAAGTTAGAAAAAGAAAGCAAAATCCAATGCAATTGGAAATTTTGTTCCTACCTAGGGAAGCAAGGATGATCTTAGGTGCTTTCACTGTAATGAGCCATGACATTTCAGGAGAGATTGTCCAAAGCTTAGTAGAAACCATTGCTAAGGCCAATTTTGTGGTCAAAGGCAGAGCTGCCGGAGACTGAGGTCAAGTAGCTATGGCAAGAGGGAGAATGTCAAATATTACCCTCAAAGAGATTAATAAGGAGGAAGACCCTACTATGGAAGAAGATATTGAAAGAGCAATTGTTCATGCTGCACTCCACAAGAAGGCCCAAATCGTCAATATTCGGTAATATAGGCACTAGCTCACCAAGGTAAATCATTTAAAGTTTTGATTGAGTGTGGAAGTACACACTCATTTTTTTCACCCAAGTGTGCTAAGAAGTTAGGGATAGACATAGTAAATGCATCAAAACTGCTTGTGAAATTAGCAAATGGAAAGGAAGTACTTTATACACAGTAAACTGCCAAGGTAGAGTTTAGTCTAGGAGAAAACATTTCAAGTATGAGGTTTAGGGTAATGAACTTACGAGCTTATGAGTATTTATTGGGAATGGATTGGATGATTCCCAACAATGCTCATATCCATTGTGGAAAAGATCAACTCACATTCCAAGATTTGAACGGTGAAATAGTGACTACTCAAGGTGAAACATGGAAACCTAAGGTTCAACTAGCAAAAGCTTCTCAAATTGTGAAGGACCTGAAGAAAGGATTACTCGTTTATTTGATCAAGCTTAATAAGGTAAATCAAGATGGTTAGAGAGAAGAAGAACGATCTTGGTTTAAAAAAATATGCCGATGTATTTCCTGAAGAGCCAATTGAGTTATCTTCGGAAAGAGAAGTTGATCAAACTTGTTTTAGGGGCTGCTCCAATTACAAAAAGACCTTACAAAATGTCTATTCCTGAAGCCATCAAACTAAAATAGCAACTCAAACAATTGCTACATCAAGGGTATATTCAGCCAAGTAGTTCACCATGGGGAGCCCTAGTATTATTCCAGAAGAAGAAAGATGGTACTCTCCGTCTTTGTATCGACTACTGAGGGCTAAACCAGGTAACATTGAAGAATAAGTACCTGATCTCGAGAATAGACGAGCTTCTTGATCCTCTACAAGAAGCAATGATATTTTCTAACATCGTTATTTGATCAAGATATATCATATCAGAATCAAGGATGAAGATATTCCTAAAACCTCCTTCAATACAAGATATGGTCATTTTGAATTCATTGTGATGTCATTTGGGTTGACAAATGCTCCAACTAGCTCTTCAACAGATTAATGCAAGTCATTTTCAAACCTCATCTTGATGATTTTGTTCTTCTATTCTTTGATAACATCCTAACTTATTCTAAGGAGGAAGAAGATCATGAACCACATCTTCGCATTGTCCTAGAGACAATGAGAACACATAAGTTGTATGCCAAGAAGAAGAAGTGAGCCTTCTTCAAAAGGAAGATTGAATACTTGGGATTCATAGTGAAGGTATATCAGTAGATCCTACCAAGGTCAAGGATTTTCAAGATTGGCCACCCCCAACCACTATCAAGGAAGTGAGAAGTTTTCTAGGACTAACTGGATGGAATAGGATATTCATCAAGAACTATGCCCAAATTGCAACACCTCTTACAGACCTACTCAAAAAGCAAGTCATTATTATTTGGATGCCAATTGAATAATCTAGCTTTGAGCAACTAAAGCATAGTTTGATAATTTCTCCTATCTTAAGGGTACCTAAATTAAGCAAGGAACTTGAGGTTGTCACATATGCTAGCTCTCTTGCATTGGGATGCGTACTGATGCATGAAAGTCATCCCGTAGCTTACTCTTTGAGAAAATTAAAAGCCCATGAAAAGAGTTATGCTACTCATCATGACCTGGAGTTGTTAGCTGTGATTCACACTCTCAAATTATGGAGACATTACTTGCTTGGAAATAAGTTTTCCTTAGTCACATATCATAAAAGTCTTAAGTGGATTTTTACTCAGCCTGATCTTAATATGAGGCAACGACGATGGATCAAAATTTTTCAGGAGTATAACTTTGAAATCAAGTTCAGACCTGATAAAGAAAATGTAGCAGCAAATGCCTTAGTCATAAAGCCTTCCTTAATGCTCTTATTTCACTAAAGAACCATCTATGGCAGAAACTCTGGTTACAATCCTATCATTGAGTTGACTAAGGATAAAGCAAATAAGGACCCAAACTATCAACAATTGTTTTGGGAAATTCAAAATAAGGAACAAGATCCCAAATTGTTTTGGAAAATTCAAAATAAGGAATAAGATCCCAAATTCAAGACTAAGTATCAAGAATTCTCAACTGATGACAAATGACTTGTTTATTTCAGAATGAGGCTATGCATTCCTTCAAGTCAGACTCTCAATGGAAGGATACTTTGGGAAGCACATGATTCTCCCTTTTTAGGACATCTAGGTTATGCAAAAACTCTTAATGTTGTCAGGAAAGCTATTATTGGCAAAGACTCAAGGGTGATGTACTTAAGTATGTTAGTGAATGCCTGAGTTGCCAAAGAGTAAAACCTAAACATGTCAAGTTACCAGGAAAACTCTAGCCACTTGATATTCCTAAGATGAAATGGGAGTTTATTAGCATGTAATTTGTAGTTGGGTTACCTTATGTGCAAGTAGAATATAACTCAATGATGGTGATAGTAGACATACTAACAAAGGTCGCTCATCTTATTCCAACCAAAACCAATTACAAAGCTTCAGATATTGCAAGAATTTTTGCGAAAGAGATTTTTAGGTTACATGGGTTACCTAAAAGGATCATCAGTAATCATGATTCTCTTTTCACATCACATTTTTGGAAAAGTTTATTTGAAGCCATTGGAACCCCCAACTTTGTTTCATTACTACTTACCATCCACAAACTGATGGGCAGACAAAATGAGTTAACTAGGTGATTGAGGATATACTACGAGCATATTATAGCAAGGAACCAAAAAGGTGGATTCAATATCTACCCTTAGTAGAATTTTCTTATAATACTTCCTATCATCAAAGTATTCAGATGATTCCATTTTAGGTACTATATGGTCAAGATTACTGTACGCCACTTAATTTTTCTAATCACCCTAAGGGTAGAAGCCTCAAGAAAATTAATAGCAAAAATGGATGATCAAATCAAGATTATTAGATAGGATATTCAAGCTACCAAGGACCCCAACAAAAGGCATATGCTGATTTGGAAAGGTAAGAACTAATCTTCAAAGAAGGAGACATGGTCTTTGTCTGTGTCCATCCAAAGAATTGTTCCTTGTCTTTGGGAGAATTTAAGAAGCTAAGTCCAAGATATTGTGGACCCTACAAGGTTCTCAAGTGCTTAGGACCAAGTGCTTACACGTTACAACTTCTTGAGAATTTGAAAATTCACAATGTATTTCATAATCGAGGAATATTGGATATTCTTCAAAAATAGTTTATGCAAAGGTATCACTTATGTTGTGTAAGTTAGGCCTAAGTGGGAAACTCATGCCTTGCATAACAAAGTTGAAAGAGATGTACTCAACACTTCTTTATGGAGAGGAGAATCCTCATTAGATTATAAAGTTACCTTGATTATATGAAGCTGTGAGCTACACAATATGTGATTGTCATTGCATCAATGCTATATGCTTGAATGCAATTACATAAAAGATTTTCTATGTTTGCTAGAATCTAGATCTCTGATTAAAAACATTGACAAATAGGATAATAGGAAAGATCGTGCTAGGCTACCCCCAAGCTAGCTTTGCAAGATCCTACTCCAAGGGGGTCATGGTTATTGCTTCAAGAGGGTTAGACTGGCTCGGTAATGAAAGGTCTGTCCATAGGGATAGTCTCAAGCAGTAGGAAATGTGGGTGCTAGGGAGGGGGGGGGGGGGTTTCTGGTTGTAATTTCCGCATTACTCCTAGAATTTGACAAGCCCCTTCGTGACCTAGAAAGGGATCTTGGAACCCTAATACTAGTTATAGGGGTGGAATCTTGGTGGGTAGAATAGCCTCATGGAATTTTGTATATCTTTCGTAGAGATGAAAAGATGGAATTTGTAATAAATTTTCAATATAATAAATGAGTTTATTTTATTCAAGGATTTTTTGAATTGTATGCATGTCTATAAGATAAATTACGTAAAGGAACATGTGATCTAATGGGTTAATTAAGGAAGATCGTTGTATATGTTTCAATAAATGTGCTATATGTAATTAAGAAACTAAAGATGATACTATCATCGAAGTAAAGTGGGTTGCCATGACTCCCGATGGGTCCGTCCAATGGTAGGGTGGTCCCGGTTAGTTGGGATCTTTTCTAAAATTACATTAAATATAGGAAAAAGATAAAATGATTAACTAGTTGCTAGGTAGAACCGATTTGAATGAGAATTTTGCCTTATGGGTAGGAGGGTTGACATCTACACTCCTCTTCATCTCCCATTCTCTTTGAGCCAAGTGCAATGGCAAGTCCGCTTCAGTTCGAGTAATCCTGTGAGAAGTGGAAACTCAAAATATTGACAATAGCAGGCTGTTAGGCGACCCAACTGATTTTAGGAACCCGAACTTCAGGTCGATCCTAGTGGGTTCTGGTCGTTGGAACTCTTCCGTTGCGATGTAGACTCAATAGGATCTAAGTGACAAACCTCATGATATTCCAACACAGTATTGGACACCGTCATTTGGAAAACCTACTGATGGACTAAAAAATGTGTGCCTTGAAATGATCTTGGTGGGCACATTACACATATCTTGGAGTAGAAGTGTCCAATTTTCATGTGTGAGGTATAAAAATGTAGAGGACAATATGTAGTATCTAGCCATGCTATCGAAATCAAATTTTGATAAAGATAAAGCATTTAACTTTAGAATAGAAATTTATCACAACAAGCTGATTATTGTCCAGTGAATGAACTATCCTCTTAAAGAAGCCATGGAAATTGTTCCAAATAGGAAGTATGTTGCCAATAATATTCTTCCATAGGCAAACCCTTCCACTTAATAAGATACTCCACAAGAACTCGATTCCTTAGAACTTCTCCCGCTTACCAATAATCTTTTCGGGTTCATAAATGATCAAGCCATCTTCATCAAGGGGAGGTAGTTCTTCAAGAACTTGGATTTGGGACCAACATACTTCTTGAGCTGAGATATATGAAAGACATTGTGGATGCATGTAGTTGAAGGTAAATCAAGTTGATAGGCAAGATTCCCAATTGTCTTAACTATTTGATATGGATCATAATACCTATGAGGGAGTTTATTATGTCCTCCCTTAAGAGAAGCATAATGGGATTTTGGAACCTTCAAGAAAACCCATTCACCTTTATCAAACTCCACATGTCTTCTTTTCTCATCCACATAGGCATTCATTCTCTCTTGAGCTTTTCCAATGTTGTCCTTGCATTGCTTCACATAAGAGCCTCCATCTTCTCTAACTCTTCACGAGCATTAGGATTTACATAATCATGAAACAATGCGGAAGGCACTTGAACCTTGTAACCATATAATGCTTCAAAAAGAGACATTCCAATACTTATGTGATGAGTATTATTATAATAAAATTCTGCAAGATGAAGCCAATAAACTTCTAGCCATTTGTTGACCCTTTTAGTTTGCACGTCCATTTGTGGATGATAAGCTATACTAGAAGTAAAATTAGTCCCCATACAAGAGAATAAACTCCTCCAAAAGCTGCCCTTAAAATTGATGTTATGATAGGACACAATCTTCATTGGCATTCCATGAATCTTAAAAACACATTCCATAAAACTGATTAGCCACTTGTTTTGTTGTAAATTGAGCCTTTGTTGTAATGAAATGGGCTAATTTAGTCAACCGGTCTGTTCAAAGAGTACAGAGAGAGAAAGGGAAAGACTCCATATCCATGAGCCTTCAGGCTCTCAAGCTCATTCCTTCATTTCCACACACTCTACTGAAAAGCACACACCCACAACAAGATAAAGTGACCTAGTGTAAATGTAGACTAGACTGACTAACTCTAGTCAGGTCACTGACTGACTACTAACCTGACTTATTTAATGTAGTCACATGTAGACAGCTGTACACACTAGCTGTCATAGATGTCGATCATAGATGAAGACACACTGATGGTGAGCTTGATTTCTAACACTCGCCCTCAAGCTCAAAAACAAAATTCAAATCATCTGCATCACTCCAAGTAGCTGTCTAAAGTGAATGAACTTATCTTTACCAAGTGATTTGGTAAAGATGTCTGCTACCTGATCTTCAGTCTCTTCACATGCTCCAAGTCAATCTGATCTGCTAAAACCATTTCCTTGATGAAATGGTAGTGAACCTCAATGTATTTTGATCTTGCATGATAAACATGATTTCTTGCTAATATAACACTGCTCAAATTGTCACAGTACATCTTGACTTTGCTGTCCAAGTGTACTCCCAAGTCATTCAGTAACTTCTGTAACCACTTAGCTTCACAGGCCACTAAGGCCGCACCACGATACTCTGCTTCCATACTGGACAATGCAATTGTAGGCTGTTTCTTACTCTGCCAACTGATCATGCTACTACCCAATCCAAATGCATAGCCACTGGTTGACCTCCTGTCATACGTGCAACCAGCCCAGTCAGCATCAGTGTACCCCAACAAGTCAAGGGTTTTCCCATATGCATAAAACAACCCATGATCTGTGGTACCCTTTACATATCTCAGAATTCTTCTGATTGCATCCAAGTGTGGTTTGCGAGGCTTTTGCATGAACTGACTGATCAGCCCCACAGCATAACTCAAGTCAGGTCTAGTGATCATGAGATAGATCAAGCTGCCTACCATCTGTCTGTACATAGTAACATTCTCAATCTCTGTCCCAACATCAATCTGTAGCTTGACATTCTGCTCCAAAGGCATATCCATAGGCTTGCAATCAGCCATACCATATTTCTGTAACATGTCATGAGCATACTGCTTCTGTAGCAGCCATATGCTTCGAGGTGTAGAGACAACCTCAATCCCCAAAAAATATTTCAGCTCTCCAAGATCCTTGACCTTAAACTCAGCCTGTAAACATGTCTTTATTTCTGCAATCCCATTTTCATCATCTCCTGTAATGATTAAGTCATCAACATAGACAACTAGGAAAACATAGCCATTATCTGTCTTTTTCACAAACAGACTATGATCAGCATCTCCCAATCGGAAACCATGTTGCTGTAAATAACTGCTGATGCGAACATTCCATGCTCTGGGTGCCTGTTTCAGTCCATATAATGCCTTTTTCAGCCGACATACATGTGCTGGAAATTCTGGATGTACATAGCCTTCAGGCTGTTCCATGTAAACCTCTTCCTGTAATTCTCCATTGAGAAATGCATTCTTTACATCCATCTGCCATAGTTTCTAGCCTTTAGCTGCTGCCAAAGCAATCACAGTTCTAATTGTAGCCATCTTTGCTACAGGACTGAAAGTCTCCTCATAATCAAGACCATACTGCTGCGCATACCCTTTTGCAACCAACTTGGCCTTATATCTTTCCAATGATCCATCTGATTTACATTTTACCTTATACACCCACTTGCATCCAATAGGTGTTTTGCCCTCAGGCAACTGTACCAAATCCCATGTACAATTTTCAGCCAAAGCTGAATATTCCTCATCCATAGCAGCACACCAATTCTCATCTAAAACTATCTCATCAAACTTACTTGGTTCTCTAAAACCTGTTACTTTCGTCATATAAGCATAATGACGGGCTGAATATCCAGTGTAAGTATACCTGTCAACAGGTCGTCTGACCGTCTCTGATCTCCTAAGCTGTGGCTCACTGTGAGCTTGCCTCTCATGACGCGGCACATAACGGCTCTGTCTAGCACCTGGCGTCATAACATATGGAATCCCCAATTGACTATCTAAGCTGTCACTGCTAGATGAATCATAACCTGCAGTGAGTGGACCTGTTACATCTTCAAAAACCTTTTCTTTTCCCTTATCTATTCTCCCCCTCACTGACATATCCGTGTCAGTGGATGCAGTAGTGCGACTCTGTAATCGTCCTGTCCAAGGACTCACTGTAGATGATACATCACCTGTCTGACCAGTCATGGAAGTACTCTCTGCAGGAGTATTTCCAGCATGACTCATACTGGGTGAGCCATCAGTAGGCACTGCAACAGGATTCCCATACCAAGATGCTAACTCATCAAATACCACATCTCTGCTTATGAGTGTCTCATGCGTAGAAGGTACATAACACTTATAAGCTTTCCGTTCCTGTGCATATCCAATAAACACACTTTTCACTGCCTTAGGATCCAATTTCTTCCTCTTCTCATCCGATATATGCACATATGCAATGCTGCCAAATACCTTCAAGTGTGAAATATCAGGTTTATGACCATACAGCCATTCATACGGAGTGACATCATGAATCCCTGCTGTAGGGTTCGATTCAGCACATATACATCAGTCACCACTGCTTTAGCCAAATAACCATTTGGCAGACATTTTTCATTCATCATAGCTCTAGCTGACTCCATCAAAACCCTGTTTTTCCTCTCTGCAACACCGTTTTGCTGCGCTGTATAACTGCATGTGATCTGTCTTCTGATCCCATGTTTAGCAAGATACGTGTCAAAGTAGTTTGAGACATATTCACCTCCTCCATCTGATCTCAAACATGATATGTAACAGCCCAATTCATTTTCAGCATGTTTCTTGAAGTCTTTGAATGCATCAAACACATCATCCTTATGTTTCAAGATATAAAGCCAAGTGTACCTGCTGAAATCATCAATAAATGAGACATAATATCGTGCACTGCCAAAAGAAGCATTATGTGAAGGACCCCAGACATCAGAGTGTACCAACTGTAAAGGCCTAGTGCTGTTTTTTACATGTCTCATGAAAGGAAACCGTGCCTGCTTCCCAAACTGACATGCAGGGCATACATGACCAAAATCATTATACTTGAATTTAGGTAATCCAAGTACTACTTCTTTCTGCTGCATAGATTTCAGCTTTTGTACATTGACATGTCCAATCCGCTTGTGCCAAATCTCTACATCTCTGATGGCACTCTCATCATGAGCAAACATAGCTGCTTTAAGTTCAGGAATGGTCACTTCCAAAGTAAACATCCTGCCATCCCTTCTGCCCTTGGTAATTAGCTTGCAGCCATTTCCATACTCCTCAATGAAACATCCATCCTTGTTAAACCTCACTTGCAGATTCTGTTCTGCCATTTGACCCACAGACAACAAATTATTTGTTATGGTCGGTACATGTAAAACATCATGCAAGCCTTTCTTCTTGCCATCAGGCATCATCAATGGAACAATCCCTTTATGCTTTATGCCATGTTGGGTATCATCCCCAGTACATACATGACCATGTGTACCTGCAACCATCTCATCAAACCACTCTCCACGCGGGGTCATGTGGTTTGACATACCAGAGTCAATGTACCACCTGTCATCTCTGTTCTGCCTTGACGCAGTCTTGGACACATGCTGCATGGGAAAGAGTCTATCAACTGACTCATCATGAGCACCACTGGAAGATGCATAGTGCCCATGCTGTCTGCCCTTTGCCTTCATATCTCCTTGCTTCTTGTAACAATCCTTTGCAATATGCCCATACCGGCCATAATAATGACAGTCCTTGTCCTTGTTGGACTGATCAGTAGACTGCCAAGATCCAGATCCACCTCCTCTTCCTCGAGGTGATCTCCCCCTACCTCTAAAACCACCAGATCCTCGCTGGCCCTGTGTATTGGCAACATGCCAATTACTTTGCTGCTGTTGCTGTCCATAAGTATTACGAGTGTCACCACGACCTCGAAATGAACCACGATCTCTAGATCCTCTGCCATGCTGGCTAGAGTACAACACAGTGTCTCTACTTTGAGATGCACTAGAACCTGTATTCAAACCAAGTTTGACTTCCTCATGCAGCAACAAAGCAACTAGCTCTTCCCAGCTAGGGGGCTCTTCTCTGACAGAAATGGAAGTGTCAAAAGCTTTGTACTCTTTGCCTAAGCCATTCAAAGCAACAACAATCATATCATCTTCTGATACACTTGAGCCAATAGTAGCAAGTTGATGAGCTATGGTCTTAATCTCCGTGGTATACATCTGGATGCTCTTGCCATTCCTAGACATGTTGTTGAACTATTGTTTCAACTGGATCTTTCTTGCATGTGTCATGGTTCCATAATTTTTCATCAGTATGTTCCAAGCATCCTTTGGAGTCTCACATCCAGTGATTTGAATTACCATAGCATCAGATATACATAAGGAAAACCAATGCAGCACCTTGCATGCTCTTTCATTCCATAGCCTGTAGGCTCTTTTCTGTTCATTTGTTGGATTGTGTGCAGGCAACTCAGGAGCAACTTCATCTCCTATACATAAATCCCAATAACCTCTGCCAACCAGAAAGTTTTTCATTCTAAATTTCCATAATGTAAAGTTCTTATTATCCAACTTCTCTCCAACTATCTGAGTGATATTGTTTGTCCCATGTGCATTAGCCATGATGCAATAGACTGTCTATCAAGTGCATGACTCCCTGCAGTCCAATAAGTATGACTGACTAAGTTCAGTTCGTAACAGTTTATGACAGTTTTCTGCACTAAATTGTAGAAAAAAAACCAGGGTATTTCAGCCCACTGACACCCCAAAACAACCCTCAAACAAGTGGTCTCAACTGTAGATATAACTATCAATACATAAGCTATGTGTTTGCTTCAGCTTAAGCTTCTGTAACCTCACTGCCAGGGTACATACATGCAGTCTGAAAACTGTAAACTGTGAGTAACCAGCAGCAATTTCAAGTCCAAAACTGAGCGTGTCAACAAATTCAGTTTCAGGTTGCAGTCAACCAGATTCAGCATACCAATCTCCAAGCAGCTCCAAAATGTCTTTTGACCATATCATACATTTACTTTGTAGTGGAAGTTCAATACATGAGCATCTGAGTAGGCATAGACAACCTGTCTTCATTGACCAATGGCATAAACCTCATGAGCTGTTTGTAATTAACCAGGACAGTGTAACTGCATTTACTTCAGCTTCAAAATTCAGTTTTCAATGATGCTCATTGCTTGCTTCAATTCTCCATGCATTCAGCATGTATAGGCCAGTTCATATAGATGATGGAACCCCCAAGATGACCTGTATTGCTTCAGTAATGCACAGTACTTGTCATTGACTGTGTATGATAGTTTTCAGCTTGTCATTGATTTTCAAATCTGAGTATTCTGTCATTAACTGTGTATGACAGTTTTCAGCCTGTCATTGATTTTCAGATCTGAGTATTCTGTCATTGACTGTGTATGACAGTTTTTAGCCTGTCATTGATTTTCAGATCTGAGTATTCTGTCATTGACTGTGTATGACAGTTTTCAGCCTGTCATAGATTTTCAGATCTGAGTATTATGTCATTGACTGTGTATGATAGTTTTCAGCCTGTCATTGATTTTCAGATCTGAGTATTCTGAGCAAGAGATCTCAACTCCAAGACATTTGATCCAATGTATACATGCTTTGCTCAGATACAGGTTGCTGTTTTTCAGGAGGCAGTCCATGATTTTCAGACACAGGTTGCAGTCCACGATTTCAGGACACAGGTTTCAGGAGGCAGTCCACGATTTTCAGACTCAGGAGGCAGTCCACGATTTTCAGAAGGCAGTCCACGCTGATTCCTTCCTTTGACTATGGCTTCATTTGCAAGTGTCCAGCTTCTTCCACATTCCTTACTTCCATCTCCTTTGCACTGCAAGTTGTCATGCCCATTCTCCCACAGCCTCATGCATGAAGCTTTGATACCATGTTCAAAGAGTAGAGAGAGAGAAAGGGAAAGACTCCATATCCATGAGCCTTCAGGCTCTCAAGCTCATTCCTTCATTTCCACACACTCTACTGAAAAGCACACACCCACAACAAGATAAAGTGACCTAGTGTAAATGTAGACTAGACTGACTAACTCTAGTCAAGTCACTGACTGACTACTAACCCGACTTATTTAATGTAGTCACATGTAGACAGCTGTACACACTAGCTGTCATAGATGTCGATCATAGATGAAGACACACTGACAGTGAGCTTGATTTCTAACACGGTCTACCACCACATAAATGCTATTCCACTTGTGCTTTGTTGTAGGCAATCCCATTATGAAATCCATGCTAATATTAGTCCACTTCCCATGAGGAATAGGTAGTGACTGAAGCAAACCACCGGATAGAAGTGTGGAATCCTTATTTTGTTGACACGGAAGACAATTCACACCATAGTCTTTAACATCTCTCCAAATCCCATTCCAATAAAAGCTCTTATGAGTATTATCAAATGTTTTGAACAAACCATGATGTCCCGCTAAAGATGAAGAGTGCATCTCTTGCAAAATGCGGTCTTTGAAAGATGGTTGAGGAGTCAAGAAAACCCGTCCTTGATACCATAAAAGACCATTATGCCATTTATGATTTGGATACTCTTGTCCTTTGCCTTGTTGAAATTCCTTCATCATTTTGGATGCTTGCTCATCAAGCGAATACTCTTCTTGAATGCCATGGATCCAATCCTTATGCACAGTTGAAATGGTAGAGATAGAACGTACCCATAT
Organism: Lygodium microphyllum; assembly: GCF_053477565.2. Taxonomy (NCBI): domain Eukaryota; kingdom Viridiplantae; phylum Streptophyta; class Polypodiopsida; order Schizaeales; family Lygodiaceae; genus Lygodium; species Lygodium microphyllum. Next base: position 32,737,587 of record NC_141149.1, read on the forward strand.
TCTTGATAAGGCATCTATCACCACATTGTCTTTTCCAGCTATATAAGATATCTCAAAGTCATATCCTTGAAGAGTAGCTAACCATATTTGTTACCTGGGAGACAAATTTGGTTGTGAAATGAATTATTTTAGCACATGATGATCGCTTTTGAACTTGAAATAGCTGCCATAGATGTAATGATGCCAATTTTTCATAACATGCAATATTGCTAACATCTCTTGCTCATGAACATGTAATTGACACTCCTTATCATCAAGCTTTTGGCTCTCATAAGTTATGACTCCATGGTCTTGACATAAAACAACCCCAAGTCCTCTTCCACTAGCATCTGTACATATGATAAACTCCTTAGAGAAATCTGGGCATACAAGGATAGGTGTTGAAGTTAAGAGATATTTCAGCTCATTGAAACTTTGATCGGTGATGGAGTCCCAAAAGAAAGCCTCATTTTTGAGTCTATTCATCAATGGAGCCTCCACATGAGCATAATTCTTGATGAACCTCCTTTAGAAGAATGATAACCCAAGGAATCCTCTCAAAGAGGTTGCATTTGTAGGAGTAGGCCATTCTTTAACACATTTTACCTTGTTGGGATCCACTCTAATGCCTTGCTCTCTCACAACATGACCTAAGTATTCAACTTCATCTTCCATGAAAGAACACTTCGTCATCTTGGCAAAAAATGTGTGTCTTCATAATGTGTCAAAGACCTCTCGTATATGCTTCAAATGCTCATCCTTGGATTTGCTATAGATAAGGATATCATCAAAGAAAACAAGGACTATTTTGAAAAACAAGGCCTGCAATATTTTATTCATGAGGGATTGAAAAGTAGTGGGTGCATTGGAAAGTCCAAATGGCATAACCAAGAAGTGGTATAACCCTCTTTCAGTCCTAAAAGGTGTTTTGAACTCATCTCCTTCCTTCATTCGAATTTGATGATAATTGTATCAAAGATCTATTTTGGTAAAGACCTTTGCATTATTAAGCTCATCCAAAAGATCATCAATTTGGGGAATATGATACCTATTCTTGACCGTTGGCTTGTTCAAATCCCAATAATCAATACACATGTGAAATGATCCATCCTTCTTCTTAACTAAGAGCACGAGAGAGGCAAACGGTTATTGAATTTACTAAATTAAACCTATTTGCACCAATTCTTTGACTTGTTGCTCCACTTCTTCCCTTTCAAACTTGGACAAGTGTGGGAGCTTTCGCTCAACCGCCTAGACCCACGGACTGCTTATTGCTTCAAGCGTTCCAAGCCGAGCACTAATGGCTACCTCTCACATAGCCAACGCGCCATCCATATCTACGGGTGTAGTGAGCTTACCTCCATGCCGTTCGAGTACCTCCTCTTCCACGCACTCCAGTAGCTTCACGATCCAAGTGCAAGCTTCAAGCAAGCTCCATCCTCAAGCTCCACGCTCCAAGCTCCATCACCGCGAGCAAGAGAAGAGAAGAGAAGAGAAGAGAAGAGAAGAGAAGAGAAGAGAAGAGAAGAGAAGAGAAGAAGAGAGGAGAAGATGGAGGGATTCTCCACCCCACGGTCCCTCACCCTCACACACTCACTCCCTCACACTCTCACACTCCCTCTCTCAAGCACAAGCTCAAGCAAGCAAGAAGAAGAAGAAGAGAGCCACTTTTTGCCACACACAAGAATGAGCTTCTCATTCACTTTTCAACTTTATATACAAAACCCTAAATCCCTTTTGGACGGTCATCTCCTTTTCCCCTTTTTTACATAGCCGGCCGTAGCCTAGGCCCTTTTCCCATTGTCCCTCTATCTTCCTAGCTTCCTTTCCACTGCCCGTCTATATTTATAAATTGCACGGGTGAGAGCCCAGTGCTCCTTGAATTAAACCATGATGCGCTTGCGCTTTTTCACAAAAGTTTTGACTTGCGCTTTTCCTTGTGCGCCTTTGTCTTCCGTTTCTCTTTGCCTTGGCCTTTGTCTTTGTCCTCTATTTTAGCTTTCCGGATCTTTCATCGCCTCGGACTCTTCTACAAGATTTCAGGGTGCGCCTTTGTATTTTAAAATGCACCTTTCCCCTTTTGCATTTTCCTTGGGCTTTTTAAGGTTGCCCCTACTCTTTTGGCCTTTTATTTTCTTCTTTCTTCTGTCAGGCTACCTTTTTTCTGCCTTTGCCTTGCGTATTTTTTATTTCCTTTTCCTTTCTTGGTGTTGGGGTTAACATTACCCCCCTCCTAGACGAGTGCCAGTCCCATGGCACTCTTCGTCGAAGGTAGCATGCGGAGCTTGCACTGAAGACGTGGGTGGAAGGGACTGTTGTGGTTTGTCTTGGGGGAGTTCTGATGTTGGTGCGGAAGAAGGTCATTGATGGCACTGTGCTGTTCCGATTGGTTGGTGATATGATTGTTGTAGGTGGCGATAGGACTATTCTTTGTTGGGAATGGCCACTCATAGTTGGCACGAGGGTTGGTGTTCATGGAATGTTCATGGTGGATTTTTCTCATGATGATTCTCTGGTAGTTTGCATGATGAAGTAAAGGACAAGAGATTAGAGTGGAGTGTTGATGTAGAGCTGACGGCATGTTCGGTGGAGTCTTTAATACCTGCAATTGGAAAGCCTCTCATGTGGTCTCTCCCTAAGGGGTGATGCTAGTTTTCTTATCGTGCACAAGACAGATTTTGATTAGTTTGGGAGATAGGTCGAACTCGAAGCAAGCCTGGAGTATTGTCCTGCACTTGAGGACCCAAAATGTGTGTATACTTTGGTGTAGATATTATGTGAGTGCCCGTGCATACTTAGATATTACGTAGGTAGAAGACCGTGGGTTGGTTTTGCCTAATGACCATTAGGGCCAAAAACGCTTCAAAAATGGCACTTGTAAGAAAGTGATTAAGTTGCTAATTAGTTGAGGTTTAGGAAGAATAAAACCTCTAAATTTGGTTATCCAGATGTGATTAATGAGAGAATATTTGGTTCATTGAAGAGGTCGGCCATTAATTGCCCTCATCTTTTAATCCAGGTTAGAGGTCACCTTTTCGGCCGTTTATTGTCTTGGAACTCGAGAGATTTTGTATTTTCGAGATTTTCGTACGAACTTCACATTTGTTTGCTCCCGCGTTTTCTTTCTATATACTATTCTCTTTTACCATTCCTTTTGTTGCACTTGGTTCCTATCACTGTGAGATTCTTGCTCGGTTCATTTGCTAGAATGTCTAGCAATACTACTTCAAATAACACAGGCGCAAGCACACGTAAATACAAGCTATCTATTCAGCTAGATCCGACTTACACATTTTGGAGAAGTATACATCATCGAGTATTGATAGATGAGATTGAAGCCAACAGGTTGCGAACACAAGGAATGAAGCATATAGATTTGTGGGTGGATGGAAATATCTATCCCAGGGATCCTTCTACAGGTAAACCACCTCCTTTTTTGAATGTCCATGACTATATAAGATATGCTGGAGAAGGTTACAATGGAATGCTTGGCTACTGTATGAGGTTATACTCTGCATCTTACACATATATAGCTCAAGTGCACGAAATGAAAAAAGCACTAGAAACTACACAAACAAATATTTTAGAGTTGACAAGTCAGATTGATATTTTGAAAAATGTTAATAATTCATTGCAGGATAAGCTAACACGCTTGAGAGAAACTCCAGTAGGATTTAGAGAGAGGAAGAGACCATTAAAAAATATAACCAGCTTGTGTGAGAGAGCAAAGAAAAGGAGACTAAATCTTACAAAGAAATATGTCTCTAATATACTAGGCATAAATATCCGAGAGAATGAGGAAAGAATCAAACTTTTGAAGGAAACCATTGTCAAGATTGTGGGAGAGAAGGAAGGAGTCTCACTTGTAGCTTTCTTGCTTGCACAATGGGGGAATACACATAGAGGTGGAGGCTAAAAACAGTTTTCCTCTTCTTAGTCGTGTAAGCCAAAAGAAGTCTCATACAAAGAAATAGAAGAACCCTATATATGGGTCTCAAACCAAACTCAACTAACTAAGGTGGCATACTAACTGAGCCACGAACTAGAGTAGATAAGGATAGCTATCATGTAGCTATTATTCAGGGGCGGTGTACCAACCGCATCTGCAACTGACAAGTCGGTGACATAAATACACAACGGTCACCCTGGCGTATCACGAGTGGAGCTCGATATCTCAACACTCCCCCTCGAGCTCAATCCCAATTCCTGCACACCAAGCAGGTCTCTGAACTTGCGCAGCTTCTCTGCGCCCAATGCCTTCGTGAATATGTCAGCTACCTGATCCTCTGTGCTGACATAAACTAGATCAATAAGACCTAGTAAAACCCTCTCTCGCACATAGTGATAATGCACCTCAATGTGCTTTGTTCTAGCATGATAGACTGGGTTATTTGCCAAGTGTATACTACTCATGTTGTCACAATAAATGACAACTGGCCCATCTGTAGACTGATGCATATCATAAAGTAGCTTATGCAACCAAGCTACCTCACATGCAGCCATTGCTGCACCCCTGTACTCAGCCTCTGTGCTCGACAAGGCAACTGTAGGCTGTTTCTTGCTGCTCCAAGTGACTGCAGCACTCCCAAAAGAGAACACATATCCACTGGTAGATCGTCTATCAGAAATACTACCAGCCCAATCAGCATCAGTGTATCCATGCAACTGTATCTGAACCCCAGTCTCATAAAATAGTCCATACTGCAATGTGGACTTCACATACCTGAGTATGCGTCTAGCCGCATCCAAATGTGGTTTCCTTGGAGCCTGCATAAACTGACTTACCAATCCAACAGCATAGCTCAAATCTGGCCTGGTAATAGTCATATAAATCAAACTTCCTACTATGCGTCTGTACATAGTAGGGTCTTCTAGAAGCTCACCTGCATCTGTGCTCAGCTTCACATTCTGCTCCAAAGGAACTGAAATAGGCTTACAACCTGTCATCCCATATTTGGACAGCATGTCCAATCCATACTGCCTCTGTAAGAGCTGTATCCCACTTGGTGATCTAATCACCTCAATGCCCAAGAAATAACGCAGCTCTCCCAAATCCTTCATCTCAAACTTCTGCTTCAATAGCATTTTCACATGAAGGATATCTTCATCACTGTCACCTGTCATAATCAAATCATCAACATAAATGACAAGTAGCATAATATCTTTCTCTATTTTTCTCACATAAAGTGAGAAATCTGCCTTGGAAATCTGAAAGCCAATAGTGACAAGATACTGTCCTATCTTGTCAGACCATGCTCTAGGTGCTTGCTTCAAGCCATACAAGGCTTTCTTCAACCTGCAAACAAACTCAGGATGAACAGCATGCACATAACCTGGTGGCTGCTCCATATAAACCTCTTCTTGCAAATCACCATGCAAGAAGGCATTCTTTACATCCATCTGATGTAAAGACCATCCCTTTGATGCAGCCATAGCAATGACTGCTCTTACAGTTGCCATCCTTGCAACTGGACTGAATGTTTCTTCATAGTCAATGCCATATGTTTGTGCATACCCCTTGACTACTAATCTTGCCTTGTATCTGTTCACAGAACCATCTGCATTGTGCTTCACCTTATAAACCCACTTACAGCCAATTGCATTCTTACCTTTAGGCAAAGGTACTAACTCCCATGTAGCATTTGCTTCCAAGGCATCCATTTCTTCATCCATGGCTTTCTCCCATTTTTCTTTTCCCATGGCTTGCTCAAAAGAAGTGGGTTCTGGTTCCTGTATCACTTTAACCATATATGCATAGTGAATGGCTGTAAATCCATCATATTTCAGCCTATCCACATGATACCTAGCTCTCGTAGACCTGCGCAAAGTAGGTTCACTCCCAGGTGCTCTCAAAACATCCCTAGTCTTCCTTACTCCAGGTGTAACAATAGAAGGAATACCCAACTCATCATCAATGCTCTGTTCTGAGCCACTGGATTCACCATCCACATAAGAGTGACCTGCATTCACATCAAACATGGGCTGATCAACCTTCTCTTTTCCTTTTCGTGATACCTGCATACCACTATCTGCATTGCTTTGAGAAGATTCTCCTGATCTCAATCTGCCTGTCCATGGCGAAGAATGTGAACCACTGCTAGAGGACGCTCCAGGTCCACTAATATTTTGTGACTGCTGCTGTGAATTCTGTGCAACATTACCATTTTGTGCATCTACATCATCAATCACATTTACTGGTTTATACCAGCTACTCATCTCATAAAAAACAACATCTCTGCTCACTGTAAACTTACGAGTAGAAGGGTTATAGCATCTATACCCTTTTTGCTGCAGAGAGTAACCAATAAAGATGCACTTCTCAGCTTTTGGATCCAACTTGGATCTCAACTCATCTGGCACATGTACATAGGCAATGCAACCAAAAATTTTCAAATGAGAAATATCTGGTTTCCTACCAGTATACCTCTCCTCTGGAGTCATTCCATGTATTGCTGCAGTGGGAGTCCTGTTCATTATGTAGACTGCTGTAGCAACTGCTTCAGCCCAATAAAAATCTAGCAAGTCTTTTTCATTGAGTATGGCACGAGATACCTCTCCAATATGCCTATTTTTCCTTTTTGAAATTCCATTTTGTTGTGGGGTATAACTGCATGAATATTGCTGCTTTATGCCATGCTCCTGCAAGAACTTTGCAAACTCATTTGAGAGGTACTCTCCCCCTCCATCTGACCTTAGGCATTTTATTTGCAGACCTGTTTCTTTTTCAGCCATAGCTTTAAGGGTTTTGAAATGCCCAAAAACTTCACTTTTTTTTTTCATAAAATACACCCAAACTTTTTTGCTATAGTCATCAATAAAAGTGACAAAATAATGACAGCCTCCAAGAGATGCAGCTTTAGTAGTCCACACATCAGAGTGGATTAATTCCAATGGCTTCTCACTCTCTTGAACATGTCTAGGAAATGGTTTCCTTGCCTGTTTTCCAAACTGACAGGCTTCACATACCTTATGCATTTCTGCAACCTTGAATTTTGGCAATCCTGCAACAATATTTTGGGCCTGCATTGATTTAAGTCGCTGTACATTAACATGACCAATGCGTTTATGCCAGATATCAATATCTGCAACTACACCAGTCCCATGTGCAAACATTGCTGCACTCAATTCAGACATGCCTGCATCCAACGTAAACATTCTTCCCTTCTTCTTTCCTTTTGCTATCAAGCGACCTTTATTTTTCATATCCTCAACAAAGCATCCATGAGGATTAAATCTGACCTGCAAGCCCTGCTCAACCATTTGACCAACAGAAACCAGATTGTTGGTGATATTCAGGACATGAAATACATCTGACAGGTATTTCTTTTTCCCATCCTGCATAGACAAAGGAATTTTTCCAATCTGCACAATAGGATGTGCACTATCATTAGCAGTCTCCACAAATCCTGGTTTTTCCATTTTTCTTGCATCCTCCATCCATTCTGCATGACCTATCATGTGGTTTGATGCACCTGAGTCAACATACCATACATCGTTGCTTTCTTCTGCACTTGTCACAGAATTGTTCATGTGCTGCACCATAAACAAGTGCTCATTTCTGTCATCACCTTGTCTACTAGAAGATGCATAATTCCCTTGTTGCAGTTTTCCATTCATGATGTCATTCTGCTTTTTATAGCAGTCTTTAGCCATATGACCCATTTTACCACAGTAGTAGCATTCAATATTACTGTTTGCATTTTGGCCTCTTTGCCATCCACGACGACCTCTTTGGCTCCCCCTGCCTCTAGAGTTACCACGTCCTCCTCCATAGGACTGGTTTTCTTGAGTTTGCTGCATATTCTGATTTCTGCCACGGCCTGCAAATCGGCCTCCTCTACCTCTGCCTCTACCTCTTCCAGCATTTGAGTAGAAGACATCTTCTTTTGAAGTTCCTCCTGAAGAAGATACACCACCATTTCTTTGCTCCTCAGAAATTAGAAGAGCAATCAGCTCCTCAAAATCAGGAAATCTTTCACGAACTGAAATGGATGTCCGAAACTGTGCATAATCCTTTCCTAGACCATTCAAGGTCACAGAAACTAAATCATCATCTTCCACTGGCGACCCAATGGAAGCAAGTGCATCTGCAATCTTCTTCACCTTCATGTGGTAGTCATTGATACTCATATTTTCTCTTTGCACATTATGCAACTCTTGCTTGAGCTGCATTTTCCTAGCTTGCGTATTTGTGCTATACATTTTTGACAAAGTATCCCATGCCTCCTTTGGCGTACTTGCATCCTGAATGTGCACAATCATAGAGTCTGAAATGCTGATAGACAGCCAGTACATAACTTTCTTGGCTCCCTCATGCCATGCTTTAAATGCCTGCATTTGCTATTGATTGGGAACATCAGGAAGAACTGGTTCTTCTTCATTTCCTGCAACAAATTCCCAATATCCTTTTCCCATAAGGAAATTCGTCATTCTAAACTTCCATGCTTGGAAGTTGTTCTTGTCAAGCTTTTCAGTGACAATCTGTGAGAGAGAATCAGACGCCATTATAGAACACTGCAAAAAATTCTGTCACTGCAAAGAACACAGCTTCAGCCTCACAAGGCAAATCTGCAAAACTGACGAAAGTGGTATTTGACCACACAGTCACTTCCTAGTGACGATTTTGCATTAACAGGCAATAGGGATGATTCTGTAACTCCCAATGTCTCTGCGCACAAGCATACGATGCAATTTCTACAGTAACTTTTCACCGACCTGTAGAACAGTGGCTGCATAGCATAAAACTGGGCCATGAACTGAGTGCGTGCAGAAAACTTCCGCCTCCAAAACTAGCCCCGAAATGGCCTCAAATAAAAAAAACAAGGTCGCCAAGGGCTAAAGCCCTTTCCCGTAGCATATACTGCCCTCTTGCTTCACCGCGAAGGGCGTCTCAACCTGAGACAATGCACTCCTGCACTTTTCGGCTGTGCTACCTACAAAGATCTGCTCCCAAAACAGAAAATGAAAGCAACACTGCTCCTCTTACCAGAACACCGCGAGCTTGGCTTGCTTTCTTGAGCTCCTTACCACGAACAAGGCTCTGATACCATGTCAAGATTGTGGGAGAGAAGGAAGGAGTCTCACTTGTAGCTTTCTTGCTTGCACAATGGGGGAATACACACAGAGGTGGAGGCTGAAAACAGTTTTCCTCTTCTTAGTTGTGTAAGCCAAAGGAAGTCTCATACAAAGAAATAGAAGAACCCTATATATGGGTCTCAAACCAAACTCAACTAACTAAGGTTGCATACTAACTGAGCCACGAACTAGAGTAGATAAGGATAGCTATCATGTAGCTATTATTCAGGGGCGGTGTACCAACCGCATCTGCAACTTACAAGTCGGTGACATAAATACACAACGGTCACCCTGGCGTATCACGAGTGGAGCTCGATATCTCAACAACCATGAATAAGAAAGACATTTTGAGGATTCTTAAGTCACAAGAAAATGTGGATTTGAGAGGTCCAACTCTGAGAGAGTTAGTGAAGGATTTAAAAGGCACAGTGAAAGCAAATGAAATCGTAGAGACATGTGATACTGTGGGTATAAGTCGAAAAGGTTATCGTGCTATCTCTGGATTATGGTTTAAAAATCTTAAACGCAATAGGGTAACTATATTTGGATTGCCCTGAGCCCTTGCAGTTTCGACTGCAAGAATTTCCATGAATCGCAAGATTCCACATGTTTTTGGAGATTACATTCACATCGAAAGGTCTATGTCCTATGAAAAACAAAAAAAACAGGCAATTTTTGATTACAATGAGTTTAACAATATATGGGTTGATCTAAAAAAGGTGCAAATTGCAATGGTTCACATGTATAAAATCACAGTAGAAGAAAGTTATGGTGTTCTAAAGTTTGCCTTGAAGTTGGATGAAGCACAGATTCAAAAGGGACAGAAGATGGAAAGAATTAGCATTTGCCTCATGAACATGGCATTGGACCATGGCAATGGCGAGGGCAAAGCTCCATTGCATAAGATCCAATCCGAGATGGAGATTTGGTGGATTGGTGCAGCCCAGGTACCAATTGAAAATCATCAAACGTTGAAATGGTTGTTCAACCATACAGGTATTCCAAATATCAGTAAGTCTCAAAGTGAAGGCGAAATGTTGTAGTTGATGGGGTTGGTAAATTTAATGTGGAATGGCATATGAGTGCTGATTTGAAAACTATCAAATGTATGCTTGGAATATGTAATGGTGCAAATGCAAAATATCCTTGCATTTATTGCATGGAAAGTATTGGATCCAAAGATTGGAGTAGTTTGCGACCAGTAAGAAGAGCCCCAAAGAGAGACTCTATAGATTTGAGTAAATTTAAAAACATAGAAGACATCTGGGATCCCATTCTTTCCATCTCTCTTAAGAATGTTCATATTTGTACTTTGCATGCAGAGATTAGAATAATCGATAAGCTTCTCAGGTTGCATCTTGACTACGCATATTCCATTAAGCCATTATCTTTATCAGATGAGTGTATTGATAAATGCGAGGCATTGCTATCGAAAATGGGATTTCATGGGGGCCAAGTTCACTTGAGAAAGGATCCAATACTTTCAGGAAAAACAAGAGATATCTTGGCCGATGTCTCTATGGGAGGCTCAAAAGCTAGACGATTCTTAGGAAACCATTCAGGAAGGCAGGTGAATGCAGCTTGGGAGTGTTGGAGAGAGCTATGTGAGATCACAACAAATGTTGCAAGCACGCCGATGCTTGCGTTTCTTAGAATGGAGGTCTGGATACACCTTGATGTTTTTCTAAAAATTCTCAGGCAACATAAGACAACATATACATATGCGGAAGAGTTCAAAAGATCAATCACAAAGCTTGTTCAGGTGATAAAAGAGGCATGGGGAGAAAAAGATATCACTTTTTATCTGGTAAAGTAATAATTATTTAATATGGGCTTATTTTGATAGGTTTTTCAATTGGTATAAAATTTGTGTTACTTTGTATTGCAGCATATTCTTCATATTCATGGACCTTTCTTTGTGGAGGAGCATGGCCCCTTAACAACTTATAGCAACCAAGGCATGGAAAAATCCCACTATTAAGCACGCACAAGTTATTTTCGAAGCACAAGGCATGGGGGAGGAGTTACAAAAAGCAATGCTTTGGAGGAGCTATTCAACTGGTTTTTTCGACGACAACTTCAAAGAATGCAAATAAAAGACGGCAATGACACATGAGCAATCGCACTTTTATATATAAGAAAGAATATATACAAAGCTAGTTTTCCAAAACTCTCACATTCTCTTCCTCCTCAGGAATCTTTCCTCTATAACGTAGAAATTTTTTTCTCTTGTAGCCAGCTATAGATTTTACATCAGTTCGGTCTGCAGCTAAGGCGTAGGATGAAAACGCCAAAAAGTATCCTGCTCTAGAAGCAGAGTAACCTGGACCGTAGCCAAAAATCCTAATTGCTGCAGTCTTTTCCAAAAACATTACTTTGTGGGCATTATATTGTAATCCTGAGAAACCTAGAAGCCTTGTAAGAGCTTTAATACAAAGTATGGGCCATGCTGCATCCTTTGAGAAACTACTATGAAGTACAAAAAAGGAATCAGGGTCAATCCTAGCCAAGTAGTGGCCGAGTGCAATGTCTTTGGTGGTGTTACTAGCAGCTCTCGATCCTTTGCCACGCCCCAAGAAGTTATTTGTATCAGCAATCTCCAACTGCAAATAAAACCCATACTGAATGAGCATGAAATGTAAACCTACCAATGTGTAAAAGCAAATTCAAAATTATCTTACCACTTGATTTTCATCGTACTCCAATTTAAATGGATTCCATAAATTAATTGATGATGCTGTCTCATTGGTGTTAGTCAATTCTTTAGGATGGGAAAAGTGTATGGGCAGATTCTTGTGAATGTTTCTGCGGAACCTGAGGAGGAATATCTTAATATATCTCTCGAGGACAAGCCCATGTTGGAAAAAAGGGATGTCCAACTATCTGACTCCGTGGTTTTTTGTTGCATAAGGTAAGGTTTATATATATTTTTTTGTGTAAGTTAAGTCTTATAGGTTCAAGTATATTTTGGATGAAATTTGTATTGAATAGCTTTTGCTATTGTCTGCAGGGCGTTGGTCTCCTCTCTCACTCTCGATATCCGAAGAACCATATACATTGTTGATCCACTTCTCTCTGTGGAACTTTTTGCAAAATCTGGTTCTAATATTTCACCATTTTTTCGTAGCTTCGATAGTGTGACAAATTACCACATCTTTTTCCCTTATGTAGAAAGGTATTTTTCTTTTTCTGTAGAGGAAAATTTATATTCATTTGCTTTCACCCTTCTACTCACCTCTTTTATGAATTTGCAAAGGGCATTGGAGTCTCATCTACATTAATTGTATTTCAAGGGAAATTATCTTTATGAATTCTCTCAGCAGTATTCATGGTCAAGCATGAATGTATGTTCAAAGAAAATTACTTACTTTGATTTTATTTACAAAGAATATTTTGAACTTACAAAGCTTCCTTTTGCAGTGCTACTAGACTCGTTTCTACATTTTTGGATACAACATACGAGGATCTTGCTGATCCTCAAAGGCCTTATACTTTTCTTCTACAAGAAGTTCCATTGCAAAGCGATGCGCATTCTTGTGGATGGAGAGTTATCTCAAACATTTGCAGAACAGTGGATTCAAAGTTGTTACAAATAGAAGGAGTGAATGTAAGTTAATTTCATTTGATGTTTGTGTAATCCTTATCATGATTTCTTTTCATAACTTATAACATTTATTCTTACAGTGTAGAGACTATCCTGAATCATATGTTTGGTGGATAAGGGAGAGATGCATCGAGCTGATTCTGGACAAGGCAATCACACCGTATGATCCTGACTCCCCTCTTCCTCCCAAAACTTCAATGGCCAAGGGCACAAGCAAGGGAAAGGTCAAGGGAAAGGGTAAGGACAATGGCAATGGTAAAGGCAAGGGCAAAGGCAATGGGACCACTGCTGCAGAGTTTAAGAAAAAAGGAATGCCAATGCTCTCTCCTCTTAAATTTGATCCATCCCCTCTTAAGCCCCAAGAAAAGAGACTACCTGTAAAGGTGAAATTTTTTCAACAATCAAAGAAAGGCCCTGTGAGAAAAAATATCTTTGAAGAAATTGATAAAGAATGAAAATAGCAAACATAAGCATACACGAGCCTTATTATTTTGGCTTTGTACATTTTTATGCAATTTTTGTACCTCATTGTGTAATGAAAAATTTCACTTGTAAATCGAATGTAATGTACATTTTATTTATACACATTCGAAAGGCAACTTGCTTCCTTATGAGTTCCCATTAAAAAATATCTTAAGGACAGTCTATTAAGATAAATTCCTGCCAAGTTTTCATTCTCAAGGCTCAAAACTCACAATTGTGGGAGACAAACAACTCGTACAAAAGAAAGAGCGCTCGGCTCTTTTACCAATTGTTACACCATTCACTTTGAACTTATATCTAGGGGATGTATTGTCTAGCAATTCCAAGGTATCCCGCACATCTTTCAGACTCCAATTGGAAGTAACATTCACCTTCTTTACTTCTTCATGCGGAAAAATGTGCACCGCAAGTTTATATGGTGTGTAATCTGTATCGGAATCCAAGGGAACCCAAATACCCAATCTTAGTTTGTATCTCCTGTAATCAAAGCCCAAAGCAAGAGTTTGGCGAGGGATACTGTAAGCCAAAGCCAAGGATTGAGGGCATGCACTGCACCTCAAGATATCACCCTTATGATCGCACTCTCTAGATTTCCAATGCATCCCTATAGTGTTGTCCAAATCCTCTTCCGAAAAGTTTCTACTTAGCCAGGATACCTTCGTTCTTTGTAAATTTGCTGTTTTGAAGCAAGCCACGAAGATATGGAGGGGTACAAACCATGATAAACGTATTCTTCTTGAGATCCTTCCAACTGTCATGGACTTTTTAATATCCTGAGATATTTTGAATTTGAAACTCTGCACCGTTACCTTGTTAGAAATCTCCCAGTTTAGAGATGAAAGAATTGGCAATGGCAAATCTTCGATATTCCCATACCTATCCGCTTTAGAGGGAACCACATACTGTGCATAATATATAAAAACCTTGCATTCACTATAAAAAGACACAGTTTGATCGGCATAAATAATGTCTGCCAATACCTTATGAATGGCATGGAAAGTCCCACTTAGGCTTTCCACAGGTTGCCATTCAATACTTGTTGACGGAAAGATATCTACAATGACGAACCGTTTGTTAGAACTTGCATAAATGGAAAAGAATTATATACGTTATTTAACTTATAACTTACAATGTGTTTGTTGGGGAACACGTTCGTTTGGAGGCAAGTGCATATCCTTGGCCATGTAAACATGTTGCACCTTGACAAACCAACCTTCGGGCATAATTTTGAAGGCAATGATACGCCCCTTCCAGTGATGTTTTATATCTTCTCATTTTCTTCTTTTCACCTTATGAGAGCCCTTGCAAGAAGGCAGCATGGTAACCCAATCATTTACAACAAAGGTTTTGGGCTCAAAATTTCCATCTACTCCTTGGCTATAGACTGTGCAACAGTGTATTAAACGAGAAGGGCGCCTGGAGGAAGCCATGAAAAGAAAGAAAGCACAGAGAAAGAAGCTCAAAGAGGGGTGAATGAACTAAAAACTAGCGCCAAGAACCCAAATGAGTATGTATTGGGTGCCAAAAACAATATTGAAAGATCTCCCGACTTTCAAAAAACTCATTATTAATTTCATCACATCTCTGTCACGTATTTTGTCAGATTTGTAAGTAAATAATGTCTTTGGGACTCCAAAACATGTCAGACTTTAGGGGTTTTGGCTAAAGAAGAAGAGAGAATCACGAAATGGACTCCACTATCTCTAAAAAAGAGGAGACAAGAATACCATATTCTTGCACACGTGGCGAACTCTCTTTGGCCCTTTCCTTAATCCCGTGATTAACAAAAGTGCATTTTTTGAAGCGTTTTTGGCCCTAATGGTGTGGATTAAGCAAAGTCATCTCGGATGGAAAGAAGTACACATGGAGACATATGCGACGTTCTGTATATTGTGATTGCATGACCTAACATAGTAGAACACAGGGATATTGCACTATCAGTAGCTTGTGGACATTGGGCCCATGTGATGAGGATGGTGGACTTTTCATGGCCATTCGTGCAGGGCTTACCACAATTGATTGTAAGGGTATTAAGGTAGAGTGCAAGAGGGGAGTGTGTGAGTGGGTCAGGGTGATAGGTCTAACCATAGACGAGACAGGCTCCCTAGGTATGTCCTGCCCTTGATGTGCCTTGAACTATTGTGGGGGGTGCGAGGGGGCTAGGGGACTAGTGGCGGAGCCAGCCGACCAAGGGACTGGATGCACCTAACTTGAAGACCCCTAGGTGTGGTGAGGTGATCGTGGGTGCTTCTTATCTTTTCATTTCTTTTTTTTTTTGCCAAAGTACAACCTTTGCAATATGCGGAGGCTATGAGCCTTTCAATGGTCGGGACATGTCAAGCCTTGGAGGCTCAAGAAATGGATATGACCGTGATGATTTTGCCCTAGCCTCGTTGTTAGGGGAGCCGTTGTTGTGATATTGGTGTGATTGC
Organism: Lygodium microphyllum; assembly: GCF_053477565.2. Classification (NCBI taxonomy): domain Eukaryota; kingdom Viridiplantae; phylum Streptophyta; class Polypodiopsida; order Schizaeales; family Lygodiaceae; genus Lygodium; species Lygodium microphyllum. The sequence continues at coordinate 32,753,160 of NC_141149.1, forward strand.
GGTGACACCCATCATGAGCTCACTATAGAGCTTGGCCCAAGAAGAGAGTGTAGCCCATGACTATGCTTTGGTTTGTGCGGTGTGGGCACTTGCAAGGATGATTTTTTGCATTCAGCAACATGGCTTTGTTGCGATCCTTTGTGCGGTTGGTGGTCTTGCAGTGGCCTGGCCGTTGAACACGTTTGCATGAAGACTTGTCCCATCCTGCATCCACTTGTCACTTCGTGAGAGTATATACTTGCTTGCGTTAAGTACGTCGAACAAATGCAATCATGTTAAGACATAATTTTTCAGAATGCTATGATGTCTATTGCGATGCCTATTCCATTGCTTGTTAAGGTCGCATACATTAACGAGAGGTAAAGGAAGTGTGTACAAGTGGGGATCTTGCCCCTTTACTCATCAAAAGACAAAAAGTTATGGCATGATGACTTGTCAAGCTACTTGTACATCATAGGGGCTTAGTTGATTTGCACTAGGCGGGGTGAGTCCGGTTGGTTAGGCGACTGGGGCGATGCTGGTACAGAGCTCCCGTGAGGTTGGGCAGGGCACATGTCGGCCGGGACATGAATGGTGTAGTCCCGGGCTGCCACCGTTTCCAAAATGCCTTTAAATAATTCATTGAATTCTTTCCTATCTCGGGCTGCCCTTTCTGCCCTTGAGCATATGTTGGGGGTTTCTGCAACTGGTGTTGCCACATGCTGCACGTTTCTTTGAGTCTCGACTTTCTTGGCCCGAGGATTCTTTGGCCTTCGTCCAGGACGGTGTCGCTTAGGACCTCATTTCTTCGCATACCTTTTGAGGGTGGGCACGTAGCGCACCGGTGGAGGGGCATGTGCCGCATGTTCCCATCGTCCACGAGAGCGTCTCTGCAAGCTAGCTGTCCTAGGTTTTCCATGTTTTTCTTGTAGGGGGACCTGCAATATGTAAACCAAGGGTTAGGCCTTGATATGGAATAAGACTGTTCGCATGGGAGGGATTATAGTGTGGGTTATCAAATGCATATGACTAGAAGAGGCGGAGTGGGACGTGTTGTGCTTGTTGTAGAGGGATGGCCCCCGTGATGATGTCCATTTAGCCTCCAGCCATTAGCAGATCTAGGCTCATGCCGAGTTACATCGGCTCTGGTGGTCATGGATTTGGGCAGGGCTCATCCTCGGAAGGATAGACTGGAAAGGGAAAGGTGTATAGAAAGGGACTACACCCTGCTTACATCATCAAAGATGTTGGTCAGGGCTTTCCACGGTGGCAATGTGGGGTGCATGCCCTTCACCCGGAGGTGGAAATGGTCATGTGAGAGGGGGACTGGATGAGCCTAGCTTGTTGGCCCTAACTCTTCTGTCTGCGCTTGACTATTATTTCTTGTGTGTGTTGATAGTGTCTATACTGGGTGGCAAAAGTTATTGTTTATTTATATACATATCCATGGATCCATGTCACTTTATGAGGATAAAAACTAGCTATAGAACTCTGGATTGTACTGGAGTGTGGCACACGTATCCAGTACTCGTGGCAGCTTACTCAATACCGATAGATATTTTGCAACATCGAGTAGCATGGAACCTTGTCAGAGTCTACTGGCAACATGTAGCTCCTCCTCAGTGAGAACCTTATTGAATAGCGAGTCCTCTTGGCTAGGTTCTCAGCTAAGTCTGTACCTCGAATGGCAGTTAGCACTCGAAGGGAGGTTGGTGCCACATAGGTGGAGTCTCTTTGAGACCGCCATTTGGCCAATCGCTCCTCAGAGACCGTCATGATCTGAGCTCCTAGTTTGGCCATTGCAATGCGATTTTCACACCAACGCTGTTCAAATTGACTTGGCCCTCTGATAGTCGCTTTAGTTGCTCTATATCTAAGATATTTGGTTGGCAGAGTGCATCATTGAATGTGATAGTTAAGTGCAGTTCGTCGACTTCCTCACCTGAGATGAGTAGCATGCATTCATGCAGGAACCTGTTATAGTGCTCGTCAATATGTTCTTGCTCTTCCCAAGATAAGGGAAATGGCACGTATTCTTCAAGCTGCTCTTTAGGGAATGCGCGGATGTCTGTCAGGACATAGATACGTGCGAACACCTTGAGCTTGGCATCCAACTCAGTTAAGCATTCGGTGACACTTCTATGTTCAACGAGGGCTTGCTGGGTTGCTATCTCATGCAAGGTTCTAGGAGTTTGCTTTGGCTTTAGTGTAGCCGGGGGGTTAGGCCTAGATGAGCAGGATTGGTCAACGCTAGGATGTCTGACACTCTTGGGGTTTCCATGTTTCTCCTGTGGCTTCGTTATTGCATCATGGTTTTCCTTGGATGTGACGGGTATAGGTTTGTCACCCTGTTGTGACAGCGTTATATCCACCCTTGATTGGTCAATGCAAGTTCTATTGTCGGTGGATTGAGTGTTGCAAGCAGCCATTGATGGTAACGACTGCTTTGATTTTTCAAAGCACACGGATGTGTTTGAGGTTTCACCACTGTTCGGAGAGGCATCAATGGGTTCATTGGTGGATGGACTCGATGCTTTATTCATTAGCTCTCCAACACTCTTCATCTCAATGTTCTTGGGTTCCCCAACCACCTGCAACTGTTGTTGTTTTCACTGTTTTCTCCTCTTTTTCTTGGTCAGTGAAGGCACATCTCTCAATGACTCAGGACTTGGAGTAGGTCAACCGTTGATGTGCTTGGTTGGGCCTCAGCATTTCCTTTCTCTAGTGTGTCCTCATGGGACATAGCTGTGGCCTGCTGAATAGCCTCACCGGGTTGTGAGGATACAACTGTCTCCCTTTTGGAAGAGTTCAGCTCTTCAGCCAATTCCCATGTGTTTAACTCCTCCAGCCGAGGCTTTAGGCACTTTGGAGGTACTGGGGTTGTCAAGGAAGTTGGTTGCGATACCTCCTTCACAGGTAAACTGCTAAGGACATGTTCCGTAAGGGGCATTGTCACGGCCAAGGGTTGTGACTGCTGCGATCCTTGATTGGAAGTAGTAGTGGCTAGTCTAGTGGGCTGGCTACTCTCGGTGGATTGCGATGTCAGGTCTCTAGGGCGATCGGAGGTGGTCGCGTCTTTCATTGTCCTTTGAGAATTCATCTGTGTAGATTGTGATCTGGTCGCATTGGGTTGCACAGGCACATCCTTGGGCCGAGAGCTATGGCTAGTGTCATGTCCCCCCTTTTGAATATTTGGAAGCTTTGATGGAGGTAGAGATTGGGAGTGAGCTGCCGCCATTGACGACCGCTGTTATGCTTCCTGTGTCCATTTGGAAAAAGAGGATGTAGGAGATCTAGGACTCTTAGGTGGACTTGGCACTGGCTGAATGATTTGCTCGAGGCTTTTAGATGATTGTGCCATTTGCTTTGTTGAGCAATCAGCCTTGGCATGAGCAATGTTGTGCCTATGGTGCTTGTTATCCTCTTGGAAAATCAAAGTCTCTTTGGGAACTAATGGCTTTTGTGCATGCTCAATGGCTATGTATGACATCTGCTTATTAAGCATGCTAGGCTGAGGCTCTTTCTTTCGAACACTCATGTCTAGTTTCTTGCCTCGAGACCTAGAGTTTCTCTTAGATCTCCTCCTGTGCTTTGTTGCTTTTGATGTAATCTTTCCTTCAGTTGATAGAGATGGTTTAGTAGGGGATTTGGGTACCCAAATCCATCTGTTACCTGTGTAATACCCTTGAGCACGTAGCAACGCTTTGGATATCCATCACGGCATTGTGCTGACCCTCCATCGATGCCTTCGTCTATAAGGCTTGGGCTTCTTTTGGGGTCTTCTATGATATTTGTAAGTCCAAAGCCCATCCTTGGCATTGTCTCTTGACCTTCTTGTTTCAAGCATGGCCTCACTCACTGGTTCTTGTTGTTTGACCTGTGCTTGTATCAACTCCTCCAACAAGTCCTTGCTCTCGTTAGTAAGCTTGACTGTTACGTCAGCACCTTCCTTGCCTTTCCCTTGAGGTTCGATGAGGTCACCCTTGCTAAAGGTTGTGACTATCCTCACACCCGATAGTGTCAGGTGTATCCTCTGAGCAAATAGTCGGCCTCACACTTGGTCACCCTTTTGAAGGGTCTTCCCAGGAGGGTTTCCTTACCACATTTAGCACTATTTGGAGGAACATGAAATAGGATAGGCAAGCTCTTAGTTTCAATCATTGCAAGGACATTGCACTTCCCTATGAGTGCTTGTGGAGGTCCCCCCATAAGGGATAAGAGTTGCATTAGTCGGTGTCAGCTCTGGTTGGCCTAATAGGGTCCATGCCTCATAGGTCAAGACATTAAAATTTGCTCTTTCATCAATCAGAGCATCGATAGTATGCTCTCTTTTCGCGGTGAGTTTGACCCTAAGATAAGCAGGTGGTACTATGTCTTCAGATTCCAGGACTTGGCTTGTAAATTTAAGCCTTTTGACAAATGCCCTTGAGTCCCCAACTGCATGACCAGATGTGGATTCTCCATTGATGTCTTGGCTCGTCAGTGCAGTGTTATTCAAGGAGCATCTATTGTCAGGACTGTTGTATCTAGTCATTCTCGCTATTGTAGCTTGATATTGTTGCTCTCCGCTTTGACTAGATGTAGTCTAAATGCAACACATATGTGTTTCTTGTGAGAAATGCGGGATCTAGAGCATGGCAAAGATGGAAGCTATGGAGGATGGAAGGAGAAGTGTAGACTCATAATGGAAAAGACACTGTTTGTTACACAAGTGAATTAGGTTCCAAGATTGAGACTTGGACTCATAAACACAATCTTGTGTATGTGGACAATGACAATGACACTTTACTGAAAAGAAAAGAGTACTATCATTGCATTAAGAAAAGGAAGCAAGTAGATTGCTTTATAGGAAAGTAGGAAACTGCAGTAGGCACCATTGTGCATATGGGATAAGTTAGCCTGCATATCCTTGACCCTGAAGCTCCATACAAAGAGGCTGTTTGAGTGAGTGTGATTGTTGATTCTCAACACCCCTCCTCAATCACAACTAGAAGAGCACAAAGTGTATAGAGGCTGTAATGAGAACCACCTGCAAAGTGTGGGCACACCACAAACATGGTAGACACCAGAGGCTGTTGCAAAAAAGGCTAAGTGTGGGCACCAAAACATGATGGACATCCAGAGGCTATAACAGGGGCCTCACAAAGTGTACAGGGACTGTAATGCCAAGTTACATAAGGAGTTTTACAAAGCTTATGGCAAGAAGCATTAGGGCAAGGAAGTACAAGGCTTTTAAAACAGTCTATCAGAGTTATGAGAGTAGAAGGACTAATGAGTCTTGTCCTTTCAATCCTGGTGGTCTTCATCTTCATCTTCTTCTTCATCTTTTGGTCCATGGTTTTCTTCTTCTTTCACAGCTGCAAGATAGGCCTTTTGGGACCTCTTCCTAGCATGATAGAACTTCTCAGTATGTCCGGTCCTTTTGCAAAAGTCACAGAAGAGCGGTTCCTTTTTACCTTTGTATCTGTTGTTTACATATAACATTTGTTCATCCTTTGAAGTGCTGGGCTCTTCTTTGCTTTTAAGTTTCTTTTCTTCTTCTAATAGAGAGGCTTTAATATCAACAAGTTGAGGATCAGGCATATTGGTTAGAGTGGTTGATACATTATCATAGGCAGGAGGCAAGCTTTTTAACAAGACATCAATACAGACATCTTCATCCATTTTTAGCTTTATTCCTGCAAGTTGAGTAAGCAGGCTTTCCATGTAGTTCAGATGGGATGCCAGGGATGTATGAGGCTTTATATCAAGTCGAAAAAATTCAATTAATAGGCCATATTTAGATGACTTTGACTGTGCACCAAATAGGATATCCAATTTATCCCAAGTGTCATGGGACGTGTCACAGGCATCCACATGATGAATGTAGTTGTCGTCCAATTCCAGTTTGATGATGGCTTGTGCCTTGTCATCATTCTTCTGCCAAGTAACTGCAAGGTCCGCATCTCGAGGTTTCTTCTCTTTGCCATTTGTGATGGCCCAAAGACCCTTCTTCATCAGGATGAGCTTGATGCGGGTTTGCCAAGTGTGGAACCCGAATCCTTTGAATCGAGCATTTGGAGAGTCTTTTCCCATGTTGAGGTTGCAAGATTAGCAGCAAATCAACACCAGAATTCTGAGATTTTATCAGTAGAAGAGTAGACTACAGTGTGTCAAGAGACACAGTTAGTGACAGTGTGAAAACACACTATGTTAGTGTTGATGTTGAGCTTGATTCTTGATTCTTCTTGTTCGGGATCGTTTGGTCATTCTTCAATCTTCTCAGGTCCTTCCCCTCCTTGATTTGATGCTGGGTCAATGAATTAGAGTGACAGAGACTTGGGCTAAGTGTCAGGAGAAAGAAAAACTGAGAAAAAAAAACTTGAGAAATTTTGGCTATGGTGGAATTAGGGTTTATGAGACAGGGGCCTGGTTTTTTCAACATTGCAGGAGCTATACTTGATCATTTTCAAAAATTTTTACATGCCTAGGAAGCTGACTTCATGGGCTATCAAAGACCTATCATAATCATCAAGATCGTGGCCTATATGAAGCACGCAGACACGTCGAATAGATTCGGCGCAGTTCAGGACAGGTTTGCGCGATTTCCGCAATGCTGGGGTCAGGGCGCAGTAATGTCGTCGATTCTCATGCCAGGATGAAGCGCCTTGAGTAGAAGAACAACTCCCTAGAAGAAATCAAGAGCTGAAATGGCCTGGTTGAGGAGTTATTGAAGCTCCAAGTAAGGTAGGTCCTGTCTGGCTATGGCAGACATAGAGCAGAGATTGAGAATTTTCACAATGCTGAGCTCTAGATGGTCAAATCTCCTGGATTGATGTGATACAGGGAAGCTTTGTGAGTTGGGGAATACTTTTCTAGAAGGAAGCTCCAAGAGATTTGACCTGTGGAGTGAGATATAAGCAGCTCAATCTGACAGGGTGCTGCTGGCTATGGCTGCCATGGAAGCTTCAGTGAGAGTAGAGTTGGGAGATGAAGTCATGAGCTGACATTGAGCTAGATTGAGGTTGAGAGGAATCAAGAGGGGCTGGAGAAGCAATGCCATGCCCAGCTAGGCTCTGATACCATGTGAGCTATGCGGGATCTAGAGCATGGCAAAGATGGAAGCTATGGAGGATGGAAGGAGAAGTGTAGACTCATAATGGAAAAGACACTGTTTGTTACACAAGTGAATTAGGTTCCAAGATTGAGATTTGGACTCATAAACACAAGCTTGTGTATGTGGACAATGACACGGACACTTTACTGAAAAGAAAAGAGTACTATCATTGCATTAAGAAAAGGAAGCAAGTACATTGCTTTATAGGAAAGTAGGAAACTGCAGTAGGCACCATTGTGCATATGGGATAAGTTAGCCTGCATATCCTTGACCCTGAAGCTCCATACAAAGAGGCTGTTTGAGTGAGTGTGATTGTTGATTCTCAACATTTCTGCAGTGTGGCCTTTTTGTCCTTGTTGGCTAGATTGGCCCATTAAGGTTCTAGGGTCTCTGTTTCTCTTTGTCCGGGCATGGGCTTTTGGTTGCTCTTTCGTTAGTGAGAATCCATGTTCATGTAGAGCCATTACTACAACAGGGTCGAATTTGGAGGACCTGTCATGGTGCGTGTTTTCTCTCCCACCTACTTGGGGGAGGTGCGGAGGGGGTAGAGCCCCCTCTGCGGGGGTCCGGGGGGGTAGTCCCCCCGGCCTGCAGGGCCGTTACAGTAAATGCAATCCGTGATTTGAAAGACCGTTTACAGTCAAATTTTGAACTACTTGCTCTAAGTTTCAGTCTAGTGTTTGATTTATGATATGGTTTTGGCTCTATATGGTCTCTCGGTCAGTTTCACTGTGTTCAGGTAAAAATTTGAGGAAATCTAAATTTGGCCCAACAGGTCCGAATTACAGGGGCCGAATTCTCAATTCGGACTATTCGAGGGCCGAGTAGAAGGGGCCGTATGTAATTGTCCGAATGCCAAATTTGGCCAATCCGAGCCTAGATGTCCGAGGGCCGAGTGGGCTGAGGCCGAGTCAGGAGGGTCGAGGGCCGAATTCCAAGTTAGTCTGAGTGCGCAATTTGGACAGGCCGAGCGGTGGGTGTCTGAGTGGTAGGGGCTGAATGGTCTGAGGACCAAGTGGCCGAGGGCCGAGTCGAGTGGTCAGGAGGGCCGAGTCGGGTGGTCCGAGGACCGATTCTAGGACTCGGCCCAGAATCGCTGTCACTCGGACATGCCGAGCACGGCGCGTTTTTTTGCCGATCCTTACGAAATTCGCGGTGCCGAGAGTTGGAGGCCTTCCCCCTAGTCAAGCAGCTCCAGATCCATCCTACTCATGTAGGGGAAGGTGTAGAATTACCTGGGTTGGGCAAATATCTCCCGGATGACAAGATCGACGCAGATCCACCCAACAAAGCTTTCCTCTTCTCTCCTACTCTCCTGAAACCCTGCAATGCACAATGTGGCCTTTCTTGCCACTCTTGGCCCTTATACCCCTTCCCGGTTATGGTGTTGATGCCCCCAATCACTCATTTGCCGATCTTAGGTATCAGAAGAGAGCTTTTTACAAATTTTTGCACGATTTTTGCCCTATTTTGACACAGTAAACCCTAATGCTTATTTTCTTGTTTTTTCTTTGTTTTCTCCTACTCTAATGCATCCAAATCAAAAGTAAATACCTACACCACTCCATCTCACAACATAAATCTCAAAAAAGCAAAAAGCCTACTTACCAAGGAGATCAAACATCTTCAACCCCCTCACTTCCTACCTATCTCAAGCACCGGTTTGGTGAAAACGCTTACTTCTATGCTCGATTTGAAGTGCGCAAGCGCTCAAGGCTTGAATCCGTTTGTCTCGGCACAATGAAACCAAAATGTGGGAGCTTTCGCTCAACCACCAAGACCCACGGACTGCTTATTGCTTCAAGCGTTCCAAGCTGAGTACTAATGGCTACCTCTCACGTAGCCGACGCGCCATCCATATCTACGGGTGTAGTGAGCTTACCTCCGTGCCGTTCGAGTTACCTCCTTTCCCACGCACTGCGGTAGCTCCACGATCCAAGTGCAAGCTTCAAGCAAGCTCCATCCTCAAGCTCCACGCTCCAAGCTCCATCACCGCGAGCAAGAGAAGAGAAGAGAAGAGAAGAGAAGAGAAGAGAAGAGAAGAGAAGAAGAGAGGAGAAGATGGAGAGCTTCTCCACCCCACGGTCCCTCACCCTCACACACTCACTCCCTCACACTCTCACACTCCCTCTCTCAAGCACAAGCTCAAGCAAGCAAGAAGAAGAAGAAGAGGAGAGCCACTTTTTGCCACACACAAGAATGAGCTTCTCATCCACTTTTCAACTTTATATACAAAACCCTAAATCCCTTTTGGGTGGTCATCCCCTTTTCCCCTTTTTTACATGGCCGGCCGTAGCCTAGGCCCTTTTTCCATTGTCCCTCTATCTTCCTAGCTTCCTTTCCACCGCCCATCTATATTTACAAATTGCACGGGTGAGAGCCCGATGCTCCTTGAATTAAACCATGATGCGCTTGCACTCTTTCACAAAAGTTTTGACTTGCGCTTTTCCCTGTGCACCTTTGTCTTCCGTTTTAGCTTTCTGGATCTTCTACTGCCTGGCACACTCTTCTACAAGATTTCAAGGTGCGCCTTTGTATTTTAAAATGCACATTTCCCCTTTTGCATTTGCCTTGGGCTTTTTAAGGTTGCCCCTGCGCTTTTGGCCTTTTCTTTTCTTCTTTCTTCTGTCGGGCTACCTTTTTTCCGCCTTTGCCCTACATCTTTTTTATTTCCTTTTGCTTTCTTCATGTTGGGGTTAACAACAAGCGATAGGGAAATTTGTTGATGGGCTTTGTGTTGGGAAACAAATCAATAGGATGGTCAACTTCTTGCTTTGGAGGTAAATATGATAGTGGCTGAAATAAATCCTTGTATTCCTACAATAGCTCTTCTGTCAAGAATCGCGTGGTGGGAGGACTTGCTTGAGCTGCTGCGCCAAACACAAACTGTATACACGAGAGGAAGCTCACTCAAGAACACAAGAAGAGAGATGGAGACCACAAACGTTTTCTTGCTGGTTTTTTCTTCTTCTTCCACTACACAAAGTATAGATAAGATACAATATAAAGGAAAGTGGCCTACTAAGTCAAACAATGCATAACCGACTACACTAATCGACTCGCGCTATGTCTTGCCAGCTGTAGGTAGGTGTAAAAAACTAAATATAATAAGTGATAAGTCAATGGCCATGTGAGTATCATAATGACCACCAAAGTGCTAAGTGAAGAAGTGCGAACCCATCTAGCCAGGCGGTCCATCATCAATGTCTGCACGTGTTGAGCTTGCCATCTCAACACTCCCCCTCAAGCTCAACTCTATCTCTGTAACTCCAAGCAAGATTTGGAACTTTCGAAGATTCTCTGCACCTAATGCTTTTGTGAAAATGTCAGCTATCTGATCTTGTGTGCTGACATATACCAAGTCAATCTCTCCTACAAGTACCTTCTCTCTCACAAAGTGATAGTGCACCTTAATGTGTTTTGTCCTAGCATGGAACATTGGATTCCTAGCCTGTATGCTGCTCATATTGTCACAATGAATGACAACTGGACCATCTCCCTGCACATCCAAATCACCTAATAACTTTTGCAACCATACCACCTCACATGCTGCCATAGCAGCACCTCTGTACTCAACCTCTATAAACTCGATAAAGGAACTGTAGGTTACTCTTTGCTGCTCCATGTAACTGCTGCACTACCAAGGGAAAACATGAATCCACTTGTAGATCTTCTATCTAACGTGCTACCAGCCCAATCTGCATTTGTGTATCCAAAGGCATGTACGTCTTTACTTACCTCATAAAGAAGTCCATAATGTAAAGTGGACTTCACATACCTCAATATACGTCTAACTGCATTCAAACAAGACTTTCTAGGCATCTGCATAAATTAACTCACAAGGCCAACTGCATAGCTCAAGTCTGGCCTTGTGATAGTCATGTAAATCAAACTCCCTACTATCCTCTTGAACATAGTGGGGTCTTCTATCTCATCCCCAACATCAGCACTCAACTTCACATTTTGCTCCAATGGTACTGAAAGAGGCTTACATGCTGTCATACCATACTCAAATAACATATCCAAGCTATATTGCCTTTGCGACAACCATATACCATCATCACATCTGATCAACTCAATACCAAGAAAATATCTCAGCTCACCCAAATCTTTCATCTCAAACTTCTTCTTCAAGAAGTCCTTAACTTCAGCAATCCCATTGTCACTGTCACTTGTAATAATCAAGTCATCCACATAGATGACTATGATGACCAAACCTGCATCTCCCTTTCTCACATAAAGTGAGGGATCAATATCAGAAATACAAAATCCAATATTGACAAGATACTCTCCAATCTTGTCAGACCATGCTCTAGGTGCTTGCTTCAACCCATAGAGCGCATTCTTTAACCTGCACACATATGTGGGATGCTCTAAATCCTCATAACCTACTGGCTGCTCCATATACACTTCTTCTTGCAATTCACCATGCAAGAAGGCATTCTTAACATTCATTTGCTACAAACTCCAACCTTTGGTTGCTGCCAAGGCAATCACACACCTAACAATTGCCATCCTAGTAACTGGACTGAATGTCTCTTCATAATCTATGCCATATGTTTGAGCATAGCCTTTTGCAACCAGCCTAGCCTTATACTTGCTAAGTGAACTGTCTGCATTATGCTTGACTTTGTAAACCCACTTACAGCCAATAGCTTTCTTATCCTTAGATAAGGGTACCAAATCCCAAGTCTTATTGGCTTCTAATGCAGCCATCTCCTCATACATTGCTGCATCCCAATGAGCATGACCAACAGCATCCTCAAAACAAGTGGGCTCAACATCCTCAACTAGTTTCACCATATAAGCATAATGGTGAGCTGCATAACCTTCAAAACCAAATCTTTTAATAGGGTATCTGACCCTGCTAGATCTCCGTACCACCGGATCACTCAATGGAGCCTTTACATTACTATGAGCTCTCTGTACACTTGGCGTCCTGTGACTAAAGGTATGCCAAGCTCATCATCCAAACTCTCCAAACCACTAGAATCTCCATCAAATCCCAAATGACTGGTAGATGCATCATTACCATCCAGCACTTTCTTCTTTTCTTTGTCTTTCCCTGCAACACTTATAGATCCACCTGAAGGTATGGGGCTACTCCTTAGTCTCCTAGACCAAGGGCTCACTATAGGTGTAGTATCAGATGATGTTTCTAGTCCACTAAGTCTCCGTGATTCTTGTTTATCTTTCTACACATAGATGTCCTGATCATTATCATCATCCAAAACATCACCAGTAGGTGCATACCAGCTGCCCATCTCATCAAAGATAACATCCTTGCTTACTCTAAACTCACCTGTAACAGGGTTATAACAACGATACCCTTTCTGCTCTAAAGAGTACCCAATAAAAATACATTTGTTAGCCTTTGGATCAAGCTTCTTCCGTAGCTCATCTGGCACATGAACGTATGCAACATATCCAAATACCTTCAAGTGCAATACATCAGGCTTCTTGCTAGTAAAGCATTCTTCAGGAAACATCCCATGAACTGCAACTGTGGGAGTTCTATTCATAATGTAGACAACAGTATATGGACAGCCTTAGACCAAAATTTTTTGGGCATATTCTTTTCTGCCATTAATGCTCGTGGAACTTTTGCAATATGCTTGTTTTTCTTTCTGCAACACCTTTTTACTATGGGGTATACATGTGTTAACCCCAACATGAAGAAAGCAAAAGGAAATAAAAAAGACGTAGGGCAAAGGCGGAAAAAAGGTAGCCCGACTGAAGAAAGAATAGGAGAAAAGGCCAAAAGCGCAAGGGAAACCTTAAAAGTCCAAGGCAAATACAAAAGGGGAAATGTGCATTTTAAAATAAAAATGCGCACCCTGAAATCTTGTAAAAGAGCGCCGGGCTCTCACCCGTGCAATTTGTAAATGTAGATGGGTGGTGGAAAGGAAGCTAGGAAGATAGAAGGACAATGGGAAAAAGGGCCTAGGCTACGGCCGGCCATGTAAAAAAGGGGAAAAGGGGATGACCACCCAAAAGGGATTTAGGGTTTTGTATATAAAGTTAAAAAGTGAATGAGAAGCTCATTCTTGTGTGTGGCCAAAAGTGGCTCTCCTCTTCTTCTTCTTCTTCTTGTTCTTGCTTGCTTGAGCTTGTGCTTGAGAGAGGGAGTGTGAGAGTGTGAGGGAGTGAGTGTGTGAGGGCGAGGGACCGAGGAGGAGAAGCTCTCCATCTTCTCCTCTCTTCTTCTCTTCTCTTCTCTTCTCTTGTCTTGTTCGCGGCAATGGAGCTTGGAGCTTGGAGCTTGGAGCGGGAGAATCGAGCTTGCTTGAAGCTTGCACTTGGATCGTGGAGCTACCGGAGTGTGCGGGAGAGGAGGTAACTCGAATGGCACGGAGGTAAGCTCACTACACCCGTAGATATGGATGGCGCGTCGGTTATGTGAGAGGTAGCCATTAGTGCTCGGCTTGGAACGCTTGAAACAATAAGCGGTCCGTGGGTCTTGGCGGTTGAGCGAGAGCTCCCACATTTTGATTCCGTTGCCGGGACCAACGGATTCAAGCCTTGAGCACTTGCGCGCTTCGAATCGAGCATCGAAGTAAGGGTTTTCCCCCCGAACCGGTGCTTGAGGTAGATAGGTAGGAAGTGAGGGGGTTGAAGATGGTATTCGATCTCCTTGGCAAGTAGGTGTTGTTTTTTGAGATTTATGTTGTGAGATGGAGTAATGTAGGTATTTACTTTGTGATTGTTAGATTTCATGGAAGCAGGAAGGAGAGCAACACGGAGTGAAGCAACATGCTTACACTCTCTATTCTTCTTCTTATTCATTTAGCACACACACATAGTGCATATACAACCTAAGGTCATAAAGACCATTCACACTAGAAGTAACACCGACTTATTTAATACACCTAACTAATCTAGCCAGACTAGCTGTGTCCAGCTCATGTCGGTCAAACACACATGTACGAGCTTGATATTCTAACACTCCCCCTCAAGCTCAAGACAACATATGTACTCCAAGCAGCTGTCTAAAACCACAAAATTTACCTTTACCCAAGGACTTGGTAAAGATATCTGCTACCTATTCATCAGTCTTCACATGCATAAGATCAACTCGTCCTGCAAGAACCATCTCTCTGATGAAATGGTAGTGTACCTCAATGTGTTTCGTCCTGGCATGATAGACTGGATTCATAGCCAGGAGTACACTACTTAGATTGTCACATAGTAACTTCACTGGAGCATCTACTTGTATGTCCAAATCAGCCATAAGCTTGAGCAACCATGAAATCTCGCATGCTGCCAATGCAGCACCCCTGTACTCTGCCTCAGTACTTGACAAAGAAACCGTAGGCTGCTTCTTGCTGCTCTAGCTAATCATGCCGCTACCAAATCCAAATGCATATCCACTCGTAGATCTATGATCATATGAGCAACCTGCCCAATCTGCATCCGTGTATCCAGTCAATATCAAGGGCTTATCTCTGACATAGAACAACCCATACTCTACAGTGGACTTAACATATCTCATAATGCGTCTAACTGCATCCAAGTGTGGCTTTCTAGGCTTCTGCATAAACTGGCTTATGAGCCCTACAGCATAGCTCAAGTCAGGCCTAGTGATGGTCAAGTAAATCAAGCTACCAACCATCTGCCTGTACATAGTCACATCCTCTACTTCAGCCCCAGTGTTCATGTCTAACTTGACATTCTGATCAAGAGGTGTATCCAGCGGTTTGCATTCAGCCATGCCATACTTCTTCAGCATCTCTATGGCATAGTGCTTCTACATCAGCCATAACCCATTGTCAGCTGGAATTACCTCAATGCCTAAGAAATACTTCAGTTCTCCCAGGTCTTTCATGTCAAATTTAGATTTCAGCATCTTCATTGCATGCTGTATGCCCAAGTCATCATCACCAGTGATTATCAAATCATCAACATATATGACCAGCACTACTAAACCACTGTCAGTCTTCTTTGTAAATAGGCTATGATTAGCCCTACCAACAGCAAAACCCAATCTCTGTAAGTAGTTACTGATCCTAGCATGCCAAGCTCTCGGAGCCTGTTTCAGCCCGTATAATGCCTTTTTCAGCCTGCATACATAATGCTGAAAATCAGGGTGCACATACCCTTCCGGCTGAACCATATAGACATCCTCTGCTAGGTCACCATTAAGAAATGCATTCTTAACATCCATCTACTGTAATTTCCAGCCTTTGGCAGCAGCCAAGGCAATCACAGTGCGTATAGTTGCCATCTTAGCAACAGGGCTGAATGTTTCCTCATAATCAAGTCCATACTGTTGGGCATACCCCTTTGCAACCAGCCTGGCTTTGTATCTCTCCACACTGCCATCTGACTTGCATTTGATTTTGTAGACCCATTTGCAGCCAATGGTCTTTTTCCCTTCAGGCAGTGGTACTAAATCCCATGTTTTATTTTCAGCCAAGGCATTCATTTCTTTATCCATGGCTACACACCAATTCTCATCTTTCACAACTTCAGCATATGTACTTGGTTCTTTGACCTCCATCACTTTTGTCATGTACGCATAATGCTTTGCAAAGTAGCCACTATATGTCAACCTGTCAACAGGGTATCTGACCCTCTGCGAGCGTCTAAGCTGTGGTGCACTACTCGATTCACCTCTCTCATGAGGCGGAATGTACCTATTCTGCCTTGTGCCAGGCGTATAGACAGTCGGAATACCAAGTTTGCTGTCTAAAGTATCACTAGACTCATAGCTTGAAGTCATTTTGCCAGGTGTCATCATACCAGATGCATCCTCAATAACTTTCTCTTTTCCTTTACTGTCCAAGACATCATGTCTCCCCCTCACTGACATACCCGTGTCAGTGGACGGTGAGCTCCTCAATCTCGCTGTCCATGGGGATACTGTCTGACTGATAGGTCCTGTCATAGCAGTGCTCTGCTGCAAATCAACTGTAGAGACATGAGTGGAAGGCATATCAGATGGCACTGCAACTGGTGATACATACCACGAACCCATCTCATCAAAGATAACATCCCTGCTTACCAAAGTCTCCCTGGTAGAGGGATCATAACATTTGTATGCCTTCTTCTCCTGCGAATATCCAATGAAAACACACTTATGTGCTTTGGGATCCAACTTCTTCCTTTTCTCATCTGGAATATGCACATAAGCAAGACAGCCAAAGACTTTCATATGACTTACATCTAGCTTATAGCCATACAACTTCTCAAACGGTGTCATCTCATGAATACCTGCAGTGGGAGTCCTATTCAAAATATATACGGCTGTCATAACAGCCTCTACCCAATAGTAAAGTGGCATATGCTTTTCATTCATCATAGCCCTAGCAGCTTCCATCAGAATTCTATTCTTCCTTTCAGCTACTCCGTTTTGCTGCGGAGTGTAGCGGTAGGTGAGCTGCCTACGAATGCCATTTTCAGCCAAGAAATCATCAAATTCATTTGATACATACTCCCCACCACTATCAAATCTCAAGCAAGAGATGTAGCATTCAAACTCCTTCTCAATCTGTGCTTTAAATTGCTGAAAAATAGCAAAGACCTCATCTTTTGTTTTCAATATGTAAAGCCAGGTATATCGACTATAGTCGTCAATGAAGGATACATAATAACTAGAACCTCCCATAGATACATTATGAGCTGGCCCCCAAACATCAGAATGCACTAACTGCAATGGACATGTACTCTGTCGTACATTCCTGATAAATGGCAATCGTGACTGCTTACCAAACTGGAAAGCCTCGCATACATGACCAATATCTGAATATTGGAACTTCGGTAACCCTGTAACCAGCTGTTTCTTTTGCATAATTTGCAGCCTTTGCAAATTTACATGCCCCACTCTCTTGTGCCATATTTCCAAATCCCTAACAGTGCCAGAACCATGGGCAAATATAGCTGAATTCAGCTCTGGAAAAGAAGCATCAAGAGTAAACATTCTGCCATTCCTGTGACCACGAGCTATCAACTTGCAGCCATTTCCAAATTCTTCAATAAAGCAGCCATGCTTATTGAATCTAACCTGCAAGTTCTGCTCTGACCAACAGATAACAAGTTCTTCGTAATTGAAGGGACATGCAATAGATCATGCAAATTTTTCTTTCTGCCATTATGGACCACAAGAGGCACTTTGCCTTTATGCTCAATGCTATGCTGCGTGTCATCACCTGTGCATACATAGCCATGCTTTTCAACCACCATATCCATGAACCAATCACCATGAGGGGTCATGTGATTCGACGCCCCCGAGTCAATGTACCACACTGCATCATCAGATGATTTTTCAGCAGCCTTATCTTTGACATACTGCATGGCAAACAGTCTATCACCAGAGTCATCTGCCTGACTGGACGTAGCATAATGTCCATGCTGCTTGCCCTTCTGATTTCCCTGCTTCTCCCAGCAATCCTTTACAATATGCCCATACTTTCCGCAGTAGTGACAATCCTTATCTTTATTTGGATTGTCTGACTGACGCTACTGCTGCCATGAGCCTCTGCCACAGGAGTTAGATCTCCCCCTACCTCGAAAGTTTCCACCACCTCTTGCATTTGATGACTACTGATTGCTATTACTATAGGATGCATTCTGCTGGCCTCCTCTGCCAGATCCATAGCCTCTACCACGACCACGCTGATTCGAATAAAAAACTGCATCCTTATTCTTTGAGCTGCTTGACCCTATAGCTAAGCCAAGCTTCACCTCTTCATGAATCAATAATGCAACCAGCTCATTAAAATCAGGCATCTCAGCCCGCATAGATACTGAAGTGTCAAAAGACTTGTACTCCGGACCCAAGCCATTTAAGGTCACTGCAACCATATCCTCATCTTCTACCTGTGAGCCAACAGATGCCAGCTGATCTGCTATGGTCTTAACCTCTGTGACATAATCTTATATGGATCTATTCTTCCTCTCCATGTTATTGAATTTTTGCTTCAGTTGTATCTTCCTTGCACTTGTAGTTGTGCCATAGTATTTGACCAATATATTCCATGCATCTGCTGGGGATTTACAGTTCATGATCTGCATCACCATAGCATCCGAGATACATAATGACAACCAATGTAAAACTCTGCGAGCTCTTTCTGTCCAAGCTCGATGCGCTCGTCTTTGATCAACTGTAGGATTCCTATCTGGAACTTCAGGTTCAGCCTCAACACCTGTCACTAAGTCCCAATATCCTTTGCCTATCAGAAAGTTCTCCATGCGGAACTTCCATATTGCATAATTGTTGCTATCAAGCTTTTCTCCCACAATCTGGGTTACATTATCAGTTCTATCAGCATTTGCCATGTTGCAGACCTTGCCTGACTACCTACAAACCAAGATCTTCTTAACAGTTCAACTTCAGCCCGGAACTGTTTATGACAGTTTTCTGCAATTAATTGCAGTAAAAAACCAGGGTATTTCAGCCCACTAACAGTCCAAAACAGCTCACACCAAGTGGCTTAACCTATGAGTAAAGCAGTCAATGCAAATACTATGTATTCACTTCGGTTTGAACTCCTGCAACCTCACTGCCAGGGTACATATATGCAGTCTGAAAACTGTAATTCTGTGAGTGACCAACAGTGATTTCAAGCCCAAAACTAAGTAGTATACATGGCATACATATCCCAAACCTTCATAGACATCTGCTAGTACATGTAGCAAACCGAGCATAACCAATGGGGCACAAATCAGTGCATAGATAGCAAGTATAAGTATCAAGCCTTCTGCTTACAAATTGCAGTTAGCAACTTCTCAGTAAACCACAGTCAATCCAGCTCCAAAAACAGCCTCAAATCATGTTAGACATTCACTTTGAAGTTTTAGGTTCAATATGTGAGAAATGCGGGATCTAGAGCATGGCAAAAAACGGAAGCTATGGAGGATGAAGAAATAAGTGTAGACTCATGATGGAAAGGACACTGTTTGTTACACAAGTGAATTAGGTTCCAAGATTGAGACTTGGACTCATAAACACAATCTTGTGTATGTGGACAATGACATTGACACTTTACTGAAATGAAAAGAGTACTATCATTGCATTAAGAAAGGAAGCAAGTACAATGCTTTATAGGAAAGTAGGAAACTGCAGTAAGCACCATTGTGCATATGGGATAAGTTAGCCTGCATGTCCTTGACCCTGAGACTCCATACAAAGAGGCTGTTTGAGTGTGATTGTTGATTCTCAACACCCCTCCTCAATCACAACTAGGAAAGGCACAAAGTGTGTAGAGGCTGTAATGAGAACCACCTGCAAAGTGTGGGCATACCACAGACATGGCAAAACACCAGAGGCTGTTGCAGAAAAAGCTAAGTGTGGGTACCATAAACATGGTGGACATCCAGAGGCTGTAACAGGGGCCTCACAAAGTGTACAGGGACTGTAATGCCAAGTTACATAAGGAGTTTACAAAGCTTATGGCAGGAAGCATTAGGGCAAGGAAAATACAAGGCTATTAAAACAGTCTATCAGAATTATGAGAGTACAAGGACTGATGAGCCTTGTCCTTCCGATCCTGGTGGTCTTCATCTTCATCTTCTTCTTCCTTTGCTCCATTTTCTTCTTCTTCTTTGACTGTGACTAGATAGGCCTTTTGGGATCTCTTTCTTGCGTGGCAGAACTTCTCGGTGTGTCCGGTCCTTTTGCAGAAGTCACAAAAGAGCTGATCCTTCTTGCCTTTGTACCTGTTGCCAACATATAATGCATGCTCATCTCTAGAGGTACTTGGTTCTTCTTTGGTTTTTAGCTTCTTTTCTTCTTCTAACAGTGATGCCTGGATATCAACAAGTTCAGGATTTGGCATGTTGATTAAAGTTGTTGATACATTATTATATTCAGGAGGCAAGCTCTTAAGCAGAACACCGATGCAAACATCTTCATCCATTTTAATGTTGATTCCTGCAAGTTGGGTTAGGAGTCCTTCCATGTAATTGAGATGTGTGGCAAGTGATGTGCTGGACTTCATTTCAAGCCTGAAGAACTCAATCAGGAGACCATACTTTGATGATTTAGATTGTGCACCGAACAGGGTGTCAAGTCTTTTCCATGTATCCTGTGAGGTCTCACAGTTATCCACATGATGGATATAATTGTCGTCTAGCTCCAGTTTGATAATGGCCTGAGCTCTGTCATCATTCTTTTGCCAAGTAGTTGCAAGGTCCGCGTCCCAAGGTTTCTTCTCTTTGCCATTTGTAATGGCCCAGAGACCCTTCTTCATCAGAATGAGCTTGATGCGGGTTTGCCAAGTGTGGAACCTGACTCCTTTGAATCGAGCATTTGGAGAGTCTTTTCCCATGTTTAGATTTACGGGAACAGTAGCAAATCAACTTCAGACTTATTTGATTTGAGTAACAGAGAATTGATTGAGAGACACAAGTGTTAAAAAACACTAACTGAGTGTCAATTAATACCAAATCTGCAAAAGTCTTTTACTCTTTTAAAAATCCAAGTGAACTTCCCCTTCTTGATTTGATGCTGATGCCTTCAGATCTGAGTGACAGTACTTTAACAAACTTCAGAGAGTATTGCTCAGTGATTAAAATCACTGTTGATAACTTCAGTGAGAGAAACAGTGAAAAATGTCAAGATTTTGAAGCTTTTTGGCTATGGTGGAATTAGGGTTTCTGAGACAGGGGCCTGGTTTTTTCAACATTGCAGGAGCTATACTTGATCATTTTAAAATTTTTTTATATGCCTAGGAAGCTGACTTCATGGGCTATCAAAGCCCCATGGAAATCGTGTAGATCGCGGACAGCACGGCGCACGCAGGGAGCTCGATCAGACACGGCGCAGATCTGGACAACGACAGCGAATTTCTGCAATGCTGGAGCTGTAGATAACCAATGTTGGTGTTTAAAGTGGCAGAAAGCTGCGCCCTGAGCCAAGGAACATTTCTCCAGAAGAAATCGTGTTGAAATTCTACCTGATTGAAGAGTTATGGAAGCTCCAAGCAAGGTAGGTCCTGTCTGGCTATGGCAGACACAGAGCAGAGATTTGGGATTTTCACAATGCTGAGCTCCAGATGGTCCAATGTCCTGGATTGAGGTGATACAGGGAAGATTTATGAGTTGGGGAACACTTTTCCAGAAGGAAGCTCCAAGAGATTTGACCTGTGGAGTGAGATATAAGCAGTTCAATCTGACAGGGTGCTGTTGGCTATGGCTGCCATGGAAGCTTCAGTGAGAGTAGAGTTGGGAGATGAAGTCATGAGCTGACATTGAGCTAGACTGAGGTTGAAAGGAATCAAGAGAGGCTAGACAAGCAGTGCCATGCCCAACTGGGCTCTGATACCATGTGAGAAATGCGGGATCTAGAGCATAGCAAAAAACGAAAGCTATGGAGGATGAAGAAATAAGTGTAGACTCATGATGGAAAGGACACTGTTTGTTACACAAGTGAATTAGGTTCCCAGATTGAGACTTGGACTCATAAACACAATCTTGTGTATGTACTATCATTGCATTAAGAAAGGAAGCAAGTACAATGCTTTATAGGAAAGTAGGAAACTGCAGTAAGCACCATTGTGCATATGGGATAAGTTAGCCTGCATGTCCTTGACCCTGAGACTCCATACAAAGAGGCTGTTTGAGTGTGATTGCTGATTCTCAACACAATACGTGAGCATTCGGGTAACTATAGGCATCCTGTCTTCATGAATCCAATTTATATATTGCATTTACTGCTTGCAACCACTGAGACAATGTCACTGCAGTAATCACCAGCCTTAGAATTCAACTTCCATGATCCCTTGATGCTCAACCCAATCCATAAACCTCCAGCATACATATCCCATGTCATACATATGGTAGATCCCAGCCAAGTGTCAAGTAATGCTTCAGTGAAAGCTAATGCTTGCCGCCCACTGTTCTGAGACAGATTTCCAGCCTGTTTACACTTCCAAATCTGAGTAATTCTTCAAGGAACTTCAGCTCAAAGTCCTGAGAGCTGATACTTATATCTTCTAGAATGCTCCTCTCTCCAGTGAGGTCCATAAAGCATGTCAGAGAGCTTCAAGGCTCTTCCAAAGTATTGCATATGCTGTATATACACTGTATACAGCAGTTCAGCCTTCTGTTCTAGGTCTGTGTACTCTGATTTTAGCTCATAAGAGAGCTCCAACACAAGCAATGACTTCTTGTAACCCTGAACTACCTTCCAATGTCTGCTCACTAGCATTTGATGACCTCTTGTACAGTGCTCATGTCAATTTTGCTTCAGCAGAAGCCATGTCTTCAACAGGCGCAAACATGTAGGCTAGGCAGATCTGTGCTGCTGCACATCTTGCTCATTACTATGATAATGATGCACTCACTGGTGCTCAATCAGTCCTTGGAAGACTCCTCAGCAAGCCACAACCCTGCTTCAAGCAATGAGACTCCAATGCTTCACAGTACATACCTCTGTGTGACCAGTGATGGAAATGACAGTCAGTCCTCTTCTTTTTCTAGCTCTTCAATTCACTCTTCAAGTCTTCTTCTTGAGTGCATTCCACCAGTGAGCCCATTCATGGCTCTGATACCATGTTAGATTTCATGGAAGCAGGAAGGAGAGCAACACAGAGTGAAGCAACATGCTTACACTCTCTATTCTTCTTCTTATTCATTTAGCACACACACATAGTGCATATACAACCTAAGGTCATAAAGACCATTCACACTAGAAGTAACACCGACTTATTTAATACACCTAACTAATCTAGCCAGACTAGCTGTGTCCAGCTCATGTCGGTCAAACACACATGTACGAGCTTGATATTCTAACAGTGATTTGGATGCACTAGGGTAGGAAAAAAACAAAGAAAAAGAAGAAAAACAAGCATCTGGGTTTTTGCTGTCATAACAGGGCATGAGGGTTTGATTCGTTTGCCGATTTGCATTTTTGAGTTTATTGGCTATTCTAGGTATATACAACTCTTCCCCTCCATCCATAGCTTTGATCTAGAGGTGTATATGACAGGCCATGACCTGAATCGTGTGATTCGGGTGATTTATCATTGCGCAAGAAAAAAACGCGTCGCGCTCGGCGTGTCCGAGTGATGGCGATTCTGGACCGAGTCCCAGAATCGGCCCTCGGCCCACCACCACTCAGACCACTTGACTCGGCCCGTCCGAGTGACCCACTCGGCCCGGTCGACTCGGCCAAAAACCTCATTCGACCCGTCCGAGCGACCCACTCGGCCCGGCCGACTCGGCCTCGGACATCCAGATTTGGACTGGCCAAATTTGACATTCGGACCAGTCACATTCGGCCCTTCCTACAGGGCCCTCGAACGGTCCGAATCGGGCATTCAACCCCTGCAATTCGGACCTGTTGGGCCGAATTTAGATTTTCTCAAATTTTAACTTGAAGACAGTGAAATTAACCGAGAAACCATACAGAGCCGAAACCATATCATAGATCGATCACTGGGCTGAAACTTAGAGCAAATAGTTCAAAATTTGGCTATAAACTGTCCTCCAAATTGTGCATGGATTTTACCGTAACGGCCCTGCGGGCCGGGGGGACTGCCCCCCCGGACCCTCGCAGAGGGGGCTTTGCCCCCCTCCGCACCTCCCCTGAGTAGGTTGGAGAGAAAACGCGTGCTGTGACAGGTCCTCCAAATTGGACCCTAGTGTAGCAATGGCTCTACGTGAGCATGGAGTCTCACTTGCAATAGAGCAACCAAAAGCCCATACCTGAACAGAGAGAAACAAAGACCCTAGAACATCAATGGGCCAATCTAGCCATCAAGGGCAAAAAGGCCACACCACGAGAACACAAAGACATTGTGTTCAAACCGTGTCTAGTTAGAGCAAAATGCAACTCCAGCAAGCTACAAATGTGAAGATGATTAGACATGACACTCTTGACGAGAGATGTACCTTGAATAGCTCTGCACTGACGATCCAAGACAGCAGTGGAGAATCCACATCTGGTCGTGCAGTCGAGAACTCAAGGGCATCGGTCAGAAGGCTTAAATTTACAAGCCAAGACTCGGAAGATGAAGACATAGTACCACCTGCTTATCTTAGGGTCAAACTCACTGCGAAAAGAGAGCATACTATTGATGCTCTAATTGATGAAGGAGCAGATTTTAATATCTTGACCTATGAATCATGGACCCTACTAGGCCAACCAAATCCTACACCGACTAGTGCAACTCTTAGCCCTTATGGGGGACACCCACAAGCACTCATAGGGAAGTGCAAAATCCTTGCGACAATTGAAACAGAAAGCTTGCCTATCCTATTTCATGTTCCTCCAAATAGTGCTAGCTACGAGAAAGAAACCCTCCTAGGAAGACCCTTCAAAAAGGCAACCAAATGTGAGGCCGACTATGTAGCACAGAGGATACACCTGACACTACCGGGTGTGAGGATAGTCACAACCTTTAGCAAGGGTGACCTCATCAACCCTCAAGGGAAAGGCAAGGAAGGTGCTGGCGTAATAGTCAAGCCTACTAATGAGAGCAAGGACTTGTTGGAAAAACTGATGCAAGAACAGGTCGAACATCGAGAGCCAGTGAGTGAGGCCATGCCTGAACCAAGTCGGTCAAGAGACTATGCCAAGGACATGCTTTGGACTTAAAATATTATAGAAGACCCCAAAAGAAGCCCAAGCCTTATAGACGCAAGCATCGATGGAGAGCTAGCACAATGCCACGATGGATATCCAAGGCGTTGCTTCGGGCTCAAGGGTATTTTGCAGGCAACCAATGGATTTGGGTGCCAAAACCCCTTGCTAAACCTCTGTGGTCGACTGAAGGCCAGAGTGCATCAAAAGCAACAAAGCACAAGAGGAAATCTAAGAGAAAATCTAGGTCTCGAGGAAAGAAAGAAAACATGAGTGTTCGAAAGAAAGAACCTCAACCTAGCATGCTTAATAAGCAGATGACATATGTAGCCATTGAGCGTGCACAAAAGCCATTAGTGCCCAAAGAGCCTTTGATTCCCCAAGAGGATAGGGGGCACCATGCTACTTGTAAGGTGGCTAATTGCTCAACAAAACAAATGGCACAATCGCCTTATAGCCTTGAGCAAATCATTCGGCCAGTGCCAAGTCCACCTAAGAGTCCTAGATCTCCTACATCTTCTTTTGCCAAACGGACATAGGAAGCACAACAGCAGTCGTCAAGTGTGGCTGCTCAATCCCAATCTCCATCTCCATCTAAGCTTCCAAATGTCCAAGAGGTGGGACATGACACCATCTGTAGCTCTCGGCCCAAGGATATGCCTGTGCAACCCAATGTGACCAGATCAACTCAAGCCCAATCTACACAAACAAACGCTCAAAGGGCAATAGAGGATGCGACCACTTTTGATTATCCTAAGGACCTGACACTGCAATCCACCAAGGGTAGCCAGCCCACTAAACTAATTGCTACTACTTCCAATCAGGGATCACAGCAGTCACAGCCCTTGGCCGTGACAATGCCCTATGTGGAACATGTCCTTAGTAGTTTACCTCTGGAGGAGGTGCCACAACCAACTTCCTCGAAAACTCCAATACTTTCAAAGTGCCTAAAGCCTAGGCTAGAGGAGTTGAACAGAGGGGAAGAGCTAGACTCCCCAAAAAGGGAGGCAGTTGTGCCCTCACAGCTTGGTAAGGCTATTCATCAGGCCACGACTATGTCCCATAAGGACACACTAGAGAGAGAGAATGCTGAGGCCCAACCAAGCACGTCAACGGTTGACCTAGTCTAGGGTCCTGAGTCGTTAAGAGATGCACCTTCACTAACCAAGAAAAAGAGGAGAAAACAACGAAGACAACAACAATTGCAGGTGGTTGCGGATCCCAAGGACATTGGGACGAAGAGTGCTGGAGAGCTGATGAATAAAGCATCGAGTCCATCCACCAATGAGCCCACTGATGCCTCTCCTAATAGCGGTGAAACCTCAGACACATCTGTGTGCTTTGAAAAACCAAAGCAACCGTTGCCATCAATAGTTGCTCGCAACACTCTATCCACTGACAACAGAACTCACATTGACCAATCAAGAGTGGATACAACGTCATCACAACAGGGTGACAAACCTATACCAGTCACATCCGAGGAGAACCATGACAAAATAGTAGTAAAACCTCAGGAAAAACACACAATCCTTGAGAGCATGAGCAATCCTAGCGTTGACTGATCTTGCTCATCTAGGCCTGAACCCCTAGCTATGCTAAAGACTAAGGAAACTCTTAGAACTTTGCATGAGATAGCAACCGAGCAAGCCTTCGTTGAACATAGAAGTGTCACAGAATGCTTAACTGAGTTGGAGGCTAAGCTCAAAGTGGTCGCACGTGTCTACGTCCTTGCGGACATGGGCACAATCCCCAAGGAGCAGCTTGGAGATTACTTGACCTTCCCTTTATCTTGGGAAGAGCAGGAACATCTTAACGAGCACTATGACAGGCTCCTATATGAACGCATGCGACTCATCTCTGACGAGGAAGTCGACGAACTGCGCTTAACTGTCACGTTCAATGAAGTGCTTTGCCGACCAAATCTCGTAGACATAGAGCAACTAAAGCAACTGTCAATAGGCCAGAGTCAATTTGAGCAGCGTTGGTGCGAAAGCTGCGTTGTTATGGCCGAACTAGGGGCTCAGATCATGATAGTCTTTGAGGAGCGATTGGCCAAATGGCAATCCCAAAGGGACCCAACCTATGTGGCACCAACTTCCCTTCGAGTGCTGACTGCCATTCGGGGTACAAACTTAGCTGGAACTAGCCAAGAGAATGCTCTGTTTGATAAAGTTCTCACTGAGGAGGAGTTACATATTGCCAGTAGACTCGGACAAGGGTCCATGCTACTCGATGTGGCAAAATATCTATCGGTATTGAGTAAGCTGCCACAAATACTAGATGCGTGTGCCACGCTCCAGTACAATCCCGGGTTCTACAATTGGTTTCTATCCTCGTGAGGTGACATGGATTCGTATATGTATATATATAGATGTATATATAAACAATGATTTTTGTGTCACCCTGTATAGATACTATCAACACACACAAGTAATGATAGTCAAGCGCAGGGAGAAGAGTTGGGTCTGACAGGCTAAGCTTCTCAAGTCCTCCTCTCATCACGCATTTAAAAGCCGTGTGACCATCCCCACCTCCAAGTGAAGGGCATGCAACCCACATTACCGCCATAGGAAGCCTTGACCAACAACTCTGATGGTGTAGACATGGTATAATCCCTTTCTATACACCTTCTTCCCTTTCCAGTCTATCCTTCTGAGGAGGAGCCCTGCCTAAATCCATGACCGCCAGCCGAGGTAACTCGGTGTGAACCAAGATCTGCTAATGGCAAGAGGCTAAATATACATTACGGGGGAAATCCCGCTACAACAAGCACTGCATGCCCCACCCCTCCCCTTCTTGTCCTATGCGCTTGATAACCCGCTCTATAATCCCTTACATATGAATGGTCTTATCATGTAACAAATCCTAATCCTTGATTTGCATCTTACAGGCCCCCCTGCAAGGAACGCATGGAGAACCAAGGGCAGCTAGCTTGCAAGGATGCTCTCCGCAGCCGACGGGAACATGCCACACATGCCCCCCCGTCGGTGCGCTGTGTGCCAACTCTTAAAAGGTACGCCAAGAAACGCGGCCTCAAGCGACACCGCCCCGGACGAAGGCCGAAGAATCTGTGGGCCAGGGGAGTGGACGCTCAGGGAGGCATACAAAATGTGGCGATGCCAGTTGCACAGACCCCCAATGCACGCTCGGGCACAAGGTGCTCACGAAGTGACAAGGCGGCCAGGGATAGGGCAGAATTTAATGAATTGTTTAAAGACATTTTAGAAATGTTAGTAGCCTGGGACCACACCATTCATGTCCCGGCCGACATGTTCCCTGCCCAGCCTCACGGGAGCCCCACACTAGCATCGCCCCGATCGTCTAGCCAACCGGACTCACCTGCCTTGTACCTATCGATTAAACCCCTATGATGTACAAGTAGCTTGACAAGTCAGCATGCCAGAATATTTTGTTTTTGATGAGTAAATATACACATTCCCGTTACCTCTCCTTAATGTATGTGACCTTAACAAGCAATGAAATAGGCATCCCAATAGGCATCATAGCATTCTGAAAAATTATGTCTTAACATGATTGCATTGGTCTGATGTACTTAACGCAAACAAGCATGTACTCTCACGAAGTGACAAGTTGATGTAGAATGACACAGGTCAATGTCTAGAAGCGTTTAATATTCAAGTCACCACAAGACCACCAACCCCACAAAGAACCATTATGGAGGAAGTGACAGGAATACCAAGAAACAAAAGCCATGACGGAAATGCCACTGGATGACAACCCAAGGACACCTCTGCAGAAATCACATATTGCAATTGAGCATGGCCGAAGCATAATCATCGATTACCTCCTCCTTCTTGGCCAAACTTTATGTTCGGGCAGGAGCCACGCTCTCAACAAGGGCGAACGTCTCTTCATCATCCAGGATTTAATTCGCAAGATGCTCTGCCCTTGTCCATGCACAGCACACTCCAAGTGCTACCTCAATTCATACAAAGATTGCAAATCTCTAGTGTATCTCTTCATCTCGACAATAGTTCCCCTAGCATCAAGGCTGGTGACACAATCATCTCTGTAATATCAATTCTTCATAGCCTTTGAATCCCAACATTTCTCAATCCCAATGAAAGGCTAATAGCCTCAATGTATGGCATTGATTGTATTCATTTTTCCCACCAAAAAAAAAAACACACACACACACACGATCACAGCACCGCACCTAGGGGTCCTCAAATTAGGTACGTCTAGTGACCTTGGTCGGCTGGCTCCGTCCCTAATCCCCTAGCCCTTTGTACATCCCCCACAATTGTTCAGGGCACATCAAGGGCAGGACATACCTAGGTAGCTCGCCTCGCCTATGGTTAGACCCCTCACCCTGAACCACTTGCCATTTCTCTTCCATCTCGATGCCATTACAATCAACAGTGATCAGCAAGGCATGAAAGACACTGGAAAAGTATACTATAATTTTCAAGCACTACAAGTAGTCACTAGCTACCAAGAGCTAGACATCAGAAGCTCAATTATGCTACATGGCCTTGACAAGACCATAATGATGTCTCAAGCAATCTTCAAGTGTACTCCCTGTCTTCATCGACAAAATTTTCCATCAACTTAGCCCCTTGCTTCACTGAACCAGTTATACAAGGAACCAGGATGACAGTCTTCTAGCTAAGTAATACCTAAATATGCACCAGCACTCACATAATATCTATACCAAAGTATATACACAGTTTGGGTCCTCAAGTGCAGGACAATACTCCAGGCTTGCTTCGAGTTTGACCTGTCTCCCAAACTAATCAAAATATGTCTTGTGCACGCTATGAAGACTAGCACTACCCCTTAGGGAGAGACCACATGAGAGGTTTTCAATTGCAGGTGTTGAAGACTCTAACAAAAGTGTCGTTCGCTCTTCATCAACACCCAACTCTGAATGCTTATCCCTTAATATCCGACAAGCCCGCAAAGAATCGTCATGTGCAGAATCCCCAACAAACCAACATTTGTGCTGACCAGCCCTACCGCCAACTCCAACAGCCTTCCACCAGCCACCTTGGCCACCAACAGGCCCCCAGGACCTTCTTCCACACCACCACCAACACTCCTCCACGGAAACCACAGGCGTCCTTGTCCCACGTCTTCGGTGCATGCTACAGCCTGCTACCTACGACGGTGAGTGCCATGGGATTGGCACTCGTCTAGGAGGGGGGTAATGTTAACCCCAACATGAAGAAAGCAAAAGGAAATAAAAAAGACACAGGACAAAGGTGGAAAAAAGGTAGCCCAACTAAAGAAAGAATAGGAGAAAAGGCCAAAAGTGCAAGGGCAATCTTAAAAGTCCAAGGCAAATACAAAAGGGGAAATGTGCATTTTAAAATAAAAAGGCGCACCCTGAAATCTTGTAAAAGAGTGCCGGGCTCTCACCCGTGCAATTTGTAAATGCAGATGGGCGGTGGAAAGGAAGCTAGGAAGATAGAAGGACAATGGGAAAAAGGGCCTAGGCTACGGCCGGCCATGTAAAAAAGGGGAAAAAGGGATAACCGCCCAAAAGGGATTTAGGGTTTTGTATATAAAGTTGAAAAGTGAATGAGAAGCTCATTCTTGTGTGTGGCCAAAAGTGGCTCTCCTCTTCTTCTTCTTCTTCTTCTTCTTCT
The DNA here is from genome assembly GCF_053477565.2 of Lygodium microphyllum. NCBI lineage: Eukaryota > Viridiplantae > Streptophyta > Polypodiopsida > Schizaeales > Lygodiaceae > Lygodium > Lygodium microphyllum. The sequence continues at coordinate 32,783,371 of NC_141149.1, forward strand.
TGCTTGCTTGAGCTTGTGTTTGAGAGAGGGAGTGTGAGAGTGTGAGGGAGTGAGTGTGTGAGGGCGAGGGACCGAGGAGGAGAAGCTCTCCATCTTCTCCTCTCTTCTTCTCTTCTCTTCTCTTCTCTTGTCTTGCTTGCGGCAATGGAGCTTGGAGCTTGGAGCGGGAGGATCGCTTGAAGCTTGCACTTGGATTGTGGAGCTACCGGAGTGTGCGGGAGAGGAGGTAACTTGAACGGCATAGAGGTAAGCTCACTACACACGTAGATATGGATGGCGCGTCGATTATGTGAGAGGTAGCCATTAGTGCTCGGCTTGGAACACTTGAAACAATAAGCGGTCCGTGGGTCTTGGCGGTTGAGCGAGAGCTCCCACAACATGCAAGTAAATTGCCTCTTTATCCCATGAGTCCTCAAGAAACCATTGAACTCATTAGAGAGGTACTCTCCCCCTCCATTTGATCTCAAGTACTTTACTTTTAAGCCTGTTTCTGTTTCAATAGCTGCCTTAAAAGATTTAAAGTACTCAAACACATCACTTTTTTTCTTCGTGAAGTATACCCATAGCTTCCTTGAATAATCATCAATAAATGTGACAAAGTATTTGCTGCCACCAAGAGATACATTCTATGTAGGCCCCCAAACATCTGTATGCACTACATCAAGTATTTTTCTACTCACTTCTCTATCATACGAAAAGGGTTGTCTTGCCTGCTTACCAAACTGGCATGCTTCACAGACTTTATGCAATTCTACAACTCTAAATGGAGGCAACCCTGTAACCAATCCTCTGGACTACATTAATTTTAGCCTTTGCACATTTGCATGTCCAATATATTTATGCCATATTTAAATATCTGCAACTACTCCTTTTCCTTTAGCATACATAATAACATCCATTGCAGGAATTCCAGCATCTAAAGTGAACATTTGGCCAACTCTACTTCCTTTTGCAACCAACCTGCACTTATCATTAAAGTCTTCTATAAAATAACCTTTTGCATTGAATTAGACCTGCAACCCCTGCTCTATCATTTGGCCAACACATACTAGATTCTTTGTAATTGATGGCACATGCAATACATTTGTCAGACTCTTTGTCTGGCCATCATACAAGGACATGCTATGGATAGTGGACAGATCTCAGAATGTTAAGCAGTGATCCCCACATAGTTGGACGTGGTGGATTACAAAGTTCCAACTATTCAAGTTGAATACTTGGGTAGTAATTTTGATGATGTACTGCTAGCTAGAGGTTCAAGAGTTAATATTCTTCTTGAAGAGTTGTATTTGGCACATAAATTGCTAGGACTTATGGCACCACCATTTCAAGTTAAAATGGCAGATCAGCGTAGACTTTAGCCATTGGGGATACTAAAGAATCAACTTATTGGAGTGGCCGGGCTGAAGTTCAAGGTAAGCTTTGTCGTTCTCCGTATGGAAGGTTTAGAGGATTCATATCACATGCTGCCAGGAAGACCTTGGTTTAGATTAGCAAAGCTAAAGCAAGATTCTAATCTTGCCTTGTATCTGTTCACAGAACCATCTATATTGTGCTTCACCTTATAAACCCACTTACAGCCAATTGCATTCTTACCTTTAGGCAAAGGTACCAATTCCCATGTGGCATTTGCTTCCAAGGCATCCATTTCTTCATCCATGGCTTTCTCCCATTTTTCTTTTCCCATGGCTTGCTCAAAAGAAGTGGGTTCTGGTTCCTGTATCACTTTGACCATATATGCATAGTGAATGGCTGTAAATCCATCATATTTCAACCTATCCACAGGATACCTAGCTCTAGTAGACATGTGCAAAGTAGGTTCACTCCCAAGTGCTCTCAAAACATCCCTGGTCTTCCTTACTCCAGGTGTAACAATAGAAGGAATACCCAACTCATCATCAATGCTCTGTTCTGAGCCACTGGATTCACCATCCACATAAGAGTGACCTGCATTCACATCAAACATGGGCTGATCTACCTTCTCTTTTCCTTTTCGTGATACCTGCATACCACTATGTGCATTGCTTTGAGAAGATTCTCCTGATCTCAATCTGCCTGTCCATGGCGAAGAATGTGAACCACTGCTAGAGGATGTTCCAGGTCCACTAATATCTTGTGACTGCTGCTGTGAATTCTGTGCAGCATTACCATTTTGTGCATCTACATTATCAATCACATTTACTGGTTTATACCAGATACTCATCTCATCAAAAACAACATCTCTGCTTACTGTAAACTTACGAGTAGAAGGGTTATAGCATGTATACCCTTTCTGCTGTAGAGAGTAACCGATAAAGATGCACTTCTCAGCTTTTGGATCCAACTTGGATCTCAACTCAGCTGGCACATGAACATAGGCAATGCAACCAAAAATTTTCAAATGAGAAATATCTGGTTTCCTACTAGTATACCTCTTCTCTGGAGTCATCCCATGTATTGCTGCAGTGGGAGTCCTGTTCATTATGTAGACTGCTGTAGCAATTGCTTCAGCCCAGTAAAAATCTGGCAAGTCTTTTTCGTTGAGCATGGCACGAGATACCTCTCCAATATGCCTATTTTTCCTTTCTGCAATTCCATTTTGTTGTGGGATATGACTGCATGAATATTGCTGCTTTATAGGGAACCTTTTCAATGTGTAAAATTGGATGGCATGAATCATCACCCATCTGCACATAACCTTGGTTTTGTAAGTCCTGCATCTCTCCAAACCACTCAACATGACTGGTGATGCACCTGAATCGACATACCATACATCAATATGTGTCCCTTTTCCTGTAACTGCATTCATCATATGCTGCATAACAAACAGATGCTCTTTTTTATCTTCATTCTGTCGTTAAAACGATGCATAGTTTCCTTGTTGCAATTTACCACTGCACATATCATTCTTCTTTGCATAGTAATGGGCTGCAATATGGCCTGTTTTGCCACAATAATGGCAAACAATAGTAGAATTTCAAGAACCTCTATTCTGCCATCCACCTCTTTCTCTAGAGCTCCCCCTATCTCTAAAGTTTCCTCTGACTCTAGAAACCTGCATTTCACCAAACTGTTGATTGAACCTGTTTTGCTGGTTATCGCCAGTACGTCCCATACCACGGCCTCTCGAAGAGGATCTGCCATGTCCCCTTCCTGAAGTCGAGTAAAATGCTTGGAAATATTCACCATTTTTTTCAGATGAATCACCCTGCATATTGATCTCTTCAATAATCATAAGAGAGATTAGCTCATCAAAAACTGGAAATGGCTTCCGTACATATACTGAAGTAACAAATGATTTCCATGCCTTCTCATTGTTAAGGCCACTCAGAGTGGATGAAACCAAATCATCATCATCTGACATTGCATCAATTGCTGCTAAAGCATCTGCAATGCTCCTCACCTTCAACACATACTCATTGACAGACATTTTCCCTTTCTTCAAGGCATTCAAATCTTTCTTGAGTTGAATCTTTCGTGCCTTTGTATTTACTAAAAACATGCTCTCAAAAATTGTCCAAGCTGGATGTGAAGTTTCTGCATTCTTGATATGTTCTAGCATAGTATTATCAATGACTGCAGATAGCCAGTACATCACCTTTTTGTCTTTCGAATTCCACTCTTTCCATGCTTTTAACTCATTTGCTATCGGAGGGATACCTAGCTCTGGCTCCTTTTCTTCACTTGAAATAAACTCATAAAGGCCTTTTCCAATGAGGAAGTTCGTTACACACAACTTCCATGAAGGGTAGTTGTTCTTGTCGAGCTTCTCATTAATGGGATTTCCATTGTTCTCTACCATTATCACAAACAAGGATACAACACAGCAAGCTAGTCTTTTGCAATCTTTCACCACACGTGCATAGCACTACACCAAGCAACCTTTTTCACTGATTGCTCAATAATACATGTAATCTGCAACTTGTTTGTAGATAAACCTTATGTTTTCTTCTTGCAAACACCTCAAAAATTATAGATTCGCAATCTATAACATGCGCACCCACTTTCAGTCAATATAGTTGAAAGCATAGTGTACCCTGAAACTGCTGTCCGCAACCTTGCGGCTCTAAAACGGGGCCTGAAACGGCCTCAGACGCCCCAAATAACTGTGGGAAAAATCCTAAAGGGCTAATTTGCAGAATATACAGTGATCTGCTTGCACACCAAGTCTCACAACAATCTGAGATTTTTGCTCGATCCTGCTTCTGGTGCCTCCACAGGCACTATCCAAGAGAGAGAGTGGAAGAATGGGAGAGCTTCTTACACGTTGCTTGATTGCCCGAATGTTGCTTCTTCTCCTTTACTTCAGCCTTCGAAATTAGCCTCTCTTAGTGGCGCAGCTCTGATACCATATCAAGAATCACGTGATGGGGGGACTTGCTTGAGCTGCTGTGCCAAACACACACTGTATATACGAGAGAAAGCTCACTCAAGAATACAAGAAGAGAGATAGAGACCAAAAATGTTTTCTTGCTGGTTTTTTCTTCTTCTTCCACACACTATACAATGTACACACAGTATAGATAAGATACAACATAAAGGAAAGTGGCCTACTAAGTCAAACAGTGCATAACTGACTACACTAATCGACTGGTGCTATGTCTTTTCCAGCTGTAGGTAGGTGTAACAAACTAAATATAATAAGTGATAAGTTAGTGGCCATGTGAGTATCATAATGGCCAACAACGTGCTAAGTGTAGACGTGTGGAGCCATCTAGCCAGGCAGTCCATCATCAATGTCCGCACATGTTGAGCTTGCCATCTCAACATCTTCCAATCTTGGATCCTTTTTCTTTGTGGAAGAAGATGGTTGATTTGATGATTGCTCTTCATCTACTTTCGCAAGCAAAAGAGTGAAGATACATGACTTAGCATTGATTTCCTTTTGTAATTTCTTCATGGAGATAAGTTCTATATGTTTGTGGTCTATGCCTTTCAATTCTATGTGTTGTCCTTGACAATTAAATTCCATTTGCATTTGTTCCAACTCTAAAGTGAATGTGCCAAGTGTCTTCAGTCAATTACATCTAATAACAATGTCAATAGGCTCCATATCCAAAGTGATCGTCCACTTGTATTGTGCAAGAGGGCGATACTCAATTGAAGTATATGGACACACTTCTTTACTAGACTCATATGCATCATTGGCTACTTGTATCCACAAGGAAGAATCCATATCAATGGGTAGCAACTTTAGTCCGTTCAAAGATTTGGTGTTAACAAAGCTATGAGTGTTGCATGTATCCACTAAAATATATGCAACCTTGCCATTAATAAAACTGTAATATCTCCGCACAATAAAAGTTAGTTGGTTGGTTCGAAAGTTAGCTAGTCAATTAATAAGTTAGTAAGTTTACTAACTAAAGACTAATTAAGGTAAAAACTAACTAATATTAATTGTTAATAATTTTTATTTAATTTAAAATATTTTATTTAAAAAAATCAAGAGTCGTAAATTCGATATTTTTCTCGAATTGGCAAGGACCGTAGCCACCCTTCACATAAATTGCAATGTGAACGAGACTTATGAGTTATATTAATCACTAGGTTAATGTATATAGTTTGGATGGTCCAAAAATATTAGATTTTGGGCAAAACTAGTATATTTTAGATACTTTAGATATTATCCTAAAAAAAGATATGGAGATTTTTAGAAATTGGATGTCATTTAAAAGAAAAGACAAGATATATTTTAGTTAGTTTGGAGATTTTATAAAAAGAAAAAAATAAAGAGAGGATTTGCGAAATCGCGTGTGTCGCGATCGCAGTACACAGGCAGTGGACAGCACTTCGAAATAGAGAAAAGAAGAAGGAGTGAACTGAGAGCTTTCTAACCAAGTGTCTTGGAGTTTTACCCCCCTTTCGGAGCCAATGGAACCATCAGATTTATGATTTAAGCATCAGATCACTGATCTTTCCAAGATCCCCCTCCATAAAGAGCTCCACTTCTCAACCACAAGCACTCTTCTCTAATTCACTATAAATATGAGGCATGGGAGAGGCATAAGAAAAACGTAAGGAGACCCTGAAAGGCTGCAAGAGAGAGGGAGAGAGAGTATATACCCCTCCAAGAGATTGTGAGTAAGAGCTTGAGAGAGAGAGAGAGAGAGAAGAGTCACCCCGAGAGGCTGCAAGGAAGAGAATTAGCCCAATTCCCTCTATCTCGATCCTCGACTTAACCATATTCTCTTACGCTCCCCCATCTAGAATCTATTCCACCTTCCTAATCTCTTGAGTCTACTTTCGGACGATGGCCTCCAAGTGAAGAATGTCGTGTGCGGATGACAATCCTACAACCAGCAACAAGGCTTCGGGCAAAGGCATCACTGTCAATCCAACTGCAGTTTCGGTCGTAAGTAATGTATTATCAAATTGATAGATGCTTGCTTTGATTCTCGTATGAGATACGTTAGGCCCCATACTACGATGCACGAGTATAGGTTATGGGAAAGGATAAATTTCATCTCACCTACTCAGAAGATGGAGTTTGTAAAGTGCATATATCAAGGGAAGATAATTGCACCTAGTTACATATGATTTATTTGCTAGTAGAGTAATTACAAGGAAGAATTAGTCAAGTGTTATGAATGGCATAGCCGTCAAAAGAACGACATTAAAAGATTGTGCATACAAGTGCTAGATTAAAGTATAGTCAAGGGTTACAAATGGCATAATTACTAAAAGAAGACGACGTTGAGATTCATGAATAGAAAGTACTAGTTTAAAGTTTAGATACTTCAAAAGTACTTAGCCTAAGAGCCCAAATATTAAGAAAAACTAGATTCTAGCTCAATGCAAGGCCTGTTGGAGTCTAATTACTTGAGATCATCTCGCACTTATCTTATCAAGTATTTACATGTTATGCCTATAACATGTTTGATATATGAGGATAATTTTCTAGTTGCCTCATGACTTGACTAAGAGCTAGTACAAGAAATGTTTTCTTGGAAAATGATATTAGGCTGAATGCCTTGTTTGTGCTTGATTCTTAAAGGATTTAATTAAGGAAGGATATATTGTACGGGTGGATCACCTCCATGGTTGCACCGCATATTAACTCGAGAGGGCACTGCTCGATTCATGGGCCGAAGGTCGAGTGGTGAAAAGGCCAACCACGGAAATGATGTTTCGCTCCTAGACAACTTGCTGGTCAGTTGGAGCTCTGGACACCCCTTGCTAAGTCTAGAATGGAGTTGAAGACCTCCGTGGCCCCCAACATCTGGACATGTTGGGAGATCCTATTCTAGATAAAGGATTGAGTTTGTGGTGCCATGTGAATTGAACCAGTTACTTCTGCAGGGCAGAAGGGATACTTATGTTGGACAGAAGCAAAACATAATTTCTCATGTATGGGCGGGAGACAAAGATTAACTTGAAGATAAGTTAAGGAACTTGTTTGAACTTGTTTGTCAATAGATTACTTTGCTCTGTTTTCGTGTCTGTACTATAAGTTATGCGAATGAACCCTGTTCCCTAAAAGGCTTAATTAATGAAGCTGGCTTTAAGTGTCACACATAAATGTGGTAGGACCTAATTAGAAAACTAAAGCTATTAAGGGAAGCGGGTGGGCAGAATCCCCAACAGGTCCGTCCTACGGTAGGGTGGTCCCAGAGAACTGGGAGGCTCCTCACAAGGTTTACCATCTTTGACCTTAGAAATTGTTAGGATAGAACCTCAATTCATGCCGTTTTAGGGGACCGGAATGGGACTATGCCCTATGGGCAGAGAGGTTGAGCAAAACATCCCTCTCGTTTCCCATTCTCTTTGAACCAAGTGTGGCATGGATCTGCTTCAGATTGGGTATCTCTGCGTAAAGTAGGATGTCCAAAACCCGATGCTAAAATGCTAACAAGAGACCTTGACAACTAGGAACTCGAATTTTAGGTCGATCCTAGTGGGTTCGGTCGTGAACGTTCCCTTGCGAGGCGGATTCGGGAAACCCTAGGCGACAAAACTCGAAACATTCCCTGGGAGTGCCGAGCAGTGATGCTTAGATTCGTTTCTTGATAGACCGCTAAAAGAGTGCCTGGAAAGCCGATGGACGGGCACCTCACAAAAACCTTTGAGTCTAAGTGTATTTTTCCCTTTACAACCGGTCCATGCATCATGTGAGATGGTACACAAGGAAGCGCGAGAATCATGAGTGCCACCCAAATCAAATGGAAATCCATCCATGGGATCATAGAATCCTTTGTTAGTGGCATGCTCTTCTTCATGAATCTCTTTAACCATTGGGTATGCATCAACATGCAGTAAATTTCCATCTTGATCTTTTTCTTCTTCAACTTCCACATCTTGAGTGATCACCATATTGATTTTTGAGTTCTTAAATTTACACTTTAGCTTATGATCTTGTGACCACTTCTCCCCACATTTGAAGCATAATCCTTTTGCATGCATTTCTCTAAGCTTATCGTGAGGAAGGAAGTTGTTGTTAGAACTGTTTTGGGACAATTCAGGAGCATTTTCAACTCTTGAAAAAGTACCTCTTGTCTCAGCCATATTTTTGAAAGTTTGCCCTTGTTTTTGTGCATAATTTCCACCCTATTTAGAGGCATGGATAGTGGGAAAAGTTGGCACTTTGCTGTTATAATTGTTTTGACTGTTATAACCCTTGTTTCCTTGCTTAAAAGAGTCTCTTGATTGGCTGAAAACTTGCCCATATTTTGCAGGTTGATTGGAAACATTATTGCCCATACTTTTTTGTTGGAAATTTTCTACATCTCTCTTGTACTTCAATGAGTATATTTTAGCCAATTGTATGGCCTCATGTAATGTTTTTGGTTGTTGAGCTCCTACTTTAGATGAGACAAAAAATGTATTTATTCAGCTTAGCAAAATCTGAAATGCCTTCAACATACATGGAGAGATTCAAGTAGGTGTTAGAATAGTCTCTAATGTACATTCCTCTTTGGGCACATGCATATCATCTTCTTTGGAGCCTTTCTTTTTCCAAAGCAGAAATCGGCATAACCTCAAGATGAAGAGCCATGAAATAAATCTTGGCTTCTTCCCTTCTAGGATAAAGGGTGAAGTAAAATTTAAGCTTATTAATCCACTCCTCGTATTTTGAAGATGAAGTGTTATCCCCTTTGAAATTAGTGATATTGATCTTTTCATTATATTCTTTTTCATTGGAAGATGGCTGCCCATAAGAATGTTTCCTCCATGAATCTTTGTTCCATGAGTTTTGCCTAAAAGTAGGTGGCCTAGAACTATGAGATGAGGGTTGACCATTTGAAACATACTCTTGGTTTGGGATGTCATGGACTAATCTTTGCTCATCATATCTTCCATCTTCATGAACTTGATTGTTGACTGCATTTTCTTTTTGTACATTTGAGGACTGATGATAAAAAGTCTTGTAGTAGAAGGGGTCACATCCATGATAATCATTATCCCATCGAGTGTTGTCTTGTTTCCCTTCATGTCTATGATTATCTTTTGGGCTGCTAAACTGAGGCCTTGGGGTATGAACACCATGGATTTGTGAAGGATGATGGTTGCCCCTCACTCTTGATGGTTCTCCCCTTTCAAAAGTGTGCATAGCTGGCTGAGAACTCTCTTTTTTTGGATAGGAAGGATTACCAACAAAAGGGATTGCATGGAAATATTCAATAGTTTGAGGTTCCCTTTGTGGCTTGCTCCCAATTTCCTTTATAGCTGAGATGAGTTCTCAGAATAAAGATTTGTTGCTTTGCTGCAAATCAGAGATTCCCTTGTTTGCTTGTGCCATCCCTTGCAACAAACCTTGATTCATATATGTTAAGCCTTCATTCAAAGTCTTCAAATCCTTAGAAAGGCCTTCATTAACATGTCCCAACTCATTTGACAGTAAAAGATAATCATTCACTGCATGTACTTCATGTATGCCATGCCATCCTTGATGTGTGCTGTAAGAAATCTCAATGATTAAATATTCATCTATTTGTTCAACATTATGGGCTTCATTTGTGTAATTCTTATCCTCTTGAAAGTCCCTGACATGATCATTCAATGCTTCAATAATGGGGTCTTTCTTCTTATTCCTAGCCATTAGCAGACAGTGATGTAATAGTAGATAGTTTGTCAATTAATCCCAGGTTTCTATCAAAATATAGCACCAATCCCAATGCTTAATAGCTCTATGGAAATATTATTATATGGGAATATACTAGATTTCAAAAGATATGAACTTGGGTTGGCTACTTCGGGTGGAACAATGTCAAACAGTGTCCCCCATATATACTGTTTGGGTGTTGTCTCACTATACCTAGTGTCAGAAAATCAGCAATAACTTGAGCTCCCGATATCGGATTGCCAAATTTTTTTATTTAAATTGAAGTTTAGGATTCCTCTTCAAACAGAGCTATCAAGTTCTCAATTTGGATCAAGACAAAATTGTATGTAATAGAATCTTCAGGTCTAAATAGGAGTTTCATGCACCTTATCGACCACCTGTAAGTACCCTGTTTGACCCTGTAGGAATACCTTGAGTAGAGAAATCCCTTGTAAATCACTGTAAAAACTAGAAGAGGATTATGGGACACCTGTAGGGCTCAATGATAACCTGTAGGTTGGTAGGTACCTACTATAAGACCTGTAAAAACTCTGTTCACTACATGTAGGTATCTTGAAAATAGGAGATGCCATGCACCTCTTCCAATCTTGTTCCAATGGAACCTTCAACCACTTGTGGTACCTTGAATAGGGTTGATCACTGATGTACTACTTCCAAAATATGATAATGCGGAATGTACCTGCACCTAAATTTGAGAATTGCATGGGCTCCGAGATAAGATAGGTGTGCAAAGTTCCACATCAAGCCGGGTTGTGCATCCCTTTAGGGTCATAATCGAGAAGGGAGGGTCACCTCTCTTTTGTCTTCCTGACTCCTTAGCATCCACTTTTCCTCACGGGAATCAACATAGCAAGTACATTCTTAGTACATTCTAATAGCTAATCAAACAAGGATGCTATGCATTGGCTGAAAAATCCTTTAAAATCTTCAATGAAATGCAAATGGGTATTGGGAAATGACTAAATGGAAAGGGCTATGGATAGGGCATTACCCTTTTGTAGTGACTCACTACTTTTACAATATTCCCACTTACCATTTTCATTAATATTTTAGTTCTATAGCATCAATGTTTAATCATCCAACAAAAAACCAAGCCAAGTAGGTAGTGAGTAGCATTTATGCAGTCAAATCAACATCAATATTTGAATGGGTAGGAATGAAATTCATCAAGCAATCACTCTCTTATGAACAATAGGACTGGTTCAACAATTGGATGAAAAGAGAGATTAAGCTAAAAGCAATAGCATAACCTCTTTAATGTTGATGAAGAGTAGTGGATGAATCCAACAAATCAATATTCAACATAAACCACCATCAATGGACCAAGATTGGAGATCACAAGGCGAGCTTCAAGAGAACCTTGTCCAATATGAATGCTCCCATATAATTTTCGGCTCCTGATCAATTAGATTGCTCCAATGCAATCAAGAGAGTCCACTGATTTGATAGGAGTCTATAATGGCTTGTTGGAGCACATCCTTTGAGCTTTGAAGAACGTAAATTCTTATTGGAATCAAAGATTCTTGTTGAGAGTGGAAAAAGATTGAATTTTTGATTGATTTTTGTTGTTTTTGAGGTCTGAATGGTTGATTTTTGGTGGATTTTGAGTGATGTTTGGTTGTTTTTGGAAGTGTTTGAGAGTGTTTTGGATGATATTGATTATGTTTTGGAAGCTCATGATGATTCTTAGTGGAAATATGAAGCTCTGTGATGTTCTGATAGGTTCTATGGTTCTGATGTCTTCTGTTTAGCTTCTATTTTGTTCTGATTGTCTTCTATATGAAGCATGGATTGATGATTGATGAAGGTTGAGGTCTTTTGAAAGCTTATTGAATAGTTTTTGATAGTTTGGAATGGTTTTAGTATGAGTTATGAGGATCTGCTGTTCTCTGATGACCTTCTGTAATCCTTTGTAGACTTTCTGTAGAGCCTCTGTCTCTACTCTGTCACTGCTCTATTCCTATTACGTTCTGTTCTGTAGATCTTCTGTAAGTGTTCTGTAGAATGTATGTGTGACTTTGGGAAAGTTTTCTAACTTTTGGAAAGGATGAATCTAAGTTCAAAAGAGCTAAAACAAATGGAAAAAGAAACTGTTGAAGACTGAAGAGAAGACTGAAGAGAAGACTGAAGTGACATTGACAGTAGTGAGCTATGAAGAGACACTGTAGCGGCTCTGGTGCCCTTTCATACCTCCCATACCTCTTGGGAGGTGCATCCATGACCTAATAAGGATTATTAAGTGTCATTCTTGAGTATTGTAGTGAAGAGATGATGCACTATTGATAAAGAGAGAGAGAGAGTCAGAGATAGCCAATTCTATTAAAAACAATGTATCTTCCTATGAGAGATTGAGAGAGAAAACTATGAAGACAATGAAGATGAATACTATGTGATTATTTCCATTCAAAAGTGGTGTATTATTTTCTGTTCTTGTTTGTTATGATGGATTCTGTGAAGATGTTGAAGATTATGGTTGATTCTATCAAATCCTGGGAGATATCTACTATGATGATGCTTGAAGATTTGTTGTTTTCCTTGTTTTGGTCATCTAAAGAATGAAACAAAAGCTTGTTGATGTTACAAGATATATTTTATTACAGTAGAATCCTCTTTTCCTTGGTTTCTCTCTTAGGGCTCCATGTTTTTGGTGCACAGCCAGGGAAACTTGCCATCAACAAGCATCAGAAGAGGCTGAAAATGAAGAAAATGGCATTGCCAAGAAGAGAAGAATTCAATGTATGTTTGCAAAGTTTCTTCTTCCACTGAAGAGTTGGAGATCCTTATTGCCAAATCCTCTTTCCACAAGAAGTTCATCCCACAATGGCAAAAACATATTACCATCACGATGCAAGCTCTATGTGGTGGACTATTTCCTCTTCCTGTTGAAGTAGCACAAAACTTTCATCTTGGTGGCAAATTGTTTGGGAACAAACTGAAGGGTAGAAACAGAGAGAATGACCATCCATGGACGATTTGGCATTCATTGAGAAGTTTCTAGACATTATCAAGTGTGAGATCGTGAAGAAGCTTCAGGAGTCGTGCTCTGTGGAGGTTCATAAAAATAAGAAAGAAAAGAGTTGGAATTTGTTCGTGAAGAAGCTTCAGGAGTCGTGGTTTGTGGAAGTTTCTAAACATTATCAAGTGTGAGATCATGAAGAAGCTTCAAGAGTCGTGGTCTGTGGAGGTTCATAAAAACAAGAAAGAAAAGATTTGGAATTTGTTTGTGGATGCTCAATAGCAAGATACATGGGATGCTTGGTGCACTGACAATCTTCTGTTTTTCCAATAAGCAACCCACTAGAAGTTTGTAGATAGAGTGTTCTTTACAATATACAGTATTGAAACCATCAGAAGTTGGCATTATTATGATGGCACAACAACGATTCTAAGAAGAATGAGTTTTGATACTTTCATAACGGAATATCTCCCCCTCTGTAGTGGTTTGAAAGCTGAATTCAGAGATGTTGAAAATAAGGAAGTAGAAGAGATGTTGGCCAAAGAATCCTCCAAAGACTGAAGTCCCTCTTTGATTCTATTCTATTGAGTACAGATCAACTGGTTGGAGCCAACCCCCTGATGAATGATGTAATCAAGATGCAAGCGTTAGAACGAGTCTAGAGGTACATGAGAATAGAGAAGGCAAGAATCAAGGCTAAGAACGAGCTTGCAGCAGAAGCCTCCTTTGATGCCCTAAAAGCACTCTTTATAGAAGTCCCCATGGTGACTCAAGGTCCCCTTCTTAGTCAGATTTGTCCTAGAAATATTGATGACAGGCTAGCAAATGTAGTCCCATTGCCAATTTTTAAGGGAGAGTACAATGAAAACCCTGATCTTCATGTAGCAGAGTTTATGGTAGTACGTATGGCTAACAATGCCAAAACCCTTGAGCATTAGTTATAGCGATATTCCCCACCACTTTCAAGGGCGCGGAGTTTCAATGGTATGAGAGACAAGAAACATGAACTTTTAGCATATGGGATGACATGAAGTTGGCCTTTTTCACTAAATTCAAGTGTGAAGGTTTTGAAGAGCGGATGTGAGAGGAGTTCATGAACCTAAGTTAGTCCTCTAGAGAAAGAGTAGAAGCTTATGTCTTGTGAATGGAATCCATCTTGAAGAGATAGATTAACCATCATTTGGATGAAGGTATCCAGAAAGGAGTGTTCCTCAGAGGCCTACAACCAAAAGTTTGCAAGTTCGTGGAATTGAGAAGACCAATCAATCTACAAGCTGCAGTGGAAAGTGTAAGATTGTATGATGAAGTGGAAGCAAGGTTGTCAATGACTCTAGGAAGAGGAGTCTTACCTCCTCCCATGCCAGGAATGGTATACCCACCAAATGCAGTCCCAGGGATAGTTTCCTACCTTTATTTCTAGATGCAAATAGTGACGTAGTACAATGCACCTAATCCACAGTGGTTGCAAATAACAATGCCTCAAATGATGGTTCAACCACAACATCAGTGGCCTCAAATAGTTTCTCCAATGGCGACTCAACAATAGTGGAACCCTACCAACTGGAATCAACAACCCCAAGTCTCAACAAGAGCTCTAAATCAAAACCATAACAGAGGACCCTTTGAATCAACCCAATCTGTATATGCAGTTTTTACAGAAGCTTCCCAAAACCCTACTACAAGTACTTCAGGGGGTGAAAATCTGAAGGACTACCTGTCCAATTCAGTCGCAAGTATCAAGAAAGAGTTTATGGATGTGATTATAGAGCAACTACAGACGTTGAAGGTGAATACCACTAATATATCTACTCTTGTGGGAGCTAGGAGAGATGTGATGCATTCTAATACATGGTGCAGAAAGTGCCATCAAGCGGGACATTTAGCCACTGAATGTACCCAAAAACCAACCATTCCTGGAGCCTTCTGTTCCTATTATTTGCGAAAGAACCATACAGAGGATATTTGCTCTCTGAAATAGATGCACGAACGAAGACAGAAAAATGAAAACGCAAGATTCAATTTGTTAGAATCCAAAATGACAACACAGTACATTGGACCAAAGCCTAGGGAGTTTGGTCCTAATTTTGGTCCATGGAGATTTCCCTCTCAAAGTTACAGAGGACGACAGTTTGGCAGTGGTTAGAGATCCAAGGTGGAATGTTACAGATGTGGAGAAAAGGGTCATATCTCCCCAAATTGTCCAAACCCTAGAAGATTTGTGGATTATAAGCCCTTATGCAGCCGATGCAAAGGAGAAGGCCACACTACAATGGACTGTCCAAGTCCAACCCCTGTCAAGGCCAATGCCACTGATAGCCAACAGAAGGCACAAGAGCATGCCTCCAATTTGGTAGAGTTAGAATTTTCTGCTATTACGTGTGCCAAGAAGAAGAAACCAGTTGTCCAGAAAGAGAATAACTTCCCTGCCAAGACTGTGAAGTTCAACCTGCCAATAGAGGGACAGAGCAGTACATGATAGAACAGTGCAGTACAGAGCACTGCAGTGCCACAGAGAGTCACAGAGACAGTCCCAGGAACAGGACCAGGGGTCCAAGAGATAGACGATATAGAAGCACCTCCAAAAATAGAGGAAGTGCCGATGCTGACATTGCTAGAAGAAAAAGGAAAGATGAAAATGGGTGTAGCCCCATTCCCCAGCAGGCTAGAGAAGCCCTGGATCCTATCAAAGAATATGACTTAGTAAAAGACCTAGACACTTTTAAACCAAACTTAACTTTCCAAAATTTGCTGATGCTGTCTCCCAACTATGGAAAGAAATTCAAAAGCATCTTGACTAGAAGACGTGGACTAAGGATTGCTCCCCCAACAACAACAAAGTACAATAGAGCCTCAGAATCTGTGAAGGAAGTGGATGTGGCTAACGCCTTCCTAGATCATGGAACCCCAAAGAATAGTGTATGTATAGAAGGATGCTTTATTTTAGATGTATTGATTGATTGAGGCTCATCAGTAAACATAATGATGGATGTGATAATGAAGGACTTAGGTTTGCAAGGAATTCAACCTACACAGTGGCTTATCAAATTGGCAAACCAAGGTAGAATCAAACCTTTGGGCATCCTCCCATATGTAAAAACAACCCTTCTAGGAAGAGACTATTGGCTGACATATTTGGTGGTCAAACCAGATTCTTATGGGACCTCATACCCTTTGCTATTGGGAAGACCTTGGCTTTTTGAAGCAAGAGCCAGGATGGATTGGTTCAAAGGAACTCTAACCCTAAGCAAAGGATCCCATAAAGTGGTGTTGAAATTGTATGGATTGCAAAAAGGCAATGGATCCACATCCATCGAAGTCATAATAAACTCCTCCACTAAAGTAACAGATGGTACATCAGGAGACAAAGAGGATGTTAAATAGATCTTTCCCAAGAAAACAGAGGCACAATCCCTAACAGTGGGCATTGTAAGCCAACCACCAAAGGAAGCATAGTATTTGTCCATGGGAGGATACCTCCTACCTCAACCCGAATTGACTTCTGAAATCACCTCTGACAGCGAGATAGAAGCATGGATGTACTGTCCTCTATGTTACATGGTAGTCGGGCAGAGACACAAGCAGAGATAGAGGCAGAAGCAGAAATAGACACAGAGACAGAGAACCTGTTCTTCTCCTACAAAGCCTCTATAGAAGCAGAGATAGAGCCTCTAGAGGAAGAGGATGTGTAACGTGTCCACTAGTATCATCCAGGACACGTCTTAGCAGTCCATCGGAAAGGATGTCTAGAAAGCTCTGCCCGGCACTCCCATGGAATGTTACGGGATTTGCAATCTAGGGCTTTCCGCATCTGCCACGTAGCGGAAGTATTCTGGCCGTTCCCACTTAGGATCGACCTGAATTAGGGTTTTCCTGATTGGTCATTTCCTAACAGCAACTAGCGTCGGACCCAAGCGAACTATTTTACACAGAAACGCCAGGTCCGAAGCGGATTCACGTTGCACTTGGTTCAAGGAGAATGGAAAACGAGAGGGATGCAAAGCTCAACCTCTCTGCCATAAGGCATAGTCCCATTCCGTTCCCCTAAAATAGTGTAAATCGGGTAAGACATAACTCTAGGTCAACGCTTTTGTTATTCATGTCTTTTTGATGACCATCCTACTATTCCTCGTGATTTGAGAAAAGTTCCCGGCCAACCGGGATCACCCATCCGTAGGACAGACCCATGACCCATCGTCCGCACTTTCCTCGGGTTGTCTTAATTATGTAATTAACTAACACATTAGTTGGACATATAACAACCAGCTTCTTTAATTAATCCATTAAGCACTAGTTCCTTCACGTAATCTTATCACGTGACATAGAAAAACAATATCAGACAAGTTCTTTATTAACATGTCATCATATTTATCTTTGAAATACAAGGAGTTTTGCCCGTAGGCTTGTCCACAATCCACTCGAAGGCTATCCAGCAATCCACAGGGATCACTATTCCAAGTTTCTGCCTGTAGACTAGTATGCGGGCCTCGAGATCCAATCCCGAGTCACGTTAGCCTCTTGTGCAGGACCCGAAAGGCGAGGGATTTACGGCCAGAGCCCCCTGGCACCCAAGTGTCCTCCTGCTCCAAGTATTGCCCAATGGAGAGACCTCTCGCGGTGGGTTCGGTCCACGTTCCCGGCACGGTCAACAACCCCCTTGGTTAGGGTCAGGCAGGCAGTCGGGGGTAACTGAAGCTGCCACTCCCTTCAGGCCTTCAACATGAAGTATAGATACTTATTTATTTTGTAGTTCATTGGTCAAACAAGTCAAACAGTGCTCTAAAATCTCTAGCAAGCACAAACATTTCCATTGATCAATTTTGTTGTTGGCAAACTGCTAAGGAAGGAATCTTTCCTTTTGAATGCATCCATCACTCGATCCGGAGTGTCTTGCAACTTGGCAAGATCCCTTATATTCTGGGTTAGGGCATACCCTATTAACCCAACTTGGTCAAACCCTAAAGTCCATTGGATACTTCAGTTTCCGATTTTTTTTAACCTTCCTTACTTAGAAGGATATCAAAGTATACATCCTCTTGCAAGATAACTTGCGTAAGGATCCGCCATTCTTGTTGCGAGAATTTAGCCTTTCTTCTTGTGAATCAATCACAAGACCATATGACTTCGTACTTGCCGTGCAAGTCCTGTATCGTACTATGTGATAATGGAGTTATGGAACAATCCGTTTCAGTTTCTTTAAGCTGACGTTGTTACCTAGGGTTTTCTAGCTTTATTATTTTCTTTTAAGAAACTCAGGGACAAACCCTAATTTCTTTTACATTTACAATTTACTGATCCTACAATCAGGGAATGTGGGCAAGTATTTCAAGTATAAACGTTTCTTGGATTTTAATTCATTCCCAATGAATATTTCGCAGCATAGGTATTTCTATTAATTTGGTTAACTTTTAGAAGATAATATCGAGATCACCTCCTCACGATTTGTTATCTACGTGTCAATTGATTTTTCAATCCTAAACTTTATTGATTTGAGGTTAGATTTCCTTGCGAACAAAACTCATGCCAAATAAGCAATCTTTCCCTTGCTAAGTTATGTAGTTAGCAATGATAGCTTCCTAGAGTTTAAGCATCGTAAGAAACCTTTCATGATTCGCACCTTCCATGATGATTCATTGTAAAAAGAATAGGGGTTAATAGTGCAAGGTGCAGTTTTATACCTTCTAGGCTTAACCGAAGTATACTACTTTAGTGAGTAAATAATCTTGCTCATAATTCGTTTCAATGCATAATGCTATTTGAAGGAAAACTATGTTTATACTTTATTTATTTTGCATGCTCAATTAAACTAAATTCCTTCGTCGTAAATAACTAGGACAAAATATATCTTATCCCTAACAATTCATCTTGCATGATTGAATTAAAACCGATATAAAATTAAGAAGGAGAAACCTGGGTTTGGGGTGAGATATCCACATGGATACTGGGAGATGACCCTCCCCCAGCTACTCCTTGGACTTTCTTAGGAGGCATCGCAATTGTAGTCCTTCAAATGAGGAAGTAGCTTTACACTCCTTTTTGGAATTCCACCATCGCTCCCTTGAACGTCAATACTCTTCTTCTCTTTTTCGAGTAGGGGAAAAGCCAAGTCCCAAGGGTATTTTGGAAAGGCAAGGAACCGTTGAGGGTTTAACCGCAAGGAGGGGGTAATAAGACATTTAAGGTCTTAATTCTTTTGGGAGGGAAAGGCTTACAAAGCGCACGGAAAAGGCCCTATAGGGTTTTATACACGGGGGGGGGGAGGGGAAGTAACAAGCCCAAAAGAAAGGGCTTAAGGGTTAAATACGGGGGAAGAAAGGTTTACATTACAGGGGTTCCAACACCCATGAGATGAGGAGGCTTAAAACACGGGGGGGGGGGGGGGAAAGGGTGTGTGTGTGTGGACCACAGGGGGGAAAGGGTGTGTGTGGCCTTAGGGGTTTTAAAACCCAGGGGGGGAAAGATGAAGGGCAACATAAGGAGGCGAAGGGAACACAAGGGGGATGAAAAGGGGCTTAGGAGGATTTTAAAAAAAACCCAGGGGTGAAAGGGGAAAAAGAGGAAAGGTGAAGGGTGAAAGGGGCTTATAGCACGGGGGGAAAGGGTGTGTAAAAAGGGGACACGAGGGAGGGTGAAAGGCCCTAAAAAGGATTAAAACCGGGAGGGGGGAGGTTAATTTAACAAACCCACATGAACCGGGGCTTGGTGGGAGACCACAAGAGAAATGGGTGTGGTGTGGAAGGGGGCTTAGGAAGCCCCTTGGAAGCTTCCAAAAGCTTCCGAAGGCTTCTGCATGTGGAGGCGCTACGTGGAGGCTTAGGAAGCCCCTTGGAAGCTTCCAGAAGCTTTCGAAGGCTTCTGCACGTGGAGGCGCTATGTGGAGGAGAGGGATAAGATAATGGCTCGTGGGTGGCAGCTGTCGTGCTTCCAAGTGGTGGCGGCGGTTGTCCCACTCCTCCTCTCCCTCTCACGACGGCATGTTCGACTCCTCCTCTCCATTGCAATAAACGGCCCCCGGCGACCTCCTCCTCTCCACTCCAACAATGTCGAGTCTGGGCAGCGTCGTCCTCCCTCCCTTCCCCTTGGTTGGGGGGTTTTTATAGGGAGAGGGAAGGAATTCCTCCCTCCCCTCGTGTCGCCCTGCATGAGCTTGAGGATACAAGGAGCTTGCTGTCCTTATTACTAAATCCCTCACCCCCCTCTAGCACAAACCGCCACTGACAGTGTAAAACTTTTTTCCATGAAAATATTTGATATATTACATTCTCTCCCCCTTAGAGGAATCGAGATGTCCTCATCTCGAGATAAGTTAGTTGGGTATTTGCCCCTTTCATTGGGAAATCTTTGCGGGTGTTTATGGACAACTTTTGAGTGTACAGCTCAAGGGCATTACACTCTCAAAAACTTGATGAAGTTTTTTACAGACTTAATGAGGATGGCGGTCAGCTAAACCCTGATAAATGTAAGATAGCAAGAACTAGAGTGATACTCTTGGGTCATGAAGTGTCTGCTAATGGTATTTCATCTGAGCCTAGTAAAGTTGAGACTTTCCTTCTTATGGATTCTCCAAAAATTGTAAAAGATTTGATAAGCTTTGTTCAAAAGTTGAGGTATCTATCAAGGTCATTCCATATGCTGGCTAAATATGTATACCCTTTACGGAAAGCAACTCAAGGGATCCTTTAGTTTGGACGCAAATTGAAAAGTGATAGATGATTTTTTATGCCGAGAAGTGCTTTAAAATAGCCAAAAATATCGAATTTCAAGGGAAAATAGACTTCATCGAAGGCGGCGATTGCAATCAATACGATTTTAAGCGGCAATGCCCGAAAGTGCTTAAAAGACCCACTTGACAATAGTTTGTGGGATACTTTTTTGGAATATCAGACGAGACCCTAGGAGATGCACAGCAGTGCCCGGGGGCCAAGGCCAAATGTGCAGTCTGAGAGAGGATGCCATCATCCCATGATTGAAGGAGGGGCTATGGGGGCTATAAACAACCCCCCAACTGATCTTATACCTGATCTACATTCAATCTTCTCTCCCTATCACTCCAAACCGTGCGTGGAATGGCTACCTGGTTGTGGAGATCAAAAACCAGTCTTTCTCTCTCGTTCCTCTCTCTCCCCTTAAGAGACACTTCATGTGGCAAGAATCAAGAAGAGAATCGAGAGATGGATGCTTGTTCAGGAGGCACCGGATTGTTCCAAGAGGCTGAGGAGGCTGAAGGCTGAAGGTGAAGGCTGAAGATCCATGCTGAAATCCATGGTTGGTTGGTTGATACACATTCCCAATTAAATATTCAAAAAACCCGTAACATGCAAAAAGGCGATATGCTCTATTTTATGAAAGAATTTTGATTGTTTTTTATCGTTCATGCTCTAAATGGTGTGCACATGAGCTGAAATGTTATTTGAATGTTCCTTGCATTATGTTTGAGGGCTGCAATCACTGTTATGTAGAACATGTATTGATTTACATCAATTATAAATTTTCAAAACTCCAAAAAACACTAATTTTGATGGAAATTGATAGTTTCTTTTATTTTGAGTGGGAAAAAATGAGTGGACATGAAATAAAATAAGGGAAAATGCTGACTTTTAATTCAAATTATCAGTCATTAGAAAAAACCAGAAAATACATATTTTCTATTAAAAATAAATAGAAAAAATAGAGAAAAATGGGGAAAATTGAGTTTCTTGCATTGGAAAAAAATGGAAAAATAAGATCTATGTATGTGAATGTCTAACGGGGCTGAAGCATGAGGTTAAGCCTCATTTTGCCCCTTTTCATTTGTGTTAAAGTGCGTATTTATTGGTTTTACATACAAAAAATGACATAAAAGAACCTCTACACCTATGCACCGTAGCAAAATTTATTTAAACGGTGAGGGGGAGAATGATGTTATACAATAGTTTAAACGCTGAAATAATACAAAGTCTAATTGTTCTCTTTATGCATAACATTTAGGATGCGGTTTATTTGAAAATAATGAATCTAGCAGCACGAGGTTTGCCTTGGTGCTAGGTTCCTACAATGCAGCATTGCGTATTAGCGAAAATTCATTAAAAGGGTTATTTTTGCATGACACATAGGCTGATTTTAAGCCATAATTCTTTGTGCACAATAAAGCATTCACCATTGCATGAATCATACACATGGTATCTATTCCTGGCATGCATGGCAATTGGTTGAAGTATAAATGATCCACATTGGAGAGAGTAAGACACCCAAGCTATAGGTCTAGATGGTGGATCCAAGGGGACAAGTAAGTGAGGACTGGTATATTCTTGGAACGATATAATATTGGTACCAAGAGTGGATTCTGTTTCGTATGTGTTATATGTGTTAGCGACGCATCGAGGGGCCAATCCCCAAGGTGTAGGAGGGTCATAGTGGGATCGCGGCAATCAGCTCCGAGGGGTGCCTCCTATGTTGTTCTACGTGGTGAATTACACCAAAATGTGTAGGGTCTCCCTCTGAGGCATTTGAGAAGGTTAAGGGTTGGACTATAAACACGATACAAATGCAAAATCTATGTACGATGGCAGGGCAATGTGTCCTGTAGACGCTCCTGGCTGTGAGGCCATGGGGTTGTCTTGTGCATGTTAGAGGTCCCGGCTAGTGCTATAGCTAGTGCTGGCCCATTTTAGGTCCCATCAAAGAGGATGCATTCTTGCATATTAAAGAAAAGTTAAGCACTTTGCCATTTCTCATGCCTCCAAACTAGGATGAACCTTTCATTATTAGTATCAGTGTTGGGAAAAATGCAGTGGTGGGAGCCATTTTAATGCAGAAGGGAAAGGGGATGTCTTATATGAGGCCAGTGTTTTATATAAGCAGATCCATTGGAGCGACTAAAAAAGCTTGGATGAAAGAAGAATTGTTGGCATGGGGGCTGGTATATGCAATTAAAAGATGGAAATCATACTTGATTCAAAAAACATTTGTAGTACTTACTAGTTCCTAGTTGCTTCTACAGGTTTTGCGATTTGTTGAAAATGCTCCAAGAGTCACTAAGTGGCTGTTGGCTTTGCAAGAATTTGAATTTACATGTTTGAAGGAGAATACTGTAAGAGCTAGCTTAGCTGATATCTTAACTTATAAAGAACATGTTGAAAGTTTAGCCTTTCTATGACGGAAACTAATTCCACATCCACAAATTCATGAGGAGATGAAAGATAAAGATGCTACCATGTTTTTTTATGGTGGTTACAGAAGAGTGTTGAAAAAGGGAGGACTGGGTTTTGTCATTATGGATGCTAAAAATTGAGAAGTCTTTTATGGAAGTCAAGAAAGTAAAGAGATACAAAGTAATAATGAAGCTAAATATGCGAGTTTACATGCTGACCTGAAACAGTGTATTTAACTAGGATACATGAAGATACTTGCAAAAGGAGATGCTATGTTGGTGGTTAGATAGGTTCAAAATGTTTGGAAAGCCAATAAAGATATTTTAAAGGACTGGTTGTTTAAGATAAAATGCCTCATGAGGCAGCTGCAAAAATTTAAAATTTGGCATATTGGTAGGGAGAACAATGGTAGAGCTCATGAATTGGCTAAAAATGCTCTTTCACAGTATGTTGCTGCCATAAGGGTGGATAATCCTAGATATGAGGGCAGGGAAAGCCTTCACCTAATTGAAGAGTTTCTAAAAACTAGGGAGTTAAAGTCATTAGCTGATAAATACAAAAGGTATGCCATTGTCAAAAAGGCCACGACATATGTGCTAAAAAATGATCAGTTGTACATGATGTACATGAAGGGGATTGATTATGTACTAAGAAGGGTGCTGGATAGTTCTGAGATTCTTGCTTGCTTATCTTCTTGTCATGAGGAAGTATGTGGTGGACATTTTGGTTTTGAGCTTATCAAAAGAAAAATTCAGCTAGCAGGACTTACTTGGCCTATTCTGAGCACTGATGTTGCTCATTGGTGTAAAAGTTGTCATGCTTGCCAATCATATGCAAAAAGGATACTAATTCTAGAACCTGCTAAAGCCATTTTTGCCTATGGACTATTTGAGAAGTGGGGTTTGGATTTTATTGGACCTTTTCCTGGTACAAAAATAGGAAATTTTTATATCATTACTACAGTTGATTATATGACCAAATGGCCTAAAGCTAATGCTACAAGGAATTGCAAGAAAGAGGATGTAACTTAGTTCCTCATGGAGAACATATGCTTTGCAAATTTGGAATACGACTAGAAATAGTGATAGATCAAGGTCTTGGCTTCAAAAATAAGCTATTGAGAGAATTAACAGGGAAACTAGACTTGAAACATAGATTTGCTACTCCTTATTACCCTCAGTGCAATGGACTGGTGGAAGCATTCAATGGAATGTTACAGAAGATTCAATGGACAGCATATTTAAAGTGTTCTTTGACACCTAGTAAAGTTCACCGTCAAGTTTGGTGTTGATTCCAGCAAGAATGTGAAAGCTATGGTCTCTTGAAGGTCGATGTTTGAAGTGGACTGTATGTAGAAATTTATGACTGCAGGCTGTGCAGAGATGTTTCAGGAAATCAAATCAAAGAATTTGGCTCTAAGCTACTCTAGAGAATTATAGATTGGAAAGAGAGCTACCACTTTCCTTTTTGAAGCTTGGCAATCCGAGGTTTGGTTAGAAAGTTATGAACTGTTCTGTGTAGTGCTCTATGAGACAGATTTTCAGGAAAAGGAGTTTGTCTTTGTCAGATGCTTTCAAAGCTTTTTCACACTTTGTGTTCCAAACCGAATCATGGTGATTGAAAATGAGCGACTGGGAACATGATGTTGCATGAAGTCAAGTGGGGTAACACATGCAAATATCATCTTTGTCTTTCTAACACTTACCCGTAGCAAGAGTCGGGTTGATAAATGGAAATCCAAAGTGGTATCATGCATGTTCGACATGTGGTTGTGATATTTCAATTTTGAGACACGCACCTCATGCAAGAAGAGAATCGAATGTATTCTCGCTTTTGATTTTGAGTCCCCGAGTGGAATTTTACGTGGCAAGGGGCATGCTTGCCATTCTAACAACTAAAGAGAAGCAAGGGGCAACTTAATAAAATAGGGAAAAAACCAAAACCGTGAGGAGTTTTAAAAAAAGAAGAGAAGAGAAGTGTTCGACACAGCACAACAAACGTGAGAGAGAGAAAGAAAGAGAGAGGGAGGGAGAAGAAGAATCTTGCAGGCTGAAGAAGGGAGAAATATGAAGCTCAGAAGAAGAAGAACAAATTGTCAGAAGAAAGAGACTGTGAAGCTGAAGTTATTGGAGCTGAGGAGCAAGATAGTAGGGCTACTGAAGTCAATGGACTGATGTGAGTTCTCAGTTTTCAAATGATGGTAATAAGAGTCTTCTTTTTGTCTTGTTTTCTTCTACTGCTTTGAGGGGCATAGAGTTTGCATATCAGTTTTGATGTATGGATATGAGTGAAAGACATCAGAGGGTTGTTCTTCATCATGTTGAGAGTGATGTATGTTAGTTGTTATGTGAGGCTTCCCATTAGCAGAGAAGAATGGAAGTAAAGGATCTCTACATGTGAAAGTGAGCATATGGCGGGGCCGGGAATATGTGTTATGGGCAAATGTTGAATGCATAGGTTTGAGTTAGAGGAAATCTGAAAGGATTTGCATCCAAGAAAATAATGGATCAGAGTTCATAAAGTTTGAAGCCCCCGCAACTCTTCATCAATGCAAGATATGCTTATATGTATCTACTGGTAGGCTAAAATGACAATCTGAAGTTAAAGAATGTGTCTTCCCCTTTGCAAGTTTGTGCTTTTGGAACATAGTAGTTTTGTTTGCTATATAGAGCATGTAGGAATTTAGGACTCTAAACTGTGCAGAGCTATTTCAGTGCAGCAGATCAAGGAATTTGACTCTGAGTTGTTCTGAAAATTTATAGATTGGAAAGAGAGCTACAAATTTCATTTTTGAAGCTTGGCAATCCAAGATCTAATTAGAAAGTTATGAACTATTCTATGTAATGCTCTATGAGGCAATTTCTGTGCTCTGTGAGGAAATAGGTGAATTCAACAGCTCTACGTAACCAACTTGATTTCCCATGAAAGTCATCATGATTTTCCATTGCTATATCATTGCAAACTCTGTTTTGATGCAATAATGGAATGTCTACAATAGTGAAATGCTTGTAGTTATTGAATTGGTATGAAAATTTGCTGTATAAAGCTTTGGTTACCTGTGTATTTGGATTGTATTTATGTGTGCTCTGAGAAAACAAGAACAGAAATGATCTACAATTGGTTTTACATGGATTGTAACAATCACACTTTGTGGAGCAATTCGCTATGTGCGGTTGCCATCCCTAAAAAATAGGAGTTGTGTGAATCTCAAAGCTCTTTTTGTTAGTCTTAGCCATGGTTGTTTCAGTGTCAGATTCTCTCTAAAAGTGGTAAAATCTAAGCTTGAAGGTTTCAACTATTTAAGTGTTGAGTTGAAGTCTCAATGAGGAGTGAGTGATCAAAATTTTTGATCATGTGTTCAATGGTGCTGTCTCATGGGTTTTGTTGAGGTGAGATCCTCGGTCTTTATCCTGTGGTGTTGCCTTGGGGGTTGTTAGAGGCTGACTACCCAATTCACCTACCAACGTAAGTTGAGAGTTAGCAGGGATGTTGTTTTTTATGAAATGAGTAGCTGGTATAGTAATGTGTAGAATGCGGTGGTTGGGACTGATAAGTAGCATGAGAGTATGGTTGTGTATACAATAGGT
Source organism: Lygodium microphyllum (assembly GCF_053477565.2). Taxonomy (NCBI): domain Eukaryota; kingdom Viridiplantae; phylum Streptophyta; class Polypodiopsida; order Schizaeales; family Lygodiaceae; genus Lygodium; species Lygodium microphyllum. The sequence goes on from NC_141149.1 coordinate 32,810,080, forward strand.
TAGCAATCATATACATTGAGCGGACCATAAGAGTCTCCACTCATGGTTCTATTGATAGACAGAGTGGTAGATTGAGGTCCTAGGTTACTCCACCAAGTATATCACATATGTCAAAAAAAGATAAAGAGAAAGTTGGGGACTCACCTATTATGACAGATGTATCATTAGGTTTCTCTCATGTTGATGTTGATTAAGATGGCTCTAAGGTGAGCTTGGATAAGGAGTTTGGGTTTTGTCTATTAAAACACATGGTTTGCAAAAGATACAAGAGGATGCAAAAGCATCTAGTAGTGATCCAAGTCCACACAGATCAAGTAGAGTAAGAAAGTCAATGCATCCATTGACATATGATAGCTATATAACTCATCACTGTGCATACATGGCTAAGGTTGTGTAGGATGTGGAACCCACTTGTTTTGAGGATGTAATGGGTAATGAGTATTGGAATCATGATATGGATGAAGAAATGTCTACACTTAAAGATAATGACATATGGGAGTTGGTGCCTTTACTTGAAGACAAGAAAGCTATTGGCTGCCAAGGTTTATAAGGTTAGGATCTATTGATCACTATAAAGTAGCACAATTGGTTGCCAAAGGTATGCGCTGAATCATGGTATTGACCATGAGAAAAATTTTGCTCTAGGGTATGTGCAGACTCATGGTATTGAGCACTATAAAGTAGCACAATTGGTTGCCAAAGGTATGCGCTGAATCATGGTATTGACTTTGAGAAAACTTTTGCTCTAGGGTATGTGCAGACTCATGGTATTGATTATGAGAAAACTTTTGCTTTAGTGGCTAAAATGACCATTGCAAGGGCTGTCACAGCAGTAGCCACATCAAAGGGTTGGATCATACATCAAATGGATATTAAGAATGTCTTCTCGCAAGGAGAATTGCAAGAGGAAGTTTATGTGAAGCAGATACCTAGTTATGTGGATGAGAATCATCTAGATTATGCATGCAAGCTTCATAAGGCCTTGTATGGGCTTCAACAAGCACCTAAAGCATGGTGTGACATGTTAAAAATGCGGGATCTAGAGCATGACATAACCGGAAGCTATGGAGGATGGAAGGAGAAGTGTAGACTCATGATGGAATGGACACTGTTTGTTACACAAGTGAATTAGGTTCCAAGATTGAGACTTGGACTCATAAACACAATCTTGTGTATGTGGACAATGACATTGACACTTTACTGAAATGAAAAGAGTACTATCATTGCTTAAGAAAGGAAGCAAGTACAATGCTTTATAGGAAAGTAGGAAACTGAAGTAGGCACCATTGTGCATATGGGATAAGTTAGCATGCATATCCTTGACCCTGAGACTCCATACAAAGAGGCTGTTTGAGTGTGATTGCTGATTCTCAACACCCCTCCTCAATCACAACTAGTAAAGGCACAAAGTGTGTAGAGGCTGTAATGAGAACCACCTGCAAAGTGTGGGCATACCACAGACATGGCAAAACACCAGAGGTTGTTGCAGAAAAAGCTAAGTGTGGGTACCATAAACATGGTGGACATCCAGAGGCTATAACAGGGGCCTCACAAAGTGTACAAGGACTGTAATGCCAAGTTACATAAGGAGTTTACAAAGCTTATGGCAGGAAGCATTAGGGAAAGGAAATACAAGGCTTTTTTTTTTTAAACAGTCTATCAGAATTATGAGAGTACAAGGACTGATGAGTCTTGTCCTTCCGATCCTGGTGATATTCATCTTCTTCTTCCTTTGCTTCATTTTCTTCTTCTTCTTTGACTGCGACTAGATAGGCCTTTTGGGATCTCTTTCTTGCGTGGCAGAACTTCTCGGTGTGTCCGGTCCTTTTGCAGAAGTCACAAAAGAGCTCATCTTTCTTGCCTTTGTACCTGTTGCCAACATATAATGCATGCTCAACTCTAGAGGTACTTGGTTCTTCTTTAGTTTTTAGCTTCTTTTCTTCTTCTAACAGTGATGCCTGGATATCAACAAGTTCAGGATTTGGCATGTTGATTAGAGTTGTTGATACATTATTATATTCAGGAGGCAAGCTCTTAAGTAGAACACCGATGCAAACATCTTCATCCATTTTAATGTTGATTCCTGCAAGTTGGGTTAGGAGTCCTTCCATGTAATTAAGATGTGTGGCAAGTGATGTGCTGGACTTCATTTCAAGCCTGAAGAATTCAATTAGGAGACCATACTTTGATGATTTAGATTGTGCACCGAACAGGGTGTCAAGTCTTTTCCATGTATCCTGTGAGGTCTCACAGTTATCCACGTGATGGATATAACTGTCATCTAGCTCCAATTTGATAATGGCCTGGGCTCTGTCATCATTCTTTTGCCAAGTAGTTGCAAGGTCCGCGTCCTGCGGTTTCTTCTCTTTGCCATTTGTGATGGCCCAGAGACCCTTCTTCATCAGGATGAGCTTGATGCGGGTTTGCCAAGTGTGGAATCCGACTCCTTTGAATCGAGCATTTGGCGAGTCTTTGCCCATGTTAGATTTACGGGAACAGTAGCAAATCAACTTCAAACTTTATTAGATTTGAGCAACAGAAGAATTGATTGAGAGACACAAGTGCTAAAAAGCACTAACTGAGTGTCAATGAATACCAAATCTGCAAAAGTCTTTTACTCCAAGTGATCTTCCCCTTCTTGATTTGATGCTGATGCCTTCAGATCTGAGTGACAGTACTTTAACGAACTTCAGAGAGTATTGCTCAGTGATTAAAATCACTGTTGATAACTTCAGTGAGAGAAACAGTGAAAAATGTCAAGATTTTGAAGCTTTTGGCTATGGTGGAATTAGGGTTTCTGAGACAGGGCCCTGGTTTTTTGCTGATTGCAAGAGCTACAGTACATCATTTTCAAAACTTTTTACATATCTAGGAAGCTTATGTCATGGGCTACCAAAGCCCCATGGAGATTGTCCAGATCGCGGGCTGTACGGCGCACGCAGAGGCCACGAACAGAATCGGCACAGATCTGGACAGCGACAATGAATTTCTGCAATGCTGGAGCCAGGGAGCATCAATGTCATCGATTATTGTGCCAAGATGAAGCGCCTTGAGCAGAGGAACAACTCTCCAGAAGAAATCGTGGGCTGAAATGGTCTAGTTGAAGAGTTATGGAAGCTCCAAGCAAGGTAGGTCTTGTCTGGCTATGGCAGACACAGAGCAGAGATTGGGGATTTTCACATTGCTGAGCTCCAGATGGTCCAATGTCCTGGATTGATGTGATACAGGGAAGCTTTATGAGTTGGGGAATACTTTTCCAGAAGGAAGCTCCAAGAGATTTGACCTGTGGAGTGAGATATAAGCAGTTCAATCTGACAGGGTGCTGCTGGCTATGGCTGCCATGGAAGCTTCAGTGAGAGTAGAGTTGAGAAAAGAAGTCATACACTGACACTGAGCTGGATGGAGGTTCAGAAGAATCAAGAGAGGATGGAGAAGCAATGCCATGCCCAACTGGGCTCTGATACCATGTTAAAAATGCGGGATCTAGAGCATGACATAACCGGAAGCTATGGAGGATGGAAGGAGAAGTGTAGACTCATGATGGAATGGACACTGTTTGTTACACAAGTGAATTAGGTTCCAAGATTGAGACTTGGACTCATAAACACAATCTTGTGTATGTGGACAATGACATTGACACTTTACTGAAATGAAAAGAGTACTATCATTGCTTAAGAAAGGAAGCAAGTACAATGCTTTATAGGAAAGTAGGAAACTGCAGTAGGCACCATTGTGCATATGGGATAAGTTAGCCTGCATATCCTTGACCCTGAGACTCCATACAAAGAGGCTGTTTGAGTGTGATTGCTGATTCTCAACATGACAGGATTGTAGAACACCTTTTCGTCATCATTGGATTTCATAGAGCACTAGTTGATCACACACTTCATATGTGAGGGTGATGTAAGTATTGTGGCCATTACCATATATTGAAAATAGGCAAGAGGAGAGAGAGGTGAAGTACCCAAGAGCACACATATACAAAAGCAATGGAGTCTTGAGAACATAGAGAGATAGGGCTAAAATCTTCTTCTTCTCTTTTCTTATTTTTCCACACAAAAAAACTAAGTCAACAACATTATAAAAGACTAATATGAAAGCATTACAATGTATGTACACAATGTCACTGAGTGCAAACTCGCTAGGAAAGAAGAGGTCACATAATGAATGTACCATAACCAAGGATGCACTATCCTAGTATTTCCCTCCCAAAGTTCTCAAGATCTTCCAATGAAGATCTGAATGCTTTTATCTTGAACTTTGATGTGGTGTACACAACAAATTACCATGGTTAGGTTAATGAAGCTCATAAGGTTGCCATTTTTGAATCCCCAATGTGGAAGAAGGCTGCAACATAGCTAGCTACAAAATACAATTGGCCATCATGGAATGAAGGCCTAACTTCTTTCTATATCTAGTTCCAAACCAAAACAGATGCGCAAAAACTTGAACAACTCCACCACCTCAAGTAAGGTGATAGATCGGTTTAGTTGTATACTACTAAGTTCACCATTTTGAATAGCCGCATTGATCTAAATGTGCATTTGAAGGATGAAATGTTGAATACCCTATATATCCAATGTTTTAATAAACCTATTTGGAAAGCCTCTGCTTTCGATGATCTCTCCAGTACTAGCACACTGACCCATTCTATAAAAAAGCTCTTAGGTTAAAGCAATTCCTGTTGAAAAAGAAGTCTGGAAAAGGAAATTTTCAAAACCTAGATGGAAAAACTCTAAAAAAGCTCAAATTTCAATGGAATGGTGCATTTTGGGTATTTCATGACTCCGCACTAATTCATTTTATTTGACGTGTGACTTATGGATAAGCTACTACCAAGGCTTGTTAATGGATTTTGACTATGGCATTACCATGCGGAAGGCTTCTAGTGCCCCTCCCCCCTCAATCTGGATTCCCCCACTTCTCCTTCTACATTGGATCTCGGCTTGTCTTTTCCACCAGTCACCCGCTTGCACATTGAATTCAATCCATAAGTCACAAGTCTTGCTGACGTGGTGTGCAATTAGGACGCCCACTCATTTTGAGAATATACTCGATGACTGCATGATTTCTTTGCAATCTTAATTGCATCATACATGGTTATGGGATGTTTTGCTAATGTGGCATGCATGCATTGGCCACAACCATGCACATTAAATCACCAATCTTTAAGGCTGTTTTTCTCTCCCACTACTCATTTGTTCTCTCCCTATTGTGATCATCGGCTTAGCTCCCCAATATTTCCTCTATGTGCCCTCTGTGTTGCGTATATGGCTATGGCAAACTTTCAGCTTAACATTGAGGAAGTGTATCCCCTACTACATAGAGGCTATCAACAGCACCCACCCTTGGTTGGAGGTGTTGTAGCTAACCTAGTTGATCATCCTCCCATGGTCCACCATCCCAGTCCACCCCGTGATCTTGGATAGCTTGACAAAAGCCATAGCATCCACATCCGAGGCCACAAGTACGATCTCTCCACTTGCTATGTGCAGAAGAAGCTGTCTCTGCTAGAATCGACCCATCGACTCTCTCCACAACACAAGAGTTGGAGGATGTCTTTGGCCCTATCACCAATAAGGAGTATTAGCTCGGCAACATCCTCGTGCCACACAAGTCAAAGAAGGAGGCCCTCAAGTTCTTGGTTGAGGCTCTAACTACAGGTGAAGGCCTTCAGCATATCAAGGAAGGTAGCCTCTTTGTTCTTTTCCCCTTCTTATCTTACTATTGCTTGGGCCCATATTATTTGAACCACCTCTTTGTTGAGGCCAAACGTGTTGCTCACTAGGCATCCACCATCAAAGCTATGAAGGTAATGTGTGGGAAGAACTTCACCCTTCTTTCCCCCTGCTCGAGTTGAATCTTCGTGCCTCCTTGCCTCCCCAATGGCTAACACCCCTTGTCTCATCTGGAGATGGCAACCACTGCAAAGCCAGCCAATCAACAAGAGCCCATGTAAGGTGGGGAAGGACAATGACTCAAAGATGAGGTCTTGGCTACCATCGAAAAACCAAGTCCTCAAAATGGAGGACCACTCAGAGAGAAACCCCTACAAGTAGGCCATTGCCAAAGCCTATCCCCAATAGGAAACCCCAAACCCCTCCTCACCCAAGAAGTCCACCTCAACCTCTCCTCCAAACTTTCCCTCCTAAAGTCAAAGGTCTAGAAGCTCCCCCAGGAAGACGAACCTCGAGACAGCCCTTGGCCAAGTAGGAAAAGACCCTACGTCCCCACCCTACTTGCCCACCCCTCCCCCTGACACCACACCTGCACCCCTTGTTCTCATCCCACAAGAGTTTAGTTGGGACATGGCTCTTTGGATAGTGCACTTCCTCAATGGCTTTCTACCATGGCAGCATCACTAGTAGGAGCTCACCATGCAGCTTGATTGCTTGAAGTAAGAAAACACCATCCTCTACAAGTAACTTCACCAAAGAGACACTACCCTCTACAACCATTGGCAATGGTTGGAAGCAGGAGGCCAATGCCCAACTCACCTTCGTTGATGATATCCAGAGAGCATAGCCCATCAGAAAAAGAGGGAGAATATGTTTCTCAAGATCACATGGCTAGATTAGAGAACCCAAATGGCACAACCCTACTCGTCCTAGCGATCATTGAGGATCTCTAGTAAGATCATAAGCGAGAGTGGATTGATTAAGCCGGGAGAAGACAAAACATGAGCTCTAGGCTACCATGACAGACTCCTACTCCAAACTCCCAGTTTGTCTTGACAATTCAAATGAGCCAAACTCTAGGCTAAGTCCACCCTTCCTAGCAAACCATCGACTACTGTGGCCCCCTCCCCTCCTCAACAACAAGAAGGCGAGAGTGCCCCCATCAAGTCCACCCCAACACACTCTGCCTCTGGCTTGATGGTCAAATTCAAGCTCCTTGTCCTTCCATATTTTGGAGCAGTCACCCTTCGGATCATCACCAACTTGTTAGGAGAGAGTCTTGACTTGTCCTAAAGCACCATGTGCCTGTGTTGGTAAAGGGAAGCAACTTATCATGCAGGAGCCCATCCTGAGTGACAAGGATGCTTCACCCAAGGCTGTGGTCTCGAACCTCTTCAACAATGTTTCCATTAGAACAAGCTCCTCAGATTTGAAGTGGAAAATGATGGTCCACCATAGCCAAGAGCTGGAGCAGTGAAATGCTCAGGCAGAGGAGCAGATCCAAATCTTGTAGCAAGTTTTCCTAGACCTAAACTGCAACTAGAAGGTGGAATCTGGTCTCCTTTGGTAGCACATCCTAGAGGAACAACGAGTCAAAGGAATAGCCAACCAAAAGAAGAAAGCTAGCATTGATTGGCCCAGTTTAGCTAACTCTCACCCTTTTCCAAAGCGCCGTCGGAGTGCTCACCTCCATCCCAAGCTTTGGATGAAGCAAGAGCTACATTCCAATAAGGGGATGGATCCCCAAATCTTGATGATCCAAACTAGGGTCAAGGAGGCAAAGATCCTAACCCTAACAATCCACTCTCTAAAAACCCCTTTGCTCCCACCCATGGCATAATGAAGTTAGCCACTAATGCTCAACTCCTAGCTCAACTAATCAAATCTAAATCCCTTTCCTTCAAGTGATGGCACCACATTCATGCCCTCCTTAGTGTCGAGACCATGCACAAGTAGGAGATAGATGACATGCAAGCTCACCTTGTTTGAGTGTCCTTCAAGTGGGACCAACTCCAATATCAAATGGCTTGGTGAGATCTACTTGGAGAAGCTCATGGCCAAGGTTGTCTTTTGTAAGAACCCACGAATGCCCATGTGGACCTGTGTGGACTTTAGCTCCAGCAGCACCACCTCCAGTACAATCCTCTCCCTCCATTGTGGCAATAACTGCTTGATTTGGTAGCACCTTGCCATTGGCTCTTGCCAATGGTAGCCAAATCCCAACCTGCCCCACCCCCTACTCCCATCCGTTCCCCAGGGTCTGGTCCCTCTCACTCTCATTCTAGACCAAGACAAGATTCAACAAGATGATGTGCTTGAAACTAAGGATAAAGGCGATGCCTGCAAGTAACACTATGGGTCAGAGTCCACTGTGCATGCCATTGTTAAAGGTAGTGGCGGCATTAAACATAGGAGCCGCCAGTAGTGCATTGAAGGGCCGATAGGAGTAAAGGAGTAATGGTGACCTAGCATGGCATATGGATGGAGAGAGTGTCCCACCACCTGCTAACATGGCACATGAGCAGTGAGAAGGCCCTGCCGCAAGCAACAACCTATATAACAGGAGGAAACAAAGCATGGTTATTATTGTTGTTTGGGCATACGCATTGTCCCCCAGAGGCCAAAAAACATGATGTCTTCTTGCTCCATGCCATATCCTTCCTAAGCCTTTCTTCTAGTCTCCCTTGACTAGAATCCTTGGTATGCTCTAACAGTAGAGCTAGATTATACTATCCTCAATCAATGTATTAACAAGGTAGTAGTACTACCTTGGTTGTATCAGTCTCAATGTTTCACTCTTGTATTTTCGTAGAATTTTGTTGCAACCATTTGGTCTCTAACTGATGTATTGACTTTGATTTTTGCAATATAATCTAGATTTAGTCTTGATTACATTGTTGTGCTCATTTCTTGTGGTGTGATTATGTCTCGCTCTTCAACTTGGGCTCTGAATGTTGAAAGTGATGTTAGTATCTATCTGTGTTGGTTCTGAGTGCGTCCCTCATAATTTTTGTGGAAGATGTATAAGGAAATTGATAATAGACATCCTCAATCAAGTCATCCTCATGTGTAGTAAGCTTAGCATTAATATCCAAATGTATAGAAATAGGCTTGCAATCAGCCGTACCATACTTCTTCGACATATCCAATGAATACTGTCTTTGTGAAAACCATATACCCTTTGGAGTCTTGATTTGCCAAGAAAATAGTACAACTCTCCCAAATCCTTCATCTCAAATTCAACCTTGAGAAGACCCTTCACATTGTCAATCTCTGTCTTAGTATCACCCACAATGATCAAATCATCCACATATATAGTAATGACTCAATACCTGCATAACTCTCACATACATAGAGTGAGTGATTAGCATGTGCTCTACGAAATCCAATGCTAACAAGGTATTATGAAATCCTATCATGCTTGTACTAAGTGCTTGCTTTAGTCCATGCAAGATCTTATGAAGCCAACATACATAATTTGGATGATTCTCATTTATATAACCAGGTGGATGCTCCACATAAACTTTGTCTTGCAACTCTCTCTACAAGAAGACATTCTTAACATCTATTTGATGTATGATCCAACCTTTTGATGCATCCACTACTATGATAGCCCTTATAGTGGTCATTTTAGCCAGTAGAGTAAAAGTCTCCTCATAATCAATACCATGAGTCTACGCATATCCTTTGGTAACCATTCATGTCTTATAGTGCTCAATAGATCCATCTGACTTATGTTGGATGGATCTTGTAAACCCATTTTTAGCTAATAGCTTTCTTGCCTTCAAGTAAGGGCACCCACTCCCATGTGTCATAATCCATAAGTGCAGTCATTTTTTCATCCATAGTATGATCTCAATACTCATTACCCACCACTGTTGCATCCTACAAATAAGTGGGTTCCACATCTTGCACAACCTTAGCTATGTATGCATAGTGATGAGCTACATAGCTATCATATGTCAACTGCTACATTGGCTTTCTCACTCTACTTAACTTGCATGGACCTGGATCAATATTAAGTACTTTAGCATCTCTTGTTCCTTTTGCACACCAGGTGTTTTAATAGATGGAATTCCAAACTCCTCATCCAAGCTCTTCTTAGAGCCATTTGAATCAACATCAATATGAGAGAAACCTGATGATACATTTGTCACAATAGGTGAGTTACCAACTTTATCTTTACCTTTTTTTGACATCTGTGATGTACTTGGTAGAGTATCTATGATTTCAATCTAGAACTCTAAGGTCTTCTCAATCTACCAAGGTCTATCAATAGAGCCATGATTAGGAGACTCTTGTGGTTACTCAATGTTTGTGACTATTGGCCTATTTTCTACATAGCTACACTTTCATGCTCATCAATTCCAACTCATTTTGCACGTTACTGTACTAGCTACTCATTTCATGAAAAACAACATCCATGCTAACTCTCAGCTCACGTGTAATAGGGGTATAATATCTATATGCATTCTATTCAAGAGAATATCCAACAAATACACATGTTTATGCTTTGGGATCCTATTTACTATGCAACTCATTAGGAATATACACATAAGTAATACTTTCAAATGGAATAAATTTGGCTTTCTAGCCATAAACTTCTCTTCGGGTGTCATACCATGTACATTAGCAGTGGGTGTGATGTTCATAATATTTATAGTAGTAGCAACTGCTTCAACTCAATAGTAATGAGGCAAGTTTCTTTTTGACGTTAATGTATGAGCCATCTTTGCAATGTGCCTATTTTTCTATTGAGCAACTCCATTTTTCTACTGAGTATATCTACATGTATATTTCCTCTGTATACCCTTTTTTTGCAAAAAATCAAAAAACTCATTGCAGAGATATTATTCCCCTCCATCAAATCTTAGGCATTTACTATGCAACCCTATCTCCTTCTCAACCAAAGGATTAAAGCTTTTAAAGTGAGTGAATACCTCACTTTTCTCACACATAAAGTAAATGCATACTTTGCGAGAATGATCATCAATGAAGGAAATATAATACCTGCAAAACCACCCAAAGTTGTAGTCTTTGTAGTAGGATCCTACACATTAGAATGTATCAATTTACATGGCTTCTTACATGCATGTTTTTTATATGGAAATAGGTGCCTTGCTTGCTTTCAAGATATGCTTCACATATTTTATGCATCCCATCAACTCTAAACTTAGGTAAGCCATCCACAATCCATCTTGACTGCATGTCTTTCAATTGCAGCGCATTCACATAACCAATTCTCTTATGCCAAATTTCAATATCAGCCACAATACTTGAACCTTGTGTAAACATGGCATCATCCATTTCAAGCAGACTTACATCAAGAGTAAACAATCTACCAGAATGTTTCCCTTTTGTAATCAACCTACAATTATTTTTGAGATCTTCTACATAACAACCATTAGATGTGAACCGAATGACATGCAATCCATGTTCTATCATCTGACCAATAGAAACCAAGTTTTTTGTAACATTTGCTACATGCATCACATCAACCAAGTACATACTTTTGCCACTCTACATACTCAAAGGAATATTTTCAACATGAGTAATGGGATAAATTGTATCATCTCTTGTCTCCACATAGCTCGAAGACTCTGGACTACGCATCTCTCTAAACCACTCTCCATGACAAGTCATGTGGTTAGAGGCACATTAATCTACATACCATACATTATTCTTTGATGAACAATCAATAGTCATAGTATTCATAAAATTCTGCATAACCAAAAGTAATTCACTTATGTTCCCCATCATTGTTTTTGCTCTACTACCACTAGAAGCATAATTATCTTATTGCTTTTTTCCATTTCTAATTTCAACCTTCTTTTTGAAGTAATTTTTAGAAATATGACATTTTTGACCATAATGCCAACACTCTCCAGAATTCTGTTGTATATTAGAATGTGTAAATTGGCCTCTTTGAGTCCCCCTTCTTTGAGATTGTCCTCCTCCATTTTGCTACGCATCGTAACCTTGACCACAACCATCACCTTGGCCTCTGCTCAAGTATCAGCATAGAAATCAAGTTTGCAAAATCAGGGATATCATCTCTTGTATTCATAGATGACTTGAAGCTCTTATATTCATCTCCAAGTCCATCTAAGCATACATACACAACATCATCATCGTCAACTACCATATTGATAGATCCAAAAGCTTCCATTATATTCTTGATCTTCAAGGCATAATCATTAATGGACAGGTTCACTCTTTTCCATTAGGGAGAATATGGACTTAAAAAGGGCCTCATAGGAAATTGATTAGAAATCCTTAATCTTGGATTAGTCTCTCTTTAATGGTCATAATTGCATGCCTTTTTGTCCCCTGGTCCCCCTATATTCCTAGGCTCCATCCACTTTTTGTGGTGGACCCTACCTAGAAAGGAGGGGGGTCTCCCTTTCTTTTCACCCTAGTAACTAGCCCTTTTCATTCTCAAAGTTGGGACCACCACTCTTCCAAAAGTGCCACATTAGCAACTCTGATTTATTTTTATCTCAAAAAATGAATTTTTATAAATTTTTATGAAAATTAATTTTTTTTCCTTCAAAGATACCCAATCATATTGCAAGTTGAAATAATCATTTTCTATATACTTTTTTTCATTAAAGACCCTCCATATCAACTCATTCTCCAAAGGGACTACCACTCTTCCAAAAGTGCCACATTAGCAAATTAGATTTATTTATCCCAAGAAATGACTTTTTAAACATTTTCGCAAAAAATAGGTTTCTTTTTCTCAAAAGGCATCCAATCATATGGCAAGTTGAAATACATATTTTCTATATACATTTTTACATTAAAGGCCCTCAAAATTAGCTCATATTTTTAATACCCACACATGTGATACCTAGGATCCTGTATAGGTAGTTGCATACCTACTTTATGCTCCACTACTCCTAATTAACAATCAGTAGGGCGGACTAATTTTGACCCCAAAAAGTGATTTTTTCCCTCCCTTCTCAAAACATAGTTTTCTCCATCTCTAATGGCCCATCTAACCATATTATATATGTATTAAAGCATTTTTCATACTCTCTTTTGCCTCTAGTCATTCTAAATTAGTATTATCCCATGAAAACTTAATCTTCTCCATTTGCATGTTCATGTAGATGAAGAGTATGCTATTGCAAAGTCCCCTTTTCTATTGATTGAGAGAGAGAGAGAGAGAGAGAGAGAGAGAGAGAGAGAGAGAGAGAGAGAGAGAGAGAGAGAGAGAGAGAGAGAGAGAGAGAGAGAGAGAGAGAGAGAGAGTGTGTGTGTGTGTGTGTGTTGACATGCATGTTATCTTGCAGATAGGTATAGCCTACATGCAAGTAGATGGGGGTCTGCATAAATAGGTGCACATTCCCATATTAAGTATAGACCCATCCAAGGTTGTATTGTAATAATGTAAAAATGCCTAAATGCCTTAGCCAATATTTAGCCTACCAGGGTCAAGTATAAAAGGCTAAGTTGTAACTAGCCTAGGATCTTTTTGCCATTTTACAACATTACATGTTTGAGGTCTCAGCCTCCCACCATCTAAGAGGGTGAATACTCTTGGCCACCATAGCTTGGGGTGCATTCCATGCTGCAACCACTCATCATTTGATTCCCAGCCAACATTGGTAATATCATTTCATGCCTAGCCACCTTGGCTATGGTTTCTTGGCATTTTGATCTATTTCTTGTATTTTCAGGTTAATGGCTTCCTGTGGGAATTAGCTTCTTTACATTGGTATCAGAGCACATCATTGACCCAGTGGGAAGGTCATTTTCATAGTGAATCTAGTTACAAGTTTAGGCATAGAGTAACTAGAGGAAAAAAATTAGTCACTGGATTTATCATAGTTAAAACCAAGACTAGTTAAGGTCTTTGTAGTAAGTCGTGACTAAGAAGGGTTAAACCATGGTTACTTTTTGGAGCAAGCTTCTCTTTCCTCTTTCCAAGCTTCTTGCTGAAAACTGCCATGGAGATCTCTTCTGATTTCTCTCTGCCATGGCCATATCTCTTCATGAAACCTTCAAAGAATGATCCGTGATGTCTCAAGAAACTTGTAGACTACCTATTTGCTCAACCAATATCAAGATATTGACCACCTAGAGCAGAAAGAGGCCTGGACAGTCTGCACCATTTTTCCAACTCATCTTCTCCTAAAGAATCAACAATTTTTTGCACCATTCAAGCTTCTCCTTCATTTAGCTTATCAATGGTAGCCTTGGCATGAACTATTTACCCTCTAATGCTTGATCTTTCACTCTCCTTCAGCCTTGAAGCTTCCTTCACAACCCTAGCTATGGCTGAAAGTGGACAGCATGAAGATTTCAGCAATTTCTTAAAGTTTTGAGTCAATATTTGTCTCTTGTAGCTTCAAGAAGTGGAAAGAAAGCATCTACAACCGACATTGGGCAAACATTGGAGCTCCTAAGCATAATTGAAGCATTTTTCTCATCACAGATTGGGGAAAAATAGGGCAGCCATCAATTTTCATCAAATTTTGCTTCCTTGAGGCATCAATTCATGGGGCTTTTATTGTCTACAACCATGGGAAGGTTTAATTGAAGGCATTCCATAAAGATTGGGCTTACATTATTGAAGAATTTCTTCAAGACTGAAGGCATTTTCAGCCCCTTGTACATGACAATGTTTGAAAATTCTTGGAATCGGAGCCCCAAGAGAGACACCAAGGAAAAGTGGATTCTACTGTAAGAAAATCTATCTTGTAACATCAACAAGCTTTTGTTTCATTCTTTAGATGACCAAAACAAGGAAAACAACAAATCTTCACGCTGCATCATAATAGATATCTCTCACAGATTTGATAGAATCAACCATAATCTTCAACATCTTCACAGAATCCATCATAACAAACAAGAACACAAAAGAATACACCACTTTTGAATGGAAATAATCACATACTATTCATCTTCATTGTCTTCATAGTTTTCTCTCTCAATCTCTCATAGGAAGATACATTGTTTTTAATAGAATTGGCTATCTTTGACTCTCTCTCTCTCTCTCTCTCTCTCTCTCTCTATCAATAGTACATCATCTTTTCACTACAATACTCAAGAATGACACTTAATAATCCTTCTTAGGTCGTGGATGCACCTCCCAAGAGGTATGGGAGGTATGAAAGGGCACCAGAGCCGCTACAGTGTCTCTTCATAGCTCACTACTGTCACTGTCACTTCAGTCTTCAATAGCTGCTTTTTCCATTTGTTTTAGCTCTTTTGAACTTAGATTCATCCTTTACAAAAGTTAGAAAACTTTCCCAAAGTCACACATACATTCTACAAAACACTTACAGAAGATCTACAGAATAGAATAGAACAGGAACAGAGCAGAGATAGAGGCTCTACAGAAGGTCTACAAAGGGTTACAGAAGGTCATCAGAGAACAACAGATCCGCATAACTCATACTAAAACCATTTCAAACTATCAAAAACTATTCAATAAGATTTCAAAAGACCTCAACCTTCATCAATCATCAATCCATGCTTCATGGAGAAGACAATCAGAACAAAACAGAAGTTAAACAAAAGGTATCAGAACCAATCAGAACCTCAACAGAACATATCAGAACATCACAGAGCTTCATATTTCCACTAAGAATCATCATGAGCTTCCAAAACATAATCAATATCATCCAAAACACTCTCAAACACTTCCAAAAACAACCAAACATCACTCAAAATCCATCAAAAATCAACCATTCAGACCTCAAAAACAACAAAAATCAATCAAAAATTCAGTCTTTTTCAACTCTCAACATATCCCCACGCTTAGAAAGGAAGAGCATCACGATCTAAGGAAAAGAAGAATGTAAGTTCAGTAAAGAGCTCAATTTGATCTTCTTTAGTCTTCAATAATCACCCAAGCATGACCCCAACTTATCACATGTATCTAAGAAAGAATACTACTAAAGGAAAACGTCGTTATGCATTAACCATCTTATAAATAATATAAAGTCATGAAAATTTTGTAAAGGATATAAGAGTTTCCTCATCTTTACATCATAGGTTTTCCATCCACCATCACCATCAGTGTCAATAGTCGAAAAGAGAGCTCTCGAACAAATTATTCAACCAGCACAAACTCATCATATAAAAATTAATACATCACAAACACAAAATAACCATGTGAATGGCACCTCTAAAAAAATATATCATTAAGAAGCATAGAAGATACATTCAGGGGTATCAGTGAAGATGATCCCTCTTGACAGCTTGATGATTACGAAAGCAATCCATGGATAAAGACTCATCTACAAAAGATTTTGGAGGATTCTGAAAGAATGGAAGGCAGCACATCCGTTCTAGCAAAACAAGGTATCTACTAGGTAAACAAAGGGCATGAAAATATAGGGCATCCAATTGTTGGGAATCAATGTTCACATTGACATTCATACAAAGCTTGGGAATGGATTTTTGATTGTTATGGGAATGCATATGCATATATGCTAGGTACCAAGCAAAATGGGCTGTCAATCTCACTGAAGGATCGAGAGATTGTGAATATTGTTGGGAAAAATGGAGATAATTTTGGTACGCTTGACTAGCAGTTGTCCAGTATCTTGGAATTAATGGCCAATTAATCTATGGTCCCGTGAGAGAATCAGTTGAGCTCCATCCTCTTCTTCTTGGAATCTGTTGATCAAATCCTTCATACCCACTAACCAATTGAGGGGGTTGAGAAATAGAAGTGGTAGGAGATGAAAGAGGAATGAGTAAAACAAGATGAAGAGATGGGTAGGCAAAATCATAAAATGAGGAATAAGCTAAATAAGGATTAGCTGAAAATTTAGGCAAATCAATTATTAGGAAAGGTGTTAATTGATAAGCAAGAAAAGTAGAAGGTATATGGATAGATAGGGAAGTACAAGGCAGAGAAGGGGAAAAGACTCGATCTTCAATGAAAGAACAACATGTAAAGATTGGAATTTGAGGAAAACCCTGAGGTTGAAAAAGGAGAGGTAAGATGGCTACTAAGTTGGATTGATAAAGAGAAAAATAAGCATCATAGAGATGGGCCATTTATTGATAATACAATAAGCTAGGAACAGAGGGACCTAAAACAGATCATCGATGGTAGGTATCAAAGAAGGATGAATCAAATGGATGGTTCTTGGAAAGATAAGTTAAAAGATCCACCCTCGGTTGGTTAGTGTTCTGCACATGAGGAGAGGCTGTATTTTGTCGTTGGTTAAGGACTACAGAATCAATCATTGAGTGCCATAAAGTGTCAGGGCAAGTAGCCATTTTAGAAGAATAGCACTGGAACATTTCATCTATTAATTCTAGATGATGTAGATCTGGCTTGTAAGACCACATCCCCTATATACCAAGCCAGATCTACATCATCTAGAATTAATAGATCACCTCGTATATACATATAAAACAACATCATGGTATTTGTCATCTTCAAAGACCATACGGACAACTTCTGTCAGCAAATCAGAAGACTAGGATCCACTCCAACCGTCCTCTGGAAGAAGGAGATCCATCATTGAGAGCTTAATATAGAAGGCCAACTTCTGCAGCTAATAGTGGACAAAAAAGAAATGGTTGAGAGGAACATACTCCTAAAATTGCTCAAATGTAGACCATAATAAATCCATCCTGGACTGCAATCTTTCCACTTTATCTTGAAATAACGAACATAATGTGGCCTGTCTCTGGAGAACTACCAAGTCCTGCTGAGATATAGAAGGAATCATAGGGACACTAGGACTGGGAGGGATGGACCGTGATTGCACCAGTTGGTCCTTCAACTGTATTGTGAGCAATCTGCAAAGCTGACAGTTTCGTATCCAAAAGAGTCTTAAACTCTTGAGCTTCTTTGGACATTTTCTATTTCTCTTTCGAAACTCTAGTGACCTTTGACTGAGCTTCTGCTAACTAAGTTTTCAAAGAAGATATTTCTTCTCTCTAGGTCTCAATCATTTGTGTCTACTGCTCCATCTGCTTAAACAGATCAGAAAGAGTGTCGTTAGCAGAGGCTAACTCTGTGGTTGCCTTATGCATATGTGGTCTTTGGATTGCATCAATTCTTCATAGAAAGAAGCTTATAATTGTTGAACACAAGGTGTCACTGAGAGTTCAATAGAACTCTAGATGCCATTACAAAGGAAAGGAATGGCATCCCTTGTCACTAAGTTGTTTAGTGAAGGAACTAATATATCCAAAGAACCCTTTCGATGTGCCATGAATAAGTTGTTGCATGTGAGGTAGGCAGGGAGGTCACTTCCAAAGGTAGTAGGAACTAACACTGAAGGAATGACTAGTGGTATTGTCTCTGCTACACGCTTCAAGCGCTTCCGCTGAATGACCAACGGAGGAGGGGAGTTAGTATTCTCTATGTCAATGGGTTCTGAATCTTCTAAAGGTGGAGGGGGAGGGACTGGATCAAATGGAGGAGGAGGTAAAACACCCTTCTTAAGACCTGAATATGTCAGGAAAGCATATAAATATGAACCATAGGTTACATTGGTAACATTCCCTCTAGTCACCTTGACAAAATGTTGGTCCATCTTCGTAAGAAGGTAAGTACTCCAGTCAACGGCAAACCCTTTTAAAACCATCCTTGAGGCTGTGAAGAGCTCCTTGGACAAATAGTGAGATGGTGTCTTGGCAGGCATGAACCTGTCTTGGAGAAATACTATAGAACTACCACAAACCAAGCCTGATTTCTTAATGTAAGACGTGAGAAACTCATCACAAAGGGTTGGATTGTCTAGAATCAGAGGGATGGAGCAGCCACAAAAGATGCAAGGCCAGCTTTCGCAATAGGCTCAAAAGTCAGTAGGGAAGAATAATCCCTACTGATTAATGGGACATACTGAATAGGAGAAGGAGCTTGAGGCACCATTCAGATTGCATATACACACACACCACACATAGAGACAATCACAATGAATGCCTGCAAAACAACAGAATATCTATAAAAAATAAATCGACTAGAATAAGTACACATAGACGTGACTAACCAACTGACCATCCCAAACAATCCACATCCTAGAAAAAATTTGGTATGACCTCTACACATATGCGACCGAAAGCTTCATGCTATCTAACAAACATGCACCCGAGACCTCGTATCAGGCAAAAAAGAAAACTACAGACTGCATCCATAATCGTATCATACAATCAAACCATAATACCTCAATAACCTTCTCAGGACATAACCAGAACTTCGATAAGCAATAACAACTTGAAAGACTGCACGTGCCTATCCCACGAAGCATATTTATTGAAAATGGAAAAAAGTGCAATGAGGGGAATGATTTTAGTGAAGGGTTCATTTTAATAAATTATTAACAATGGTTGAAATTTTATTAGGTTGTAAACCTTAATAAGAAAATGGTGATTCATTTTTAAATTGTTGGTTACAATTTATTAATCTGAAACGGTGCTTTTAACGAATCCCGAACTTCGATACCCAGACTCAGGTCTTTAAATGCATATTCATTGATTAAAAATTTGATGTGTCTGAAGCACTGTTCTTTTTCAGCGCGTGCATTTGTGTGACGGCTGGTTCATTTTTATTTAAAATTAAGGTGCCTCTAAAGCACACATAGCACGTGCAAAGTGAACGGCGGGTTGATTTTAATTTATTTAAAAAATGTGTGTTTGGCATGAGCCCGCATGCCATGGTGGTGTTTAGGATTCATTTTAAGAATTAATCATGAATTTTGGGGTAGCGAAAAATAAAAAATAGGAAGGGAAAAAGAAAAGTACTTGGAAGTGGGTATGTGTGTATGCAATGAAATGGAATGCACATGTCTGAATCCCAAGATGCAAGTTAGCAGTCCAAAAAGAAAAAAAAAATCACGAACTGAAAATGATGTGACACGTCAAGGCAAGGTTAGTGAAAGTATATGTGTTTAATGTGCGCAATTTATTTTGTTTTTGTTTTTGTTGATTATGTTGTTAGGTCGTTGTTTTCTTTTAATTTGAATTCATTTTAAGGGTGATATCCGATGTTGGTTTGTTTGTTTGTTTGTTTTTTTAAATATGATTAAATTGGGATAAATGGGACACATGAATATATTGGAAATATTTATGGGGAGGTTTCAGCAGTTCGCCATGAGTGAAAACTAGACCATCAAGTTTCAACAATGTTTCTGGATTTATCCAATATTTTTCAATTTGTTTCTAGAATTGAAAATTATTTTTCCATGAATTTAGATATTGACTTTAGTATTTTTGTCTTAAAATAATAGTTGAACCATTTGGCAAAGCATTTTCAGCATATGGAACATTCTAAAATTATTCAGATGAGTTGGTGGAATTTTAAACTTTTTTTTGAAATAATTTTTTATTTTTATTGATTTTTTAATAAATTTTATTCAATTTTCAATGGATCTGGAAGGATTTTTCATATTTGTAATTTGTTTGCAATTTATTTTTTGCATTTCAACCAGGAAAATAAACAAAAAAAACCCAATTTGGTAAATGATTTTTTAGCTTTTTTTTTAAAATTGAATTTTTAATGAATTTTTAAAGGAATTTTTAGGATTTTAGGTGTTTTCTCAGGTTTCTAATCGACTTTTGAAATTAAAAATAGGTACCCGGGCTGCATGTGAACAGCTGCGTGGAAACGGTCGAGCATGCACCACTGCACGAAGAAGGCCAAATGCGCGTCCTCGTGTGTGAACACCTGCAAAGCAGCGCACGAACATGTGATCACATCTCTCCGCCCGCACATGACGACCCTGTGGTGCGCGCGTAAGGCCCCTTGAACGGAGCGGGGTGGGAACGGGGCTATGAGGCTGCTAAGGGAGAAGGGGAATTGGGGGGGGCGTAGGAGGGGCATAGGAAGGGGGCTTAGAAGGGGGGTAGGAAGAGGGGTTTAAGAAGGGGGCTAGGAGGGGGGGCCAAATGTAGAGGGGGGGGTCAAAATGGGGGGTGGGGGGCGAATTTTAGCGGGGGGGTCAAAATGGGTTGTGGGGGCCAATTTTAGGTGAGGGGGGTGGGAGGGGGGGTTGGAGAGGAGGAGAGAGGTGGAGAAGAAGGGTGGAGGAGGAGGTGGTGGTGGGAAGGAGAGGTGGTGAAGAGGGGGAGGGTGGGAAGGAGAGGTGGTGAAGAGGAGGAGGCATGGCGCAAGGCGGCGAGACGAGGCGCAAGGCATGGGTCGCGGCAACAGCACGGACGCGGTGGCGGCAGCGGCAGGGAAGGGAGGAAGAAGAAGGGGAGAAGGAGGAGAAGGAGGGGAGGAAAGAAGGGAAGGAGAAGGGAGGAGGAGGAGAGGGAGGAAGAAGGGGAGGGAGGAGAAGGACGGGAGGAAAGAAGAAGAAGAAGGGGAAGAAGGCGAGGAGAGAGAAGAAGAGAGAGAGAGAAAGAAGAGGGAGACAGGAGAGAGGGAAGGAGAGAACCATTAGAGAGGGGGGGAATTTCATGTTTTTTTATTGTTTTTTAACAAAAATGTGTTTTTTTGTTAAATAAAAAATAAATAGAAATAAAAATAAGAAAAAGAAAAGGAAGAGAACCCCTCTCGTCCCGTGCATAGGCACGGGGCGGGAGTAAAACAATTTGCGTCAGTAGGAGCAGACAGGCCAAGACGGTGACGGGGGAGTCGCGGATGCCATGAAGACATTGTGAGGTGCATAAAAACAAAAACACATGCGTTCACGCGCAAGGCGAGGCGCATAGGGACATAGCAAAACAAAGAAAAATTAATAACTCACAAACCGTTCGTCGGAATGCAATGTGGTAAAAAAGAAAACTCGGTCCGAAGGTGAGGGGACAACTTTGGGAAAGTACAATGGGATGTCCAAGATCAAATCAGGCCGTTCCCATGGGAAAAAGGCAATAAATAGACGTGAAAACCCATACAACAATTAATATCAAAGAATCCATTCGCTGAAATGAAACACAGGAAAAAAGAAAATTGTGAGAAAAGTTATACCGGCCAGGCCTATCATATTGACGGAGATAAGACTCGTTCACATGGAAAAAAACCCAAAAATCGACCCCAAAATGGGATTCAAAAACTAATAATGAATGATCCGTGCACCGGAAGGGAGGGTGTGAAAAAGAAAAAATGTCAGAACATATAAAATCTTTAGTGTTGTCACATCAAAGTGCAGTTTCGATGGGATTAGGAGGCGTTCACATGGAAAAAACCAGAAAATGGAGCTCAAACATACCAATTCAAAAATTAATAACAAAAAATCGAGAAATCGAAACAAGGTGGAGGAAAAAAGAGAATTGTGCAGAAAAGGTGGCTGAACAAGGCAATCCAATCAGAATTGAATTCGAAGGAGAATAGGATAGGCTCACATGGAAAAAGGTCAAAAACAGACGCAAAAAAGGTACGAAACCACACAAAAATTAATTATGGACAACCCGTACATCAAAATGACAGATGATTAAAAGAAAAAATATCAAAGGGAAAGCATAGGACAGGGCTGCTATGTTAGATCATTGTTTCGAAGCGATAATGGTGCGTTCGTATGGAAATACATCCAAGTGTGCAGGAAAAACTTCAAAAATGAATAACACAAAAACAGAAAACCGAAACAGGGAATGTAAAAAGGAAAAGTGTGTCATTCGAAGGGACGAACTAGGCTATAAGGTTGGATCGAGAGTTTGGTGAACGTAGGGAATGTTCACATAGAAAAGGGAAATTTTGCACAATAAAAGCAACCATAAGGAAAACGGCCTCGACGACAGGGAGTACGAGGGTGGGTGGGTGAGGAAGGGACCCCATCATAATAGAACTAGTATGGGGTAGACACGCATGATCGGGTAATGGCATATGCAAGGAGTATGCACATCAGAGGCGTAGGGAGACGTCCCCACACATAAGACCTTACAGATTAGGGTAGATTGATCGACACGGCCACAGACTTGTCAACCAACTGGATGCTGGCATCCCACACTTTAGGCATAACATACATTTGCAAATAGAAAAGTAGGGTTAGAAACACTTGGCCCATTTTGTAGATGGGTAAAGGGAACCGCCATTGTTGATGCAGAAAGATTGAAGCCATCGCCGGGTGGCAAGAGGGACCAGGGCGCGTCACAGAACACGTCCAACATGGGAGGGACCATGCAACAGCACCCAAGGAGGTAGTTTGGTCGATAAAGTCCATAGATTCAAGTGTCGATGATGAAGGATAGAACTCTCAACTCACGGGCACTCAAGAGGATGATAGAACAGTCGCTCACCCCATGATGCAAATTGTTCAATGAATAAGCATGAAATCCCATAACTCATGGCCGGTTTAGAATTAAAAAGGAAAAACTGATTGGGAGGGAGTATGCCAGTGTGCACAATTGATAGTGCATATGTGCATTCCACCCATCTGGCATAGGTGCAAGGAGGAAGGCTAGGGAGCCTTATAGTGCAATGCATATGGTGCACAGATCAGATGTTGAACGCTCGCATAGTGAGTGCCGGAAGGTCCCCAAGAATAATAGAACTCTACTTTTTGCACAAATTACAAGGTAAAAAGCATGAACGACAAGAGCAAGAGACCAATTGGGTGCAATCTCCCCCCATGCCTTGTGTGAGCGCTCCACAAAGCATGTATTTTATGTATTATTCATCTTCAAGCTCAAATAATAGCCCAAATTACAAAATAGCAAGCTTTTAGCTTTTGAGTTTGCTTTAACACAAAAATAGGAATAAAGCTAATGGATGGTGCCCAAAGAGTCTGGCACGCCCAATACAATGTCCAAATAGAAATAACATAATCGTGTGCCCATGCGCATACAAAATAATAATAAATATCTGACGCCTTAATAAATAGGCGTGACAAAATATAGGCGCCATGCCTAAGGTATGCGCCCATCAAAATATAATCCATAAATCGAATACTCGCTATCCTCCAATGCTTTCCTCCGCCACTGCTGCTATCTCTACACATCAAGTGAAGCATTCACAATCGTTAGTAGAATAATACAATTAAACCGACAAAAGTGAATACCTAGCAGTCTTCAGCTACATGAATAAATCAACTGGTTAGAAATAAATCCTAACCTTAATTTATTACGAGTGCGTACTCTAAACTCATAAATGTTTATTAATTTAATATGCATTTTACGGAATCACCCGCTATGGAATCACCCATGTACACACTAAATTAATGAAATTCCCGAAAAGGACAGGCGTCCCCATCAACTTCTCGCACAAAGAATCCACTTTGTGTATGAGCCCCGGTCATCAAAGTTTACGGAATCCACCGTAAAACCTCACGGAATCCACCGTGGCACGGAATCCACCGTGAAATATGCCTCCTGGCATCAACCAATGACAAATGCTCATAATGTTCTTTCTCATTTTGACTAAACACCAAAATCTCATCAAAGAAGACAATTACACAATACTGATATTTCAAAAATATACGGTTCATCATTCTACTAAACGTAGCAGGTGCATTAGTCAATCCAAATGGCATCACTAAAAATTTGTAATGACCAAACCGTGTTCTAAATGCAGTCTTGGATATGTCTGACTTATCTAGTCTCACCTGATGATAACCCGACTTAAGGTCTATTTTACTAAATATAGCATATCCTTGCAGTTTGTCCATAAGGTCATCAACTCTAGGAATAGGATACCTATTCTTTACAGTGATCTTATTTAAAGCTCGATAGTCAATGACATACGATAGGTATTATTCTTTTTCTTAACTAACAGAATAGGTGCACCAAATGGAGAACTACTAGGTCTAATCAATCTTCTATTTAGTAATTCCTCAACTTGACTCTGAATTTCTTTTTGCTCTATCTGGTTATGCCTATATGGTGCTTTGCAAGGTGGTTGTGTGCCAGGAATCAAATCTATTTTATGGTCTTCAGGACGTGAAGGAGGTAAACCAGGTGGTAGGTCTTCGGCAAAACAATCTTTAAAATGTGCAAGAAATTCTTTATGCCTAGGATGCATATGATTTTCTTTGACTTGTAGTTCATTCACCCAAATGAGATAGGATTTATTACTCTTGCGTAATGCACGTTTAGCTTGAGTATACGAAAGCAGTGGAAAAACATTAGATGCATGCATACCATATAATGTAATATGTTTTCCTTGAAAATTAATATTCATTGAATGTGTGGAATAGTCTATATCTGGGTTATGCTGATGATGCCAAGGCATACCTAAAATAATGTCACTCGACTGTAATGGAACAACTGGAAAATTTCTTCTTTCAGTGTATTGACCAATTTGAATCTCTAAGTCATGCACTTCCTGTGTACCATTATACCTAGTGCCTAAGAATGCTGCTTTGATGCGATAATGTGTAGGTACAGTCTGTAACTTCAATTCCTTTACTAATTTTGCTGAAATAAAATCATGAGTACTACCGTCATCATGCAAAATAATCTTTTCCTTTCCATGCACCAAACATTTCATAGTCAATAAAGAATGTGGAGTTGGCATACCTGGTAAAGTATCTGAAGTAGTAGTAGTGTCGTCCTCATCTTCTGTAAAATCAAGCATATCTTCATGTTCGTCATCGTCCATTGCTCCAAGGTAGTTGATATGGGCAGGTGGCTTCTTCGAATGGCAATTTGCTGCTAAATGTCCAGGCTGGTGGCATTTATAGCATACTATAGGTTTGGCTTTGGTTACATTGTTTGCAATGGCAGGAAGTTTAGGGACATTAGGATTTGGCTGTGGAATAGGCTTGGAATTTTGATTGACATTAGATGGTAATGCAGGTGGTTTTGCCCAATTTTTACGGAAAGATGATGAAGAGAAATGACCTGGATTAAATATTCTAAAATTGGAATTGAATTGCTTAGATCCATAGTTACCATTGGCTTGGAATTGCTGTGGACGTCTGTCTCTACCTCGCAACTTGTCTTCAGTGTCGTGAGCTAGTGAAATGGCATCTTCAAGAGTAGCAGGCTTGAACATGTTAACTTCAACGTAGTAATGCCCAAGAAGTCCAGACATATACTTGCGCTTGTGTGTCACTTCAGGTACATCTTCAAGCATGCGTAACTGGAGTAGTGCATTCCAAAAACGCTCTGTATACTGAGGAATAGGCTCATGATCCCGTTTTGCTGAAGAAGGTCCCATTGCTTTATAGCTTTCTCATGAAATTGTGGAGGAAGGAAATTTTGCATGAACTTCTTCTTGAAATTCTCCCAGGTAGCGGGACAATCTATACTCTTGCGTACTACGGTCCACCAAAGAGATGCTCTGTCCACTAAATGATTAGTGACACACTTGATTTTATCTTTTTCTGCATAGGTATCCTCATGGAAATAGTCGTCAAACTGACTAATGAATGCAAGAACAGTTTTTCCTTCTCGTATGCCATTGAAAGTATGAAATTTGAAACTTATTTTACTTATCTTTGATTCCTGGCGGATGGTTTGAGCTTCGAGAGTTGCGTCGATGGTACATCGGATAAGATCTTCGGATTGAGGTTCTTCTTTGTCGGTAGACGATCTTTGTAAATTTGCCAATTGAACTTGCAATGCTTGCCTAGCCCTTCGTTCTTCATCCAATTGCATCATGATTAAATCCAGCTTTTGCTCCATCATAGGTTCAGGTAGGTCGCCTTCAGCCATAAGATCATCCGTCATCCTGCAAAACTCAAAAGACCTTTCTCACTCAAAATCAAGTTAGCGGGATGAGTGTAGCTCAAGTTCGGGAATACAAGGCTTATGTATTTTTGGGTATGGCTTTCACAATCTTTGAAAAATCTGCGTTTTATCCTTCTTCGTATGCTGAAAATGCTTCAGCAAACCTGCATATGGGTAGAGTACCTTCCAATGAACAACTTTGCAGTTTGGAGTTTCTGCACAGGAACAGCCCTTCTATGAGTTTTGGACAGAAGTCAGTTTTGACTCCAGTTGGCTTGTCTGACTTGCAGAGTACCAGACTAATGTGACTTGCAGAGTTTGTTGACTTGCAGAACTTGCTTGCTTTGTCGGACTTGCAGAACTTTGACTTGTCAGAACTTGCTGAACTTGACTGGTTGTGTGTGACTTGAAGTTTGTGATGACTTGATGGATTAGAGCTTGTGTGATTAAGCTTGGTAGCTTAATGTTACTCTCAATGGAGAAATTCATGGGGGAGGGGGGCGTTTTTTTTAACACGACGGAATTTTCGGAACATACTCTGAGACCTCGCATTGCAATTTCGAAGCTTTAAGCTTCTTAAAGCTTATAAAGCTTTAATACTAAGCTTAATAAAAATAAAAGCTTTTAAGCTTGTAAGCTATGGAGCTTATCTCTCTGGTTTTTGACGACTTGATGAAGAAGATGTAGGAGTGGTCCTCCGCCTCTACAAACCGGTCCTTCGCGATCCAATGATGGAAACAATGGGTAGCGGGATGAGCCTGATCATTCCAGGAGCTCCGCCTTCGCATAAGATGGGTAGTGATTGGAAGCTCTTGATCTCAGCTTCACTCTGATACCACTGGTGCGCAGATCAGATGTTGAACGCTCGCATAGTGAGTGCCGGAAGGTCCCCAAGAATAATAGAACTCTACTTTTTGCACAAATTACAAGGTAAAAAGCATGAACGACAAGAGCAAGAGACCAATTGGGTGCAATCTCCCCCCATGCCTTGTGTGAGCGCTCCACAAAGCATGTATTTTATGTATTATTCATCTTCAAGCTCAAATAATAGCCCAAATTACAAAATAGTAAGCTTTTAGCTTTTGAGTTTGCTTTAACACAAAAATAGGAATAAAGCTAATGGATGGTGCCCAAAGAGTCTGGCACGCCCAATACAATGTCCAAATAGAAATAACATAATCGTGCGCCCATGCGCATACAAAATAATAATAAATATCTGACGCCTTAATAAATAGGCGTGACAAAATATAGGCGCCATGCCTAAGGTATACGCCCATCAAAATATAATCCATAAATCGAATACTCGCTATCCTCCAATGCTTTCCTCCGCCACTGCTGCTATCTCTACACATCAACTGAAGCATTCACAATCGTTAGTAGAATAATACAATTAAACCGACAAAAGTGAATACCTAGCAGTCTTTAGCTACATAAATAAATCAATTGGTTAGAAATAAATCCTAACCTTAATTTATTACGAGTGCGCACTCTAAACTCATAAATGTTTATTAATTTAGTATGCATTTTGCGGAACCACCCGCTATGGAATCACCCATGTACACACTAAATTAATGAAACGCCCGAAAAGGACAGGCGTCCCCATCAACTTCTCGCACAAAGAATCCACTTTGTGTATGAGCCCCGGTCATCAAAGTTTACGGAATCCACCGTAAAACCTCACGGAATCCACCATGGCGCGGAATCCACCGTGAAATATGCCTCCTGGCATCAGCATAGAACAGGGTGACGTATCCTGTGCTAATGGTGACATAGACCCATCCCGCGTGTGCATAGGGAAACAAAAACGTACCTGACTCCAATTGTCGTAACATCCCTTAATCTCACCTCTCGGAATTGATTGAGGAGAAATACTAGTCACACTCAGTCCACCCTCTATCTCACACTCTGTTGAAAGATACAGAGAGCAGCTTATTCCTGAAACCCATTGATGTAATTCTCACATGCACTTGTGCAGAGTTTGTATGCCTTGTGCACATTTGATGGTGCAACAGTGCATCCCGCCCTGTGACGGTATACATTGCAAGAAGGAAGGCCAAGGAGCCTTATGATGTAGTGCACAAGAACAGATTGTGTGTTCTGCATTGAGAGGCCCAACCCGTGTGTGCAACACTCCATTCACACATCTTGCCTCTCATTTGATTTGAAGGGAAAGACTGGTCACTTACCCCACCCTCTGTCTCATACTCTTTTGATAGATACAGAGGGCAGCCCATACTCACATCCCCATCCTGTTAGGATGAAATCTTGCATCACTCAGGGGGTTGGTGATGAAGATCACATCAGATGTGGTTGTCACCAGAGTGTTGAAGGTGATGCGTACCCAGGGAGGTAGTTGACACGTCTGGTACTTCAATGATTTGTATAAAAGATCGTCTGCTAAGGAGGGCAGACAGATTGATATTGCAGAGACAATGCACCAAGGGAGGTGGCTTCAAATTGCTTCTGGAAAGGTTTTGCTAGTAAATTAGCTATCCTGAACTGCGGGGTGTTACCACCTTTTCCACAGTCAACTTCCCGCCTAAGGGTGTTTCTTGGAATGAGGCCTGCTATGATAGGGAATTTCTTCCTTTTTTCCCATAACAGTTTTTTTGTTTTTTTCTTTCTTTCTTTTTTCTTTCTTTTTTCATTAATAAAAAGAATGGTAGAAATACCATATGTCAGGACCAACCTTGCCACCATTGCTGGATCAGACAAGAAGAGAACAAGGTAGGGTTGAGAGGTATCTATGAGGGGCTAGCAGAACGAGACCGCCTCCTGAGGAAGATCATAAGGGCCATCAGAAGCACGAAGAGAAGGACAGTGCGACACCTAAAGGGGAAAGGATGGGTCGATTGTGATTGTCAAGATCCCCAAGGAGGGAAGTACTTCTTGAGGCAATAGCCATTTATCAAAAAGGGATCCTTAGAAGCGTCAATAGCTTGCACTTGGACAAAGCCATTTGGGTTGACAGCAAGTACCTTGTATGAGCCCATCCATCGTTGTTGAAGATTACTAGGAAACTTGCCAAATCTCGAATCATAGGCCAAGACAAGATCACCTTCTTTGAACTCCTTGTGCTTGATGAAGCTGTCACAATAGGCCTTACGTCGGCTTCGAGTGGTTTCCATGCACTGTAAGGCCATCCACCGAATCTCGTCTAAACATTCCAAGTGCAGGAGGCAGTGTTGCAGTGACTCACCATCTCCCAAGCATTCTTTAACTGCCACTCGAAAAGAGGGCAATTCCAATTCAATCGAGAAAACAGCTTCTGTACCATATACTAGTTGGAAAGGAGTTTGTCCTATAGCAGCCTTATGGGAGGTTCTGTATGCCCAGAGGGCCTCTGTAAGTCGATCGTCCCAATCATGACGATGTGGGACAATCATTCTTGTCAAGATTGAGCAGAGGATACGGTTGGTGAATTCAACTTAACTATTGGCTCTAGGGTAATAGGGAGTGGACTTGCGATGGCGGATCTTATACAGTTCCGTCAACTCTTCCATGATCTTGTTAAGGAAATGAGTAACTCTATCACTTACCAGCTCGAGGGGACTACCAAAATGGGTGATAATATTCTCATACATGAATAGGGCTACGCTGTTACCATCATTCCGCTTGAGAGCTTTAGCTTCACACCACTTTGTGACATAATTTGTACATACTAAGATATATCTGTTCTACTTCCGTTTGGTAGGCAGATCAATGGGATCCACGAAATCAATCCCCCACTTCTTGAACGGCTTTAGGGGAAGAATAGGTTGCAGTGGCATGGCACTTGTTTTGGTGGGTTTTCCCATTCGCTGGCAAGCATCGCATCTCTTGCAGTAGTCATATGCATCCTTGTGGAGGGTCCGCCACCAGTATCCCGCTAACAGAGCCTTCCTAGCTATTGCTTCTCCTGCGAAGTGTCCACCACATGGTTCGTCATGGCATGCTTTCAATACTATGCCGATTTCATCTTCTACAACACATCTTTGCAATACTTCATCTTTGCCTCTCTTATAAAATGCACCGCGCTTAGCAAGGTGTAGGGGGACTAATTCTAACAGAAGCTTCTTTTTCTCACAGCTTAAGATGCCAAGAGGATATTGTTGATTTGCCAGGAGGTTGGCTATGTCTGTATACTAAGGAGTAACTATTTCAACTAGAAACAAGGAAGCATCAGGAAGGTCTGGATCATCCTGTTCCTCTTCTGTAGTTTGAGGGATCTGTGAGACAAATGATCGGCTAGGACATGGGAACAACCAAGCTTAGTGACCACTTTAAAATCAAACTCCTGGAACAGGAGCAACCATCTCATCAATTGTCCTTTGACATTTTCTTTGTTCATCAGGACGGATAGGGCTTCATGATCCACGCAGAACTTGAAATGTGTTGACAATGGATGGTGTTGAAACTTCTCCAGTGCAAACACCATTGCTAAGCACTCAAGCTCTGTCACTGTGTAGTTCTACTCTCGGTCAGTTACTTTCTGACTTGCATAATAGATTAGTTGATCTAATTTAGAGGGGGCCTTTTGACATAGGACAACACGTAGCCCTTTAACTGATGCATCTGTGTGCACATGGAACTCCTTCGTCCAGTCAAGAGGCTGTAAGATAGGTGCTTGGATAAGGCACTATTTTAGGGTATTAAAGGCTTCTTTGCAGTCATCAATCCAAAGGAAATCTGCATCTTTCCTTAGGAGCTTGTACAGAGGGGCTTCCTTGGTTGCAAAATGTGCAATAAATCATCTGTAGTAGCCCCATGGCCAAGAAATCCTCTCAGTTACTTGAGGTTTGTTGTTGCTGTCAAGGTCTTTGCCATGTCTATTGCAATCTCTTGTGTAGAGACAATATGGCCCAAAAGAACTCCTGATGAGACGCCAAAGACACATTTGTCAGGGTTGAGAGAAATCCCATACTCCTGGCATTTGTCAAAGCATTGTTCTAGGTGTCCCCAATGCTCACGTATTAAGCTATAGACACAAAAGTCATCGAGATACACCTCAATGAAATCATGCAGATGATTCTGGAAGGTAGCCATCATTACTCATTGGAAGGTGGCAAGAGCATTTCAGAGCCCAAATGACATCACTCTATAGGCATAGGTCTCCCTTTCTGTTGTGAAGGTTGTTTTGGATTGGTCCTCTTCTGCGATTTGGACTTGGTTATATCCGTTAAATCCATCCAAGTGAGAATAGAGCTCATGGCCTACCACTGTGTCCAACAGTTGGTCTGTGAAAGGGATAGGGAAATGATCCGGGTCCTACACAAGTGGCTAACGTGACTCGGGATTGGATCTAGAGGCCCGCATACTAGTCTACGGGCGGAAACTTGGAATAGTGATCCTTGTGGATTGTTGGATAGCCTTCGGGTGGATTGTGGACAAGCCTACGGGTGGAACTCCTTGTATTTCAAAGATAAATATGATGACATGTTAATAAAGAACTTTTCTGATATTGTTTTTCTATGTCACGTGATAAGATTACGTGAAGGAACCAATGCTTAATGGATTACCTAAAGAAGCTGGTTGTTATATGTCCAACTAATGTGTTAGTTAATTACATAATTAAAACAACCCGAGGAAAGTGTGGAGGATGGGTCATGGGTCCATCCTATGGATGGGTGGTCCCAGTTGACCCGGAACTTTTCTCAAATCACAAGGAATAGCAGGATGGTCGTCAAAAAGACACGAATAACAAAAGCGTTGACCTAGAGTTATGTCTTACCCGATTTACGCTATTTTAGGGGAACAAAATGGGACTATGCCTTATGGCAGAGAGGTTGAGCTTTGCATCCCTCTTGT
Source organism: Lygodium microphyllum (assembly GCF_053477565.2). Taxonomy (NCBI): domain Eukaryota; kingdom Viridiplantae; phylum Streptophyta; class Polypodiopsida; order Schizaeales; family Lygodiaceae; genus Lygodium; species Lygodium microphyllum. The sequence continues at coordinate 32,842,077 of NC_141149.1, forward strand.
TTCCCATTCTCCTTGAACCAAGTGCAGCGTGAATCCGCTTCGGACCTGGCATTTCTGCGTAAACTAGTTCGCTCTGACGCTAGTTGCTGTTAGGAAATGACCAATCAGGAAAACCCTAATTCAGGTCGATCCTAAGTGGGAATGGCCAGAATACTTCCGCTACGTGGCAGATGCGAAAAGCCCTAGATCGCAAATCCCATAACATTCCATGGGAGTGCCGAGCGGAGCTTTCTAGACATCCTTTCTTATGGACTACTAAGACATGTCCTGGATGATACTAGTAGACACGTTACAGTTGGTATTAGAGCCGACCAACAACGGAATTGTTTTTATGAAATTATAATAAAATGAAGCAAAGCAAATGTTGTTGTCCAAACATTTCCTTACCTTCAATGCTGTCTTGCAGAATTACGAAGCGTGGAACAAGTTCTTGGTATTTCGAGTCATGTTTATGACTGCAATGCATTCTTCGCTTTATAGACAAAGGATTGGGATGATGAACATCCTGGAGCAAATCTATAATCCATCATCTTTGTACATGGAACGAATATGGATGGGTGCCTCAGGAATCTACTATATAGCCACCCACCGGTTTGCTTATCTACAGACCAACCTAAAGAGAATCAAGTGGTTGGAAGACCTGAAAGTCGTGAAGCTGTTCATTTTTGTGGAAGCTCACGTAAATTCGACTTTATATATTTGAGGTCGGAGGGTTGAGATGAACTCATATGTATATGAGGAAGTAACCCGTGTAATTCCAACTAACAAGATTAAAGTGTTGGGCCGCCATGAGAAGTATGGATTCCAACGGAAAGGATATCCTGAACTTCCAATGACTTACCGATTCCTGAAGATCCATGACCCGAAACCTTATTATTATATAGTCCCTGTAGATAAATGCAATACAATGTTGTTCTCCCCAAACTAAATGTAACAATTGGCTTATCATCTCATGAAACGTTGTATTCAAAAGGGCTACGCCCATATAAATACAAATAAAGACTTCTTTTTATGTCTGATTGTGCATAAGAGTGGACAAAAAGTTAAGTAGCTACATTGGTTACATGATAGCGGAATTGAAGATGTAATATAAGTTAACGACGATTATCGTATAATAACGTTAAGAAAACCTTTATTCAGGCACAACCCCAAGTACAGGTTCCTAATTTGCCTCCTACTTCAAGTACTGCTGTAATCTAGGAGAAGAAGTTCCTTCTCAAACAGATTAAGCCACCCAAGTTTGACGGGAGAGGCAGATTCATCCAAGCTGATGCTGAAATTTGGATTGAGTCCATGGAGGATTACTTTGAAGCAGCCGATACTGCACCCGCCAATCAGGCTATGCTCGCCAAGTTAAAGCTCACCGGTGAAGCCAGACTTTGGTGGAAGCAATGGTGCAGGCATCAAGGGATCGCAGAGGGATCCGTTACCTGGGAGAAGCTAAAGAAAGCCGTGCAGGGAAGATATTTACCACCTGCATATCGCACGCAGAAAATGAATGAGTTCTACGAGCTAAAACAGCTAGGACTCACTCTTGACGCATACTACTCTAAATTTGTCTCACTTTTAAAGTATGCGCCACAGATGGACATGACACAGCAGGTGTCCAAATTTTGTGCGGGTTTAAATCCACCAGTAAATACCCGTCTCGAATCTATGCGTCCATCAGATCTTCAGGATGCACTCATTTGAGCGGCGCCTATAATTTAAGAGGTACAGTCTAGACCAAGGGGTAACAAAGCTTGGTCTTACAATGACCCAAACAGAGGAGCATTCATACCTCAAATTAAGAGAGTTCAAGGTAATAATCAGGGACAAAGAAAGAAAGCAAGAACGAATAATGTCAATAACTTTGTTCCTACTCAAAGTAATGGCCGAAACCTCCAATGTTTCCACTGCAACGAACTCGATCATTTCAAGAGGCAATGTCCCAAGCTTGGTGGAGGACATCGCCAAGCGCCTTTTCAAGGAACAGGCCGTGGTCAAGGAGCCGCTACCCAAGGAAGAGGAAGAACCGCCTGCATTGCCAATAGGAAAATGTGCAAAGAAGAGAAGAAGAAGATCCGACCATAGAAGCGGAATTCGAAAGAGCGACAGTCCATGCCGCTTTACACAAAAAAGGGCCGAATCGCCAGTTCTTGGTGATTCAGAACCGTCGGACTATCAAGGTAAAGGTTTCAAGACCTTGATTGATTGTGGCAGCACACATTCCTTTATCTCACCAGCATGTGCAAAAAGATTAGAAATAACCACAGTAGAAGCACCTACCCTGCTTGTGGAATCGGCAAATGGTCGTGAGGTTACTTGTACCAGGCAAACTGCTAAGGTGGAATTCTTTCTGGGAGGAAAGAAGACTTCGGTTAAATTCAGAGTCATGAATTTAGGTATCCATGAGTGTCTACTTGGAATGGATTGGCTTAAGCCTAATGACGTCCACATTCACTATGGAAAGGGTCAAGTTTCCTTTCGAAACTCTGAAAGGGAATTAGTCACAACTCAAGGTGAGGCAAGAGTGCCAAGAATCCAATTGGCCAAAGTATCTCGGATCATAAAAGGAGTCAGAAAAGGATTACCTATTTACTTGATCAAACTCAACAAATTAGATCAAAAGCAAGAGTCTCATGAAGGACCTTCTTGGCTAAAGGAATACGCGGACATATTCCTTGAAGAGTTGACTGAACTTCTGCCTCAAAGAGAAGTGGATCATGAGATTAGGTTAGTACCTGGAGCTGCGCCAATTGCAAAGAGGCCTTATAGAATGTCCATACCAGAAGCAATTGAGTTGAAGGAACAACTCAAGCAACTGTTAGATCAGGGGCCTAGCAATTCACCGTGGGGAGCTCGAGTACTATTCCAGAAAAAGAAAGATGGGACACTTTGACTATGTATTGATTACCGAGGGTTGAATCAATCAACAGTCAAGAACAAGTATCCTATTCCTAGAATAGATGAGCTTCTTGATCGTCTTCAGGGTGTGAAGATCTTCTCCAAGATTGATCTCAGGTCAGGTTACTATCAGATAAGGATCAAGGAAGAAGATATCCCAAAGACGGCCTTCAATACAAGATATGGGCACTTTGAGTTCCTCGTTATGTCACTCGGGCTTACGAATGCACCTGCCACCTTCAATAGGTTAATGCAAGATATCTTTAGGCCATATCTTGATGATTTCGTGCTTGTCTTCTTCGATGACACTTTAGTCTATTCTAAACAAGAAGAAGATCACGAACCTCAACTTCGGATTATCCTTGAGACAATGAGGTCACATAAGCTGTATGCGAAAATGAAGAAGTGTGCATTCTTCAAGCGTCAAATTGAATATCTGGGATTCATAGTATCATCAGAAGGAATATCAGTGGACCCAGCCAAGGTCAGAGATGTGCTTGAGTGGCCAATACCAATATCCGTCAAAGAGATACGTAGCTTTCTTGGATTGACAGGATGGTATAGGGTCTTCATCAAAAACTATGCTTTGATTGCAGCACCTCTGACGGACTTACTGAAGAAGCAAACTTCCATTGCATGGTCACCTCCCGAACAAAATATCTTCGACAGATTGAAGCAAATTTTGGTATCAGCACCTATTCTAAAACTTTCAGACCTCAATAAGGAGTTCGAGGTAGTAACTGATGCTAGCATTCTTGCCTTGGGGTGTGTACTTATGCAGGAAGGTCATCCAGTAGCATACTCTTCAAGGAAATTGAAGAGTCATGAAAAGAATTATGCTATGCATGATCTGGAATTACTAGCTATCATCCATGCTCTAAAGCTTTGGAGACACTACCTGTTAGGTAACAAGTTTACTCTAGTAACAGACCATAAGAGTCTCAAATGGATCTTTACCTAGAACGAGCTCAACATGAGGCAACGTCAGTGGATTGAAGTGTTGGAGGAATATAACTTTGAAATTGGAGGAATATGACTTTGAAATCAAGTACCGACCAGGGAAAGAGAATGTAGTTGACGATGCACTTAGTCGCAAGGCATTCCTAAATTCCCTAATCTTGCAGAATCCATCAATGGCCAGATCTCTAGCTACAAAAGTATCTATGCCAAACAACCCTATACTTGAGTTAGCTAGAGAAGAAGCATGCCATGATTTGGCCTACCAATCAATGCTAAAGGAGATCTCTATCAAGGATCAGAATCAAAAGTTGCAGGCTAAGTATCAAAAGTTTTCCATTAATAGTGGACTTGTCTACTATAGAACAAGGCTGTGTATACCAACAAGCCAGTCAATTAAGCAGAAAATATTGTGGGAAGCTCACGATTCTCCGTTCGCAGGACATCCTGGCTATGCTAAAACTCTTAATGCAGTTAGAAAGAGCTACCATTGGGAGAGGCTCAAAGGTGACGTTCTCAAATATGTCATGAGTGTTTGTCTTGCCAACGTATCAAAACCGAACATGTCATGATGCCAGGAAAACTGCAACCGCTTGACATTCCCCAAATGAAATGGGAATTCATCAGTATGGATTTTGTTGTAGGCCTACCCCAAGTCGAGGGAGGATACAACTCCATCATGGTTGTGGTTGACATGCTTACTAAGGTTGCACACCTTATTTCAGTAAAGACAAACTATAAAGCCTCAGACATTGCAAGATTGTTTATCAAGGAGATATTCAAGCTACATGGTTTACCCATAAGAATCATTAGTGACAGTGATTCTCTCTTCACATCACACTTCTGGAGAGCTATCTTTGAAGCTATTGGGACTCAAATCTGTTTTAGCACTGCCTACCATCTCCAAACGGCTTGCCAAACAGAGCGAGTAAATCAAGTCATTGAGGATATGCTTAGGGCATACTGCTGTCGAGAGCCGAAGAGGTGGATTCAATACTTGCCTTCGGTAGAATTTGCATACAATGCTTCTTACCAGCAGAGCATTCAGATGACGCCTTTCCAAGCATTGTATGGTCATGACTGTCGAAGTCCCCTAAACTTTTCTGATCCAACCTTAAGGGTTGAAGCTTCAAGACAGATGTTGGAAGAGATGGATGACCAAATAAAGTCAATCAGACAGGACATACAAGCGGCCAAGGATAGACAGAAGGCACACGCGGATTTGAAGTGTCAAGAAAGGGTCTTCGAAGAAGGAGACATGGTCTTCATTTGCGTACACCCTAAAAAGAGTTCTCTATCCTTAGGAGATTGCAAGAAGCTAAGTCCAAGGTATTGTGGGCCATACAAAATCCTCAAATGCCTAGGACCCAATGCTTATAAACTGCAACTCCCTGAGAACCTAAAAGTTCATAATGTATTCCATATTAGCCTATTGAAAAAGTATGTACCTAATCCTAACCACGTACTTGACAACCAACAAGTTGTAATGCCTAGTCAAGGAGTCCTTGAACTAAGGCCTGACAGAATCTTAGATGTTAGGGAGAGACAATTAAGATCCAGAACCCTGAGAGAATGCCTCGTCCAATGGAAAGACTATCTCAAAGAAGATGCCACCTGGGTAGATGAAGGCACACTCAACCATCAATATCCCCAGTATATGTCGGAGTGTTTTCTGTCTTGTGGTGTTGCATCGGACCTCACTGGACCTCGCTACCACTCTCTCTTTGTTTTTTATCCATTCATTATCTCCTCTCCTTCCATCTCTCTCTCTCTTTTTCTCTTTCTTCATTATGCTATATGTTTATTCCCTCTCTCTCGTTCCTTCTTCTTTTTTCTCTTCCTCCCCCTCTCTCATTTTCTTTAACGACCACGACCACAATCACGACCACAAGCACGACCACGACCACGATCACGACCACAACCATGACTACAACTATGACTATGACTATGACTATGAATACAACCACGACGATGACCATGACCACGACCACGACCATGACCACGACCACGACCACGATCACGATCACGACCACAACCACGACCATGATCGTGACTATGACTATGACTACGACCACGACCACGACCATGACCACGACCACGACCACGACCATGACCACGACCACGATCACGACTATGACTTGAAAAGCTAGTGTATGCATTCATCAAACCAAAAGGCATCACTCTATAACAAAAGCATCCCCATGGGGTAATGAATGCTATTTTCTTCTGATCTTCTTCTGCTATTCTAATTTGGAAATATCCAGAGTATCCATCGAACACACTGTAAAATTCATGACCAACCACTTGATCCAAGATCTCATCTTGAAATGGAAGAGGATAGTAGTCTCTCTTAGTAGCTACATTAAGAGGCTTGAAATCAACACATACTCTCCACTTTCCATTCTTCTTTGGTTTGATTACAATAGGAGACACCCACTCTATATCATCAACAGGATAGACCAATCTTGCATCAAGCAACTTCTGAATTTCAGCTTTAAGTACATTTTCCTAAATTGTACCAAGTCTCCTAAGTTTTTGAGCCACTGGTTTATACCCTTCTTTCAATTTGATATGGTGCACAATGCTGTTATTACCCCTTAGTTGGTGATATTCTCTAGCAAATAGTTTTGGGTATTTCTAAAAAATGGCTGAATATTCATCTCTTTCATCATTAGTCTGTTGAGATGGCAAGCTCAACACGTGTGGACATTGATGATGGATCACCTGGCTAGATGAGTCCGCACGTCTACACTTAGCACGTTGGTGGTCACTATGATACTCACATGGCCACTAACTTATCACTTATTACATTTAGTTCTTTACACCTACCTACAGCTGGCAAAGATATAACACCAGTCGATTAGTGTAGTCGGTTATGCTCTGTTTGACTTAGAAGGCCACTTTCCTTTCTGTTGTATCTTATCTATACTTTGTGTACATTGTATAGTGTGTGGAAGAAGAAGAAGAAACCATAAAGAAAACGTTTTTGGCCACCATCTCTCTTCTTGTATTCTTGAATGAGCTTCCTCTTGTGTATACAATGTGTGTTTGGTGCAGCAGCTCAAGCACATCCCCCATCACGCGATTCTTGACATGGTATTAGAGCCATGCCACTGAGAGAGGCTGATTTTGAAGGTTGAAGTAAAGGAGAAGAACCAAGGTTTGAGCAAGCAAGCAACGGGTAAGAAGCTCTCCCATTCTTCCACTCTCTCTCTTAGATAGTGCCTGTGAAGGCACTAGAAGCAGGGTTGAGTAAAAATTTTAGATTGCTGTGAGATTTGGTGTGTGAGTAGATCATTATATATTCTGCTTACCGCAGTTACTTTGGGCCTTTGAGGCCATTTCAAGACCCGTTTTAGAGCCACAAGGTTGCAGATAGCAGTTTCAAGGTACACTGTGATTTCAGTTGTATTGACTGAAAGTGGGTGTGCAGGTTACAGATTGCGAATCTATAATTTTTGAGGTGTTTGTAGGAAGCAAACATAAGGTTTATCTGCAAACAGGTTGCAGATTACATGTACTATTGAGAAATTAGTGAAAAGGTTACTTGGTGTATTGTTGTGCACATATTGTGAAAGATTGCAGAAGACAAGCTATGTTGTATCCTTGTTTGTGATAATGGTAGAGAACTGTGGAAATCCCATTATTGAGAAGCTCGACAAGAAGAACTACCCTTCATGGAAGTTTCGTGTGACGAAATTCCTCATTGGAAAGGGCCTTTATGAGTTTGTTTCAAGTGAAGAAAAGGAGCCAGAGCTAGGTATCCCTCTGACTGCAGATGAGTTAAAAGCATGGAAAGAGTGGAATGCGAAAGACAAAAAGGTGATGTATTGGCTATTTGCAGTCATTGATAATACGATGTTGGGACATATCAGGAATGCAGAAACTTCACATGCAGCTTGGACAATTTTTGAGAGCATGTTTTCAGTAAATACAAAGGCATAAAAGATTCAACTCAAGCAAGAGTTGAATGCCTTGAAGAAGGGAAAATGTTTGTTAATGAGTATGCGTTGAAGGTAAGGAGCATTGTAGATGCTTTAGCAGCAATTGATGCAATGCCGGATAATGATGATTTGGTTTCATCCACTCTGAGTGGCCTTAACAATGAGAAGGCATGGAGATCATTTGTTACTTCAGTATATGTACAGAAGCCATTTCCAGATTTTGATAAGCTAATCTCTCTCATGATTACTGAAGAGATCAATATACAAGGTGATTCTTCTGAAAGAAATGGTGAACATGTCCAAGCATTTTACTTGAGTTTAGGAAGGGGACGTGGTAGATCCTCTTTGAGAGGCCGTGGTATGGGACGTGCTAGCGATAACTAGAAAAATAGGTTCAATCAACAGTTTGGTGAAATTCAGGTTTTTGGAGGCAGAGGAAACTTTAGAGGCAGGGGGGCTGTAGAGGAAGAGGTGGATGGCAGAACAGAGGCTCTAGAAATTCTGCTATTGTTTGCCATTATTGTGGCAAAACAAGACATATTGCAGCCAATTGTTATGCTAAGAAGGATGATATTCACAGTGGTAAATTGTAGCAAGGAAACTATGCATCATCTTCATGATAGAATGAAGACAAAAATGAGCGTATGTTTGTTATGCAGCACATGATGAATGCAGTTATAGGAAAGGGGACACATGATGATATATGGTATGTCAATTCAGGTGCATCTAATCATATGACCAGTCATGTTGAATGGTTTGGAGAGATGCAGGACTTACAAAATCCACGTTATGTGCAAACGGGTGATGATTCATGCCACCCAATTTTACACATTGGAAAGGTTCCCTTGTCCTTGTATGATGGCCAGACAAAGAGTTTGACAGATGTAGTACATGTGCCATCAATTACAAACAATCTAGTGTTTGTTGGCCAAATGGTAGAGCAGGGGTTGCAGGTCCAATTCAATGCAAAAGGTTGTTTTGTAGAAGACTTTAATGATAAGTGCAGGTTGGTCGCAAAAGGAAGTAGAGTTGGCCGAATGTTCACTTTAGATGCTGGAATTTTTGCAATGGATGCTGCTATGTATGCTAATAAAAAAGGAGTAGTTGTAGATATAGAAATATGGCATAAACATATTGGACATGCAAATGTGCAAAGGCTGAAATTAATGCAATCTAGAGGATTGGTTATAGGGTTTCCTTCTTTTAGAGTTCTAGAATTGCATAAAGTTTGTGAAGCACGCTAGTTTGGTAAGCAAGCGAGACAACCCTTCTCGCATGATAGAGATGTGAGCAGAAATATACTTGATGTAGTACTTACAGATGTTTGGGGGCCTACACAGAATGTATCTATTGGTGGCAGCATCACATTTATTGATGACTGTTCAAGGAAGCTATGGGTATACTTCATGAAGGAAAAGAGTGATGTGTTTGAGCACTTCAAATCTTTTAAGGTAGTCTTAAAAGTGAAGTGCTTGAGATCAGAGCGAGGGGGGGAGTATCTCTCTAATGAGTTCAGTGGCTTCTTGAGGACTCATGGGATAAAGAGGCAATTTACTTTGCAGGTATACGCAACAGCAAAATGGTGTTGCAGAAAGAAAAAATAGGCATAAAGAATATGCCCAAACATTTTTGGTCTGAGACTATCCATACTGCTGTCTACATTATGAACAGAACTCCCACAGCTCTGCAGTTCATGGGATGACTTTTGAAGAATGCTTTACTGGCAAGAAGCCTAATGTATCGCACTTGAAGGTATTTGGCTGTGTTGCATACATTCATGTGCCAGATGAGCTACGGAATAAGCTTGATCCAAAGGTAGAAAAATGTGTTTTTATTGGATACTCTTTAGAGCAGAAAGGTTATCGTTGTTATAACCTTGTCTCACAAGTGAGTTTAGAGTGAGTAGGGATTTTATCTTTGATGAGATGGGAAGTTGGTATACACCTGTTGGTGATGTTTTGGATGATAATAATGATCATGATAGCTATGTGCAAAAATATAAACAAGAATCACAGAGTCTTAGTGGACCAAAAACATCATCTGGTACTACACCTACAGTGAGCCCTTACTCTAGGAGGAGTACCCCCACATCTTCAGGTGGATCTATAAGTGTTGCAAGGAAGGACAAAGGAAAGAAGAAAGTGCTTGATGGTAATGATGCATCTACTAATCATTTGGAATTTGATGGAGATTCTAGTGGTTCGCAGAGTTTGAATGATGAGCTTGGCATTCCTTCAGTCAGGACACCAAGTGTACAGAGAGCTCATAGTAATGTAAAGGCTCCATTGAGTGATCCAGTGGTATGCAGATCTAGCATGGTCAGATACCCTGTTAAAAGATTTGGTTTTGAAGGTGATGAAGCTCACCATTATGCTTATATGGTGAAACTAGTTGAGGATGTTGAGCCCACTTGTTTTGAGGATGTTGTTGGCCATGCTCATTGGGATGTAGCAATGGATGAGGAGATGGTTGCACTAGAAGCCAATAAGACTTGGGATTTGGTACCCTTACCTAAAAGTAAGAAAGCTATTGGCTGTAAGTGGGTTTAAAAAGTTAAGCATAATGCAGACGGTTCAATTAGTAGGTATAAGGCTAGGCTGGTTGCAAAAGGCTATGCTTAAACATATGGCATAGATTATGAAGAGACATTCAGTCCAGTTGCTAGGATGGCAACTGTTAGATGTGTGATTGCCTTGGCAGTAGCCAAAGGTTGGATTTTGTAGCAAATGGATGTTAAGAATGCCTTCTTGCATAGTGAATTGCAAGAAGAAGTGTATATGGAGCAGCCATTATGTTATGAGGATTTAGAGCATCCCACATATGTGTGCAGGTTAAAGAAAGCACTCTATGGGTTGAAGCAAGCACCTAGACCATGGTCTGACAAGATTGGAGAGTATCTTGTCAATATTGGATTTTGTATTTTTGATGTTGATCACTCACTTTATGTGAGAAAGGGAGATGCAGGTTTGGTCATCATAGTCATCTTTGTGGATGACTTGATTATTATAGATGACAATAACAATGGGATTGCTGAACTTAAGGAATTCTTGAAGAAGAAGTTTGAGATGAAATATTTGGGTGAGTTGAGATACTTTCTTGGTATTGAGGTGATAAGATGTGATGATGGTATATGGCTGTCCCAAAGGCAGTATCGCTTGGATATGTTATCCAAGTATGGTATGACAGCATTAAGCCTCTTTCAATACCATTGGAGCCAAATGTGAAGTTGAGTGCTTACGTTGGGGATGAGATAGAATACCCTACTATGTTCAGGAGGATAATGGGGAGTTTGATTTACATGACTATCACAAGGCCAAACTTGAGCTATGCTATTGGCCTTGTCAGTTAGTTTATGGAGATGCCTAGAAAGCCTCATTTGGATGCAGTTAGACGTATATTGAGGTATGTGAAGTCCACTTTACATTATGGACTTTTTTATGAGGCAGGTAAGGACGTACATGTTTTTGGATACAGAGATGCAAATTGGGCTGGTAGCATGTCAGACAGAAGATCTATGAGTGGGTTCATGTTTTCCCTTGGAGTACAGTAGGTACATGGAGCAACAAAAAGAAACCTACAGTTGCTTTATCGAGTATAGAGGCTGAGTATAGAGGTGCTACTATGGCAGCATGTGAGGTGGTATGGTTGCGAAAGTTATTAGGTGATTTGGAGGTGCAGGGAGATGGTCCAGTTGTCATTCATTGTGACATCATGAGCAACATACAGGTAGCCAGGAATCCAGTGTTCCATGCTAGGGCAAAAAACATTGAGGTGCACTACCACTTTGTTTTAGAGAAGGTACTTGCACGAGAGATTGACTTGGTATATGTTTGCACACAGGATCAGATGGCTGACATTTTCACAAAGTCATTGGGTGCAGAGAAGCTTTGAAAGTTCCAAAGCTTAGTTGGAGTTGCAGAGATAGAATTGAGCTTGAGGGGGAGTGTTGAGATGGCAAGCTCAACACGTGCGGACATTGATGATGGACCGCCTGGCTAGATGAGTCCGCACGTCTACACTTAGCACATTGGTGGTCATTAGGATACTCACATGGCCACCACTGACTTATCACTTATTATATTTAGTTTGTTACACCTACCTACAACTGGCAAATATATAATGCCAGTCGATTAGTGTAGTTGGTTATGCACTGTTTGACTTAGAAGGCCACTTTCCTTTATGTTGTATCTTATCTATACTTTGTGTACATTGTATAGTGTGTGGAAGAAGAAGAAGAAACCAGTAAGAAAACGTTTTTGGCCTCCATCTCTCTTCTTATGTTCTTGAGTTCCTCTTGTGTATACAGTGTGTGTTTGGCGCAGTAGCTCAAGCACATCCCCCCATCACATGATTCTTGACATAGTCTATTAGAAATCAAGCTCCCTGTATTTCCCCATCCTTCTTTATGTCGTGTGTGATAGAACGAATCTAGCTAGATATAGTTGTTCATGTGTGTGTCACTTAATAAGTCGGTGTAGGGTTAATCTAGTCAAGTATTGGTTAGTTAGACCTAGAGTAACACTTACTCTTACTTTGTGTTTTTTTTAGACAAAGTGTAGAATATTCAGTTTTATCAAAGGTCAAGCACGCTACCATTATTTTCTTTAAGGTATGCATTGTAAGTTTGTGGTCTTCATTGGATGAAATGTTGGCAATGGCTTGTTGGGGAGACTTATAAGAATTTGTTGAGCACATTACAGTGCCTGGTCATCATCATTACACTCATCACGTGCTACTGGAAATAAGATTACAGACCTGCATGATTGCACCTGATGTAGGCTAAAGCTCCATTGCCCACAAATCAACACATTGGTTTCATTCTAAGTGATAGAATGCTTGGTTATGCACCTAAGGAGGTGCTCAAAGGTTGTAAGAAGCAAATGCATTGATGGGAGCTCATGTGTGAGCTGTAACAGTGATATACAGATCTAGAAAATAGTGAAGACCTACTATTAACAGTGGAATGGTAGCATATACTTGACCTTGGTTGATGCATTGAAGTCATATGACATGTACTTTGGCCATCACTGAAGCAAATGCATTTGCTTGAAAGGCATATGTACTTGCTCCTGTGCATTGGAGCTACAATTTGTGATCAAAGGACTTTGATCTGAGAGCTTGTGTTGACAGGCTGAAAAATGTCATGAATCTATGAGAAGCAAGCACTTAATGGTCATGGAATATTAGATGACTTTGGTTAGAACTGTGTACTAGATGATTTGGCATATATCTTGTAGATGTCTTGTGGATCAAGAAGGGAGTTGAATGCAAAAGTTTGAAGCTGGAAATTAGTGCAGTCGTATTGTATTGGTTGGCTATAAATAGTTCATGTTTCTATGCCATTGGTCATTGAAGACACGATGACTATGACTATGCCATTGGTCATTGAAGACACGATAACTATGACTACCAGTATGCTCATGTATTGAACCTAACACTTCAAGGTGAATGTATGACATGATTTGGGGCTGTTTTGGAGCTAGAAAGACTTGGTTTCACTAAGTATTTATTGACTGCAGTATGTGAACAACAAGATATTTGACACTTGTACTTGCTGGTTATGCACTAATTAGTGCCTGTATGCTTATGTTTGGACTACTCTATGTACTAGCAGATGTTTATGAAGGTTTGGGACATGTATAACATGTATACGACTCAGTTTTGGTACTGAATAAACTGCTAGTGAGTCTACAGTTTACAGACCGTATGTATGCATTTTGACATTAAGGTTGCAGAAGATAAAGCTAAAGCAACTACATTGCGTATGAATTGACCATTGTACCTACAAGAGGGACTACCTATTTGGGGACGTTTTTGAGCTTTCATTGGACTGAAATAAACTTGTTTTATAGTGAACTTGTTGCAAAAAAACTATCATAAACAGTTAAGGATTGCACTTGGTCAGTCACACTTGTTGGCTTGTAGGAAGTCAGGAATTTGACAGAAAAAGTCTATTGCAACATGGAAAATCCACAGGGCAGTGACAACATTACACAGATTGTCGGTGAGAAGTTGGATAATAAGAATTTTTCATTGTGGAAGTTTCGTATGAAGAATTTCTTGGTCGGCAAAGGATATTGGGACCTATGCATAGGTGACGAAGCTCAACTTGAAGTGCTTGAGAGGAACCCAACCAATGATAAAAAAATAGCTCATAAGCTATGGACTGAGAGAGCATGCAAGGTGTTGCACTAGTTTTCTGTATGTATATATGATGCTATGGCAATACATATCACTGGATGTGAGTCCCCAAAGGATGCATGGTACATAATCATGAAGAACTATGGAAATGTAACACATGCAAGGAATATCTAACTAAAACAATAGTTCAACAACATGTTTAGGAATGGCAAAAGCATCCAGATTTATACGATAGAGGTTAAGACCATAACAGACCAGCTTGCCACCATTGGATCAAAGATGTCTGAAGATGATATGATTGATGTCACACTGAATGGACTTGGCAAAGAATACAAAGCTTTCGATACATCTATTTCTCCTAGAGCTAAACTCCCTAACTAGGATGATCTAGTTGCTTTGCTGTTGCATGAGGAGGTAAAGCTTGGATTGAATACAGGTTCTAGTGCATCTCAGGGTAGAGACACCGTTTTATACTCTAGCTAGCGTGCAACAGGTGTGGCAGAGGTCATGGTGACACTCGAAACACCTATAGACAACAACAACAAGGTAATTGGCATGGCACAAATACATAGGGCCAGCATGGATCTGGCAGCTTTAGAGATAGGGGGAGATCACCCCGTGGTAGAGGTGGTGGATCTGGTTCATGGTAGTCGAATGATCAATCAAACAGAGATAAGGACTATCATTATTGCGACAGATATGGAAACATTGCAAAGGATTGTTACAAGAAGCAGCGAGATATGAAGGAAAAGGGAAAACATCATGGGCACTATGCATATTCAAGCAGTGCTCATGATGAGCAGGTTGACAGATTGTTTGCCATGCAACATGTGTCCAAGAATGCATCTAGGTAGAATAGAGATGATAGATGGTACATTGACTTTGGGGCTTCAAATCATATGACATTCCATGGAGAGTGGTTCGATGAGATGGTTGCAGGTTCACATGGTTATGTGTGTACTGGTGGGGATAACACCCAGCATGACATTCAACACAGAGGAATTGTTCAATTGATGATGCTTGATGGCAAGAAAAAGAGCCTGCATGATGTACTACATGTAGCGTCAATAACCAAGAATCTTTTGTCTATGGGACAGATGGCAGAACAAAACTTGCATGTGAGATTCAATAAAGATGGATGCTTTATTGAAGAATATGCTAATGGATGCAAATTAATTGCCAAAGGTAGAAGGGATGGCAAGATGTTTACATTGGACACATCCATTCCAAAACTCAAGGCAGCCATGTTTGCACATAATGAGAGTGCTATTCGGGATGTAGAGATTTGGCACAAAAGGATTGGCCATGTCAATGTACAAAAGCTGAAATCTATGTAGCAGAAGGAAGTGGTACTTGGATTACCTAAATTCAAGTATAATGACTTTGGTCATGTATGTCTTGCATGTCAATTTGGAAAGCACGCAAGATTTCCCTTCATGAAGCATGTAAAGAATAGATCGAGACCCTTGTAGTTAGTGCACTTTGATATTTGGGGTCTGTCTCATAATGCTTCGTTTGGAGGAGCCTGTTACTATGTATCTTTCATTGATGATTTCAGCACTTGATGCATTCAGGGATTGAAGTATAAAGATGAAGTACTTGATGCATTCAGGGATTCAAAAAGCATACTAAAAATAAATTGGGCTACTGCTATATCTCCTGTCTAAGATTAGATGGAGGTGTGAATATGTCTCTAAGAAGTTTGACAAGTATCTTGCCAAGTATGGGATAAGAAGGCAGCTCACTTGCAGCTATACACCGTAGCAAATTGGTGTTGTAGAGAGGAAAAATAGGGTACTGATGGAGTTAGCTAGAGCTATGCTGAATGAAAAATGTATGCCTAATGCTTACTGGACTGAAGCAGTGATGACTGCTGTCTATGTGCTGAATCGAACCCCTACAGTAGGGATTCATGAGGTTACACCTTATGAGAGGTTCTATGGTCTCACAGACCTGACATTAGGAACTTAAAAGTTTTTGGATGCATTGTGTATGTGCATATACCAGATGAAAAGAGAAAGAAATTGGATCCTAAAGCAGTAAAGAGTGTTTTTGGGTTATGCACAGGAAAGAAAATCCTATAAATGCTATGTGCCGTCTACACATGAGACATTGATAAGCAAGGATGTTGTCTTTGACGAGTTAGCTTCCTAGTATGGGAATGCGATTGCTGTGCCTACTTATGGATTAGCTAGCATGGGTAATGTTGAAAATACCCCTGCAATTAGTACATCTATGAGTGGTCAGATAAGTGATGTATCATCTACAATGAGTCCTTGGTCTGGTAGATTGCTGAATCCAAGTCCTACCTCCACTGACACGGATATGTCAGTGAGGGGGAGAGTGGATCAGGGAAAAGAAAAAGTGTTTGAGGATGTAACAGGACCACTTACTACAGGTTATGAATTGTCTAACAGTGATAGCTTGGATAGCAAGTTGGGGATTCCGTCTGCTATGATGCTAGGTGCTAGGAAAAATCGGTATGTACCGCCTCATGAGAGGCACACTCAGAGTAAGCCATAGTTGAGGAGATCTGAGAGGATCAAAAGGCCAGTTTTGGCATGTACACTTACACTGGATATTCAGCCTGTCATTATGCTTATATGACAAAAGTGACATGTTTTAAAGAACCAACCAAGTTTGATGAGGCAATTGCAGATGAGAACTGGTGTGCTGTCATGGATGAGGAGTATTCAACTTTGGCTGAAAATGGAACATGGAATTTAGTGCAGTTTCTTGATGGCAAAGTTCCCATTGCCTACAAATGGGTGTACAAGGTTAAGTGCAAATCAAATGGGTCATTGGAACGCTACAAAAGGCTAGGCTAGTTGCAAAAGCATATGTGCAGCAATACGGTCTTGACTATGAGGAGACTTTCAGCCCTGTGGCTAAAATAGCTACTCTCAGAACTGTCATTGCATTGGCAATAGCTAAAGGCTAGAAACTATGGCAGATGGATGTAAAAAATGCCTTTCTGAATGGTGAGTTGCACGAAGAGGTCTACACGGAGTAACGTGAAGGCTATGTGCATCCAGAATTTCTAGCACATGTATGCAGGTTGAAAAGGTATTATATGGGCTAAAAAAAGCACCCAGAGCATGGAATGCTTGAATTAGCAGTTATTTATAGTAGCATGGGTATAAATTGGGTGATGTTGATCACAGTTTGTTTGTAAAAAATACATATCATGGCTATGTATTTCTTGTTGTCTATGTTGATGCTCTTATCATCTCTGGAGATAATGAGAGCGGGATTGCTGACATTAAATCATGTTTGCAAGCTGAATTTAAAGTCAAAGATCTTGGTGAGTTGAAATATTTTTTGGGCATTGAGGTAGTGTCTACGCCTTAAGGTATATGGTTGCTACAGAAGCAGTATGCTCATGACATGTTGCAGAAGTATGGTATGGCTGAATGCATGGGTTTAAATTGGGTGATGTTGATCAGCAACATGGGTTTAAATTGGGTGATGTTGATCATAGTTTGTTTGTAAAAAAGACAAATCATCTTAAAATTAAACCTACAAACATGATTTAATGTCAGCAATCCCGCTCTCATTATCTCTAGGGGTGATAAGAGCATCAACATAGACAACCAAAAATACATAGCCATGATCTATCTTTTTTACAAACAAACTGTGATCAACATCACCCAATTTAAACCCATGCTACTGATCAGCATCACCCAATTTAAATCCATGCATAGCAACCATATGCCTTAAGGCGTAGACACTACCTCAATGTCCAGAAAATATTTCAACTCACCAAGATCTTTGACTTTAAATTCAGCCTACAAACATGATTTAATGTCAGCATTCCCGCTCTCATTATCTCCAGTGATGATACGAGCATCAACATAGACAACCAAAAATACATAGTCAAAGATCTTGGTGAGTTGAAATATTTTTTGGTCATTGAGGTAGTGTCTACGTCCTAAGGCATACGGTTGCTACAAAAGCAATATGCTCATGACATGTTACAGAAGTATGGTATGGTTGAATGCAAGGCTATGAATACACCCTTAGAGCAAAATGTCAAGTTGCAGATTGATGTTGGGACAGAGATTGAGAATGTAACCATGTATAGGCAGATGGTAGGTAGCTTGATCTACTTGACCATTACTCATCCTGACTTGAGCTATGATGTGGGGCTGATCAATTAGTTCACGCAGAAGCCTCACAAACCGCATTTGGATGTAGTCAGGAGAATCATGAGATATGTAAAGGCTATGACAAATTATGGGTTGTTTTATGCATATGGGAAACCCCTTGAATTGACAAGGTTTACTAACACTGATCGGATTAGTTGTGCTTATGACAGGAGGTCAACCAATAGCTATGCATTTGGATTGGGCAACAACATGATCAGTTGGTAGAGTAAGAAACAACCTATAGTTGCAGTTGTTGTGTCTAGTACAAAAGTTGAGTACCGCGGTATGGAATTAGCGGCCCGTGAAGCTATTTGGCTTCAAAAGTTAGTAAATGACTTGGGGATCCACTTGGACAGCAAAGTGAAGCTACATTGTGATAATCTGAGCAACATTATGCTTGCAAGCAATCCCGTCTATCATGCAAGATCAAAACACATTAAAGTTCATTATCATTTCATCAGAGAAATGGTACTAGAAGAGTAGATTGACTTGATGCATGTGAAGATTGAAGACCAGGTAGCAGATATCTTTACTAAATCACTTGGTAGAGATAAGTTCATCTATTTTAGGCAGCTACTTGGAGTGTTGCAGATGGTTTGAGCTTGAGGGAGAGTGTTAGAAATCAAGCTCCCGGTATTTCCCCATCCATCTTTATGTCGTGTGTGACAGACCGACTCCAACTAGATATAGTTGTTCATGTGTATGTCATTGAATAAGTCAATGTAGGGTTAATCTAACCTTAGTTGGGTATTGGTCAGTTAGACCTAGAGTAACACTTACTCTTACGTTGTGTTTTTTTAGACAAAGTGTAGAATAATGAAGAAGAATGAACATGAGCTTGAAGGCTCTTGAGTCTGCTCCACTCTTTGTCTCTCTCTCCCTCTCTTTGAATATAGTCAAGTCATTTCCCAGCATATTCATAAGCTTAGGTAGTCCAACATTCATTTTAGGTTGCTGATCACATGTTTCTTGCATGAAATCTGTACTTCCTGCAACAATATTTACCACTTCTCCTCTCTTTTTGAACCCTGGATTGACAACCCAAAGAGGTCAATATCCTTAGAGAGTAAGCAAGCTTCCCATTCTCTATCTTTCTCATCAATGCTAGAATTTTCTAAATCACTACTTTCATAACCTCCAACATCACTTTCATGTCCATTTTGAATGACAGACCTTGTTTTCATGTCAAAGATCACCATCTTATGAACTGGATTTTCTAGATAGACTCCAATCGACCTCTATACTAGTCTTGTCTGGATCTCATACCAACCAACCACGTTCATCCCAAAATGAGAGGATATGCCCCACGTTTTGCAGGCATAACATGGAAATCCAAACATGCTCTTTGGCCTCCAATGTTGATCTCCAAGTTCTCAATGACTCCTAAACATTTCACTTTTGAGCTATTTGCCATTTTATCCTTAAACTGTGACTTTCCTATCATTTTAATATGCATTTGCAACATTGCTTCTTTAGTGATTACACAAACTTGCGCACCACCATCAACATAGACTCCATCAATTTTCCTTCCATGTATCCATGGGTCCATGACAGGTATAATGTCTTTCACATCTGATAGGTATACCACTCCAATGTTGAGATGGAAAGCTCAACACGTGCAGACATTGATGATGGACCGCTTGGCTAGATGAGTTCGTACATCTACACTTTTCACATTGGTGATCATTATGATACTCACATGGCCATTGACTTATCACTTATTATATTTAGTTTGTTACACCTACCTACAGCTGGCAAAGACATAGCACCAGTCGATTAGTGTAGTTTGCTATGCACTGTTTGACTTAGTAGGCCACTTTCCTTTATGTTGTATCTTATCTATACTATTGGTACATTGTATAGTGTGTGGAAGAAGAAGAAGAAATCAGCAAGAAAACGTTTTGACCTCCATCTCTCTTCTTCTGCTCTTGAGTGAGCTTTCTCTTGTGTATATAGTGTGTGTTGGCGCAACAGCTCAAGTAAATCCCCCCATCACGCAATTCTTGACATGGTATCAGAGCTGTGCCACTGAGAGAGACTAATTTTGAAGGCTGAAGTGAAGGATAAGAAGCAAGGTTCGAGCAAGAAAGAAATGGATAAGAAGCTCTCCCATTCTTCCACTCCCTCTCTTGGATAGTGCCTGTGGAGGCACTGGAAGCAGGGTAGAGTGAAAATCTCAGATTTGTGTGAGATTTGGTGTGCAAGCAAAGCACTGTGTATTCTGCAAATGAATCATTTAGGGCCTTTTCGTAGTTTTTTTGGGCATCTGAGGCCATTTCAGGCCCCATTTTAGAGCCGCAAGGTTGCGAACAACAGTTTCAGGGTACACTGTGATTTCGGTCGTATTGACCGAAAGTGGGTGCACAGGTTACAGATTTTGAATCTGTAATTTTTGAGGCATTTGCTAGGAAGCAAACATAAGGTTCATTTGCAAACAGGTTGCATATTACATGTACTATTAAGCAATCAATGAAAAAGGTTGCTTGGTGTATTGTTGTGCACGTGTTGTGAAAGATTGCAAAAGACTAGCTTGCTTTGTTGTATCCTTGTTTGTGATAATGGCAAAGAACAGTGGAAATCCCATTATTGAGAAACTCGACAAGAACAACTACCCTTCATGGAAGTTCTGTGTGACGAACTTCCTCATTGAAAATAGCCTTTATGAGTTTGTTTCAACTGAAGAGGAGCCAGAGCTGACTGCAGATGAATGAAAAGCATGGAAAGAATGGAATGCAAAAGATAAAAAGGTGATGTATTGGTTATCTACAGTCATTGATAATACAATCTTGGGACATATCAGGAATGTAGAAACTTCACATGCAGCTTTGACAAATTTTGAGAACATGTTTTCAGTAAATACAAAGGCACAAAAGATTCAACTCAAGCAAGAGTTGAATGCCTTGAAGAAAGGGAAAATGTCTGTCAATGAGTTTGTGTTGAAGGTGAGGAACATTGCAGATGCTTTAGCAGTGATTGATGCAATGCCTGACGATGATGATTTGGTTTCATCTACTTGAGTGGCCTTAACAATGAGAAGGCATGGAAATAATTTGTTACTTTGGTATACGTGTACATAAGCCATTTCCAGAATTTGATGAGTTGATCTCTCTCATGATTACTGAAGAGATCAATATGCAGGGTGACTCATCTGAAAAAAATGGTGAACAGGTTCAAGCATTTTACTCAAGCTCAATAAGGGGATATGGTAGATTCTCTTCGAGAGGCCGCGGTATGGGACGTATTGGTGATAACCAGCAAAACAGGTTCAATCAAAAATTTGGTGAAATACACGTTTCACGAGGCTGAGGAAACTTTAGAGGCAAGGGGAGCTCTAGAGGAAGAGGTGGATGGCAGAATAGAGGTTTTAGAAATTCTGCTATTGTTTGCCATTATTGTGGCAAAATAGGTCATATTGCAGCCAATTGTTATGCTAAGAAGGATTATATTCGCAGTGTAAATTGTAGCAAGGAAACTATGCATCGACAAAAATGAGCGTTTGT
The DNA here is from genome assembly GCF_053477565.2 of Lygodium microphyllum. Taxonomy (NCBI): domain Eukaryota; kingdom Viridiplantae; phylum Streptophyta; class Polypodiopsida; order Schizaeales; family Lygodiaceae; genus Lygodium; species Lygodium microphyllum. The sequence goes on from NC_141149.1 coordinate 32,863,653, forward strand.
TTGTTATGCAGCACATGATGATGTATGGTATGTCAATTTAGGTGCATCTAATCATATGACCAGTCATGTTGAATGGTTTGGAGAGATGCACGACTTACAAAATCCATGTTATGTCCAGACGGGTGATGATTCATGCCACCCAATTTCACACATTGAAAAGGTCCCCTTGTCCTTGTATGATGGCCAGACAAAGAGTCTAACAGATGTATTATATGTGCCATCAATCACAAAGAATTTAGTGCATGTTATAGAGCAGGGGTTGCAGGTCCGATTCAATGCAAAAGGTTGTTTTGTAGAAGACTTTAATGATAAGTGCAGGTTGGTCGCAAAAGGAAGTAGAGTTGGCCACATGTTCACTTTAGATGCTGGAATTCCTACAATGGATGTTGCTATGTATGCTAAAGGAAAAGGAGTAGTTGCAGACATTGAAATATGGCATAAACATATTGGACATGCAAATGTGTAAAGACTGAAATTAATGTGGTCTAGAGGATTGGTTACAAGGTTGCATTCTTTTAGAGTTGCAGAATTGCATAAAGTCTATGAAGCATGCCCATTTGGTAAGCATGCAAGACAACCCTTCTTGCATGACAAAGAAGCAAGTAGAAAAATACTTGATGTAGTGCATATAAATGTTTGGGGGCCTACACATAACATATCTCTTGGAGGCAACAAATACTTTGTCACATTTATTGATGACTGTTCAAGGAAGTTATGGGTATACTTCATGAAGGAAAAGAGTGATGTGTTTGAGCACTTCAAATCTTTTAAGGCAGCTGTTGAAACAAAAACATGCTTAAAAGTGAAGTGCTTGAGATCAAATGGAGGGGGAGAGTACCTCTCTAATGAGTTTAATAGCTTCTTGAGGACTCATGGGATAAAGAGGCAATTTACTGCAGATATATCCCACAACAAAATGGGGTTGCAGAAAGAGAAAATATGCATATTGTAGAAGTTGTACGGGCATTAATGGCTGAAAAGAATATGCCCAAAATTTTTTGGTTTGAAGCTATCCAAACTGCTATCTATATTATGAACAGAACCCCCACAGCTGTAGTTCATGGGATGACTCCTGAAGAATGCTTTATTGGCAAGAAGCCTGATGTATCGCACTTGAAGGTATTTGGATGTGTTGCATATGTTCATGTGCCAGATGAGCTACAGAAGAAGCTTGATCCAAAGGCAGAAAAATGTATTTTATTGGATACTCTTTAGAGCAGAAAGGGTATCATTGTTATAACCCTGTCGCAGGTGGTTTCAAAGTGAGCAGGGATGTTATCTTTGATGAGACCAGTAGCTGATATGCACCTGCTGGTGATGTATTAGATGATGATAATGATCAGGACAACTATGTGCAAAAAGAAAAACAAGAATCATGGAGTCTTAGTGGATCAGAAACATCATCTGGTACTATACCTACAGTAAGCCCTTGGTCTAGGAGATTAAGGAGTAGCCCCACATCTTCAAGTGGATCTATAAGTGTTGCATCGAAGGACAAAGGAAAGAAGAAAGTGCGAGAAGGTAATGATGCATCTACCAGTCATTTGGGATTTGATGGAGATTCTAGTGGTTCGGAGAGTTTGGATGATGAGCTTGGTATTCCTTCAATTAGGACACCAGGTGTACAGAGAGCTAATAGTAATGTAAAGGCTCCATTGAGTGATCCGGTGGTACACAGATCTAGCAGGGTCAGATGCCCTGTTAAAAGATTTGGTTTTGAAGGTTATGCAGCTCACCATTATGCTTATATGGTGAAACTAGTTGAGAATGTTGAGCCCACTTGTTTTGAGGATGTTGTTGGTCATGCTCATTGGGATGCAGCAATGGATAAGGAGATGGCTGCATTAGAAGCCAATAAGACTTAGGATTCGGTACCCTTACCTAAAATTAAGAAAGCTATTGGCTGTAAGTGGGTTTACAAAGCTAAGCATAATGCAGACGGTTCAACTAGTAGGTATAAGGCTAGGCTGGTTGCAAAAGGCTATGCTTAAACATATGGCATAGATTATGAAGAGACATTTAGTCCAGTTACTAGGATGGCAACTGTTAGATGTGTGATTGCCTTTGCAGCAAAAAAAGGTTGGAGATTGCAGCAAATGGATATTAAGAATGCCTTCTTGCATAGTGAATTGCAAGAAGAAGTGTATATGGAGTAGCCAGCAGGTTATGAGGATTTAGAGCATCCCACGTATGTGTGTAGGTTAAAGAAGGCACTCTATGGGCTAAAGAAAGAACCTAGAGCATGGTCTGACAATTGTCAATATTGGATTTTGTATTTCTGATGTTGATCACTCACTTTATATGAGAAAGGGAGATGCAGGTTTGGTCATCATAGTCATCTTTGTGGATGACTTGATTATTACAGATGACAGTGACAATGGGATTGCTGAACTTAAGGACTTCTTGAAGAAGAAGTTTGAGATGAAAGATTTGGGTGAGTTGAGATACTTTCTTGGTATTGAGGTGATCAGATGTGATGATAGTATATGGCTGTCCCAAAGGCAGTATCTCTTGGATATGTTATCCAAGTATGGTATGACAACATGTAAGCCTCTTCCAGTACCATTGTAGCCAAATGTGAAGTTGAGTGCTTACGTTGGGGATGAGATAGAAGACCCTACTATGTTCAGGAGGATAGTGGGGAGTTTGATTTACATGACTATCACAAGGCCAAACTTGAGCTATGCTGTTGGCCTTGTCAGTTAGTTTATGCAGATGCCTAGAAAGCCTCATTTGGATGCAGTTAGACGTATATTGAGGTATGTGAAGTTCACTTTAAATTATGGACTTTTTTATGAGGCAAGTAAGGACGTACAAGTTTTTGGATACACAGATGTAGATTGGGCTAGTAGCATGTCAGACAGAAGATCTACAAGTGGATTCATGTTTTCCCTTGGTAGTACAGCAGCTACATGGAGCAGCAAAAAGCAACCTACAGTTGCTTTATCGAGTATAGAGGCTGAGTATAGAGGTGCTGCTGTGGTAGCATGTGAGGTGGTATGGTTGCGAAAGTTATTAGGTGATTTGGAGGTGCAGGGAGATAGTCCAGTTATCATTCATTGTGACAACATGAGAAGCATACAGCTAGCTAGGAATCCAGTGTTCTGCTAGGGCAAAACACATTGAGGTGCACTACCACTTTGTTAGAGAGAAGGTACTTGCACGAGAGATTGACTTGGTATATGTTTGCACACAGGATCAAATAGGTGACATTTTCACAAAGGCATTGGGTGCAGAGAAGCTTCGAAAGTTTCGAAGCTTACTTGGAGTTGTAGAGATATAGTTGAGCTTGAGGGGGAGTGTTGAGATGGCAAGCTCAACATGTGTGGACATTGATGATGGACCGCTTGGCTAGATGATGTCGGCACGTCTACACTTAGCACGTTGGTGGTCATTATGATACTCACATGGCCATTGGCTTATCACTTATTATATTTAGTTTGTTACACCTACCTACAACTAGCAAAGACATAGCGCCAGTCGATTAGTGTAGTCTATTATGCACTGTTTGACTTAGTAGGCCACTTTATGTTTTATCTTATCTATACTTTTGGTACATTGTAAAGTGTGTGGAAGAAGAAGAAGAAATCAGAAAGAAAATGTTTTGACCTCCATCTCTCTTCTTGTGCTCTTGAGTGAGCTTTCTCTTGTGTATACAGTGTGTGTTTGGCACAGCAGCTCAAGCAAATCCCCCCATCACGCAATTCTTGACATCCAACATGCCCAGTTTGGATTTTTCCTTTACTGATGCTAACTAAACCATGCCATTGCCTCCTTAGAGACGAGTTCATCTGGAGTAGCTAACCATATGTAACGTCAGCCTTCTTACCTTTTAAATCCTCAAGCAAGTTGTAAGGAACTTGATTGACTCCCAAGGCAAAGTCCCCCATTTGAATCTTCCTTTGTTGTTGAGCTTTCTTGCTGAATTATTTGTAACGTGTTTTGGTTTTTTAATCCTTACTACCCTTTGAGTTTCAGTTTCAATATCCCTCTCTCTGACTCTCTTGTTAGCAAAAACATTTGCATTTTCCCCATCGTCAGACATGCTGGTTTTGATAAAATTCATACGTGATGTGCCTCCATTAGGTCTTCTTTCCAACTGTTGCCTAGCTGGTTCAAGTGACCTTTGTTCCTGTTAAGGTCTAGCATCTTGCCTAGCATTCCCTTGTGGCATGGGATACATCTCCCCTCCTATTCTTCTTGGATAAGGGCAATCAAGAGCAATATGACCTCTCTCCTACAATTAAAGCATTCAAAGTTTTCCCATCTATTTCTTGGAGGTCCTCTAAATCTAGGTTGCATTTGAGGTTGCCTTGCTTGCAACAGGCTCATATTCAAATTCATATTTGCCAATTGTTCTTCCAATTTACTAATCACATCATCATCTGATTTTGTATGGACTTGTTGAGTCCCATTCTCCACTCTTTCAAATGCCCCATGAAGATTCACAACTTGTTGTCCTGCATTTCCTGCAATAGTGTCAACCTGATTAGGCCATAAAAACGCATGCACAGCAATACCTCTTGATTGATCCGACCTCAATTGTATCTTCCTTTGCTTTTCTTTGTCTATTTTGAGTGCATCTTCATATGTATCAGTGTCTTTGATCAGAATCTTTTCTCTAATTTTAGGTTTGAGTTTCAAGAACATCATAGGAGGCTGCTCCATACTATGTGTAATTTCTATCAATTTTGCTTCAAATCTCGCAGCAAATTTAGACACTTCCTCATTTTCTCCCCGAAACATCTTTTCTAAAGATTTCGATAAACTCTCAAGAGTTTGCTTAGTTGCAACCCTTGTAAGGAACTCATTTTTGACTTCATTCCAATTTTCCCTTGTCTGTTCATTCATTGAGTTCCACCATAATCTTATAGAACCTTCAAGTAGCATGCTGATCATTTGAAGCTTATCTACATCAGTGTCTATTTGATCTTGGTAAGCCATCCACTCCAATCTCTTGATAAAGTGATTAGCATTCTCATTTTTAGTACCAAAGAAGGGTTCATATCCAAAAGCCGCCATGCTTGAGTTTGTGTATAGGTTGGCTTCCAAACCTTACACTTCCCAACTGATAAGATCAACAAGATATCTTCAACACAGGAGATCCTCAGTGGGGGTACCAATCTATGGTAGGTGAATTGGGTAGTCAGCCTCTAACAACCCCCAAGACAACACCTCAGGATAAAGACCAAGGATCTCACCTCAACAAAACACACAAGACAACACCACTGAACACATGATCAAAAATTTTGATCACTCACTCCTCACTGAGACTTCAACTCAACACTTAAATAGTTCAAACCTTCAAGCTCAGATTTTACCACTTTTAGAGAGAATCTGATGTTGAAACAACCATGGGTAAGACTCTGACAACACGAGCTTTTAGATTTGCACAACTCCTATTTTTTAGGGATGGCAACCCCACATAGCAAACTGCCCCACAAAGCATGATTGCCTCAATCCCTGTAAAACCAATTGTAGATCCTTTCCGTTCTTCTTTACTAAGAGCATACATAAATACAATCAAAATACACATGTAGCCAAAGCTTTATACAGAAACGTTTCATACCAATTCAATGGCTACAAGCATTTCACTGTTGTAGACATTCCATTATTGTATCAAAATAGAGTTTGCACTAATATAGCAATGGAAAAACATGACTTTCATGGGAAATCAAGTTGGTGACATAGATGGTGTTGAATTCACATGTTTCCTCTCACAGAGCATAGAAAATTGCCTCATAGAGCATTACATAGAATAGCTCATAACTTTCTAAGAAAATCTTGGATTTCCAAGCTTTAAAAAGGAAAGTTGTAGCTCTCTTTACAATCTATAATTCTTCAGAACAATTCAGAGTAAAATTCCTTGATCTGCTGCCCTGAAATAGCTGTTCATAGTCTGTAGTCCTAAATTCCTACATGCTCTATACAGCAAACACAACTACTCTGTTCCAAAATCACAAAATTGCAAAGGGGAAGACACATTCTTTGACTTCATATTGTCATTTCAGTATACCAACAGATACATCTTAGCATATCTTGCATTGATGAAGAGTTGCAGGAGCTTCCAACTTTATGAACTAACATACATCACTCTCAACATGATGAAGAACAACCCTCTACTGTCTTTCACTCATATCCATACATCAGAAGTGATCTACGAACTCTCTGCCCCACAAAGCAATGGAAGAAAAAAAGACAAAAAGAAGACTCTTATTACCATCATCTGAAAACTGAGAACTCATATTGGCCCATTGACTTCAGGAGCCCTGCCATCCTGCTCCTCAGCTCCAATAACTTCAGCTTCACAGTCTCTTTCTTCTGACAATTTGTTCTTCTTCTTCTTCGCTTCAGATTTCTCCCTTCTTCAGCTTGCAAGATTCTTCTTCTCCCTCCCTCTCTCTTTTTTTCTCTCTCACATTTGTTGTGTTGTGTCGAACACTTCTCTTCCCTTCTTTTTTTAAAAACTCCTCACGTTTTTGCTTTTTTCCCTATTTTATTAAGTTGCCCCTTGCTTCTCTTTAGTTGTTAGATGGCAAACATGCCCCTTGCCATGCAAAATTCCACTTGGGTACTCAAAATCGGAAGAGAGAACACATTTTCTTCTCTTCTTGCATGCGGCGCGTGTCTCAAATCTAAAATATCACAATCACGTGTCGAGCATGCATGATATCACTTGGGATTTCCATTTATCAACCCAACTCTTGCCATGGGTAAGTGTTAGAAAGGCACAAAAATGATATTTGCATGTGCTACCCCACTTGATTTCATGCAGCATCATGTCCCCGGTCACTTATTTTCACTCACCAACGTGTAATAGGATTATAACATCTATATCCTTTCTACTAAATAGAGTATCCCACAAATACACATTTTTCTACTTTGTGATCCAATTTACTGTGCAACTCATCAAGAATATGCACATAAGCAATACATTCAAATACTTTGAGATAGAACAGATCAGGTTTTCTACTTGTAAACTTCTCTTCGACTATCATACCATGTACAACAGTGTGGATGTCCTGTTCATAATGTATACAATAGTAGCAACTACTTCAGTCCAATAGTAGTGAGGAAAGTTTCTTTGTGGCATCAATGCATGAGCCACCTCAACAGTATGCCTATTTTTCCACTCGAAAACTCCATTTTGTTGCGCACTATATCTACATATATACTTCCTCTATATACATTTTTTTGCAAAAAATCAGAAAACTCATTGGAGAGATATTCTTCCCCTCCCTCAAATATTAGGCATTTAATATGCAACCTTATCTCCTTCTCAACCAAAGCCTTAAAGCTTTTAAAGTGAGTAAATACCAGACTTTTCTCACGCATAAAGTAAACCCATACTTTGCGAGAATACGATCATCAATGTGAAGGAAATATAATACTTGTGACCATTCAAAGTTGTAATCTTTGTAGGACCCCACACATCAAAATGTATCAATTCAGGTGGCTTTCTGCATATATGCTTTGGAAATTCATGCCTTACTTGCTTTTCAAATTGACATGCTTCACATACTTTATGCATCCCATCAACTCTAAACTTGAGCAAACCATGTATCAAAGGGAACTAATCAAGGGAAGAGAAGGAGAAGAGAAAAAGAAAAGAAGAGGAGAAGAGAAGAGGTACAGAAATAGGGAAGACAAGGAGGAAAAGAAAAGAAGAGGAGAAGAGGAAGAAAATAAAATAAGAGGATAGGGGATTAGAAGAGAAGAAGAAAGGACGGGGTAGATGAAGACAAGAGGAGAATAGAGAGGAAGAGAGTGAATAAGGAAAGAGAGAGTGAGACAAAGAAGAGCAAGATGAGGTCATTATCAATCGTAAACGAGAACACCACTCTGGATTGCAAAAGACTCGTCTATCTTTTGCACCTCTTGTACTCATGGAACAAGCCCTTCTCCTCTCTTTGAAGTCTTTGTCTTGTAAGGAGCCCACCTAATCATTTGGAGTTCTAATCAAGACGACCAAGTTTAAATCTAGTATACTTGGACTCCCTACTTGCGATGGCCCTAAAGAGAGGATATTCTAAAGCAGGGAGCGCAAGAGCTATGAATACAGTCACAAACATGGTCAACACACTGTCACATGCACCACAAGATTAGGTTCTTCCATAGATTAATGATCAATTACTAATACATGAATAGTGACCTAAGTAAAAGAGTTTATTATTCGATAAAGAAGCTATAGCTTAATGGAAAATTCAATAGGAAGGAAATGTTAGAATAATTAGAGGTTATTAAATTAGAGTTTTAAATTCCGAAAGGTAGGATAAATTGCATGACATTGCAAAGCATAAAATAAATTATCTCTAGCTACATATAAACAAGGTGCATCAAGGAAATCAAAATTTTATTCAAGAAGGACCATTAGAAAATCCACAATAAAATTCAATAAGAATTAAGAAATAAAAAATTACATCAAGAATATTTCTTTTAACATTTACAAATTATGTAAAAGTAGGAAAAACTAAAAACTACATCAATAATATTCTTTTTTACATTTACAAATTACATAAACATTGAGAATTATTTTTTTAGTATTTATAAATCATAAACTCATAGAAAAGTAGTTTTCTAAATATTTATAAATCATGTAAAGTGATTTAAGATAGTTAAAGCAAGTTATTAAAAAATTATTTGAAGTGCCCTCTTTAGAAAAAATTCTATCATTATAAATTAAGTCAAATTTATCAAGTGGTGTACATAGCTCATTAGAAATTATTAAATCGAGTATGTAACTATTTTGAACCTAGGATATTCAAACAAATTCACTTTGCCAACATGACAAAGTGAAACACGAGCCCTAGGTCACGAGGTAACCTAAAGGATGATATACTTCTCCTTTGAGAAAAATAGAAATCTAAAATTATTAGGGAAAATACCCACTCGTTCGATTCACATGGTTTCTAAGGAAAAGTCATGATTTCAAGGTTTTAACTTAGTTCCACAATTTAGGTCAAATTTTAACTATATTCCAACCTATAAAAGTCTAGAAAAGTAGCTAAGACTCATAATAAGGTCAAGCGACCAACCTTTAACAATGGTTACGAGCAAGATTGTGAACAAAGACTAATGATAACCAAGGAAAGATCCAATGAAGAAAGACTAATCCAAATATAGATCTCGAAAAGGGAGACTTAGAAAGAAAAATTTGAAGGGAAACTAGAGAAGCTAGGAAGAGAATCAAGTTGGAAAGAATTGTGCTAAGTTAAGATCTTACTTTGATTGCCTCTCCATTTGTGTAGAAATATTGCTTGAGGAAGAAATGCTTGTGTTTTTAAATGATGCATACAAATTTAACTCGATGCAGTTAGGATGTTGATCAAATTGAATAAAAAATCTTGATGTACTAAGTTTGCAACAACAAGACAAAAAGGAAAGCGCGCTAGATCTCTCCTAAGGCTACTTGCAGATTCCTTTTCCAAGGGGGATTAGCTTTGTCGTCTCAGAGATTTCAAACCGACCCCGATGGTAAGAGATCACTCCGTAGGGAGACCCTTGGATAGGAGGAGTTAAGGGTTGCAGGGGGGGTCTGGCTAGTAAACTCTTAAACTCCTAGAAATCATCCAAACCCTACATGATTTAGGATAGACTTCATGAGGTCCCAATACTAATTAGGGGAGGATATCTTGGAAAAATAAAGGCCTTCGTATCATGTTCCATATGGGCAGAAGATGAATACTTGTATAAGAATATCTATTAAATAAGGAAGCTATTTTTCAAAGGATTGTTTTCATTGTTTGTGTGTTGTATTTAAATTACGTGAATGAATACTATGATTAAAAGTACTAATTAAGGAAGCCGATTTTATGTGTACAACTTAATGTGTTAGGCAAGTAAACAACTAAAACTATCCAAGTGAGGGAAGTAGAAGGGTGTAATTCCTGACAAATCTATCCTAAGATAGGGTGGTCTCGATAAGCCAAGAGCTTCTTTATAAATTCAATGCATTATAATATAGGAAATATTGAACCATAGAATCAATTAAAACCTTGACTCTATATCATTTTAGGAGAATAGAGTGAGAGTTTGCCTTATGGACAAAGGGGTCAACATACACATACTCCCCCTCATTTCTCACTCTCCTTGAATCAATTGCAATATGATTTGTTGTGCAATCTAGCACAAGAAATTGTTCAAAGACCGACACTAGTGGACTTGGATAGGTGACTTTAGTTTACTTAGAATCCAAAATTCAGGTCAATTCTCATGGGAACGACCAAGACCTTCTATTGCAAGTGGACTCAAGAGAGTTTAGGTAACGAACCTCGTATTATTTGAAAGATTACCAAGCATCATTGCCTAGAAAATCACCTTAATGGATTACTAAATGATGCCAGTGAGGATGTCTCAAGAAGGCATATCACACATGGTATCAATGTGAAATGGAATTAATATGTAGGAAGATTTATTTGTAACCCTTTTTAAGGAAACATTCGATACAAAAATAATTCACCCTCTAACTATTGATGGAACCTCTACCATAGTAATGAAGATTGACAAAAATTATTGGTATCACAAGCAATGTTTATCTCAACAATATATTTCCTTGATTTTGATTGACCGGATCACTTCACAAGGATATTGGAGTGTATGTACGATCCTTCACCATGGTATCGGGTGCGTCGATGGATGGAAATCGAGTCTATTACTTCATCAATGCTGATTGACTTGCCTACCTCCAAAACAACCTTAAGAGAATCAATCACATGGAAAACCTTAAGCTAATCAAGCTATTTATCTTCGAAGAATCGTGCCTAAATCCTATCCTTAACATAGGTGGAGAACATGTTTGCCAAAATTGTTGTCTTTTATGATCAAGTGCTTTGTGCTCTCCCAACAGAGTGCATTGCCATTTTAGGGGCTCACGCCACCACAACTATTGTAAAGATGGTTTTCCAAATCTTTCCTAAAAATACAAAGTCCTAAATATATTTGATAAGCCTCCAACCTATAAAACTATTGATGTATGCGAATTTCACAATTAGGGCTATTGTAATCCAAAAATATCCCTAGCTTGATTCCAAATTATCTACTTGATGTAATAAGTAAATCTAGTTAGCCCTATTGCGAGCCATGAATAATAAAAGAGTCTCAAAATTTTGCAAGATTGTGTGCTTTGTACTAACATTATGCTATAAATTTAAAATTCATGGATTTATGTATTGAAAATATTAAATAGAGAAAAATATTGTAAGCATTCAAGACGTGCCACTAATATTACATATGTAAATAAAACTAGGGTATTACTCCTTACATGTTTATGCTTACCCCAATTGAAGCATAAGAGAAGTAATTTCTTCTCAAGCAAATCAAATCACCTGATTTTGAGGGCAAAGGAAAGGATATCAAGTGTGAAGTAGAAATTTGGATTGAATCTATGGAAGATTACTTCACTACTGCACGATACTATGCCTCCAAATCAGGCAGTGGAGCCCCAAGAGGAACACCAAGAAAACGGGGAATCTGCTACAAGAAAATCTATCTTATATCATAAATAAGCATGTTTTTCATATTTTATGTGACCACAACAAGGAAAAACAACACCAATCTTCTCAAATCTTCACATAGCTTCATATAACAATTCTCTCCAACACGGATTTATCACAACAAAACTTCAACACATTCGTCATATTCTTCATCAAAAGAACAAGAGAACACAAAGGAATGCTCCATTTTAAATGGAATTCATCGCATAGTATTCATCTTTAATAGTTTCATAGTCTTCATAGTCTCTGTCACAATCTCTCACTCATAGATACATTGTTTTGTATGAAAAATTTGCTATCTCTTACTCTATATATCTCTCACACATGCTCTCTCTCAATATTACAATGGAATAATAAAAAATAATATCCATAACCCTCTTTGGTTGTGGATACCCCTTCCAAGCGGTATGCTATAATGAAAGGTCACCAAAGCCACTACAGTGTCCTTTCATAGCTCAATAGCATCACTGTCACTTCAGTATTTACTTGAGTCTTTAGCAGCTACTTCTTCCACTTCTTTGAGCTATTTTGAACTTATATTCATCTCTTTCCAAGGTTAGAAACTTCCCCAAGCTACACATTCATCCCACATAACACTTATAGAGGCATACATAATAAAACACAACAGAGATAGAGATGGTCAATGGAGGGTCTACATTACCACACACAGAAGGTCATCAGAAAGCATTTAGCACAACTAAAACCATCAAGAATCATTCAATAAACTTCCAAATAATCTCAAACTCCATCAATCATCATTCCATCCTCTCATACAGAAAGAAAACAAAGCAAAACAGAAATTGAATATACTCAATCATAACCAATTAGACATTATCATGACATCAATAGAACATCATATCTCAACTAAAAAACATCATGAGCTTCTTAAACCTAATCAATATTATCCTAAATACTCTCAAACACTTCAAAATCAACTAATTATCATACAAAATCAATCAAAAATCAACCATTCAATCCACAAAAATAACAAAAATCAGTCAAAAAATCAAGTCATTTCAACAGTCACAACATATCCCCAAACTTAATCAAGGATCATCCTCGCGACCTAGGAAAAAGACAATAGAAGTTCAACTTTATCTTCCACAACATCTTTAAGAAACACCATCCAAATAGAGCCCCAACTCATAACCTGCATCTAATAAAGAATTGCAACAAAAGGAAAACACCTTTATCCATTAACACAGCTTTGAAATAGAAAAGCATGACAGACTTTTAAAGGATATAAGAGGTTTGCTCCGCAATAAGCATCCATCCATTAGATAGAATCATGAACCACCATCAATCCATTATATATAAGAGATTTGCTCCGCAATAAGCATCCATCCATTAGATATAAGAGGTTTGCTCCGCAATAAGCATCCATCCATTAGATAGAATCATGAACCACCATCAATCAACTTCTCAATTAGCTCCACCTTCATCTGCAACTCCATGCAAGAAGGATAAAACACCACATATAAACCATAGAACATACACTAAACTCACATAGACACAAGACAATGTAGTCTAAATGGCCTATGCTCCCGAAAAATGAAGAGCAAAAGAAAGGTTTTTATTAAAAGGATCAGTACATCCAAGAGAGTTTCCATATGCTATGTAGGATGAATATATTTTTTCTTGAACTTCATACTCAGCTTGAGACATTCTAGACTCTTATTCTCATCCACAAAATGTAGAGGCACATTTTAGAAATTGCAAACAACACATCCTTTTCAACAGGATAATAAACCTGGTAGGAAAAGATTGTGCAAAATAATCTAGGACATTCATTTGAGCAATAGTCACATCCTCATTAGGATTAATCATCAAGTTTGGAATACTCTTATGAGTATTCAAGTGAAATTTATGATGCCATAAGAGAAAGATACAAATAAAAATGAGATGCTAAGCATACCAAAGTATCCTTAGAACAAACATGTGCACTAGCAAATTGAAAATAAGAAGTAGAACATTGCACAGAAGCGTCCCAAGAATCGAGAATGATAGGCCATTTAAACACTAGTCCTATAGAAGAATCATTCAATGTCCCCACCACTACCGTTGATGGAGGATAACACTATTATACCCAGGAGTATCCATCTCATTGATTGTCGAGGAAGGTTAATATAGTTAGATGGAGATGGTAAGGAAATAAGAGGGAAACAATGAAGAGGTGGGTAAGATAAATCATAAAATAAAGATATTTGAAGGGATAATGATGATGGGAAAGAAGGGAAAGAAATTAGAAATTTCTGAAGGGATTATGTTGAAAAAATAGAAGGAATAGGTGGGACAATAGGAGTAGGTTCAATAGGAATAGGAAAGGATATAGGATCACCATAAATGGGCAAGTAATAAAAATTGTAATTTGAGGGAAAACAACATGGGTAAAAGATAAGAGAGGGATACTATTTGGATTAGATGTGGGGATGGCAATATACAAGGGTAATCGATAAGAAATTAGGAAATAAGATAGGATATCATAAGGATCAAATGGATAGATGAAACATAAAAAATCAAAAGCTAAAAAGAAATCCTCAGCGAATAAGGGATTTTTAGCAATATGATTCAACAATTGGATGGCTGAATATCCAACTTATGAAAGACACTCCATCAACGGGCGAGGATCCAAAACATCATCCTCCAAAGGAGGATGCCAATCATAGCCTTTGAGAATGTGCATACATGACTGCCTGCAAAATCACATCTCCTACATAAAGATTCATGTCCTCCTCTCATCAGGGATGTGCAAATCTTCTCGAAGGTACATAAAAGATAATAACTGAGCTTCATGAGAGCTTAACTCATCAACAAATCTATCAAACACTGCTTTGAGTAAATTTGAGACCACATGTTTTTCCACCCATTCTTTGGAGGTTCTAAGTCCATATTACTCAAGGAATTGTACAATGCAAAGTGTTGTTGTTGATACTGAATCCAGAAGGATGATGGAGGTGATACCAATTCAGCATAGTGGACAAAATCTTCCTGAACACAATTCATACGCTACTGAAGGCACTCTACCTTGGCAGAAAACCCATCACACAATTTAGCTTTCTATTGCAAATGATCTAGCTCTTCCTTAGAAGACAACAAAAAAGCCATCATCGAGTAGCAATTTTCTAGTTAAGTTCTTCAATAAACTTCTTTTGTGACTTTACAGTTTCTTGGAAATGTTACAAACTGGCCCTCACATATACAAGCTTACGAGTTGATTCTATCATTTCATCAAGAGCGGCATTTTTCTCATTGGTTAAGGACACATTCTCTTCCTCTAAAGTGGCAACCTTAGCTTCTAACTCCTTATCATGGCATTCTGTGAGTCCATCAAAGCTGTAGCTGTAGTCATTTGTGTATGGATATCACTCAAAGCAATCTTCTCAGAAGCTAAATCCTCCAAAGCTTTGTTAAGCTAATTGGTTAAAGAGTCCACTTTATCTTGCAATGAGGTATGCACTCCTGTATAGATCGTGTGAAGATAAGAAGTCATGGAAATCTCCAAAACAGACTAAACACAAGAAATTAGCTATGAAAGCATAGATCCAGAAAGTACTATTAGCAAGGAAGGAGGAATCTGTAGATCCAATTATCCATCTTATTACACTACAAAGAGATTGATACAAGATAAGAATGAGGGATCCAATTGATCAGAAGGACCTTGTGTGCAATTCTTCTTTTGAATGATTCTGACAGGGGGTACATCTGCTAAATCTGAATTAACTTCCATATGAGGAGAAGGAACATGAGGAGGAGACTATTGCAAAAGTGGAACATGATTAGGCACACGAATGCCACCTAGGGGAGGTGCCAATTGAATGATCTTCTGTAGGAAAACCCCATAGGAAATAATACTGAGTTGACCTTTCGTGATACATTGAGAATGTTGATCCATTTTAGCCAACAAAAAGGTTGTCCATTCATGTCACTAAATTGATTGCTTATTACGCATTCTCTATCTAATAAATTTATTTCAATAAATTAATGACTCATTTTTCTTTAAGTGTTGATGATGATCTAACATGGCCATGAGACCATTTAGAGACCAATATTCCTAGTGCATCACTTAATGGGGTGATCAAAGCACTGTGACGAGGATATCTAGTACATGCAGTACAAGTTATGAAGGGGGAAGGAAGTGTCTGCCAAGTATAAGAGTGTACATAAGAACCAAGAAGTTACACATAAATGAAGATTGATTGAGTTCTAAGAAGAGGAAGTGCATTAGCATTGTGTATATGTATCTATGTGTGCATCCGGGGACGCCTAGGAACATTTACTTGTGTGTAATGAGCATTGCATTTGTTTAGGGTCATTCTCTCCCTTACAAGTCAATGTTTAAGGTCTTTTCTTTCATTAAGAAAGATAATAGAGGTAATTCTCTCACTAAGAAAGACAAGAGACGTGATCCTCTAGAAGTGAGGAGAGAAGTGATTTTCTCTTTCTAAGGTCTAAGATGACACAAGCTTTTGTGGGAAGTCAATCTTAAGGTTGAGGCCCAAGACAATCTAATGAACTCTCCTTATCTATGGCTCAAGGTGGTTGCATGGACCACAAGTTAAGAGTACAGTTTAAAAAGCAGCTTTTTTATAAATAGACATGGCGAATCCAAAATTGGTGCTGTAGAGTAAGTCTTGGAATAGCCACAACTTGCATGAAGATCAACATTTCCAATCTTGGCACTCAAGTCTCTCTCCAAGAAGAGAAGCTCTTGAAAGCCTAGAAAAGAGGAGACTCTCCTTGGGTGTGGGAGAGGTGAAGGAAGCATCACTTTGCATACATCCAAGAGGAGGAGAGAAGGTGCAAGTGTTGCGGAAGCCCTGCTGAAATCAAGTTCCAAGAGATGGAGAGAAGGTGCAAGTGCTGCGGAAGCTCTGCTAAAATCAAGTTCCAAGAGGAAAAGAGAAGGTGCAAGTGTTGTGAAAGCTCTGCTGAAATCAAGCTCCAAGAGGAAAGCCCTATACATATTGGGTAGGAGAGAAGGAGATACTCAAGAAGGATCAAAAGGTTCCAACTTCCAAGTTGTGCAAGTGTTAGCCAGTTGTATAGCGTGCAAGGAACCGTGATCTTGTTCCCAAGATCTACAAGTTAAGAACTAGTTTATGTGTAATGGAGGAGCTTGCTCCTTGTCAATAATATAACTCCACAAGGGGAGGGACTGGCCCATCTTCTAGTCCCTAGTGTGTTGTCAATCTCTCTATCTCTCTCTCTACATCTTTTTTTTCTCTCATATATTTTCTCTCTGTGCCAGCATAATATTTACCATATATCTTTTAAGTATATAAGAAATTCGAGCGTGTATCTTAGACCTTATAACAATGAACCTTCATCCTCTCTAGGATCCTAATAGATGATGTGAAGAATTCAAGGGACAAACACTTTGATATAGGCTTCCCCGATATAAAGCGGTCCTAGAGGAATTGGCATAACTGCTTTCATATAAGGGAGAGGAAATATGTGCCACTGACACTCCTGAACTAGTGATAACCTTATTTTCTACCAAGGGAGTAGAGGTCTCCTTCTTCAATAAGACAAGGATCTCTGCAGTGGATAATAAATGATTACCGCTAGGCACAGGGGAAGCTATAAAAGGAAGGAACAAGGCCTCATTAACAATAGAAGGGGATAAAAAAAACCGACGCGGCCATAAATCGACCCGAAAGCTTCTTGTCAGTCTCCATAAAAGAGTAATAGAGCTTCGCATCCACTAGAGGGAACTTTAAGGCCACAAAGAGATGAAGAACAACCTTGCAAATATAGTCAGCATCCAAAATAAGAGAATAATCATGGACTGGTAACGGTACATGCTGAACAAGGATCAGGTAGCTGACATATTCACAAAAGCATTGGGCGCAGAGAAGCTACGCAAGTTCATAGACCTGCTTGGTGTGCAGGAATTGGGATTGAGCTCGAGGGGGAGTGTTGAGATATCGAGCTCCACTCGTGATACGCCAGGGTGACCGTTGTGTATTTATGTCACCGACTTGTCAGTTGCAGACGCGGTTGGTACACCGCCCATTAATAATAGCTACATGATAGCTATCCTTATCTACTCTAGTTTGTGGCTCAGTTAGTATGCCACCTTAGTTAGTTGAGTTTGGTTTGAGACCCATCTATAGAGTTCTTCTATTTCTTTGTACTAGAGTTCTTTTTGGCTTACACAACTAAGAAGAGGAAAACTGTTTTCAGCCTCGCCCTCTGTGTGTATTCCCCCATTATGCAAGCAAGAAAGCTACAAGTGAGACTCCTTCCTTCTCTCCCACAATCTTGACAGCACTTGGTTCAAAGAGAATGGGAAACGAGAGGGATGCGTTGCTCAACCTCTCTGCCCATAGGGCATAGTCCCATTCCGATCCCCTAAAACGGGATGAATCGAGGTTCTATCCTAACAATTTCTAAGGTCGAAGACGGTAAACCTTGTGAGAAGCCTCCCAGTTCTCTGGGACCACCCTGCCGTAGGACGGCCCTGTCAGGGGTTCCGTCCACCGGCTTCCCTAAATAGCTTTAGTTTTCTAATTAGGTCCTACCACATTTATGTGCGACACTTAAAATCAGCTTCATTAATTAAGCCTTTTAGGGAATAGGGTTTATTCGCATAACTTATAGCACAGACACAAAAACAGAGCAAAGCAATCTATTGACAAACAAGTTCAAACAAGTTCCTTAACTTATCTTCAAGTTAATCTTTGTCTCCCGCCCATACAGGAGAAATTATATATCGCTTCTGTCCAACAGAAGTATCTCTTCTGCCATGCAGAAGTAACTGGTCCAATTCACATGGCACCACAAACTTAATCCTTGATCTAGAATAGGATCTCCCAACATGCCCAGATGTTGGGGGTCACGGAGGTCTTCAACTCCATTCTAGACCTAGCAAGGGGTGTCCAGAGCTCCAACTGACCCGCAAGCTGTCTAGGAGCGAAACATCATTCCCGTGGTTGGCCTTTTCACCACTCGACCTTCGGCCCATGAATTGAGTAGTGCCCTCTCGGGTTATTACGCAGTGCGAACATGGAGGTGATCCACCCGTACAATATATCCTTCCTTAATTAAATCCTTTAAGAATCAAGCACAAACAAGGCATTCAGCCTAATATCATTTTCCAAGAAAACATTCCTTTATTCCCATGGTGACTTGTCATCACAGACCCTTGCCATGCATTTACCATAAATCACAAGCACTTGGAATAATCATCCAAACAACAACTAACAACCAGTTGAATGTAAAAGCATCTAGGATATTGTTCAATCAACCAACAAAACCAATTGCATTATTTCCAAAACAATGCAAGAGTAGATGATATAATATTTTCCATTGCATATTTTCTCTCTCCCTTGGGATCTAAGAGCAATATTATGCAAAATTGTTCTTAACACTTCCTTTGGCTAGGGCATATGTTAAGGGTTCAAACACTATTCATGATGTAAGTTCTATAGGTCTCTTACCTTGCTTGATAACCCAACCCTGGATTTGGATTGGATAAAGTCATCGTTATCAGACGGAACTCTAGACATCTTAGTTTTAAGCCTTATGATTAATTTCTTGTACTAGCTCTTAGTTAAGTCATGAGGCAACTAGAAAATTATCCTCATATATCAAACATATTATAGGCATATCGTGTAAATACTTGATAAGATAAGTGCGAGATGATCTCAAGTAATTAGACTCCAATAGGCCATGCATTGAGCTAAAATCTAGTTTTTTCTTAATATTTGGGCTCTTGGGCTAAGTACTTTTGAAGTATCTAAACTTTTAACTAGTACTTTCTATTCATGATTCTCAATGTCATATTCTTTTAGTAATTATGCTATTTGTAACCCTTGACTATACTTTAATCTAACACTTGTATGCACAATCTTTTAATGTCGTTCTTTTGAGGACTATGGCATTCATAACGCCCGACTAATTCTTCCTTGTAATTGCTCTACTAGCAAATAAGTCATATGTAACTAGGTGCAATTATCTTCCCTTGATATATGCACTTCACAAACTCCATCTTTCGAGTAGGTGAGATGAAATTTATCCTTTCCGATGGCCTATACTCGTGCATCATAGTATGGGGCCTAACGTATCTCATACGAGAATCAAAACAAACATCTATCAATTTGAAAATACATTACTTACGACCGAAACCGCAGTTGGATTGACAGTGATGCCTTTGTCCGAAGCTTGTTGTTGGTTGCAGGATTGTCATCCGCATGCGACATTCTTCGCTTGGAGGCCATCGTCCGCAAATAGACTCAAGAGATTAAGAAGGTAGAATAGATTCAAGATGGGAGAGCGTAAGAGAAGATGGTTAAGTCAAGGATCAAGATAGAGGGAATTGAGCTAATTCTCTTCCTTGCAGCCTCTCGGGGTGACTCTTCTCTCTCTCTCTCTCTCTCTCTCTCTCTCAAGCTCTCACTCACAATCTCTTGGAGGGGTATCCTTCTCTCTACCTCTCTCTCGCAGCCTGTCGGGGTCTCCTTATGCTTCTTATGCCTCTCGCATGCCTCATATTTATAGTGAATTAGAGAAGAGAGCTTGTGGTTGAGAAGTTGAGCTCTTTGTGGAGGGGGATCTTGGAAAGATGAGTGATTTGATGCTCAGATCATAAATCTGATGGTTCCATTGGCTCTGAAAGGGGGGTAAAACCCCCAAAACACTTGCCAAAACACTTGGTTAGAAAGCTCTTAGTTCACTCCTTCTTTTCTCTGTTCAAAGTGGTGTCCACTACCTGTGTACTACGATCGCGGCGCATGCGATTTCACAAATCCTCTCTTTATTTTTTTCTTTTTATAAAAACTCCAAACTAACTAAAATATCACTTGTCTTTTCTTTTAAATATCATTCAGTTCTAAAAATCTCCATATCTTTTTCTGAAATATCTAAAATATACTAGTTTTGCCCAAAATCTAATATTTTTGGACCATCTAAACTATACACATCAACCTAGTGATTAATATAACTCATAAGTCTCGTTCACGTTGTAATTTATGTGAAGGGTGGCTATGGTTCTTGCCAATCCGAGAAAAATATTGAATTTATGACTCTTTATTTTTCTAAATAAAATATTTTAAATTAAATAAAAATGATTAATAATTAATGTTAGTTAGTTTTTATCTTAGTTAGTCTTTAGTTAGTAATCTTACTAACTTATTAATTGACTAGCTAACTTTCGAATCAACCAACTAACTTTTATTGTGCGGAGATATTACATCCTCCTCCCCTTAGAGAAATCGAGATGTCCTCATCTCGAGAGAAATGGGGGGTATCATTTTGGAACCTGTGGGTTATGGATCCACCATGCTTTCGCTGTGCTACTCTGATCTCTCATAGACATACGATCTTTTGAAAAAAAAGAACAACCTATTGTATTTGATATATCCGAGTCTTGATGACAAGAGAAAATTTATTGTAGTTACATCTCATGGATATCTTCTAGGTTTTTCCTAAGCACTTGGTGTATTCTAGATCACTGGAGCTTGTACAGCTTATTTCTTGTAAGCTCAAGTTCTCTTCAAGTTCTATTGGGACAATTGATATAGTTATGTCCTATGTTGTGGCACTCGGAGTACCGGTGTTTAGGGTGCTTTGGACATTCCCTTTTGAAATGACCTAACTCCCTGCAATAAAAACAGCGCGGAGATCTATCACTTGTGGTCACAAGGTTCTTGGTTGTCCTTGGCAGGATTTTCTTCTTTAGACCAAAGTGTCCTAGGATTCTTTTAGCAGATTGGAGTGGTCCTTTATCTTGGAAACCACATTTCCAGATTGTCATGTCCTTAGTTCGGGACTGAGCTCCATGGACAATTGGCTTTGCTTGTAATACTAAAGAATAGTTCCAAGCTTCGACATTCTGGTAAGACCCAATCTATATTAGTTGAGAAGAAATGACTTAAGAGAAATTCATTGCATATTATAACTATCATTTCTTGCCAGAGTATCTCTAATCATTTGCAAGTTCTAGGCTCAAAATAGATGCAACTCATAATACTCAAGTTAACTGTAGTTACAAGAGTAGAGTTTATTCCTATACAAGTTGTATTTCATGTTGATAAAATTTCTATGATCTCTAATAATCTTGAAGTGGTGTAGTAGGTTCTAAGTCTTTGTCTTCATTTGATTCCTCTATATATCCGAAGACTACACTTGTGTAGCTTCGTTTTCTTGGAGGCTCCGTATCTTTTGGACTTAAGTCAGGGCAGTCTGCTTGGACATGTCCTAGCTCATTGCAATGGAAACATTGATCGTAGGGACATCTCCTACGGATGTGCCCTATCTCTCCACATGTATGGCATCTCTTACCTAGATCTCGAGAGTCATCTTTACTACAATTTTTCGATTTAAATTCTTGGACAATTGGATTCACTCGGAGTAATGCGTCTTGCAAGTCCTTGCACGCATTGCTTCAAGACGGTGGTTCAGAGGAGTGTTTAGGCCATGGAAAAACTTGGATACTTGATGTGCAATATCCATAGGTGGTGCGTATTTTAGTAGGGTTACAAACTTTGAGTAGTAAGCTTCCAAAGTTAATTCTAGTTGCTTTAGCTTGAAGAATTCATTCATCTTCAAAGTCTGGTAGGTTGGCGGAAGGTATCGTCTGTGTACAGCATCTTTCAGCTAAACCCAAGTAACAACGGCTTCAGAAACACCTTCATCTTTGCACCATTGCTTCCACCATAATCGAGCCTGGCCAACTAACTTAAGTTTGGCTATCATTGCTTTATTGGTAGAGGCAGTTTCCGAAGCAAAGAAATAGTCATCCATCGACTCAATCCATATCTCTGCCTCTGCTGCGATGTCTATCCCTTCACCATCAAACTCAGGTGCCTTAATTTGCTTGAGAAGGAATTTCTTCTCTTGCATGTCAACATTCGTGGGTGCAGAAGGTGCCTAACAATCAAGCCATATTGCTTAGATTATTTTGTTTAGGATATGTCTACAAACCATACATTAATCAATCACGTATCATTACAAAATTTCGCTCTGATACCAACTGTGAGGTGCCCGCCCATCGGCTGTCTAGGCACACATTTAGCAGTCTATCAAGAAACAAATCTAAGTGTTGCTGCGCGGCACTCCCAGGGAATGTTTCAAGTTTTGTCGCCTAGGGTTTCCTGAATCCGCCTCACAACGGAACGTTCACGACCAAACCCACTAGGATCGACCTGAAATTCAGGTTCCTAGTTGTCAAGGTCTCCTATTAGCATTCTAGCGTCGGGTTTTGGACATCCTACTTTACGCAGAGATACCCAATCCGAAGCAGATCCATGTCGCACTTGGTTCAAAGAGAATGGGAAACGAGAGGGATGCGTTGCTCAACCTCTCTACCCATAGGGCATAGTCCCATTCCGGTCCCCTAAAACGGCATGAATCGAGGTTCTATGCTAACAATTTCTAAGGTCGAAGATGGTAAACCTTGTGAGAAGCCTCCCAGTTCTCTGGGACCACCCTACCGTAGGACGGACCCGTCGGGGGTTCCGTCCACCCGCTTCCCTTAATAGCTTTAGTTTTCTAATTAGATCCTACCACATTTATGTGTGACACTTAAAATCAGCTTCATTAATTAAGCCTTTTAGGGAACAGGGTTTGTTCGCATAACTTATAGCACAGACACGAAAACAGAGCAAAGCAATCTATTGACAAACAAGTTCAAACAAGTTCCTTAACTTATCTTCAAGTTAATCTTTGTCTCCCGCCCATACAGGAGAAATTATGTATCGCTTTTGTCCAACAGAAGTATCTCTTCTCCCATGCAGAAGTAATTGGTCCAATTCACATGGCACCACAAACTCAATCCTTTATCTAGAATAAGATCTCCCAACATGCCCAGATATTGGGGGCCACAGAGGTCTTCAACTCCATTCTAGACCTAGCAAGGGGTGTCCAGAGCTCCAATTGACCCACAAGCTGTCTAGGAGCGAAACATCATTCCCGTGGTTGGCCTTTTCACCACTCGACCTTCGGCCCATGAATCGAGCAGTGCCCTCTCGGGTTATTACGCGGTGCGACCATGGAGGTGATCCACCCGTACAATATATCCTTCCTTAAATAAATCCTTTAAGAATCAAGCACAAACAAGGCATTCAGCCTAATATCATTTTCCAAGAAAACATTCCTTTATTCCCATGGCTACTTGTCATCACAAACCCTTGCCATGCATTTACCATGAATCACAAGCACTTGGAATAATCATCCAAACAACAACTAACAACCAGTTGAATGTAAAAGCATCTAGGATATTGTTCGATTAACCAACAAAACCAATTGCATTATTTCCAAAACAATGCAAGAGTAGATGATATAATATTTTCCATTGCATATTTGCTCTTCCCCTTGGGATCTAAGAGCAATATTATGCAAAATTGTTCTTAACACTTCCTTTGGCTAGGGCATATGTTAAGGGTTCAAACACTATTCATGATGTAAGTTCTATAGGTCTCTTACCTTGCTTGATAACCCAACCCTGGATTTGGATTGGATAAAGTCATCGTTATCGAACGGAACTCAAGACATCTTAGTTTTAACCCTTATGATTAATTTCTTGTACTAGCTCTTAGTCAAGGCATGAGGAAACTAGAAAATTATCCTCATATATCAAACATGTTATAGGCATATCGTGTAAATACTTGATAAGATAAGTGCGAGATGATCTCAAGTAATTATACTCCAATAGGCCATGCATTGAGCTAGAATCTAGTTTTTTCTTAATATTTGGGCTCTTGGGCTAAGTACTTTTGAAGTATCTAAACTTTTAACTAGTACTTTCTATTCATGATTCTCAATGTCATATTCTTTTAGTAATTATGCTATTTGTAACCCTTGACTATACTTTAATCTAGCACTTGTATGCACAATCTTTTAATGTCGTTCTTTTGAGGACTATGGCATTCATAACGCCTAACTAATTCTTCCTTGTAATTGCTCTACTAGCAAATAAGTCATATGTAACTAGGTGCAATTATCTTCCCTTGATATATGCACTTCACAAACTCCATCTTTCGAGTAGGTGAGATGAAATTTATCCTTTCCGATGGCCTATACTCGTGCATCATAGTATGGGGCCTAACATATCTCATACGAGAATCAAAACAAACATCTATCAATTTGAAAATACATTACTTACGACCGGAACCGAAGTTGGATTGACAGTGATGCCTTTGCCCGAAGCCTTGTTGTTGGTTGCAGGATTGTCATCCGCACGCGACATTCTTCCCTTGGAGGCCATCGTCCGCAAATAGACTCAAGAGATTAAGAAGGTAGAATAGATTCAAGATGGGAGAGCGTAAGAGAAGATGGTTAAGTCGAGGATCGAGATAGAGGGAATTGAGCTAATTCTCTTCCTTGCAGCCTCTCGGGGT
Source organism: Lygodium microphyllum (assembly GCF_053477565.2). Taxonomy (NCBI): domain Eukaryota; kingdom Viridiplantae; phylum Streptophyta; class Polypodiopsida; order Schizaeales; family Lygodiaceae; genus Lygodium; species Lygodium microphyllum. The sequence continues at coordinate 32,888,485 of NC_141149.1, forward strand.
GACTCTTCTCTCTCTCTCTCTCTCTCTCTCTCTCTCTCTCTCTCTCTCTCTCTCTCAAGCTCTCACTCACAATCTCTTGGAGGGGTATCCTTCTCTCTACCTCTCTCTCGAGCCTCTCGGGGTCTCCTTATGCTTCTTATGCCTCTCCCATGCCTCATATTTATAGTGAATTAGAGAAGAGGGCTTGTGGTTGAGAAGTTGAGCTCTTTGTGGAGGGGGATCTTGGAAAGATCAGTGATATGATGCTCAGATCATAAATCTGATGGTTCCATTGGCTCTGAAAAGGGGGTAAAACTCCAAGACACTTATTTAGAAAGCTCTTAGTTCACTCCTTCTTCTTTTCTCTATTCAAAGTGCTGTCCATTGCCTGTGTACTGCGATCGCGGCGCACGTGATTTCGCAAATCCTTTCTTTATTTTTTTCTTTTTATAAAATCTCCAAACTAACTAAAATATCACTTGTCTTTTCTTTTAAATATCATTCAGTTCTAAAAATCTCCATTCTTTTTCTAAAATATCTAAAATATACTAGTTTTGCCCAAAATCTAATATTTTTGGACCATCTAAACTATACACATCAACCTAGTAATTAATATAACTCATAAGTCTCGTTCACGTTGTGATTTACGTTAAGGGTGGCTACGGTCCTTGCCAATCCGAGAAAAATATTGAATTTACGACTCTTGATTTTTCTAAATAAAATATTTTAAATTAAATAAAAATTATTAATAATTAATATTAGTTAGTTTTTATCTTAGTTAGTCTTTAGTTAGTAATCTTACTAACTTATTAATTGACTAGCTAACTTTCGAACCAACCAACTAACTTTTATTGTGCGGAGATATTACACAATCCCTACTTAGACTGGACTTGACTAGGGGTCTCTACAAATGCAATTCATTTTTCAAAATTAGATGATCTATGGCAACGCAAAGAGCATGCATACGTGACTTCATGGGATTCATTATTATATACAAATTAAGTGTGTGTGTATAGTGTGTTTGCACGTGCACTGTGAATGGATTTTTAATTACAAAATTAAGTGGGTTGTGATGCTAAATGCTTGTGTAATGGCGAGGTTCCTTTTATAAAGTAATGGCCGATTCTTTTTAATTAGAAATTTATGAGGTGTATTCTCTTTGTTTGGTGGGTGCAACAGTCATTTGATTTTTTATTACAATTATATGTGTGTTACAGTGCATGTGAAGGAGGGAAAAAGAAAAAAAACCTAGTAGTATGTGGACATCGCAAGGTTTGATGCGCAAAATCCCACTTCCAAACAAGGCGTAGAATAGAAAAATCCTCATACGAAAACAATAGGTCAACTAAGTGGTAGTCGGCCGCCTATAAGGTACGAAAAATCAAATACTAATATGAAAATAAAAAGAACCGGGATAAGGAAGGGTTTTCCACTTGGGTGATTATATGTTGGGGTTTTGTTGTTCGTGTATTTGTGTTAATGTGTTTAATTTGTGTTTTTTCTTAGTTTTGGTTGTTTTTTCTTTCTTTTGAATAAATAAATATGAGTAACCAAATGTGACACAAATATTGGAAATATGAAAAAGAATTTTTTAGGAATTTCAATGCATTTAAATAGTCATTATTTTAAAATTTCTCAAATTTTCAAAGCATTTTCTCATTTGTTTAAGTTATGTTTTTCAACTAAATAATTTACTATATGTTTTCTAATTTTTATGTATTTTTGTTTGGTCATAATAATTTAAAAAAAAAAGGAATTTTTTTGAGATTTTATTGAATTTTTAGGACATGTTGAAGTGTTTTTGAATTTGTTGTATATTTTCTATTTTTATTGACGAATTTGCAATTGATATAGAATTATCAAATTTTGCAACAAAATTTCATATTTTTTGTTATTTTTTGTAATATATTAATTTTATTTAAATTTTAATGGTTTTTGGATTTTTTAAAAAAAAATAGGGTTTTTTTGGAATTTAAAAATGTCTAGAACAAGGTACTCGATCGTGGATTGCGTCTTGCTATGTGTGAATAGCTGCAAGCTCCCCATCGTGTAGAAAAAATTGCACACATATCCTCATGCGTAGATGATCACTGGCACAATGAACACACACTCACAAGAATGAGTACCTTGCACACGAAAAGGTACTTCAAAGGCAACACGTGAACGTCTGCCCGAAAGAAGAGGATGATCACATGACAAAGAAGGAAAATCAATGAATTGGGGGTAGCAAGGGTAAGGTATGGAGGGGTTAAGGTGGGGATTAATGTTTGTTTGGGGGTGGGGGGAGGGGGGGGGATAGATGTGGTGTGGGGGGTAAGGTTAATGGGGTAGGGGGGGAGATTAATAAGGGATGGAGGAGTGGGATTAATTGTAAGGGTGGGGGACTAGGTAAATTTTTTGGGGTAGGTTATGGGGAAAAGTAATGGTAAGGGTGGGTGAAGGGAGTAATGGTGGGGGGAAAGGGGTTGGGCAGGCAGGCAGGGGTAGGGTAGGGGGCTTGTGGGGGTCGCGCGAGTAGGGTTGGGGTAGGGGGGGCTGGGATGGGCGGTTGGGGTAGGGGTGGGGACACCCTGGTGGTTGTGAGGGGGCACACACGATGGCGGCAGGAGGCGCCACCGGTGGCGGCGGCACAAAAGGACGTGATGGCAGCGGCATCACCAAGCATGGAGACAATGGGCAAACAACATTGGTGGCGTCGACGCCGGGCAACTTGTAGCAATGACGACCTACCCGAACAACAACAGGCTCCACAAGGGCATCGGTGCACTGACAACGACCTGAATGGTGGCGGGCAACACGACCTACTGCGATAGGAGGAGGGAGAGAAGGAGAAGAGAGGGTAGAGGGGGAGGAGAGGAGGAGGAAGGGAAGAGAAAGAGGAAGGGAGGAAGAAGAAGGTGGAGGCAGGGAAAGAAGAAGGGGAGGAGATGGGGGAGGAGGAGGGAGGAGGAGGAAATGGAGGAGAAGGGACGAAAGAGGAGATGCAGAAGAGAGAGAGAGAGAGAGAGAGAGAGAGAGAGAGAGAGAGAGAGAGAGAGAGGGGGGGGCGAGGGTCGGGATGATGATTGGGGCGAGGGATGTTTTTTTTTGTTTTTTTTAAATGATTATGGGGGTTTTCTTGTTCAATTATGATGATTTTTTTTCTATTAAAAAAAAAGAAAAGCATACCTCCCCCATCCCGTATACTAACACAAGTGGGGGGGTAAAAAAATTTGCATTGATGGAAATGATTAGAAACGAATGAGAATCCGGGCGACGAAACGCCATGCCACAAAGGCTAAAAACGCATGTCAAGGTGAAAATCGGCTGGTGACGCGACACGCAAGGGCGAAAATGTCAAAAAAACAATTAGAGAGATCAGGGCATTGAATGAAGATTCCATTTAAAAAAAACTTGATAGGCCAATAGAGAAAATGACATGGACAATGCATCCGGTGTGTTTGGCAACAAAAAGAGGGGTTCACATGGAAAAATATAAAAAATCTGCCACATGAAAAAGCACAAAAATTTTACTTTTGTAAAATTTGATACTCTGAATGAAATGTAGAAAGAAGGAAAAGTGCCTGAAATGAAGATTCGGATTGGGTTGTCACGTCAGAAGGTAGTTCTGATGAGAATAGAACCCGTTCATATAAAAAAAGCAAGAAAAACACACCCGAAAATCCAAATAAAAATTAATTCCCAACAATCCGTAAGTTGGAACACAAGGAAAAAAAAGAAAAAATATTTGAGGAATGATGGGCGATAAGGTTGGCAATAAGAATGCAATTCCGATGCAAGAAAGGCGCATTCACATGGAAAAAACAATAAAAACAAGCATGAAAACACATAGAAAAATTAATAACACAAAATCGGTGGGCTAAAAAAGGATAGAGGAAAAAGAAAAAGTGTGCAAGGGAGCAATCGAGACAAGCCTATCTAATCATAGTTGAATCCAAGGAGATTAGGGCAGGTTCATATGGAAAAAGAGTAAAAAGCACACATGAGAATGCCCAAAAATACGAAAAAATTAATAACGTGCAAACCATGCATTTGAATGATGAGCAATAAAAAGGAAAAAGGTAAAGGGAAAGGTTTAGGTTAGGGATGTCTCATTAGATCACTAGTCTGAAGTGAAAAAGGAGCGTTCACATAGAAACATGTCAAATTAGTAAAAAATTATTTAAAAATTAATAGATCATGAATTGTGGCTTGAAACTAAGGGCTGTAAAAAGGAAAATGGCAAGCTCAAAGGGACAAACATGGCTGTAAAATTAGATTTTAATGTCGATGAACGTAGGATGCGTTTATATGGAAAAATGGCAAAACAAAAGATAAAGATAAACTGACAAGGAACGACCCCAGGGACGAGGTGAAAATAGGATGGGTGGGTGGGGAAGAGACCCCATCATGGAAAAATTAGGACATGGTATTCATGAGATAAGGGTGTTTCCATGCGGGTATACAAAACAGATGCACAAGGGTGCATTCCCACACTTAAGACCTTATAAGATCGGATTGACCAAACACAAAGGGGTAGGGTTAGAAAAACTTGGCTCGATTTGCAGATGGTTGAGGTGAACCATTGCTGACACATGAAGTGTTTTACAGGAGGTACCACAGCTCACCACATCACACTTGTCTAGTATGGCAGGGACCATGCAACAGTTTTAGGGAGGTAGCATTGTTGATGAAGAGCTGGTTAAGTTGCCAATGGCGGAGTATACATCACTCAATCTCGATAGTCACTCATGTTGGAATGATAGATTAGACACTTGCCCCATAATGCACTTCACTCAACAGATAATAATTTAAACCCATATCTTACACCCAATTTAGAAATCAATAAGAGGGATGGTTCAAAGGAAGTATGCTAGCATGCACAATGGATGGTACATCAGTGTGTCCCAACCTATCTGGCATAAGTGCAAGAAGAAAGGCTAGGGAGCCTTGTAGTGCAGTGCACTAGACATAGTGAGGTGTGTATTGATGATGGAGGCTCGTCCTGTGTGTGCATAGGAAAACGAGAACATACCTGACTCCAATTGTCATAACTCCCTCAATCCTTACCTCTCTCAGTTAATGGAAGGGAAATCAATCACACTCAGCCCCCCCTCTGTCTCACACTCGTTTGATAAATAAAGAGGACAACCCATACTCACATCCCCATCTAGTTAGGATGAAAGCTCACATCGCTCAAGGTTTTCCGATGAAGATAGGCTTCAGCTAGTTAAGGATGTCAACTTGTATCTAAGGCACACCCAGGCAGGTAGCCAACAAGTCTGGTACTTGGATTGCATATTGAAAATGTAATATGTTGTAGGGATCAGAAGCACTAAGGAAGTTGCAAGAGATAGTGCATCATGGGAGGTGGCATGGGAACTGCAATCTGGAAGAGTTCTGCTAGTGATTCAACTATCCTAGATTACAGGTTGCTACTACCTTTTTCATAGCCAACTTCCTGCCCAAGGGTATTTTCCACCTTTTCTTGGAACAAGGCCTGTTATGACAAGGAATTTCTTCATTTTCTCCCATAACAAATTTTTTTTCCTATATTTATTTTTCTTTTTCTTTTTCCCTACTCGTGAGGGTGTTTCCACATTTTCTCGAAGAATAGGTTGGCATGACTGGGACTGAAGTCCTTTTCTCTCATGATCAGTATATATTTATGGTTTTTTTTCTTTTTTGTCTTCTTTTCAAACATGAATATGGCAAGAATACCATGTATCAAAACCATCCTTTCCACCTCTGCTGGATCAAACAAAAAGGGAGCAAAGAAGGGATGGAAGGTGGCTGTGAAGGGCTAGAAGAATGAGGTCACCTCATCAGGATAAGCAAGAGGGCTATCAGGATCAATAAGCAAAGCCTTATTGATCGACGTGCAAGGAATGAAAGGGCTATCGACAATGATCATCAGGATTCCCAAGGAAGTAAATACTTCTTTACGTGATCACCACTAATTAGAAAGGGATCATCGGTTGTCTACACTTGGATAGAGCCATTAGGGTTGACAACAAGTACCTTATAGGGGACCATCCAATGTTATTGAAGCTTGCATGGAAACTTGCCAAAATGAGAATCATAGGCAAAGACTAAATCACCTTCCTTAAGCTCCTTTTGCTTGATGAAGCTATTATGATAGGCCTTTCTTTGAGCTTGCGTGGCTTCCATGCATTGTACGGCCATTCTACGAGTCTTATCTAGACATTCCAAGTGTTGGAGACAGCGATGCAAGGACTGATCATCTCCCAAGCACTCTTTGAAAGCTACCCTAGATTGGGCAACTCCAGTTCAGTGGAAAACAGTCTCTATACCATATACCAACTATAGAAGGGTGTCTAAGAGTATATTTTAATGACCGTAAAATGCAGATTAGGAATGGATACACGTAAATTTTAGGCGGGGCTTTAAAGTCGATAGAAATGGAACTTGAAGATCTAACCATTTTAGAGACCAAGGAAGACGGAAAATGCAAAACTTTGGTCGTTGCGATGGTTGTGGATTTTTTAAAGTAATTTTTTGACAGTCAGATTGAAGAGAGATAGGTTCCTAGCCATTCGGGATGTTGAGTTGGTTAGGCTAGATTTTTCAAACTGGAAATAGAAGTCAGATGGTATAAAGGCCAAAATGGCCAAGACTTTAGAAAGTTTGGGCATGCCTTTTGGGGGAGGCCAAAGGTCCCCTTTTAAAAAACGATATTTTTTTTTGGGGGGGGTGCCATTTCAAAACTATGATTGCAAAAACATGCTGCCCCCTTCTTGGCGAGATGAAATTTTGAGAGGGGGGCTATGGCATGTCATACACAACCCCTACAACAGAGCTAATTAATGATAATCTTCAATTTTTTTGCTCTCTGACACCAACTTCAGTTCATAGAATGGCTGCCTAATGGTGAAGCTACAATTCTTTCTTTCTCTCTCCTCCCTCCTCTCACCTTTTGGCGGTTGTTCATATGCGTATGAATCCATGAAAGAAAGGGAAGGAGTTGGATGCGAGATGCTAATGGAATAATGGTACTTGAGTGAAGGAGATAGTAGATCAGAGTTGGAGAGAGCGTCAATGGCCATAAATGAGTGTCAACAGCCTCCAACCATTAAATACACACCTCCAAAACCGGTTTCTATGCATAAGCACTCATGTTATTCGTTTTATGAAAGATATTTGATGAAATTTTATGTAAATGGATTTCTTTGATAAAAATGCTAAACTTTATCACAGATCTTGAACAAAACCAAAAAAATTAGTCATTTAATAATTTACATCAGAACACACAAAACCATAATTGTGCGATTTTCATGAAAATGATAGATTTTGGGGGTTTTGTTATTGTGATTTTGGGGTTCATATGGAATAGAAATGAATATCAAATCAATAATTAGTAATTCTAATTGGTCTCAATCCATAAATCAGTAATATCATAATTTTTATTTAAATAAATAAAAAACTAGTGAAAAAATAAAAAATTTAGTTTTTTACGCTAGAAAATTAAGAAAAAAATGATTTATGTTTGTGAGTGTATGGCATGGCTGTAGCATGAGGAATAAGCCTTAGTTCAACTGTGTTTTCATGTTAAAGTCTATTTTTACTACTTTTTACAAAAAAAACACATGAAAAGACCGTTCTTTATATCTATGAACAATGTACAACCTAAATGGTAGGGAGTAAGGAGGTTTCGATGTTGAGCAATTGCTAAGAACATTTGAAATTCTGATCTATTTGTTTGTGCATACCATGTAAGATGTTTATAAATTAAGTAAAAAGGATTAAGCTGCATGAGGATGCTCAGGGTTGACCCTTAGCAACGAAGCATGACGTATAGGTTGAAATCATGGAAAGAAATTTTTTTGCACTTCATGACATTGATTTATGAATTATAAATTGTTTGAGCATGGTGGCATTCATAGTTGCATTACGTATATCACATGGTAACTCCTGGATGCATTCACTACAATATATGGAGGCATAGCGACGGGGCTTTCCGACGCAAATAGCGATGGTACTTAGATGAAAAAATGCGGGCCGAAACCTGAGCGCGTTATTTTGCACGAACAAACGAAAGAGAGAGTGAAAGGGAGAGCAAACTCCATCTTGCATTTGAGAGGGAGGGGGAGAGAAAGAGAGAAAGAGGGAGAAGGAAAGCTTCTCACCGCCGCCGCCACCGTTTGTGAAGAAGAGGAGGAAGTGTACGGAGGGCGAGGAGGAGCCACCGTCTCGAAGAGGAGCCGCCGAATCCATCCTCGGGCCTTTGCGGTGAGTGCATTGTTCCCTCTTGCTTTGTTTTTGTTTTTTATTCTTTTCTTTTACTTGTTTTTATTAAAAATAATGTGTATTAAGAGAGAAAGAGAGGAAATGAGAGAGGGAGAGGAAGAGAGAAAAGGAAAGAAGGAACGAGAGAGAGAGAAGGAGAAAACATTAAACATAATAGGAAAAGAGAGAAAGAGAGGGAGAGGGAGGAAGGGAGGGAGAGGTTGCTGTTATTGTTGTTGTTGTTTTATTTCTTCTTTTCTTTTTTCTTGTTTGTTGTTGTTATGGTAGCGGTAGCGGTAGCAGTAGCGGTTGTTGTTTAATTTCTTATTTTCTTGTTTGTTGTTGTTGTGGTAGTTGTAGTGGTAGTTGTAGTAGTAGTAGCTGTTGTTGTTGTTTAATTTCTTCTTTTCTTATTTGTTGTTGTTATGGTAGTCGTAGTCATGGTCGTAGTCACCATAGTCGTGATTGTAGTAATAGTACTAGTAGTAGTAATAGTAGTTTTTTTTCTTTTCTTGTTTATTGTTGTTTAGTTTTCTTATTTGTTGTTGTTTTTGTAGTTAGTAGTAGTAGTAGTTTTTTCTTATTTTATTATTTATTGTAGTGGTAGTGGGAGTGGTTTGTTGTTGTGGTAGTTGTAGTCGTAGTCATTGTAGTCATAGTAGCAGTAGCAGTAGCAGTAGCAGTAGCAGTAGCAGTAGCAGTAGCAGTAGCAGTAGCAGTAGCAGTAGCAGTAGCAGTAGCAGTAGCAGTAGCAGTAGCAGTAGCAGTAGCAGTAGCAGTAGCAGTAGCAGTAGCAGTAGCAGTAGCAGTAGTAGTAGTAGTAGTTTTTTTCTTGTTTGTTGTTGTTATTGTTGTTGTTATTGTAGTAGCAGTAGTTTTTTTGAAGAAATCCCTCCTCAAACAATTTAAGAAAGAAAAAAAGAATGATAACAAAAACAAATTGTTTGTTGTAACGTAGACCAAATGAAAAACGATGAAGGTTGTGATGTTCAAGATTGCGAGGCGTATCTTAATCAGCATGTCCCATGTCCTTACTTTCAATGTAAGCTGAAAATTAGACGAAAACGTCAATTTTCTATAGAACACGTACGACACTTCGACGACTGAGATCATTGATCAAGCGATCTCAAATTTTGAGAAAAATGTTAGAAAAGTGTATATCAAACATGCATTGTATTCGCAAGCTAATTGAATACCATATACAAAAACATTGGGTGTGGCTGGCAAATTTTTTATCCAGGGAGGTGACGTCTCGTCCCAAGAAGGAGTGCACCCTTTGTAGCCAATTAGAAGAGTCCGTGGGCGTGCGACGGATGGAGTGCCTGAGCCAATCCACCACTTGGAAGGTACTACCCAATCTATACTGTCAATACTAGAGGAGACATGCAGCCTTCCAGACTTACCTACAATCTTGGAGCCTGAGATGGAGGCAATGATCACTGCATTGATGCCCATGGATGTCGAGACTTCTGATTTTCTTAGAGAGGAAGCATCCATACCATTATATGATGGGTGCCGAGTATCTCGCCTGAAGACACTGCTTGCACTCCTAAGTGCTGTTCATGTACCTTGTACGTACGCTTCGTTGATTTCTTTTCGACACTATCATTAAAAACATTTGTGCTTTTTCAAGGTGTTTTATGATTTTTTTTCAAGTTATTGAAGTATCATATATTACCACTTGCAAATACCATGCCTGAGTCTCATGATGATGTGCGATATGTTTTACGAAAGCTTGGCATGGACTACAACAGCATCCATGCATATATCAACGATTGCATAATGTTTCGAGGAGAATACGAGACTATGGAGACATGTTCAAAGTGTGGTGCTCACAGATATCGATAGGACTTGCAAGGGCAAACCATCCCTAAAAAAGTTCTTAGACACTTTCCGCTTATCCCCCGCATAAACCACATGTTTTGTACGTCCGGCATGGTGAGCTTGACAACGTGGCATGCGCAGAATAGGTCTACAGATGGAGTTCAACAAATATCAGCGGATTCACGCATATGGAGCCACATTGACTCTACCTTCCGAGGCTTTGCCGGAGAGCCAAGGAATCTTCGGCTCGATCTTGCTATGGATGGCGTGAACCCATTCGGTCCGTGCTCAACTTCTTAAAGTGTGTGGCCTATAATCCTTGTCAACTACAATATCCCTCCATGGCTTTCTACAAAGAAAGGACATCTCATCCTTAGCTTGCTCCTTCCCGACTGCTATGAAGTCAAAAATATGGACATGTATCTTCGTCCATTAGTCGATGAGCTTAAGATTTTTTGGGAGGGGGGTCACCTGCACCGTATGAGCAAGCGCGATGGTCGATGGTCCGAGCCATTCTCATGTGGAACATGAATGACTTTCCGGGATTTGAAGAGTGCTCAAGTAAGTAGGCTTCCGTTCTTGTTGGTGATATCTATCATAGCTCGTTCAAGTTTGTATTCACTGGATAGAGGTGTTGGGACAGGTTTGGTTATCTCAGGTTATCATGCATGTCCATTGTGTGGGCCACAGTTAGACTCCCAAAGGTCATGAACCATGAAGAAGATGGTATATCAAGGACACACCGCTTTCTAGGAAGGTTTTCTTGGACGAATCTCCAGCATGTATGAATTCCCAAAGCTTGTACGAGCTGAAAATGGTCAGTCACATCCAAATGGAATGCGACAATTCTCAATTTTCTACGAGTTGCCATATTGGACCCACTTATAGATAACCACTTATTGGATCCCATGCATATTTTCAAGAATGTGGGCAGCTTGCTATAGGATCACATCATAGGAAAGAGAGACACTGTAGGGGCACGAATGGATTTGAAGGAGGTAGGCAAGATGGAGGCGCTTTGGCCGCGGTCGAGTGCTGATGGTCGCTTGCAGCTACCTCGCACTCCTTGGGTTTTGTCCACTAAAGAAGAGTGCATTGTGAAGAAAATAGTCAAGTCTATCCGCACTCTGACGGGTATGATGCGTTCTCTCAGGTCCGCATTTTCTAAAGATGACCAATTATCAGGGCTAAAATCCCATGATTGGCATAAGATATGTCAAGTTTGTACTACAAATGGATTGTAAGTGGCCTGCATATTTTGCTATTTGGAGTGTAGTTGTTATTCATAATGCTTCCTCGTTTGTGGCAATTTGTACTATCAATCACGATTGCAGGATACCTTACTCCACAAATACGCTGGGCGATTAACAGGTTGTCAACTTTAGTGTAGTGGATCTCACAGAAGGATATTAAGACGTCCTCTATTGAATCTGCAAGGCAGGGAGCAGTGGAGATGGTCTATCTCTTTGAGAAATACCTACCTACCAGCATGCTCACAATACAAATCCACCTTCTTGTGCATCTTGTAGATGATGTGGAGATTGATGGACCTATCCATACGCGATGGATGTTCTTCTTAGAGTGCTTCATGAAAACCCTGAAAGGCTTTGTGTGACAATGAGCTCGGACAAAAGGTAGCATGGCTGAAGGTTGGTTGGTGTTTGAGGCACTAGTGCATATTTCACAATGGCTAACAATGGTGGATTTAGACAACAGTATGCTATGGTCGTTGAAGGATGATGATAGACTGACTGGAGATGAGGTGGTTGGAAATGGGGAAGAAAAAAGAATGGATGCTGCAATGGAAGAGAAAGTGAATCACTTTTGTATGTTGCACCATGCCTCTATGAATACGTGGCTCGTTAGGTACCAGCAAGCTAGGAAAGATCAAGAGGAAGCGTGATCTGAATTTCTATGTAGTACATGCCATCGACCGATTCGATATCCCGAGGGCTTGGAGGAGATGCCGCAGTTTATGTCAACGCGCTGGTTTCATGGATCTTTGACCGCAACGTCTCGTGAAGGGCAGAGATCTCAACCAAGGAGTGGGAATTCTCAAGGGGATGTAGTCCAAAGATGATGATGTGTTTAGGGTTTGTCGTATCTATATTTTATATGCGACAACTAATTAAGTGTTTCAATGTACAATACAAAATATATAGTGTGGAGTGGTTGCACAGACAGCATTTTCGCATGGACCATATTGACAGAATGCGCTCCACAATAGATTGTGGTACCATAGCAAGGTTTGAGCAAGAGAGTCAACGATGAACAACGGATCCAAACATGGTTATAGATGAGATGGAGTATTTTGGGAACTTGCAAATTATTGTCATGGTGGATTACCGTAGCTTCTCCATGATCCTATTCGATGTGCAGTGGTTCAAAGTGGTACTTGAAGGAGATGGAGCAATAGTTTGACGAGGTCCATCTGGATTTCTCAAAATAGATTCTGAAAAAAAATGGATGGATTTGCGCAATACGTTTGTGTTGCTGACCCATTGTGAACAGTGCATGAACTCATGTGTTTTTTAATTGTATTACGACATGGTACATGTCACAATAGTTAAATCTCTTTTGTACGTAATTGTGAACATGTAATTTTCTATCCAAACCCCCGACAACCTCGATGGTGATACGTTATACCTTCAGCTCCCCGAAGTGTGAGAGTATATGATCAAAGCGATGTTCCAAGCATAGATGAGGACAATATGCAAATAGAGGGGTCAATATTGCAAGGGGTGAATGCCACCGAAAGCTTAGAGCATGTAGAGGAGCCAGCATCGGGTAACAATGATGGAAATACAGGAGTCCAATAATTCTTTGAGAACGAGGTGGACTCATCCTTTTGTGGTGACATCTCTATCGACCTTCCAGTGTATGCGGAGTTGTGTTAAGAGATTAACATGGGACCATAGGATACTTCATACTTGGAGCATCCACCTACTCAATTCGTTGACGAATCACTTATAAGGGTACATAAGATATGCATTTTAAGTAAAATCATTTTTAAGAGATTTATATTACCGTGCTTTGTATGATTTATATTGATTTATCTAACATCAATTTTTTTCTGTGCAGGTGACCTTTGTGGATATCTAGATCATTACGATGAGTCAAGGGATAAGCGACGAGGAGCTATAGGAGATCTTCAGGCGTATGTCTCTAGATCAAATGGTGAGATTCAGAGATATGGTAGGCTAGGAGCTGTCTCAAACACCATCAGTCTGTTCTATTAGATCTACTTCGGCGCGCTCTCATGCTTCAATTTCCAATAGACGAGGTCGATGCTTCAGACCTGGGCCAAACAGAGGGAGTGGTTCAGAGGGATGCCTCAGAGATCTGGATGCAGTGAGTCCACGGTCAGCTCGGGATACATGTGTTACTCCTCGCTCTCGTAGCACTTTGAGAGACCGTGGCTCATGTGGTTGCTGTGGAGGTACCGATATAGTGTCTCTGTCTCATTGTTCTACTGGAGTTGTGTCACCTCCAGGATTTGTCACACCTGTGGGGACATATACTCTAGTCACTCTGGCTTCTGCTCAGCTGTCCACAGAGGCGGCACCCCTATGGGTGCTACTCCGAGAGATACTACCCCGGTAGGTACACCAGATGTACAGGGGTCTCCTGGATATGTCCAGGAGCATAGTCATAGGTGGGAGAGAACCCATCTTAGGCATACCCCAGAGGGGTATGCCTACCTTGTAGATGATAAGTCTTGAGCCATTATCATGAATGATGAGGGGAGGAGGTGATGGCTCGCATGAGAGAGTTGTGCTAACAAGTTTTTCGGTACAACGTCTTGGATCATTGGAAGAACATACCAGAGGGGAGTAAGGACTATATAGTAGCATCCTTGCATGAGGAGTTTCTAGTACCACCCACAACAGATAGGTTTTCTACGGGCTGGATGATGGAGTGCATGTGTGCATACATGACACACAGAGGATTGGATGCATGCAAGGCACTCAAGAGTGGGGCTTCAAAGCTTGAGTGGCTAGACGTGGATAATGGGCGCCGACTCAGGGAGGAGGCTACAAATTCTCCAAGACATTGGAGACAGCAACGTGAGGTAGCAAGGGCACGACTAGAGGTCGAAGTGGTCCATCATCTTGGGAGTAACAGCCACAGGATATATCTAGAGGACTTTGTAAGTTTTTATTTTGTTCTACTTGCTTATTTTTTTGCAATATCTTTTGTATTGACAATCGTATTTCTAACATTTGTATTTTGTTTTCTTTGTAGCACTCCATTACAAACCACGATCCCACCGGCCTTGAGACTCGATATGCAGAGAGGCACGGTCTCACTGCATTGATCGACCGATTGTATGGATGCGGCGGCCCTGTAAGTCACTCATCTTTCTTGTCTGTAGTTACTAATTTTAATTAAAATGCATTATTGTATGGTGCGCTGATGTGTAGTTGTTTCTTTTTTTGCAGAGTCTGTTCAATGCTCCTCAGTGGGAGGAGATTTTGGATGGCAAGGATCTATAGCTCGCCCTTGGATCCCTGGAGCTCACATATTCTTCTTTTTAGGTCACGTGATCTGTGTAGACATTTTCTATGTAGTAGTAGTATCTTGCCATGATTGTACCGATCGCTTTCATTATGCGATCATGTATTTATTTCATGTATCAATGTTATAATTTAAGTACACTTTGCCTTTACTTACACGAGCATTATACACATTGCAGAAACTATTTTGTATGGCCCAAATAAAGCACAATTTTTTTTCCCCTGTCATAGTTGTTATTAGCATCGTAAAATGCATCACAAAGCGTCATTATCAGCGTCGCTATTTGCGTCGGTAATAGTGATGCTGATAACGACACTAATACCGACTGTTCTATGGCATCGCCAATAATGAAGTTTTTTGTGATGGCGGGGCCAAATTTCTTTATGAACATTTTCGTTGCTTTTAACGTCAGTATAAGGCCTATATCTTCTTGTAGTGATTGTAATTGGTTTCCTATACTTATGACCCACACTGAGCTGTGAGGCACCTAAGCTGTAGGTTTAGGCATTTGGGTTCCTTGGGAAATTGTCAAGTGAGAAAATATCTTATCTCTTGGATCATTCTAAAATAAAAGTGGAGTTTGTGACGCTTGTGTTATTTGTGTTAGTGACGGTGCATCGAGGGGCCAATCCCTCCAATGTAGATGAGCTATAGTGGAACCATGGCATTTAGTCGGAGGGGTGCTTCCTTTTGTTTGTGATTATGAGGTGTTTGATACTAATCTATGTGTAGGGACTCCCTTTGAGGATTGTGGGGTTTAATTGTTGGACTACAACTCAAAACAAACACAAGTTTCACAATAGTAGTTAGGGCAGTGTGTCCCTTATATGCTCTTGTAATCGGGAGGCCGAGGGGTTGTGTTCTTTGAGTATAGAGAGGTCCGACTAGTGCTCATAGCCAGTTTCGGGCCCGTTTTAGGTCCCGATAAGTGGTGAATTTGCGGAGAGCTGCTAATGAGTGGCGGTTTTCGAATCTCGACCAATTGGGACAAATTTATTAGTGTATGCTAAAAATCAATGAGATAGACTCACAAGATCATCAAGCCGAGCTTCAACAGCAAGAAAGAGCTAAACAGGCTAGACAATAGGCTGAAATAAATAGAAGCAAAGGAGTAGTCCAATATCCTTAGAAGAGCGAGGTCTTAGTAACCCTAGCTTTGTAAAAGATGCAGGATCTAGAGCATGGCAGATAGTATGGTGGATGAAAGATGAAGATTATGATCATGATGACATAGACAAAGACAAGGTGATGGGACCTCAAATGGGCCGGCACTAGCTATGGCACTAGCTGGACCTCATACTCATAACAGATGAACACACCCTCATGGCCTCGCGGGCCAGGAGCGTCTATCTACTGCTAAAGGACGAACTGTCCTAAAGCCTAATCTATGCGTTTATAGTTTTGTAGTACAACATTTCCCTTTCTATAAACTCCACAGAGGGAGAACCCATACATATTGGCAATAAATGCCATGACCATCACATACATGGGAGGCAACCTCTCGGTGGAATCACCGTGGCCTCACTGCAGCTCTCCTACATCGTAGGGATTAGCCCCTTGATGCGCTACTCAACATATAGAACAAACGAACAAACTCCGCTCTTTCATCTTGAACACATTCCAGGAGATACCATGTGTCCTTACCAAATAATCTCCCAAGAAACGAACGTCTATCCTACGGCTTAGGTTGCATTTCCACACTCAAGCATGGGTCATCATAATCGAAAATAGGTGCTATGCATCCAGTCCTTTTTATTCTGATACCATGGTTATCATGCACATGCAAAAGTGGATGATTCTAAAGTGCTCAAATATAATTTCAAATCAGAAACCTGTTGTGCACAACCAGGCTTTCCAATGCTCATTCACTACCCCATTGTGGTGATGTAAGGATAGCACTGAGACAATACTCGTGCTACTATCCTCTTAATTAAAACACAAAAACCTCTATTTCATGATATGCATCAGAGAATCAGCAATAATCAGCACGCAAATGACACCATTCAAACATCCCAACCCCCTACGTTTAGGTATTGCTTTCGTTGCATAGGTGTAGAGGTTCATTTTGTCATGTTTTGATGTATAAAAAGCAATAAATCACAAAATTTGATAAGGAGATAGGGCAAACTCAGGCTAAACCTCATGCTTTGCCACTACCATACATCCACAAACAATCATTATATTTTTTCTTATTTTTGAGAGGCATATTTCTATTTTTCCCCTTATTTTTCCTGTTTTCTTGATTTATTTGGCAATCAAATATACTATTTTTTGATTTTTCTTGTTCCAATCACTTCAGCATACTAACATTCAATTTATCTTCCATTCTCCCCCCATGGGAACACCTTTCACCCCCCCGAAACGGAAAAACTATCATTTTACCGCTTAAAAATCACATTTCGGGTTTTCGAGAATTAAATAGCACATGTAAATCATTGCAAAATCAAAATTTTCTGATACACAGCAATTGATCATGATGCAACCAGCACACAAACAAATTTTCATCCAATAAGAACATCATTACTATCATAAACTATCAAAAAACTTCATTTTCCTTCGTAAAAATGGTCATACCGTGTTTTTACGTAACCCGAGACGCCTTAAATGACTGCATGACAGCAGACAGAGCCTCCATTTCTCTCAATCCAATGCTGCACATCAGTCTTCAGCATCTCTATCAATCTCCATCACCATTTCCTTCAATCCCCTTCCCGGTTCCTCCTTCAAGATGGTGCACATGAACAACCCATAGAGAAGAGAGAGAGGGAGGAGAGAGAAAGACTAGATTCTGATCTCTTCATCCAGATAGCCATATCTCACGCAAAGACCGGCGATAGAATCAGGAAAGAGGGAGAAGTTGTCGGGTATTGTCGGTTACATGGGTTCTTTGCAGCCCAGAATCATGATGTGTGAGGGGGGGCGCAATTTTCGGCGCCTATTCTTCACACCATCTTCACATTTTTTTCAAAAATGGGGGGGGGGGGGGGGTTAAAGGTCCCAAAGGGCACCCCCCCTTTGGTCTTAAATTTGTCTACCCTTTCAAATCTTGGCCCATTTTTTGCCTCTTCAGCGTCCGGGCTCCGTTTCAGCCTTCTGAAAAATCCTGTGCATCCGTCTCGACATCCCGCACTGACTGGCAGCTCCTAGCAAACCGTACAACAGTCGAAAAAATTATCAAAAATCCACAAGTTTCACTCGAGCGCCTTTTAAAAGTTTTCTTTCACTTGGTGCTTAAAATCGTTCTAGCTGCAGTCGCCGCCTTCGATGTCGAATATTTTTCCCCTAAATTCTGGATTTTTTGGCAAATTTTAGGCACATCCCGGGCTCAAAAGTCCGCTCTCACAAGGACTTGACATGTTATACAAGTGAATTAGGTTCCAAGATTGAGACTTGAACTCATAAACACATTCTTGTGTATAAGACTAACAATGACATTATATTCATCTCATATGAAAATGACAAGCAAGTACAATGCTTCATAGGAAAGTCTAGGTAGCACATCCTCCTTCTATGCTTATGGGATTCTTGTCTTGAGCCCTCACTACTCCATCTAAAGAGACTGAAGTAGGTGTGATTGCAAATATCTCAACACCCTCCTCAATCACAACCAGAAGTACAAAGCATGTAGAGGCTTTAGTGAAAGCAACACTTGAAAAGTGTGGGCACACCATAGACATGGCAAAACACTAGAGGCTGTCATAGAAAAGGCTAAGTGTGGGTACCATAAACATGGTGGACATCCAAAGGTTGTAACAGGGGTCTCACAAAGTGTATAAAGGTTGTAGTACAAGGCTAAATGAGGAGTTTGGCATATTGATTAAGGTTATTGATACATTGTTATATTCAGGAGGCAAACTTTAAGCAGAACACCAATGCAGACATCTTCTTCCAATTTAATGTTGATTCCTGTAAGCCAAGTTAGAAGTCCTTCCATGTAATTTAGATGTGTGGCAAGTGATATGTTGGACTTCATGTCAAGCCTGAAAAATCCAATCAAGAGACCATACTTTGATGACTTAGACTATGCATCAAACAAGGTATCAAGTCTCCTTCATGTATCATGTGAAGTATCATAGTTATCAAACAAGGTATCAAGTCTCCTTCATGTATCATGTGAAGTATCACAGTTATCCACATGGTGGACGTAGCTGTCATCTAGCTCCAGTTTGATCATGGTCTGAGCCTTATATCATAATTCATTTGTCAAGTGACTGCCAGGCCTACATCACGAGGCTTCTTTTCTTTTCCACCAGTGGTAATAGCCCATAGACCCTTCTTCATCAAGATGAGTTTGATGTGGGTTTTTCAGGTGTGAAATCCGACTCCTTTGAAGCGAGCTACTGGAGAGTCTTTTTCTATGTTGGATTTGCAGGGATAGTAGCAAATCAGCTCCAAAATTCACAGCACAAGAAATGATCTTGAATGTGCTAACAACCACAAGTGTCAAGAGACACTAAATGAGTAGTATCAAGAGATACTACTTATGAAAAATTGAGTGTTCCTTGCTTTGTTGGACTTGAGGTCATTAAGAACTTTTAGAAATCTACTCCAGTTTTCTCCAAATCTTTCAAACTCTCCTCTTGATTTGATGCTAGTTTGGTTTGGTAGTAGATTCAAGTGACAAGGTGGAAAAAAACAAGCTTATGACGGCCTATCCTTCAAAAAGATTTGCAAGAAAAAAAAATTCCTCAATGGTTTGAGGATAAATCTTGCTAGAGTCTTCAGTGGGTTAGCAAACAAGAGTGACAATGTCTAAATCCAAGTGGTAGGAGAGAGAAAATGAAGAAAACGATGAGTTTTTATGAGCTTGAGCTCAAAAGCTATGGCTTCCCAACTTAGGGTTTACTACAACCACTAGTTTTTTGTCTGCAATAGCTTGACGCGTCAGTATCTCAACGAGATCTCTGGTGGGAAGGTGCCTTAGATGTTAAGCTTTGAAAGCCCTATGCTCTTGTCCAACATTGTGATACATGCGGAGCACACAGACTGTACGACTAGAAGTAGACATTGTTTTAACAACAATCAAAAAAAAACATAATGTTGCTCCATAAAGTGGATAATGTCCAACTATTTTGTGATATAGAGAAGTGTCTAGAGTTGGGGAAGGCTTTCCAGAAGGAAGCTTCCAAAGATATGACCTATATGATGAGATATGAAAGCTCCAAGTACAGCAGATCATGTCTGGCTATGGTAGCCACATGCTTGACTAAAGGTGAAGTTGAAAAAATAAAGTTCTAAGTTGGTGGGAAAATATGATCAGAGGTGAGAAGAGAGCAGAGACGCAGTGCCATACCCAACTGGGATCTAATACCATGTAAAAGATGTGGGATCTAGAGCATGGAAGATGCTATGGTGGATGAAAGATGAAGATTAAGATCATGATGACATAGACAAAGACAAGGACTTCACCTATTACACAAGTGAATTAGGTTCCAAGATTGAGACTTGGACTTATAAACACATTCTAGTGTATAAGAATGACAATGACATTGTATTCATCTCATATGAAAATGACAAGCAAGTACAATGCTTTATAGGAAAGTCTAGGTAGCACATCCTCCTTTTGTGCTTATGGGATTCTTGTCTTGAGCCCTCACTGCTCCATCTAAATAGAATGAAGTAGGTGTGATTGAAAATTATCTCAACAAGCTTGATGCATAGTCTGTTAGGGGGAGGAAGGTCTAGTACTTCCCCCCTTCCAATCAGTCCATCCACTTCAAGTGGAGTGATAGTTTCGGTTGTGCAAACTCCTTTGGCGAATCTGGTTGTTACCATGGCGGTGCAACCCATTGCAATTCCTACTGGAACAACAGATTTGCAAGCCTTAGGGTTTCCTCTACCCATTTTTAATGGGTTATCAAAAGAAGACGCAAAACTTCACATCAATGAATTCTTGAAGTTAATGTTTAACTGTCGAATTCAAGATGAAGGACACTTGATGATGTTCTTCAACATGACTCTAAAAGGATGATAAGCTGCAGTGTGCTATCACAGTCTAGAGGCTAGAACCATAACTACGATCGACTTATTCTTTGTGGCCTTTTGAAGAGAGTTTTCCCTTGAAAGGGGAGGTCAGTATTGGCCCTTAATGTTACATGTCAAGAACCTCACGAGAATGTCCATGGGTATGCTAAGAAACTGAAGGAGGTATTTTGGAAGTTGCAAACCTACAATCCTAATCCAATTGTTGCTCAGTTGCAATATTCTTTGAATGGGTTAGACTTTAACATTCAAGTGCAGTTGAGCAGTGTTTCCCTTGCCGACATTGATATGACCATTACACGAGCAAAAGAGGTGGAATCGCAATTACAAGCGTCTTGTGCCTCTAGATCAAACTAGAATCCGAGTTTAGGGTTTGGAAACACTTTAGCGCTGACGAATGGAGGTCAAGAGATGCCCATGAGTTCTCCTAATGGGAGAGGAAGTATAATTCCAAATGTGCCCATGTTGCCAGCTCCTCCTAGTCTAACCATGCCTACGACTAGTCAAATGGCTCCACCAACTATTGCAAGCCCAACAATAAATCCTACCATTATTCCAAGGAATCAACAACCAAATCCCTAATCAAGTGGTTAGGACAATGGAATGACATGTAGATGATCGCAGCTATGAGTCAAGTTCCTCGAATGTCCTTGGCAAAGTTAAGGATATGATGGAGTAGTATATTGATATGATTAGCGAACAATGTAGATAAATAGTCGTTGATGTTAATTTCCTTAAGAAGCAGTAGAAGTTGATAAGGAGTCGATGCCCTAAAGAGGATTCTCCCTCAAGATTCAACTGTAAGTGGTGTGGTGGCCAACATTTCCCTAGGAATTGTCCAAACGTTAAATGTGACATATGTGGGAAGTTCGGCCATTTAGCTAGTACCTATTGGAGTAAGATTATCTCTCTCTAGCAAGGAAGTAAATAGCCAAGTCCAGTTAATCATTGAGTGCAAGGGAATAATCTCTAGCAAGATGAAGGACCAAAACAAATATTACAAAGAGGGAAAGTTATGGTAGAGGAGCTACCTAGTGGCTGTGAGTTAGCCTGATAGAAAACTATTTGTGTTAATGGCACCGAAGCTTCTAATCTATGGGTTATTACAATAAGTCAAAAGGGTAAAGAAGTCGACAAAGCCAAGGCAAAACCTGTTGAGGGAAACCCCAAGCAAGATAATAAGGGGACACAAGTCCTTAATCCCAATATGGAAGGCGGGCCTCTCAAGAAGGATAAGGAGGTGCCAAAGAAGAAAGACAAATCCAAGAAAAAGAAGCATCAAAGTTGGTTCAAAGATCAATGGAGAGAATGGTATGGTGAGAAAAGTGAGCCCTTGCTAGCTATCATGAATTCAATTTAGCGAGTTCTCTTTGCAAAGTTAAGCCGGATGTAAATATTCTACAGTTAATTAAGTTGTCTCTGGGAGTGCGCAAGGAATTTAAGAAGATCCTATGCATTGGGTATATCGTTGAGCCTTTGGGAATAGCGCGAGTAGGAGATGATTGGTTTGAGTATGCTGAGAAGCATTGTCTGAGGGTAGCAGCATATGTTGATGGAATATTAGTGGACCATGCTATTGTGGAAATAGGATCCTCTGTCAACATTATGAGTTTTGAATTGATGGATAGACTGGGATTAGAAATTAAAAAAGATGCCTCCACGATCCTCTGAATGGCTGATGAAATTTAAGATAACCCAAAGGTTGCATCACTAAAGTCCATGTGGCCATTGCTAATGTAGAACACATTATAGACTTTAGGGTCATTAGGTTTGTAGGAAAACCTAGGTATCAAGTATTGCTAGGCAGGCCATGGATCTTACAACAAGCAGACTATCAGGTTGATATACTCGCTGGGTGATTAATCTTTGGTCTAGGTGCTAGACGTACAATAGTAGATACCTATCCTGAATCTCCTTAGAGTGAGAGAGTTTCTTTATCTTCATCAGAGTTTGATATGCTAGATGCTCCATCTGCTAGTGAGATGTCATCAAGCGACAAATCCAATGAGGGGTCCACTACATAAGATATCTACCAAGTAACTTTGAATGAGCCAATAGAGGCTCAAGAGAGGATAAGGGATGCGGATGTAATCAAGCTCAACCTTGGTACGATGAATGATTCATGGCCAATTAAATTAGGGTCCATGCTCAGTTCAGAAGAAAGAAAGGACTATGTGTCCTTGATTCAAGAATTCTGCAATATTTTTGCTTAGAGTTATAATGAGCTAAGAGGCTTTCCTCCCAGCCTAGCTATTCATATGATTTCTTTGAAGCAAGGTAGCCGCTCTGTGCGATAGAAAGTAAGGTGTATGCCTTTTGAATTAAGGGACAGGCTATTTGAAGAATTGACAAAGCTACGAAAGACAGGCCTGACATTTTCGATTCAACACATGAAATGGTGTTCACCAGTTTGTTATCAAGAAGAAGAAAGATTCCGCATTGGATAGATTTTAGAGAGATTAATAAGAAGATGGTTAAGGATTACTACCCATTGCCATTTATTGATATGGTTTTGGATCAGTTTTAGTAGGTAGGAAAATATATTCGTTTATGGATTGCTTTGCAGGATATAACCAGATGGCTATTGCGGAGGAAGACAAATTGAAAATGACATTTATCACTATCTTCGTTACTGTTGTGTACCATGTGATGGCCTTTGGTCTGTGTAATGCACCTGGATCTTGGCAATGAACAACTGATAAGACCTTTGGTGATATTTTCCTAGAGGAGTTAAAATTCTTTATTACGACAACTAATTATTCTGAGGAAATGTTTTGAGCATTGTCGACAGTTCTGCATTGCTCTTAATCCTAGGAAGTGTGTATTTGGAGTACCCTATGGGTTGTTACTTGGCCATGTGGTTAGTGTAGTTGGTATTGCGAGTGACCTTGAAAAGATAAAGGTTATAGTCTCTATGGGGCCACCTCATACTCCAAAAGAGGTGCACAACTTTCTATCATTAATGGGATATTATTGAATATTTATCAATGCACTGGCAGAGAGAGCATTGCTATTGACGAAGCTTCTATCTTTTAACTATCTATTTGAGTGGAATGAAGCCTGTCAAGTATCCTTTGAGGATGTGAAGCAGGAATTAGCAAAAACACCAATCCTAAAAGCACCCAGAAGGGGTGAAGTTTTCTATAAATTTTTAGCAGCCACAATGCATAGTATCACCTATGCTGTTTAGCTCAAATTTAGGAGGAGAAATGGTATCATCCAATTGCCTTTGCTAGTAGGAAATTGGGGATATCTACAGTTAATTATATGTACATGGAAAATTTGTGCCTTGGAATGGTATTTGCGACGAAGAAATTTAGGCATTACATTCTCTATGAGAAGGTAGCATTCTTTACGAAGGCGGAAGGACTCAAATTGTTGCTAAACAAGTTATAGTTGCCTGACCGTTTAGCAAAGTGGTTAATCACTTTTGCAAGAGTTCGATTATGAGATTAGGAGTAAGCCACCAAAGCTGCAGAGTATTGTAGAATGTCTTGTGGATTTCAGGGAGCCAAAAGAAATTTTGGTTGAGGGAAGTGATATTGAAGGTTTATTTAGAATCGATACAGCTTTCATCCCTTCCTGGTATGCATCTATAACACATTATTTATCTACAAGAGGATTTGGGGTTGCTTTATCAAAGTTTAAAGAGAGAAAGATCAAGCAACAAGCATTACTCTTTTTTATTATAGCAGGTGTCTTGTATCAGAGAGGAGTAGATGGTATCTATTGTCATTGTGTAATACCGGAAGAGGTACCATTTATTCTTGAGGAGTGCCATGATTCAGCATGTGGGGGACATTTTGTTGGCCGACTTACTATCCAAAAATCTCTCAGTGCTGGATATTGGTGGCCATCAATTTTCTAAGATGCTTTCATTTGTGTTAAGCACTGTGATGTCTGTCAAAGACATGATGTGAGAGAAAATCGCAAGTGACCTCTAAATTCCATTATGGTTACGTTACCCTTTGAAAAATGGGGTATTGATTTTGTGGGACTAGTATACCCTTCATCAACTAAGCAAAAGTAGTATATTATTGTAGCAATAGACTACTTTACAAAGTGTTTTGAAGCTCAAGCAACTATGAAGGACAATGCTAAGGAGACTGCTAGTTTCATTATGGAGAAAATTGTTTTCCGTTTTGGTCCAGTGAAGGAGATTGTATCTGATCGAGGGATGCACTTCTTGAACAAGGTTATAGTGGCCCTGACTGAAGATTTGAAGACTTCTTGAACAAGGTTATAGTGGCCCTGATTGAAGATTTGAAGATTAAGCACAACAAGACTACCCCATATAATCCTCAAGCGAACAACTAGGTTGAGTGTACAAATAAACTGTTGGTGGGAATCTTATCCAAGATAGTATCGGAAAGCAGGTGCAAATGGGATAAGAAATTATATGTGGCAGTGTGGGCTTACAATACGACATTCAAGAGAGCCATAGGCCACACACCATTCAAGCTACTGTATGGGGAGGAGTGCGTTTTTCCATTATAAATAGAGCTTCTCACTATGCATTTTTCCCTCAATCATTCGTTGTTAGGGAGAGGAAGAAGCATTGCAAGAACGGTATACTTCTCTGGCACATCTTGATGAGATTCAGTTGCAGGTTTTATTACATCAAGAACTAGGGAAGAGGAGAATGAAATCCCTTCATGATCTTTGGGCTAAGAAGTACAAATTTGTGAAAGGTCAGTTAGTGTTGTATTATGACGCTTGAAGGGAGATCTTTCTAGGAAAATTAGAACCCAAACAAGATGGACCATACAAGATTGTATGCTTAGGAAATAATGGCTCTATGACCCTTCTAGAAGATTTGCAGGGGGTAGAGTTTAAGATTAAAGTTAACTTTAATAAGCTGAAGCCTTACTGTGTAAGGGCTCGCGTTAGGCTTGGTGCTTGTGCAGGTCCTTCAGGATTCAACTTTAACGTGCAGTAGGTACCAAGATGTAGATGGGGCACATCATTCCCTATCTGGAGCATCCGTACCTTGAGCAACATTACTACCAAGGTCGAGTGATCTGGTGGAGAAAAAGGTGTCGAGTTATTGAGTGGCAAGATGGATCCTTTACGTGGGAAAATTAAGGTCTACTGCTACCATTATCAACAACTTTTAACTAGCATTCCTATTGAGTTCAATGAGGAAGGAGGGATTGTGCTTGATATACATCCTCTCTCTCGCCTTGATTTTGATTATCATAAGTACGAGTGAGCTAATTATCATGGTATGGCCTATCAATGAAGCCTAGGTTTATACTATGTATTTTGATGGAACTTCCAAAGGGCCTACTAAACACGTGAGTGCTAGTGTGGTCATTAAAATCCCTGGCATCGGGTTATTATGAAGATGGGAGTCTATTTAGGACCCTATTTTACTAATAATATGGCAGAATACAAGGCCTTGATCATGGGGCTAAATGCAGCTTGATGTGGTAGTATCCATCGATTATTGGTTAAAGGTGACTCACAATTAGTAATCAATCAACTAGATGGAACCTATAGTGTGCAGGATCCCATCTTATAGATGTACCGTCATGCAACCTTGGATATGTTGCACGTATTTGAGACGGTGACTTGTCAATTAGTTCCTCGACCATGGAATCGCTTTGCGGATTCGTTGGCTAACTATGCTTTCGTGGAATATATCTTTTTCAATTGTGGTCTAGGGGAGACCTTACAATTACCTCCTAACATTAGCTCTGGACTACTTTGGGGTCTTCTTGCTCACACATTTTGCCTCTGAAGGTTAGTTTGGGTTATGAGTCAGGTAGCAAGTGAGCACCTTCCTACTCTATCATGGACGCATAGGATTTTGTATCATCATATTCGTCGGACACCCCTTGCTGTAGGAGGGTTAGCTAATAACCTAATGCACTTAGTGTAGGGCCTCAGAGGGCTTATCCTTGGTTGGTCTTGTGCTTTAGTAGAGTAACGTTAGGACCAAGGGATTGTCCCTGCTAATGTGAGGCAGTTAGAGAAGCCTGCCAAAATAGCAAAGAGGAGCAAGTTCTGAATATATCTCAAAAAAAAATTATAGAGGTGTGTAAAAAGGGGTTCTAACCCCTCAATAAGAAAATGAACAAAGAAAAAGAAAGAAAATTCCTACAAGCAGTTGATTATCGCCTTACAAAGGCCTAGTAGGTTCTTGGGGATGAGTCAGTTGATGCCTTGTCTTCCTAGGGATAGCAGCTACCCGAAAAATAAAAAAAGGAAGATTGGAGCGAAAACAAAAGTGAGCGAAATAGAAAAGGATTAAGTGTCTCCTTGCGAGACCTTGGTAGGTTCTTGGGTACCAAGTTAGGACCTGAGGCTGATGCCTTGTTCTCCTTGGGTCACTCTCCGCTCATCTCCCTCCTTTTTACATGCCTGTTTATGAAACATTGGATGGAAATGTGATATAAGAAAAATATGATTACCACACTATAGGGGCCCTTGCCTAGTAGGAGGTCCTAGTCCATTTGTCCTAAGTAAGGTAGGTAATTCAAACCACCCCACTAGGATGACCTCTTTGATAGGCTTTTTAGTCAGTCCGTGTTAGAGTAGTTGGTAAGAGACTCGCTTTGGATTTCTATTAGATTATGTTGGACCTATCCCTTGTGGATTCTCAAGCCTTGATTCTGTCAGGGGGGGTAAGGTGAGAGTTGTTCTTATGCTTTGTTGAGTATATTTTTTGTTGCAGCTTGATGCTTTCTTTGGTTGTTGTTTGTGCAGATAAGTTCATGGGATTCGACTGGTTGAGTCGCCCTATCCCATGGTCACCAATGAGAGCAAATTTTAAAGACTGTAAAATGCATATTAAGAGTGGATACATGTAAATTTTAGGTGGGACTTTAAAGCTAATGAAGTGGAACCTGAAGATCTGACAATTTTAGAGACCAAGGAAGATGGAAAATGCAAAACTTTGGCCGTTGCAGTGGCTGCAGATGTTTTTAAGTAATTTTTTTGACAGCCCGATTGAAGAGAGAAAGATTCTTAGCCATTCAGGATGTCGAGTCAGTCAGGCAAGTTTTTTCGAAACCAAAAACATAGACAGATAGTCGAGACGGAAAGTTAGACGGTGCAAAGGCCAAAGTGACTAAGACTTTAGAAAGTTTGGGCATGCCTTATGGGGGGGGCCAAAGGCCTCCTTTTAAAAAACAAGATTTTGGGCGGGTTGCTATTTCAAAACAGCGGTTGCAGAAATGTGCCGCCCCCTTCTTAGCGATGAAATTTTGAGAGGGGGGACTATGGTAGGTCATACACACCCCCTGCAACAAAGATTAGCAATGATAATCTTCAAATTTTCCATCTCTGATGCTACCTTTAGTTCATGGAATGTCTGCCTGATGGTGAAGCTACAATTCTAGTCTTTCTCTCTCCTCCCTCCTCTCTCCTCTTGAGGGTTGTTCATACGCATGAATCCATGGAAGAAAGGGAATGAGTTGGATGCAAGATGCTAATGGAATAATTGTACCGGAGCGGAGGAGATAGTAGATTAGAGTTGGAGAGAGCATCAACAACTATAAATGAGTGTCACAGCCTCCCAACCATTAAATACGCGCCTCCAAAACTAGGTTTCTATGTGTAAGCACTCATTTTATTCATTTTATTCATTTTATGAAAGATGCTTGATGAAATTGTTTGTAAATGGATTCATTTGATTGAAAATGCTAAATTTTATCAAAGATATTGAACAAAATCAAAAAAATTGGTCATTTAATAATTTACAACAAAACATGCAAAACCCATAATTATGCGATTTTCATGAAAATGACAAATTTTAGGGGTTTTGTTGTGATTTTGGGGTTCATATGGAATAGAAATTAATATAAAATCAATGCTCAATAATTGTGATCAGTCTCAATCCATACATAAGTGATATCATAATTTTTATTTAAATAAATAAAGAAAATAGTGAAAAAAAAAATTTAAAGCTAGAAAATTAAGAAAAAATATAATTTATGTCCGTGAGTGTACAGCATGGTTGTAGCATGAGGGATAAGCCTAAGTTCAACTATGTCTTCATGTTAAAGTCTATTTTTATCACTTTTTACAAGAAAAACATATGAAAAAACTGCTCTTTATACCTATCAACGATGCACAACCTAAATGGTAGGGGGAAAGGGGTTTTGATGCTAATTAGTTGCTAATAACATTTGAAATTCTAATCTATTTATTTGTACATACCATGTAAGATGTTTATAAATTAAGTAAAACCGCAGGAGGATGCTCAGGGCTCTGACTCTTAGCAACACAAAGCATGACGTATAGGTTGAAATCATGGAAAGAAATGTTTGTTGCACTTCATGATGCTGATTTATGAATTATAAATTGTTTGAGCATAGTGGCATTCACAATTGCAATGTGCATATCATATGGTAACTCCTGGATGCATTGCATTTGGTTTCCTATACTTATGACCCACACTGAGTTGTGAGGCACCTAGGCTGTAGGTTTAGGCATTTGGGTTCCTTGGGAAATTTTCAAGTGAGGAAATATCTTGTCTCATGGATTGTTCTAAAATAAGAGTGGATTTTGTGACACCTAAGTTATTTGTGTTAGTGGCGGTGGCGCATCGAGGGGCCAATCCCCCCAGTGTAGGAGAGCTGCAATGGGGCCACAGCATTCGGCCTCAAAGGGATGCTTCTTGTTATTTGTGATTACGAGTTGTTTGATATTGATCTATGTGTAGGGACTCCCTTTAAGGAGTGTGGGGTTTAATCATTGGACTACAAGTCAAAACAAACACAAGATTCACGATAGTAGTTAGGGTAGTGTGTCTCTTATACGCTCCTAGCCGCGAGGCTGAGGGATTGTGTTCTTTGAGTATAGAGAGGTCTGGCTAGTGCTTGTAGCCAGTGTTGGGCCCGTTTTAGGTCCCAACAATATCTATCCTAAGTAGCCTTGTAGAGGTTATGTATGCTTAAAGGGCCTCTATAAGTCGATCATCCCAATCACAGTGATGCGCAGCAATCGTCCTTGTTAGGATCGAGCACAGGATGTGATTGGTAACTTCAACTTGGCCATTGTCTCTATGGGTGGTAAGGCATCAACTTGAAATGGAAGATCTTGTACAGCTCTGTTAATTCTTCCATAATCTTATTAAGGAAGTGAGTACCTCTATCACTTACTAGCTCTAGGGGACTGCCAAAACGGGTGATGATGCTCTCGTACACGAATAAAGCCACATTGTTGACATCATCCTGCGCTTGAGAGCTTTGTCTTCACACCACTTTGTCACGTAGTCCATAGGTCAAATGTATCTGTTTTGCTTCCTTCTAGTGGGAGGAACAATGGGACCAACGAAGTTGATTTCCCACTTCTTGAATTGGATTGCAGCTACATCCACCATGTGGATACCTATGAAACCTCTAATGACAGATGGAAGAGATTAGATGCCTTGTTTGGTGCACAATCAAAGTCATCTAAGTATGGATTACTGATTGAAATTTTGAGGCTAGATATGAAACCTAATATATCTCTTGCAACTCATTTAAACTACATAGAAAGTCTCCTAACTCATCTTGCATGGATTGATCTCCAAATGGATGAAGATATTTGTATTGGTGTATTGTTAAAAAACCTACCTCCTGACTATAATAATGTGTCAACTACATCAATCAACATGCCTAGTCCTAAACTGGTTGACATTAAGGACTCCCTACTAGAAGAAGAAAAGAAGATAAATCCAAAGAAGTGTTGAGATATCGAGCTCCACTCGTGATATGCCAGGGTGACCGTTGTGCATTTATGTCACCGACTTGTTAGTTACAGATGTGGTTGGTACACTGCCCATGAATAATAGCTAGATGACAGCTATCCTTATCTACTCTAGTTCATGGCTCAGTTAGTATGCACCTTAGTTAGTTGAGTTTGGTTTGAGACCCATATATAGGGTTCTTCTATTTCTATGTACTTGAGTTCTTTTTGGCTTACACAACTAAGAAGAGAAAAATTGTTTTCAGCCTCCACCTTTGTGTGTATTTCTCCATTGTGCAAGCAAGAAAGCTACAAGTGAGACTCCTTCCTTCTCTCCCACAATCTTGACATGGTATCAGAGCCTTGTTCGTGGTAAGGAGCTCAAGAAAGCAAACCAAGTTCGCGGTGTTCTGGTAAGAGGACCAGTGCTGCTTTCATTTTTCTGTTTTGGGAGCAAGTCTCTGCAGGTAGCACAGCTGGAAAGTGCAAGAGTGCATTGTCTCAGATTGAGACGACCTTTGCGGTGTAACAAGAGGGCAGTATATGCTATGGGAGATGGCTTTAGTCCTTGGTTGCTCTGTTTTTTTGATTCGAGGCCATTTCGGGGCCTGTTTTGGAGGCGGAAGTTTACTGCACACACTCAGGAAAAGGCCCTATTTTATACTGTGCGACAACTGTTCTACAGGTCGGTGAGAAGTTGCTGTAGAAATTGCATCGTATGCTTGTGCGCAGAGACATTGGGAGTTACAGAATCATCCTTGTTGCCTGTTGATGCAAAATCATCACTAGGAAGTGACTGTGTGGTCAAATACCACTTTCGTCAGTTTTGCAAATTTGCCCTTGTGAGGCTAAATCTGTGTTCTTTGCAGTGACAGAATTTTTTGCAGTGTTCTATAATGGCGTCTGATTCTCTTTCACATATTGTCACTGAAAAGCTTGATAAGAACAACTTCCAAGCATGGAAGTTCAGAATGATGAATTTCCTTATGGAAAAAGGATATTGGGAATTTGTTGCAGGAAATGAAGAAGAACCAGTTCTTCCTGATGTTCCCAATCAACAGCAAATGCAGGCATTTAAAGCATGGCATGAGAGAGCCAGTAAAGTTATGTACTGGCTGTCTATCAGCATTTTAGACTCTATGATTGTGCATATTCAAGACGCAAGTACGCCAAAGGAGGCATGGGATACTTTGTCTAAAATGTATAGCACAAATACGCAAGCCAGAAAAATGCAGCTCAAGCAAGAGTTGCACAATGTGCAAAGAGAAAGTATGAGCATTAATGACTACCACATGAAGGTGAAGAATATTGCAGATGCACTTGCTTCCATTGGGTCACCAGTGGAAGATGATGATTTAGTTTCTGTGACCTTGAATGGTCTAGGAAAGGATTATGCACAGTTTCGAACATGCATTTCTGTCCGTGAAAGATTTCCTGATTTTGAGGAGTTGATTGCTCTTCTAATTTCTGAGGACCAGAGAAATGGTGGTGCATCTTCTTCAGGAGGAACTTCAAAAGAAGCTATCTTCTACTCAAATGCTGGAAGAGGTAGAGACAGAGGTAGAGGAGGCCGATTTGGAGGCCGTGGTAGAAATCAAAATATGCAGCAAACTCAAGAAAACCAGTCCTATGGAGGAGTATGTGGTAACTCTAGAGGCAGGGGGAGCCAAAGAGGTCGTGGTGGATGGCAAAGAGGCCAAAATGCAAATAGCAATGTTGAATGCTACTATTGTGGTAAAATGGGTCATATAGCTAAAGACTGGTATAAAAAGCTGAATGACATCATGAATGGAAAATTGCAACAAGGGAGTTATGCATCTTCTAGTAGACAGGGTGATGACAGAAATGAGCATTTGTTTATGGTGCAGCACATGACCAATTCTGTGACAAGTGCAAAAGAAAGCAATGATGTGTGGTATGTTGACTCAGGTGCATCAAACCACATGACAGGTCATGCAGAATGGATGCAGGATGCAAGGAAAATGAAAAAACTAGGATTTGTGGAGACTGGTGATGATACTGCACATCCTATTGTGCAGATTGGAAAAATTCCTTTGTCTATGCAGGATGGGAAAAAGAAATACATGTCAGATGTATTTCATGTCCCGAATATCACCAAGAACCTGGTTTCTGTTGGTCAAATGGTTGAGCAGGGCTTGCAGGTCAGATTTAATTCTCATGGATGCTTTGTTGAGGATATGAAAAATAAAGATCACTTGATAGCAAAAGGAAAGAAGAAGGGCAGAATGTTTACGTTGGATGCAGATATGCCTGAATTGAGTGCAGCAATGTTTGCACGTGGGACCGGTGTAGTTGCAGATATTGATATCTGGCATAAACACATTGGTCATGTTAATGTACAGCGACTTAAATCAATGCAAGCCCAAAAAATTGTTGCAGGATTGCCTAAATTCAAGGTTGCAGAAATGCATAAGGTATGTGAAGCCTGTCAGTTTGGAAAACAGGCAAGGAAACCATTTCCTAGACATGTTCAAGAGAGTAAGAAGCCATTGGAATTAATCCACTCTGATGTGTGGACTACTAAAGCTGCATCTCTTGGAGGCTATCATTATTTTGTCACTTTTATTGATGACTATAGCAAAAAAGTTTGGGTGTATTTTATGAAAAAGAAAAGTAAAGTTTTTGGGCATTTCAAAACTCTTAAAGCTATGGTTGAAAAAGAAACAGGCCTGCAAATAAAATGCCTAAGGTCAGATGGAGGGGGAGAGTACCTCTCAAATGAGTTTGCAAGGTTCCTGCAGGAGCATGGCATAAAGCAGCAATATTCATGCAGTCATACCCCACAACAAAATGGAATTGCAGAAAGAAAAAACAGGCATATTGGAGAGGTATCTCGTGCCATGCTCAATGAAAAAACTTGCCAGATTTTTACTGGGCTAAAGCAGTTGCTACATCAGTCTACATAATGAACAGGACTCCCACTGCAGCAATACATGGGATGAATCCAGAGGAGAGGTATACTGGTAGGAAACTAGATATTTCTCATTTGAAATTTTTTGGTTGCATTGCCTATGTTTATGTGCCAGATGAGTTGAGATCCAAATTGGATCCAAAAGCTGAGAAGTGCATCTTTATTGGTTACTCTTTGCAGCAGAAAGAGTATAGATGCTATAACCCTTCTACTCGTAAGTTTATAATGAGCAGAGATGTTGTTTTTGATGAGACGAGTAGCTGGTATAAACCAGTAAATGTGATTGATAATGTAGATGCACAAAATGGTAATGCTGCACAGAATTCACAGCAGCAGTCACAAGATATTAGTGGACCTGGAGCGTCCTCTAGCAGTGGTTCACATTCTTTTGCCATGGATAGGGAGATTGAGATCAGGAGAATCTTCTCAAAGCAATGCAGATAGTGGTATGTAGGTATCACAAAAAGGAAAAGAGAAGGTAGATCAGCCCATGTTTGATGTGAATGCAGGTCACTCTTATGTGGATGGTGAATCCAGTGGCTCAGAACAGAGCATTGATGATGAGTTGGTATTCCTTCTATTGTTACACCTAAAATAAGGAAGACCAGGGATGTTTTAAGAGCACCTAGGAGTGAACCTACTTTGCGCAAGTCTACCAGAGCTAGGTATCCTGTGGATAGGTTGAAATATGATGGATTTACAGCCATTCACTATGCATATATGGTCAAAGTGATACAAGAACCAGAACCCACTTCTTTTGAGCAAGCCATGGGAAAAGAAAAATGGGAGAAAGCCATGGATGAAGAAATAGATGCCTTGGAAGCAAATGCTACATGGGAATTGGTACCTTTGCCTAAAGATAAGAATGCAATTGGTTGTAAGTGGGTTTATAAGGTGAAACACAATGCAGATGGTTCTGTGAATAGATACAAGGCAAGATTAGTAGTCAAGGGTTATGCACAAACATATGGCATTGATTATGAAGAAACATTCAGTCCGGTTGCAAGGATGGCAACTATAAGAGCAGTCATTGCTCTGGTTGCATCAAAGGGATGGTATTTACATTAGATGGATGTAAAGAATGCCTTCTTGCATGGTGATTTGCAAGAAGAGGTCTATATGGAGCAGCCACCAGGTTATGTGCATGCTGTTCATCTTGAGTTTGTTTGCAGGTTGAAGAAAGCCTTGTATGGCTTGAAGCAAGCACCTAGAGCATGGTCTGACAAGATAGGACAGTATCTTGTCACTATTGGCTTTCAGATTTCCAAGGCAGATTTCTCACTTTATGTAAGAAAAACAGAGAAAGATATTATGCTACTTGTCATTTATGTTGATGATTTGATTATGACAGGTGACAGTGATGAAGATATCCTTCATGTGAAAATGCTATTGAAGCAGAAGTTTGAGATGAAGGATTTGGGAGAGCTGCGTTATTTCTTGGGCATTGAGGTGATTAGATCACCAAGTGGGATACGGCTCTTGAAGAGGCAGTATGGATTGGACATGCTGTCCAAATATGGGATGACAGGCTATAAGCCTATTTCAGTTCCTTTAGAGCAGAATGTGAAGCTGAGCACAGATGCAGGTGAGCTTCTGGAAGACCCTACTATGTACAGACGCATAGTAGGAAGTTTGATTTATATGACTATTACGAGGCCAGATTTGAGCTATGCTATTGGATTGGTAAGTCAGTTTATGCAGGCTCCAAGGAAATCGCATTTGGATGCGGCTAGACGCATACTCAGGTATGTGAAGTCCACATTGCAGTATGGACTACTTTATAAGACTGGGGTTCAGATACAGTTGTATGGATACACTGATGCTGATTGGGCTGGTAGTGTTTCTGATAGATGATCTACCAGTGGATATGTGTTCTCTTTTGGGAGTGCTGCAGTCACTTGGAGCAGCAAGAAACAGCCTACAGTTGCCTTGTCAAGCACAGAGGCTGAGTACAGGGGCGCAGCAATGGCTACATGTGAGGTAGCTTGGTTGCATAAGCTACTTTATGATATGTATCAGTCTACAGATGGGCCAGTTGTCATTTATTGTGACAACATAAGTAGTATACACTTGGCAAATAACCCAGTCTATCATGCTAAAACAAAGCACATTGAGGTGCATTATCACTATGTGCGGAAGAGTGTTTTACTAGGTCTTATTGATCTAGTTTATGTCAGCACAGAGGATCAGGTAGCTGACATATTCACGAAGGCATTGGGTGCAGAGAAGCTGCGCAAGTTCAAAGACTTGCTTGGTGTGTAGGAATTGGGATTGAGCTTGAGGGGGAGTGTTGAGATATTGATCTCCACTCGTGATATGCCAGGGTGACCGTTGTGCATTTATGTCACCGACTTGTCAGTTACAAATGCGGTTGGTACACCACCGATACACCACCCATGAATAATAGCTAGATGACAGCTATCCTTATCTACTCTAGTTCTGGCTCAATTAGTATGCCACCTTAGTTAGTTGAGTTTGGTTTGAGACCCATATATAGGGTTCTTCTATTTCTATGTACTTGAGTTCTTTTTGGCTTACACAACTAAGAAGAGAAAAACTGTTTTCAGCTTCCACCTTTGTGTGTATTCCCTCATTGTGCAAGCAAGAAAGCTACAAGTGAGACTCCTTCCTTCTCTCCCACAATCTTGTCAAGAAGAACCAAGCACCTCTAAAGATGATGAGAAAATGTCATATGTCAGTAACAGGTACAAGGGCAAGAAAGATCAGCTGGTATGTGACTTCTGGAAAAAGATTGGGCACACAGAGAAATTGTGTCATGCCAGGAAGAAGTCTCAAAAGGCCTATCTAGCTATTGTTAAAGGAGAAGAAGACCATGGAGCAAAGGAAGAAGAAGAAGAAGAAGAAGAAGAAGACCAGTAGGAGAAGGACAAGCCTCATGAGTCCTTCTACTCTTATTCTGATAGGCTTTTTTAGCCTTGTATTGCCTAGCCCTAATGCTTCTGACATAAGCTCGTAAACTCCTCATGTAACCTTATACTATAACCTCTATACACTTTGTGAGGCCCATGTTATATCCTTTGGATGTCCACCATATCTTTGGTATCCACACTTAGCCTTTTCTACGAGCCTCTAGTGTTTACCATGTTTGTGGTGTGCCCACACTTTGCAGGTGGTTGCTCACTAAAGCCTCTACACACTTTGTAATACACACTTTGTAATTTTTTGGTTGTGATTGAGGAGGGGTATTGAGATATTTGCAATCACATTCAACTCAGCCTCTTTGTATGGAGTAGTGAGTGAGGGCTCATGATGCAGAATCCCATATGCACAGTCGTGGAAAGTGTAGCCTATTCTATCCCTATAAAGCATTGTACTTACTCTCTTTTTTAATGATATATCATGATGCTTTCCTCTTTCAGTTAGTGTCATTGTCAATCCATTACACAAGATTGTGTTTACGAGTCCAAGCTTCCATCTTGAAACCTAATTCACTTGTGTAACAGTTATCTACTCATTGTCTATGTCAACATGAATCTAACCTTCATCTTCTATCCACCATAGCTTCTGCCATGCTCTAGATCTATCATTTCAACATCCTCTACCTCTACTTTTGTATCTATCTCTGCTTCTATCTCTATCTCTATCTCTATCTCTAGCTCTGACCCTACCTAGTCTCTATCTCTGTTATGGCCATGTAACAGGGAGAATAGTACATCCATGCCTCTATCTCACTATCAAAAATGGCTTCAAAAGTCATTTCGGGTTCAGGCAAGGGGTATCCACCCATTAACAAAGACTCTGCTTCTTTCAAGAGTTGGCTTACAGTGCACACTATTAGGTACTGTGCCTCTATTTTCTTGGAAAAGATTTGTTTGACAGCTTCTTCGTCTCCTGATGTGTTACTTGTTACTTCATTGGAAGAGTCTGTGTGACGACTTCAATGGAAGTGGATCCATTACCATTTTGTGATCCATACAACTTCAGCACCACTTTGTTGGGTCCTCTACGTAGGGTTAGGATTCCTTTGAACCAATCTTTACATGCCCTTGCTTCAAAAAGCCATGGTCTTTCCAATAGCAGAGGATATGAGGTTCCGTAGGAATTTGCTCTTACCACCAAATAGGTCAACCAATAATCTCTTCTTGCGAGGGTTGTCTTCACATATAAGAGAATGCCCAAAGGCTTAATTTAGCTTTGGTTGGATTTGGTTTAATAAACCCCCCATTTTTCACGTGTTCCATAGGAACCCCCTTATATAATTTTCCATTAAAATTATTTCAAAATTTTTTACTCCCCCCTCCCCTCGATCGACGCCGCCAACTAGCGAGAGGGAGGGGAAGCAAAAAATGACAATGAGGACGATGAAGACGATGTATGAGGAGGAGCACATGTGTGCCACCTCCCTCCCCCTCCCCCACTATCCCTACCCCAACCCCTCCACCTGGTTGGTGGCCACCACCATGCAATCGTCAGGTGGAGGGTGGGGAGAAGGCTATCGTCACCTCCATACCACTCGTCCTCCTCCTCCCTATAAAGACCCCCCTAGATGAAGGGATACCATGCCCACCCCCTATCAAGCTGCGTAGAGAGAGAGAGAGAGAGAGAGAGAGAGAGAGAGAGAGAGAGAGAGAGAGAGAGAGAGAGAGAGAGAGAGAGAGAGAGAAGAAACTTCTAGAGGTTTCCAAGCCCCTCTCTTGAGAGGGGTTTCCATGCACTATCTTTCATAAGGAGCAAGTCATCTACCAAGGATGCACGCGCAAGGAGCGGATTCAAGTTACCTTGATCAAAGATTGTTCAAATCTTTGTCCTTGGCAAGAAAGGTATCCTAGGATGGCCCCCAAGCAAAGATTGCCTCACGCTGATGGAAATCCCACAAACACCAATAGAGTTACCCGTCAAGGCGATATGACAAACAACAACTCAGGTTCAGGTATAGATGATACATTCTTGAATAACCAGGTGCTATCAATAATCTTTCCTACATAGCAAATAGTAGATTCAGGAAAAAAAGAATCGATTTACAAAATATCACAATTCCTTGCATTGAAATGATCTTACATTGAAATAGTCTATTGAAATGACCATGTTTTATTGCATGGAATTGAAAAAAATGGTGCATGAAATTAGAGTTACTTCTACAAAAGAGCTACCTGTAATTCATAGGTAATTCACACTCATAAAATCACGCAACTAACAATGCTTGCATAAATCTGCACGCGAAGAGTAGATATATGTGTTAAGTAACTCATAGGAAGAGATAAAAATTGTCGCCTTTGACTCATTAAGTTGCACTCTTAGGTATATGTGCCAATACCTTC
Organism: Lygodium microphyllum; assembly: GCF_053477565.2. Classification (NCBI taxonomy): domain Eukaryota; kingdom Viridiplantae; phylum Streptophyta; class Polypodiopsida; order Schizaeales; family Lygodiaceae; genus Lygodium; species Lygodium microphyllum. Next base: position 32,926,903 of record NC_141149.1, read on the forward strand.
TGGTTGTAAGATGCATCCTTAGAAAATTTCTAGAATTAATTTATTGTAAGGAATGGCATCTCAAGGCGTGTTTAGGAAAGATAGCTCGCATCTCCATATTAAGCATGAAGGAACGAACATTACGTAGAAAGCATTTGCTCTCAAGGGTGTTAAATCTTCCATCTTGATCCTCTTGATATCATAGATATAATTTTGACTGTAATGTGCATAGGATGTGGTCTTCACCATAATTTGTACTAAAGCTAGTTTGTAAGAGGAAAATTCGTTAGGTCATCCTTTCGATGGTAACAAACTAAGAATTCAACCACAAGATAGATCGAAAAGTGTTACAATGGAAGTTGGAGGAGAACTAAAATTCGTAATGGATTCTCAAAATGATGGAGCCACCCTCAAATGGTCCTTGAAGATCTTAGATTGGATTATCTAATAATCTTGCCGAAATCTCAACCCATGAGCTATAGAATGTAGGAAAAATTTTCCATCTGAAAACTAATTGATGGGACGTAAAACGGGCCGGCACTGGCTCATGCACTAGTCGAACCTCTATCATGCGCTCAACAACGCCACGGCCTCGCGGCCAGGAGCGTGGATGACACATACATCATCTTCCTAAACATCTTGCATTTGTATCACCTCTTGTAGTCCAACTCTAACCCAATTAACACTCCTCAGAGGGAGTCCCAACACATTGCCAAATAGCACGAAGCACAAACATGGGAGGTCCTCCAATAGCTGAATGCTGCTATCTCACTGCGACTCTCCTACACCTTGGGGATTGGCCCCTCGATGCGTCACTAAACATATATAACATACGAACACAAACTCCTCTCTTTTATGATTCGCGTATTTCCAGGAGATATACCATGCTTCCTCACTTTCTTTCCCTTAGACCCAACGCCTAGCCTACAGCTTGGACAACCTTACTCACTCAACGTTGGTCATATTCCTCTAAAAAACAATTGCTATGCATCCAGGAGGTATTGTCTGATATTTTTTAACTTTCATGCTTCATGCAAATTGTGAATGTCCACGTGCTCAAACAATTAAGAAAATCAACATTGGTGCTTAGTGCAAAAGCATTTCTTTCAATGGATTTCTCTATCACTCGTATGCGGCGTTGCATGAACCTAGCACCGAGAAACCCTCGTGCTACTAGGTTCTTAATTTTTAATTATCGTCCAATCTATATGGTATGCATAAAAGACCAGCAAGCTTTTCATCATTTCATTCAACATTTACACGCTTTTTATACACTCCAACCCCTCTCACCCGTTTAGGTAGTTCATATTGCATAAGTTTAGGGTTTATTTTCCACATTTTTATTGCATAAAAAGCCATAAAAACTCACTAGAACATAGAGGTAGGGCTAAACTGAGGCTAAACCTCATACTTCAGACCTTCCATATATCCACAAACATGGTTCTTATTTTTCCTTAATTTTCGGCACTCAAAATCCATTTTTCCCCTATTTTCCCTATTTTCCTTGTATTTTCCAATATTTAATGACTGAAAATTCAAAATGAGTTATGGGCTGTAGCCCTTAGGTTCATTTGCAGCAAAAAGACAAGTTTAGTTGGTGTGTCTTATGATATTTTCCATTGATATCTCAAAAACACCCAATTTTTTCATATTTTGCATATTTACGGGTTTTTCACTACTAATTTCATCCACAACACTTATGATTTTTTGATTTTCTGAGCATAAACAGTTGAAAGACATTGAAGAAAACATTATAATGCATTATCATCTCATGGGAACAAGAATTCATCAAGCAAATTGCATAAAAACACTATTTTCCTTTGTAAAAATGAGATTACCGTTCTTTGCGGGTTGCGGGTTTTTATTTGCCATATCTCGGGACTGATTTCCAGCCACCATTACTGCTCATGAGAGTCCACATTCAGCAATCTTCAATCTTCTTGCACTATGGAGCAATCCGGTCTTCATTGGGCAAGCATCCATCATCCATTCTTCTTCTTCCTCTTCACCACATGAATCTGCCTTTAGGGGAGAGAGAGAGAGGAGAGAGAAAGACTGAAATCAGAATTCTTCATAGAGACCGCCATTGGAGGAGTGAAGCACGGCGATAGAGTCCACAGACAGAGGGGATTCAAGCCCCATGATCAATTGGGGGGATTGTTTACAGCAGCCATGATGCCTCTCATCCATCCATGGCGCATTTTTTGGGCGTCATCTTCCTCTACGTTTTCTCCACGTTTTTTCACTCATCTTTCATGCCACGATTTTGTTTGGCATAAAATGCTTCCAAGACCCCAAGGGTCACTTACCACTTGGCCCAACTCATGTCCACCTCTTCAAATCTTGACCAATTCTTGGCCATTTCCCCGTCCGGACTCGGAATTGATCTTTAAAAAATCCTGGGCATCCGGCTCGGCATCCCGCATTGGCCAGTAACTCATGTCAACCAGCACAATTGTTTGAAAAATTATGAAAAATCAACAAGTGTCGTTCGGGTGCCTTTAAAGCACTTTGGCGCTTAAAATCGTCCTAGATCGAGCCGCTACCTTCAACGTTGAGTATTTATCCCTTGATATTCATAATTTTTAGCTATTTTTAAGAACTTCTCGGCATCAAATTTCCGCCTCATTGGCGACCACGGGATAGGGCGACTCAGCCCGTCGAATCCACTAACATATCTGCACATAAACAACCAAAGAAGCATCAAGCTGATACAAAACAAATATATAATAAAACTCAGCACAATGCTCACCCTACCCCCTGACAAACCAAGGCATGACATCCACAAGGAGTAGGCCTTGCATCATCTAAGAGAAGATCCGAAGCGAGTCACTAACCAACTGCCCCAACACAGCCAAACTAAAAAGAACTATCAAAGAGGTTGCCCTAAGTGGTGGTCTGAACTACCTACCTAACTAAGGACAACACAACTAGGAGCTCCTACTAGGCGAGGACTCCTATAGCCTGATCAAGTAGTATTTTCTTGCATCACCTTTTCCTTGAGGGCTTTATTTGAGTGACATACTCGGATATGTAAAAAGGAGGGAGCTGAGCGTAGTAGCCCAAGGAGAACAGGGCATCGGCCTCAGGACCTGTCTTGGTACCCAATAACCTACCAAGCCTTCGCAAGGTGACACTTAATCCTTTTCTAACACTCACTTTTATTTTCGCTCCAACCTTTCTTAATTAATTTCTTTTTTTTTTCCCAACAAGAAGCCACCCCTAGGAAGACAAGGCATCGGCCCCAAGTCTGACTCGTCCCCAGGAACCTACCAGGCCTTCGCAAGGCGATGATCAACTGCCCATAAATTTTTCTTTCTTTTCTTTTCTTTGATAGGGGTTAGAACCCCTTTTTACACACCTTCGTATATATTTATTATCTTGTTAGATATTTAGGTTTTTTTTCCCTTTATCCTCATTTTTTTCCTTGTTCGGCAGGCTTCTCTAACTGCCTCACAACTAACAAGAACTCCTGGAAAGGCTGCCTAGAAGGCTAGCAGAACAGGATCACTAGGACCCCCTTCTAAAACAGGCCTTTTGATGCTTAGCAATGTCTTTACAGGAGGCAATGACTACTCCGACCTCCCTCAAACATACTAAACCAAAACCTGGGACTTCATGCCTTGGACGTCAGTCCTCAACAAGAAACGAAAAACCCCTTAACAAGTGCATAAACATATATAGCATAAAAACCACAGTACTCATAAAAGATAGATATCACCTGGATAGGGCTAGGAGAAGCGTCGATGCTATGACAAAGGCTCCCTCTAAGCTCTTCTTCAAACCTGTCTAGCACAGAACTCAAACAAGAAACCATTAACTGCACCCGCACTAAATAGACAACTGGCCCTCTTGGCCTAATGAAATAAACCAAAGTAGCATCTACACATCCTTCCTTGGAATAGCACGAATATACAATCATAAGCTCCTTTTCTAGGAGGAAAAACAGGCTCGTAGCCCTAAACTAAATGCATGAGGTTATGACCCATCCCTCCTGCATAGATAGCAAGAGGCGTACGCATAATATGATGTCTAATCAACCTATGGGTCCCAGATAATAACGGTAGATTGGTCTCGGCTACTCTCTGCATCAGCCATATCAACCATCGTGTGCCATATATTGCATGTTCTGATAACATCCCCCACAAGCGGCCGGGTCCTGTTTCATCATTGATCACAATATCCAAACTAGGACCACAATTAAAGAAGAGGTCTTCTTCATAAGCAAGATTTGCTAATGAATCTGCAAACTGATTCCAGTAATGTGGAATCAGCTGAAAAGACACTCTCTCAAACTCCTCAATTAGGGTCATAGTAGTCCGATGATACATACAAAGGATGAGATTCTGCACTGTGTACGTCCCATCTAGCTGATTCAGGATCAACTGGGAATCCCCTTTTGCTAACAATCGACGAATACCACCTTGCTTGGCAATATACAGTCCCATAATCAAGGCTTTATACTCTTCCATATTGTTAGTGAATCCTACCCCGAGATAAGCAGCTAACTTCATCGTCACTCTACGTCGGGGATCTCGGATTACCACTCCCACACTTCCTTTTCTATTAGGGCCCCTGGACGCTCCGTCAAAATATAGTGTATACGTCCACAATGGGTTTACACAGCCGGCCATCACAAACTCCTCTATTCGTAGTTATGATAATCAAAGTTTAGCATGTTGAGAGGATGAACTGACGGCTCCATCCCACCTTCTTCATTGAACTCAACAGGGATACTCGTCAACAGTCGTAGACAGTGATGGCAGAAGACTTTAATCTCCCACACAAAGGTTCCGTCCTCTTTCTCAATCACTTTATATCCTTTGCTCCACTAGATGAGTCTCCCTTGATGGTATCTTTGCTCCAGATACGGGTGCTCCAAATAAGGGATTAACCGACCCATCAACCGTCTTTGAAGCTCTTTTCCGCAGGTCTCAGATAATTCCTAGCATGGACCTGCAATGCATTTCCTTTGTATTAGCAGACTTAGAAATAGTAAGGTTTAATCTTATTAAGATTAACCTTATTCTTAAACTCCACTCCCTGTAAATCAGCTAATAGGGCTGTAGACTTATTCTTCCCTAACCTAACGATTTTGTAGGGTCCATCCCATTTAGGCTCCAATTTTCCTGGGAAAAGCTCCCTACGTGCATCATAATATAAAACCAGTTGTCCCTTCTTAAAGGTGTACTTCTTCGCTTTTAGATCATGCAACTGTTTCATGCGATGTTTAGCCACCTCTTGGTGTAATAGGCTTTGCAACTTAAGTTCATCTAGGTGTGCTAAGGTCGTAAATCGCTCTAATAGGGCGTCCTCATTACCCAAAGAATGGTTTACTGCGAATCTAATGGTCGGCAACTCAATTTCCAAGGGTAAAACGCACTCTTCACCATAAACTAGTTTGAATGGCATGTGGCCAGTGGCTCGCTTGAATGTGGTATTATATGCCCATACTGCCACATATAGCTTCTTATCCCAGTGGCGTTTCTTTTCAGATACGACTTTCGATAGAATACCCACAAGCTGCTTGTTGGTGCTTTCAACCTGCCCATTCGCTTGAGGATTATAAAGAGTCGTTTTGTTGTGCTTGATCTGCCAAGCCTCTGTCAAAGCTTTTGATCACCTTATTCAGGAAATGGGTTCCGCGGTCCGACACTAATTCTTTCGACGGACCAAAATGGCATATTATCTGCTCTAAAAGGAAACTAGCAGTTTCTTTAGCATCATCTTTCCTTATTGCACGTGCTTTTGACCACTTTCTGAAGTAGTTAGTTGCTACAATAATATACCTCTTTTGCGCAATCGACAACGCAGTAATAGGACCCACAAAGTCTATTCCCCACTTCTCAAACGGAAGTATCGCCATAATAGAGCTAAGTGGTCTTTTCCTATTCTCTCGACTATCATGTCGTTGACAAATATCGCATCTCTTAACATACGCAAACACATCCTGGAAGATGATAGGCCACCAATAATGTGCTCTTAAAGCCTTTTGTGATGTAAGCTGTCCAGCAAAATGGCCTCCGCAAGCAGAATCATGGCACTCTTCCAAAATGAATGGCACCTCGTCAAACATCACACATCGGCGATAGATGTCATCAACCCCTTGCCGATATAATGTACCTGCGATCAAAGCAAACTTTAATGCCTGCTGCTTAATTTTCCTTCTCTCAGCTTTAGATAGTTCGGATCCAGTCTCTCCTGTCGATAAATAATGCGTTATTGCAGCATACCCGGAGGGAATAGATGTCGTATCTATTTTAAATAACAACTCCATGTCACTACCTTCAGCCACATATTCTTTCGACTCCCCAAAGTCCATAAGACATTCCACAATGCCTTGCAACCTTGGTGGCTTACTCCTGATTTCATAATCAAACTCCTACAAAGTGATTAACCACTTTGCTAGACGATCAGGCGGCTGCAGCTTATTTATCAATAATAGAAGCCCCTCCGCCTTCGTATAAAGCACGACTTTCTCATAGAGAATATAATGCCTGAATTTCTTGGCCCCAAAGACCATCGCCAGACACAACTTCTCCATGTAGGTATAATTGATTTCGGATACCCCCAGCTTTCGGCTAGCAAAAGCAATCGGGTGGTACCACTTTTCTTCCCAAATCTGGGCTAAACAGCAACAGCTGATACTATGCATGGTGGCTGCTGAAAATATATAGAACACCTCACCTCTTTTAGGTGCTTTTAGAACGGGAGCTTTTACTAGCTCCTACTTCACATCCTCGAATGCTACCTTACAAGGGTCGCTCCATACAAACAAACAGCTAAAGGATAATAGATTTGTAAGCGGCAACGTTCTTTCTGCTAAGGCGTTTATGAATCTGTGGTAATAACTAACCGAAGGCAGAAAGATATGAACTTCTTTCGGAGTGCGTGGTGGACCCATGGCCACTAGGACTTTGTGTTGAGATATCGAGCTCCACTCGTGATACGCCAGGGTGACCGTTGTGTATTTATGTCACCGACTTGTCAGTTGCAGACGCGGTTGGTACACCGCCCATGAATAATAGCTACATGATAGCTATCCTTATCTTCTCTAGTTCGTGGCTCAGTTAGTATGCCACTTTAGTTAGTTGAGTTTGGTTTGAGACCCATATATAGGGTTCTTCTATTTCTTTGTATGAGAGTTTTTTTGGCTTACACAACTAAGAAGAGGAAAACTGTTTTCAGCCTCCACCCTTGTGTGTCTTCCCCCATTGTGCAAGCAAGAAAGCTACAAGTGAGACTCCTTCCTTCTCTCCCACAATCTTGACATGGTATCAGAGCCTTGTTCGTGGTAAGGAGCTCAAGAAAGCAAGCCAAGCTCGCGGTGTTCTGGTAAGAGGAGCAATGTTGCTTTCATTTTCTGTTTTGGGAGCAGATCTCTGCAGGTAGCACAGCCGGAAATTGCAGGAGTGCATTGTCTCAGGTTGAGACGCCCTTCGCGGTGAAGCAAGAGGGCAGTATATGCTGCGGGAAAGAGCTATAGCTCTTGGCGACCCTGTTTTTTTTATTTGAGGCCATTTCGGGGCCTGTTTTGAAGGCGGAAGTTTTCTGCATGCACTCAGGAAAAGGCCCTGTTTTATGCTGTGCGACCACTGTTCTACAGGTCGGTGAAAAGTTACCATAGAGATTGCATCGTATGCTTGTGTGCAGAGACATTGGGAGTTACAGAATCATCCCTGTTGCCTGTTGATGCAAAATCGTCACTAGGAAGTGACTGTGTGGTCAAATACCACTTTCGCCAGTTTTGCAGATTTGCCCTTGTGAGGGTGAAGCTGTGTTCTTTGCAGTGACAGAATTTTTTGCAGTATTCTGTAATGGCATCTGATTCTCTCTCACAGATTGTCACTGAAAAGCTTGACAAGAACAACTTCCAAGCATGGAAGTTTAGAATGACGAATTTCCTTATGGGAAAAGGATATTGGGAATTTGTTGCAGGAAATGAAGAAGAACCAGTTCTTCCTGATGTTCCCAATCAACAGCAAATGCAGGCATTTAAAGCATGGCATGAGAGAGCCAGGAAAGTTATGTACTGGCTGTCTATCAGTATTTCAGACTCTATGATTGTGCATATTCAGGATGCAAGTACGCCAAAGGAGGCATGGGATACTTTATCTAAAATGTATAGTACAAATACTCAAGCCAGGAAAATGCAGCTCAAGCAAGAGTTGCATAATGTGCAAAGAGAAAATATGAGCATCAATGACTACCACATGAAGGTGAAGAAGATTGCAGATGCACTTGCTTCCATTGGGTCGCCAGTGGAAGATGATGATTTAGTTTCTGTGACCTTGAATGGTCTAGGAAAGGATTATGCGCAGTTTCGGACATCCATTTCCGTCCGTGAAAGATTTCCTGATTTTGAGGAGCTGATCTGCACTTGCTTCCATTGGGTCGCCAGTGGAAGATGATGATTTAGTTTCTGTGACCTTGAATGGTCTAGGAAAGGATTATGCGCAGTTTCGGACATCCATTTCCGTCCGTGAAAGATTTCCTGATTTTGAGGAGCTGATTGCTCTTCTAATTTCTGAGGAGCAGAGAAATGGTGGTGCATCTTCTTCAGGAGGAACTTCAAAAGAAGCTGTCTTCTACTCAAATGCTGGAAGAGGTAGAGGCAGAGGTAGAGGAGGCCGATTTGGAGGCCGTGGTAGAAATCAGAGGTATGGATTGAAGCAAGCACCTAGAGCATGGTCTGACAAGATAGGACAGTATCTTGTCACTATTGGCTTTCAGATTTTCAAGGCAGATTTCTCACTTTATGTGAGAAAAACAGAGAAATGTATTATGCTACTTGTCATTTATGTTGATGATTTGATTATGACAGGTGATAGTGATGAAGATATCCTTCATGTGAAAATGCTATTGAAGCAGAAGTTTGAGATGAAGGATTTGGGAGAGCTGCATTATTTCTTGGGCATTGAGGTGATTAGATCACCAAGTGGGATACAGCTCTTGCAGAGGCAGTATGGATTGGACATGCTGTCCAAATATGGGATGACAGGCTGTAAGCCTATTTCAGTTCCTTTGGAGCAGAATGTGAAGCTGAGCACAGATGCAGGTGAGCTTCTGGAAGACCCTACTATGTACAGACGCATAGTAGGAAGTTTGATTTATATGACTATTACCAGGCCAGATTTGAGCTATGCTGTTGGATTGGTAAGTCAGTTTATGCAGGCTCCAAGGAAACCACATTTGGATGCGGCTAGACGCATACTCAGGTATGTGAAGTCCACATTGTAGTATGGACTATTTTATGAGACTGGGATTCAGATACAGCTACATGGATACACTGATGCTGATTGGGCTGGTAGTATTTCTGATAGACGATCTACCAGTGGATATGTGTTCTCTTTTGGGAGTGGTGCAGTCACTTGGAGCAGCAAGAAACAACCTACAGTTGCCTTGTCGAGCACAGAGGCTGAGTACAAGGGTGCAGCAATGGCTGCATGTGAGGTAGCTTGGTTGCATAAGCTACTTTATGATATGCATCAGTCTATAGATGGGCCAGTTGTCATTTATTGTGACAACATGAGTAGTATACACTTGGCAAATAACCCAGTCTATCATGCTAGAACAAAGCACATTGAGGTGCATTATCACTATGTGTGGGAGAGGGTTTTACTAGGTCTTATTGATCTAGTTTATGTCAGCACAGAGGATCAGGTAGCTGACATATTTACGAAGGCATTGGGCGCAGAGAAGCTGCGCAAGTTTAGAGACCTGCTTGGTGTGCAGGAATTGGGATTGAGGTCGAGGGGGAGTGTTGAGATATCGAGCTCCACTCGTGATACGCCAGGGTGACCGTTATGTATTTATGTCACCGACTTGTCAGTTGCAGACGCGGTTGGTACACCGCCCATGAATAATAGCTACATGATAGCTATCCTTATCTTCTCTAGTTCGTGGCTCAGTTAGTATGCCACTTTAGTTAGTTGAGTTTGGTTTGAGACCCATATATAGGGTTCTTCTATTTCTTTGTATGAGAGTTCTTTTGGCTTACACAACTAAGAAGAGGAAAACTGTTTTCAGCCTCCACCCTTGTGTGTCTTCCCCCATTGTGCAAGCAAGAAAGCTACAAGTGAGACTCCTTCCTTCTCTCCCACAATCTTGACACTTTGACCTTCTCGGGAACTGTCGCAATTCCTACCGAACTGACCACTTGACCCAACAAGAGCCCATAAGGTACACCGAAAACACACTTCCGTGGGTTTAGAGCGATACAAAATTGTCTGCAGCGCTCAAAGCATTTTCTTAAAGTGATCAACTGCCTTTCTCTCATGGTGGTGGCCCCTAAGTCATCAATAAACACCTTCAACTCTGCAGGGGATATGTCACCGAATGTCCTATCTGCTGTTCGTTGCCACGAACCAGGTGCAACCAAAGGCCATCACATGGTACGCAAAAGTACCAAAGACAGTAATAAAAGTTGTCTTCAACTTGTTCGCTTCTGCAATTGCCATCTGGTTATATCCTGCAAAGCAATCCATAAACGAATATATCTCTCTACCCGCTAATTGATCCAAAATATGGTCAATAAATAGCAACGGGTAGTAGTCCTTAACTGTCTGCTTATTCAGCTCTCTAAAGTCTACACATAATCGGATTTGATTATTCTTCTTCTTTCTGATCACAACTGGCAAACACCATTCCATGTGTTGCATTAGAAAAATCAAACCCGCTTTCCGAAGCTTCTGTAACTCTTCAAATAGCCCGTCCCTCAATTCGAAAGGCATACGCCTTACTTTCTGTTGTACAGGACGACTATCCTCTTTCAACGGAATTGTATGAACAACAAGACTAGGAGGAATGCCTCTCAGCTCATCATAACTCCAGGCAAAGATATCGCGGAATTCTTGAATCAAGGACACATAGTCCTCCCTTTCTGCTATGCTGAGCATAGAACCTAATTTGATTGGTCGCGACTCATCAAGCGTACCAAGTTCTAGCTCGATAACATCTGCATCTCTTATACGATCTTGGGCCTCTATCGGCTCGTTCAAAGTGATCTGATAGATGTCTTCCGTGGTGCATCCCTCTTTGGACCCATCACTCAATGATATCTCACTGGCGGATAAATCCTCCAATGTCTCCAATTCTGTAGAAGATAGAGGAGCTCTCTCACTTTGCGGGGACTAGGATAGGCATCAACCACCACACGCTGGGCACCTCTGCCAAATATCAGCCGACCGGCGGGTATATCCACTTGGCAGTCCGCTTGCAAGATCCAAGGTCGTCCAAGTAATACTTGGTAACTTGGACGCCCTACAAAACGAATCACCCTAAAGTCCAACAGGCATTCTACATTTGCCACAGTGACATGGACCTTAGTAATGCAGCCTTCCGGCTGTCTCAAACTATCATCTGCCATTCTGAGAATTGTGGAGGTATCTTTCTGGATCGCAAGACCTAACCTTTCCATCAGTTCAGAATTCATAATGTTACCAGATGATCTCGTGTCGACAATGGCATAATCTACTAATATCCCATCGACATAGGCTGCAACCCTTGGGCAATGCTTCTCAGCATGCTCGAACCAGTCATCACCAACTCGCGCAATACCCAAAGGTTCTATGATATACCTGATACGCAGGATCTTTCTAAATTCCTTGCGTACTCCTAGGGAAAGCTTAATAAGCTGCAAAAGATTCACATCCGGCTTGACTTTGCAAAGAGAGCTCGCCAAATCGAATTCATGATAGTTCGATAGAGTTCGCTTTTCACGCCAAACCATCCGCTCTTTAGGTCGCTGAACCGGCTTTATTGCCTCTTTTTTAACTTTCACCTTCTTCTTTGGTGGTTCCTTATCTTTCTTAACATCGGCTTTACTCTCCACGGGCTTCAAAGGTCCCCCTTCCATGGTAGGATCCAAAACTTGCGTTCCTTTGTCACCCTGTTTAGGGTTTCCGTTGACAGCTTATCCTTGTCGGCCTCTCTACCCTTTTGACTTCTTGTAAGGACAGCTCGCAGATTAGAGGTTTCAGTGTCATTAACACACATAGCCTCAATCAAACTAACCCCACTACCACTAGGCAGCTCCTCCACTGTAGTCTTTGGTCGTTGGAGTATTTGTTTAGGTCCGTCCTCTCGCTGGGAATCATTTCCTTGCGCACGATGATTAACAGGCCCTGGTTGCTGACTACCTTGCTGGAGGGAACTAATCTTACTCCAGCAAGTGGCTGCTAAATGGCCGGATTTTCCACAGATGTCGCACTTGACATTTGGGAAATTTCTTGGATAGTGTTGCCCACCACACCATTTGCAGCTAAACCTCGAAGGTGCACCCTCATCGGGGTATCTACTTCCTATCAAATTTTGTTGTTTTTTAAGAAAGTTAACATCAATGGCTATTTGTCGATACTGCTCCGTAATCATGTCGGTATAATGCTTCATCATGTCCTTAACCTCGCCAAGAACATTGGAAGCACTCGACTCGTAGCCTTGATCATTACCCTGTCGTTCCATCGGCCTAACAATTCGATTAGGCACTAGTTGTTGAGCTACAGGCATGATATTAGAATTAACTTCCTAGCCTCCACCATTTGGAGCCATTTGACTGCTTGTAGGCATCGACATGCTAGGGGGAGTTGGTAATAAAGGCACATTCTGCATCATGTTCCCTCTCCCATTAGGATTAGCCATCGCTATCCCTTGGCCACTACTGCCATTGGCGGTCGCCATATTGTTGCCCAATGCTAGACCCATATTCGAATTGCCTCGAGAAGCATAGGCTGCTTGTAGTCAGGATTCCACTTCTTGTGCTCTTGTAATGGCAGTATCTATATCCCCCAAAGGGACACTACTCAATTGCAACTGGATGTTAAAGTCCAAACCATGTAGGAAATATTGCAATTGGGCAGCTGCGGGGATAGGAATAGAGGTGTCCAACTTACAGAAAACCTCTTTTATTTTCTTCGCATAAGCACGAATATCCTTGTGTGGTTCTTGGCGGGTTACATTGAGTACACGGAACCAATATTGCCCACCCCTTTCAGGGGCAAACTCCCTTCGAAAAGCTCCATAAAATACATCAATATTCAATATGGTTCCGGCGGAGGGTTGAGAGTCATATTGAAGAACATCATTAAATGTCCTTCTTCTTAGATGCGACAGTTAAACATCAGCTTTTGAAACTCCCTGATATGGAGTTCCGCATCTTCCTCAACTAGCCCATTAAAAATGGGTAGCAGGTAACCTAGAGCCGGCAAATCCATCGTTCCTGCAGGAATTGCAATAGGCTGCACCATGACGAGAATTGGATTTGCACTAGGAATAGGGGACGGTGGGGTTGCACCTCCCGCACTTGATGTAGATTGGCTTATGGAAGAAAGGGGAGCACGAGAGCTTCCACCTTCTCCTAACTTACTGCTTGTGGCACCAAGACCACTAGATCCACTCCCTCGTAAGGGTTCAGCACCGCTATGCTTAGGGAAATATCTCCTAAAAATTTCAGCACGTCGCCTAGATCTTTCGTCTCTCTCTTGCTTTTGGATTTCTGCTAGACGATGCTTATCGATAAATAACGGATCAATCTCAATATCCTTTGGCATAAACTACTAATTGGTCCCTAGACAACCAAGATTCGAGGACCGCCATCTCTAAGCGGCTCCCGGCAGATGCACCACTCATGGGACCTAAAACGGGCCGGCACTGGCTCATGCACTAGCCGGATCTCTATCATGCGCTCAACAACCCCACGGCCTCGCGGCCAGGAGCGTGGATGACACATACATCATCTTCCTAAACATCTTGCGTTTGTATCACGTCTTGTAATCCAACTCTAACCCAATTAACACTCCTCAGAGGGAGTCCCAACACATTGCCAAATAGCACGAAGCACAAACATGGGAGGTCCTCCAATGACTGAATGCTGCTACCTCACTGCGACTCTCCTACACCTTGGGGATTGGCCCCTCGATGCGTCACTAAACATATATAACATACGAACACAAACTCCTCTCTTTTATGATTTGCGTATTTCCAGGAGATATACCATGCTTCCTCACTTTCTTTCCCTTAGACCCAACGCCTAGCCTACAGCTTGGACAACCTTACTCACTCAATGTTTGTCATATTCCTCTAAAAAACAATTGCTATGCATCCAAGAGGTATTGTCTGATATTTTTTAACTTTCATGCTTCATGCAAATTGTGAATGTCCACGTGCTCAAACAATTAAGAAAATCAGCATTGGTGCTTAGTGCAAAAGCATTTCTTTCAATGGATTTCTCTATCACTCATATGCGGCGTTGCATGAACCTAGCACCGAGAAACCCTCATGTTACTAGGTTCTTAATTTTTAATTATCGTCCAATCTATATGTTATGCATAAAAGACCAGCAAGCTTTTCATCATTTCATTCAACATTTACACGCTTTTTATACACTCCAACCCCTCTCACCCGTTTAGGTAGTGCATATTGCATAGGTTTAGGGTTTATTTTCCACATTTATATTGCATAAAAAGCCATAAAAACTCACTAGAACATAGAGGTAGGGCTGAACTAAGGCTAAACCTCATACTTCAGACCCCCCCATACATCCACAAACATGGTTCTTATTTTTCCTTAATTTTCGGCACTCAAAATCCATTTTTCCCCTATTTTTTCCTTATTTTCCCTATTTTCCTTGTATTTTTCCAATATTTAATGACTGAAAATTCAAAATGAGTTATGGGTTGTGGCCCTTAGGTTCATTTGCAGCAAAAAGACAAGTTTAGTTGGTGTGTCTTATGATATTTTCCATTGATATCTCAAAAACACCCAATTTTCCCATATTTTGCATATTTACGGGTTTTTCACTACTAATTTCATCCACAACACTTATGATTTTTTGATTTTCTAAGCATAAACAGTTGAAAGACATTGAAGACAACATTATAATGCATTATCATCTCATGGGAACAAGAATTCATCAAGCAAATTGCATAAAAACACTATTTTCCTTTGTAAAAATGAGATTACCGTTCTTTGCGGGTTGCGGGTTTTTATTTGCCATATCTCGGGACTGATTTCCAGCCACCATTACTGCTCATGACAGTCCACATTCAGCAATCTTCAATCTTCTTGCACTATGGAGCAATCCGGTCTTCATTGGGCAAGCATCCATCATCCATTCTTCTTCTTCCTCTTCACCACATGAATCTGCCTTTAGGGGGGAGAGAGGGAGGAGAGAGAAAGACTGAAATCAGAATTCTTCATAGAGACCGCCATTGGAGGAGTGAAGCACAGTGATAGAGTCCACAAACAGAGGGGATTCAAGCCCCATGATCAATTGGGGGGTTGTTTGCAGCAGCCATGATGCCTCTCATCCATCCATGGCGCATTTTTCGGACGTCATCTTCCTCCATGTTTTCTCTACGTTTTTTCACTCATCTTTCATGCCACGATTTTGTTTGGTATAAAATGCTTCCAAGACCCCAAGGGTCACTTACCACTTGGCCCAACTCATGTCCACCTCTCCAAATCTTGACCAATTCTTGGCCATTTCCTTGTCCGGACTCGGAATTGAGCTCTGAAAAATCCTGGGCATCCAGCTCGACATCCCGCATTGGTCAGTAACTCATATCAACCTGCACGACTGTCTGAGAAATTATGAAAAATCAACAAGTGTCGCTCGGGCGCCTTTAAAGCACTTTGGCACTTAAAATCGTCCTAGATCGAGCCGCCGCCTTCGACGTTGAGTATTTTTCCCTTGATATTCATAATTTTTAGCTATTTTTAAGCACTTCTCGGCACCAAAATTTGGCTCTCACTAATGGGCATTGCTAATTGGATGTAAGACCAATTGCGTAAATTCTCGTTCTTATTGCATAAGAATGAAGGATGAAACAAGGGTATTCCCTACCCCCACAATGGGGCATTTCAGTTGACACCAAGGCAAGAAAAATTCGAAGGTTGAATACTAAGTGTTCAAAACAAAACTCTACCTTAGCAAGTGTTCTGAGCACTCGCCCACATTATTGTTTGTGCTTGTAATTTTAGGAGCACTATTTGTGAAAGGATTGTTTGACCAAATCTCTCATAAGAATCTTGTATAAAGAATCACGTTAAATTCTTGGAGGGCATGCCAAGCCACCCCCAGCTGGCCACCAACCTTATCCAAGGGGGTTCTAAATATCTGTGATGGGAATTTGGACCAAACCTACAATGAGAGGTCTCTTCGTGGATTAGTTTGATCGTAGGAGGATGCTTGGATACCAAGGGGGCTCTCATTGTAAATTCCCTACCTTCGGGTCCTACTCAAATGGTCTACGTGACTCGAGATGGATTCTCAAGGCCCTATTACTAGTGCAACAGCAGAAACTTGGAGGATAAGAGGCATCCTTACAGATTGTGAGAATCATCCTATGGATAAGATTTATATCTCAGTTAAAATTTTAATATAAAGTTTACTTTTTAAGAAATTTGTATGAGCTATTTTTGTGTCAGTGCATAAAATTACATAAATAAACATGTGATAAATGAGTTAATTAAGCTGCTTGAATGTGTTACCACTAATGTGCCCTTAGGTAAGTAGAAAACTAAAGCTATCAAGGGAAGTGGGTGGGCGAAACCCCCGAGGGGTTCATCCTACGGCAGGGTGGTCCCAGAGGACTGGGAGGCTTCTCAACATGCAAACCACAGTGATGTATTGACCTTAGCTAATGTCGAATAGAATGCTAGCTCATATCGTTTTAGGGGACCAAAATGGGACTTTACCCTATGGGTAGAGAGGTCGAGCAATACATCCCTCTCATTTCCCATTCTCTTTGAACCAAGTGCGATATGAGTCCACTTTGGTTCAGATGCTCTACGCAAAGGAGATCCGTTTGAAGACCAATGCTAGAAGTCTATGGAATGACTTGACCATTAGAAACCCAGTAAGATTCAGGTTGATCCTAACAGCGTTGGTTGTTATGTTTCATTGCGAAAGTAGACTCGAAAGTTGCTAACCAACAAATTCGGCATTCATGGGGTATAATTTAGGTTGTCCAATGCGTGTCCAATGGTCATGTGTCAAGATATTATATTCAGCACCTTCGTCGATCAAGGCATCAAAAGAATACGTCCGTTCTACAGTGACCGTGATTCGTAGGTAGGTGGGTGCCATTGCTTCTTCATCTTGATCTATCAGTTCAGTAATAGTTGCCACGCAGACGTAGACAGGGGCTTCAAGCATAGGTGGCTCGTGCAACGGATGGGAGGGAGGATAGTACTTTTTCATGCGACTGCCATTGAAGAAGCCTATTCCTTCACCTTCGAGCATCTCCAACTCAACATTGCATGTTCTACTAATTGTACGTACTCGGAAAGGTCCTAGTCCTCGAAATTTCATTTTCTGTTTGTGACCCTTTACAGAGTATAGTAGAATGAGGTCCCCCTGATCAAATTTGTGCTATTTGACATGCTTGTCAAACCACATCTTTCTTCGTGCCTTCTCACAAATCAGAGTGTGGGTGGCTAAGAGTCGAGTCTTCGTGAGACACTCTAACTCCACCAAGCGGTTGGTCCAAGCCTCTCTTCCCTCCCAACACTCCTGAGCTACTATCCTTAAGCTAGGGACAAAGAACTCTAAGGGTAGAATGGCCTCCGTTCCATAAGTTAGCCTAAAGGGTGTCTATCCGACAGCCGTCTTATGATCTGTATGATAGGCCCCAGTCACTTCATGATGTGGATACTATTTTTGTAAGCACGTTGACTAGGATTTTATTCGTGGATTCTGCTTAGCCATTTGCTTGAGGGTAGTAGGGCAAGGATCTTCTATGAATGATTAGGAAAGTCGAGAGTAGGTGGGATATCACTTCATTAATGAAGTGCGTGCCCTAATCACTTACTAGTTCAATTGGACAACCAAAACGTGAAAGGACTTGCTCCCACAAGAACTTCGCAGTGGTTCTAGCATCGTTCTTCCTAGTGGCTCTTGCCTCTACCCACTTCGTCAAGTAATCAGTTTTGCCACAATGATGTAGTGTGCCTGAGAGTATTTTGCCGCAGGACTGATAGGTCCAATGAAGTCAATGCCCCATTTTTCAAAGGGCTGTTGTGCTATTACGGGGGTCAACTCCATCTTATCCTTGCGCACAGGCACCTTAGTCCTCTGGCACTCATCGCAGTGTTTTACAAATTTAGCAGCATCACAGAATAGGGTGGGCCACCATAGTTGGGATTGTAGCACCTTACAGGCTATTGTGTTCCCACTAAATTGTCCTCCAGCTATTCCACCATGCGCTTCTCTCAATACATCATGCATCTCGTGCTCACACACATCTACGCAACAAACTGTCTTGTCCTAGCCTATAGAGTTGTCCCGCGATCAGTTGGCATGGCTGGATCTTTAAGATAAGTCTCCTTAGCGTGGCTTTCTCAATAGGTCTCTCAGACAAACTGTTCTCTAGCACTTGAACTACATCATCGGCCCAATATGGCATCAGATTGGCCCTAAACAAGTCTCTTTCGCTAGATAGGCCAAAGAGACGAGCGTCCCTGTAGGTCGTTAGGTATGCCTTGTCCATCAGCTTCTCCTGTGGGTATGCGGGACATGTGATCAGCCATGTAGTGCTACTTCCCCTTACGTACAACCACAGAAAAATCAAATTCCAATAGGAGAAGTAACCATATAGCTATGCGACCTGTAGTGCATGGCTTGTTCACAAGATAAAGCAAGGCTTGATGGTCAACGAAAAAGACGAAGGGTGTGGCCAAGAGATAATGCCTAAATTTCTTTACAGCAAACACCATGGCTAACCCTTCCCTTTCTGTAGTGGAATAGTTCATCTCTATTTTAGTGAGCTACTTGCTAGCAAAACTCATGGGGTAATCTAGGTTATGCTCAATAGGCTGGCATAGAACAGCTCCAATAGCAAACTTAGAGGTATCTATGTGTATATGGAACGTTATGCTCCAGTCTTGGGCTCATAAGATTGGTTCAATGGTGAGAGCCTTCTTCAACTCTTCATATGCACGTTGGCATTCCTCAGTCCACTCGAATACAATCAGCAGCTTGTACAATGGTCAAGCAATCAGTGTGTAATTCAGTACAAAGCGTCGATAGTATCCCATATGGCCTAAGAAACACTAAACGCCCTTGTAGTTAATGGGTGGTGGTAGGTCGACAATGACCCTGACTTTTGAGAAGTTGATGGCAATGCCATTCATTGACACTCTGTGCCCTACGATACATCTGTGCTTCACCTAGAACTGGCATTTTAAGGGGTTCAACGAGAGGTTGTATAACTGGCACCATTCAAAGATAGCTCTCAAATTTTCTAAGTGTTCGGCCCAACTAGAGTATATGCATAAGTCATCTACGAACACCTCTAGCTCACGTCTAAGCATATCCTTGAAGATGGTGCACATTAATCGTTGGAAGTTTGCAGGCACATTCATTAGCCCAAAGGGCATAACGGTGTAGGCGAATACACCCCCACTCTGTGGTGAAGGCAGTCTTGTGCCTATCGTCAGGGTGCACTTGCACTTGATTATAGCTAGAGAAGCCATCCAAGAAGTTGTAGGCTTCTTTGCCTGCCACCCTCTCCAGCATGTGCTCGGTATATAGTAAGGGGTAGTTGTCCCTCTTCGTAGCAGCATTAACTTTCTTGTAATTCATGCACACTCGAATTTTACCATTCTTTTTCATAACGATCACTATAGGTGATACCCAATCCGTGTGCTCAATCTCGTATATAAATCCTGCCTCCATGAGCTTATCAATTTTCTCCTTCACTGCATGGGCGCATTTGGGATTCATAGGGTAAGGTCGTTGCTTTGTTGGCACCGCATCTGGAACCGTTGGGATATTAATCCTAGGATTGACTCCTTTAAGTTCCTCCAAGGACCAAGCAAACACGTCGACATACTCTCGTAGGAGAGCAACAAGTTTAGCCTGCTCATCCTTGGTCAAGTTGTGAGCGATGAACACAGGTCGAGGTTTCTCGCCTTCCCCTGCCAAGTTGACTTCCTTGACCTTGGCTCACTGGTTTGCCCTTGTCTCTTTTCTCCTAGCAGAATCACTACTGTATCAGTAGTTTTCCCTTGTCTCTTTGCCCTTGTCTCTTTGCTCAATTGGCTCACTGGTTTGCCCTTGTCTCTTTGCTCCTAGCGGAATCACTACTCTATCACCCTTCTTAAACTTTGTGAAGCGTTTGGGGAGATCTTGCGGCTTCTTTTGCCTCTCTGCTTCTGAGTCCTTAGTTCTCTTCCTGGCCTCCTTCTTTAGCCGTCTACGCCTTAGGTGGACTGGAAAGTCTCCTTTGGTGCGTCTGACCTTAGAGAGTTGGGGTATTTCAGGATCACTCTCCATACTAACTTCTGACTCCAAGTTAAACTCACATCCCTCGCTTGAGGAAGGAGTTTTGCCAAGGGGTCGTAATTTAGTAGGTGTATCCGTCTTAAGCAGTGGAACTACCAATGGTTGCACCACCCCTGCCTACTCGTAATCCATGGCTCCTATGTGCTCCAACCAGGATCTATCGCACTCCATCCACATGACTCCTCTTTCATTCCACCCTGTCCTTTCCCTTCTAGGCCTAGAGTCGGCCATGATCTATTCGATCGCTCTCCCTGTAGTGTCATATTCTATCGTGTCTAACTCTTCTTCACTCTCGTCTCCAATAGAGCGGAAGTCCTCGTACTTCTCATCATCAGAGTCTTGTTTCTCTGACTGCTCGTCATCCCCCAGGTTTTCCTCTCCAATCTCCTTTTTGTCAGTGACTAAAGCCCAATTGTATAACAAGTTAAGATCGTGAATTTTGGTCCATTTCCACTCAAGCCTAGCCAAGAGATCACTTAGGGGTTTTAGATTGGTAGCCATTGCCCTTTAGTTTATCGGTCATGTACTCTATGATTTCCTGAAGCTCGAGCTTGTTGGTGGGGACATGGAACGAGACCGTTTTCCCTGGGTTACGTGAGCTTCCTGCCATCATGTAGAGTGGCACGATGGGCTCCCTTATTGGCATGCTTGGTGATTTAGCAGCTTGCCTATATAGCTCTTCTTCATCTAAGAACGGTAGGTCAACGGTTGCCAAGACATGCATCCAATCCCACTCATCCTCAGGGCAAGGGATGTACTTGGTCAATGACCCATAGGGTTTGCTTGCCTGTGCATCACCTTTTAGCATTGTTGAGATAGCATCAAGGTCGGCTGGGGTAGTCTTCAAGGTATCCATCTCAACCCTTACCACTTCTATTCTATTACCCAAGAAGATGAGATTGTTACCCCAATCTTCAATAACTCGCACGTTCCTCATCTAGGGTCGGCCTAGCAGTATGTCATAGTCCACTCCCTTCATGACAATGAAGTTCACGGAAAACTGCATCCCTGTGACCTTCATTGTCCAGTTCTTTAGGACCATCCCTGTGACCTTCACTGTCCAGTTCTTTAGGACCCCGAATGGTCTGACCTTCATTCCATTGGC
Source organism: Lygodium microphyllum (assembly GCF_053477565.2). NCBI lineage: Eukaryota > Viridiplantae > Streptophyta > Polypodiopsida > Schizaeales > Lygodiaceae > Lygodium > Lygodium microphyllum. The sequence continues at coordinate 32,948,271 of NC_141149.1, forward strand.
CAATGTGACATTGAACCTAGCCGTTTCCACATGTGGGTTTCCCCAGGTCTGTAGAACTGCGTGGCTCAAGACACTGACACTGACGCATGTGTCTACGATTCCTTTTCATGTTGCATCCCCCAAGGCTAAGATAGGTAAGACTGCATGCATCTTAGTGCCTTCCCAGAAAGCATTGACGTGCAGTGACCTTGGAACTGAGTGTAGCATTGGGCTTGGAATTTGCGTGACTGCGTCCTGTGCTTGCAAGTCAGCGGCAATATGCTCCTCTTTTCCCTCCACCCAATACTCCAATTCTTGCCATAAGGAAGGGTGCTGCCGAAGCAGGTCTCCTAGGCTCACGGTTATTGGAGTGGTTACTAAAGTGATGAGGAGGTTTCTGGGTGGTTGCCTTCCTCCTTGGTCAGCATTCTTTGGCCATATGTCGTGGTTAGCTTGCTGACATACTTCTTCTTGGTCTTGCCTCTGTGGCATCTTGCGTGGTGTGGGTACGCTCCCCGATTGGGTTCGCGATGGTGAGACGGGTGTACTCGCACTAGAGAGGTCTTCAATTTGGTCTTCCAGTATGGCCTCTATGTCCTTAAGGTGTTTTTGGGCGTCCTTGACCCACTCTTTGACTTTGACTATAGCCTCGAGTTGCCGTTTGGGGTGGGGGTATTCCCCTACCTTGGCACTCCTTAGTTTTGTTGTCTTAGGAGCTGAGGTCTTTGCCTTTGCATCAATGAATCTCTTTCCCGTCACTAGCATTGTAGCTTCCTCAGTCTTAAGGGTAATCTTTGTGTCTGTTCTCTTTCTCCTTCTCCTCCGACTTTTCTTTCCCAACGAGGCTGCATCTAGGTTACTTGGCCCAGGCAATGAGATGCCTGTTTGTTTTGTCTGTGCTCACATCATGATATGTAGTGGGATGGGCATATCCTCACTGCCCCAAAGGTCTCCACACCGAACAACCCCAAGGGTAATGAGGGCACTTTGACAGAACTAGTTGATGGCTTCTGTCTAGGACAGTCAGGAAATAGGTGTGTGATTCCACATTCGGTGCATCGAAGGTCAGCTTTGTCCTTGTTTGCCTATTCCCTTTCCGAGCAGCGTGATGAAATATGTCCTGGATGACCGCAAGTCTAGCATGAGATTGGATCTTGGCTTGGCCCTCCAAAGCCTTTGCCTCTTCCTCTACCTAAAGCCATTATCGGTACTGGTCGGTAGTCCATCAGGACAGGATTTCCTTCCTCATCATAGGATATGTAAGGGTTCACATAGGTCTCTTCTTCACTAGGCTCTTCCACATTGTGAATGGGAGCATCACTCGGTGGATGGGTTACATAGAGCCCTGGTGGTTTGGGTATGCCTGTTGGGTTCATCTCTAGCCTAGGAATGGCCAGTCTTGCATCATTTGGTGCTGGAAGCGCCAACTGGGCTCCCCTGCCAAAGAGGTTAGGTGGCATGTTGCCCAAGTATGGAGGGTTGTATTGCTGCACATATGGGAATCTCCTTGGCAATCTGCAATGTAATGTGTCATGACCAAACCTACCGTAGTTTGAGCACGACCTAGATCTAGGATCTTGGTACTCGGCTAGGAGGTGGTTACCACCACAGTGTATACACTGCACATGCGACCGCATAGGCTTCCTCATTTGTTCTTGCAATCATGAAAGCTCCATTCTTACCTTAGCCAGCTGCTGGTCTTGGTCAACACCCTTTCCCTCATCCCGTATGCTAGAGTTCTCTCTCTCTTTTGAAGCTGTTGTCCACTCTGGAACTCTCTGACTTGTACTGTCCCGACTGGTGTTCCTCATGCTTCACTCCCTAAGGTGATCGTCCACCCTTATTGCCTCTTCAAAGACTCTAGCTAACACATCTCGGTGTAGAGTGGAGTTACTAGCCAAAGCCTTGTAGAGCTCCTCGCTTCGGATTCCATTTATAACACGGTAGACACAACCTTCTCGTTAGGTCACTCATTGGCAGGGATCCCCTTGAAGAGGCTATGCACATAAGTGACATAGTCCCTTACGTCTTCCTTTTCCCTTTGACTGACATTCATCAACTAGATGATGAGATTGTCAGAGTACCCTGCCTCAGAGAATCTCTTGATAAAGAGGTCCTTAAGACGGGCAAAGTTTGTGCGCTCAGCTGCATCTAGACTAGTGTACCGAATTCTCCCCTTATCACCTAAGCACAGACCGAAAGCTTGAGAGCATTGTCCAAGGTCCGTGAGATCGTTTGCTTCGCAAACTTGTTCAAATTGCTTCACAAAGCTATATGGGTCATTGCTAGGTTCATACTTATCTAGCTACTTTGCTACAATAGGGATTTTAGATTGCCCCTTTGCCCCCTGCATGACCCCTAATCCCGAGAGTAATGCTGTGGCTAAGGCTATTGCGCTCAACGAACGTATTGTCCATGAGCTGCTTGGCTACGAGTTCACTCAATGATAAGTCGACCTTTGCAGCTCGCTCGCTTTCTGCATTTGGTCCTGCTTTGGCTACATCAGCCAAGGCTAGCACACGCCAAGCCTCGTACATGTCTACATCTTGTTGGAGTTTTCTAGCCTTTTGCTCATGGTTATAGACAATTATGCTCTCTAGAGCCTTTCTAATCGCCTTTCTTTCCTCTTCTAGGTTTGCTACCACTTTCTCTACTGGTCTGCCCTGAACTACCATCCTAGTCAACAAGTCGTACTCATTGACTAACTCCTGCACTAAGACTGGGAATTCTCCCAAGTCCAATCGGTCCTCTCCTTGTCTGCCTCGTGATCTTGACAATGCTCCCACTTCTAGCTCCACAAGGTCGTCAATCAATTTGAGTAGCTGTGGCAGCGTCCGATCCTCTATGTTGTCGCCTTCTGGATCTTTGTGTCCTCTTAGGGTCCTATTGATGGGGCTCTCAGGCACCCAACTATGTTTTGGGATCTTCTCCTAATAGTGGGTTCCTGATGTTATTATGTCTCCTGATGAGTTCCTTGTTATTGAAAGCAATTGTCAATCTTATTCACAAGTTGTGCTTCGTGCTTTCTAGTGCTCAGTGCGGAAACAGGCTTTTTTGTTTTTTGTAGTGCACCTTTGGTGATAAAATCAAAAGTGAGGTGTGGATGATGCAGGAAATGCTCAATGCAAACTCCACTCTTCCCCTCACGTTCATAACCTAATATGGCTCTATGCATAGGTTCTGGCTGATCTAAGGTCTTACTGAAAGTCCATGCTGCATTCTCTATTCTGCTTCAGGGTTGGTTGGTTGGTCACCGAAAGTCAAGTCAACTTCTAAATTTGGTGTGCTCAGTGTCTAGCTGTTCGGGGTGAATCCTTGGTTATCCTGTCTGATCTCTGGCTTCTAGGGGCTAAATTGGGTTTCCCGGGGGGTCAGAGATATGAACAGGTGGCCAGGACTATAGGGAAGGTTTAAAAACCCTCTATTTAAAGTTCTGGTGAAGTGGTCCGATTCTGGGAATCGGATAGGTTGGTCCGATCCTAGGAATTGGATAGGTTGGTCCGATCCTGGGAATCTGACAAGTTGGTCTAATTCTGGGAGTCGGACAGGCTGGTCCGATTTTCACGATAGGAAAAGTGGTCCGATTATCGCAGTTGATCCAATTTGAGGCTCGGACAGGGTGGTCAGATTTTACTTTGGTCTGATTTCCCTAGTCGGACAGGGGGGTCCGTGACTACTACACTGGGTCGAGTGGTTCGATTGTGGCGCTAGGACTAATGGTCCGATTTTACTCCGATTATTGTGGTGGTCCGATTCTGGGAATCGGATCGGACAAGGTAGTCTGATTCTCAGATTCGGATGGTCTGACTCCAGAAATCGGGTGGTCCTATTCTGGGAGTCGGATGGACTGGTCCGATGGCACAGATGGCGGTCTGCAGGTTGCATGCGATGCTTCAAGGTCAACACCTACTCCCTAGAATCATCCCGTGCCTTCCAAATAGGTACAAAACAATACAAGGAACTGCCAAGCATACTTGGAATCAATGTGGCACTCGAATCGATCGGCACTTCAAAGATCTCCTCTCTCTCTCTCTCTCTCCCTGGCTCTCAAGCTCACTCTCTTCTCACAAGGCAGAATGTCAAATGTGGTCTTTCCTGGTTCTCTGGGCCTCTTATTGCCCCATCCCAGCTTGTTGTAACCTTAGAAATTAATCCCTTACTCTCTTCCAGCCAGAAATCTGAATCTGTGCCCCTATTTTTCTATTTCCAGCGACAGCATAACCCTTCTATTTTCCTTCTTTTTCCTATCTTAATCTTAACCTAATGCAACAAAAATCAAAACCAGAGATGGAGATGGATGGTCCTACTCTAATATTCAACAACAAATCAAAATACTTACTTGCTCCAAGGACTAAAACCTCCTAAATCTTCTAACTATCTCGAGCACTAGTTCTGCAAACCCTACTTTTATGCTCGATTCGATGCGCGCGGTGCTCCAGGCTCGATTTCGTCTATCTCGGCAACGGAACCAAAATGGAGGGGAGCTACGGAGCTCTACCCCGAGACCTACGGACTTCTTATTGATCAAGCGTTTCAAGCCGAGCGGCCATGGCTACCTCTCACATAGCCGATGCACAATGCCTACCTTACCGGTGTAGTGAGCTTACCTTGATGCTCGATCGAGTTCCCTCCTCTCTCTTGCACTCCGTAGCTCCACGATCCTTGCGACAAGCTCAAGCAACCTCAAGCCCCCTCCGTCAAGCTCCATTCGCCATAGCCACATGAGAGAAGAGAAGAAGAGAGGATGAAGAGAGAAGATGGGGAGCTTTTTCTCCACGATCCCTCACTCTCACACACTCCTCTCTCACTCCCTCACTCCCTCACTCAAGCACAAGCAAGAAGGCAAGAAACAAGAAACGAAGAAGAAGAAGCTTTGGCCACACACAAGAATGAGCTTCTCATTCACTTTTGAACTTTATATACATGCCCTACTTTTTGGGCGGTCATCCCCACTTTTTACATGGCCGCCGGCCATTAGCCTAGGCCCTCTTTTCCTATTTCCCACCATTCTAACTTATCCCATTCCCAACTAATGTATACAATTTGCACAAGAGTGAGCCTAGCACTCTTTTACAAGGATTCGGGAGCGCTTTCACAATTAATGATGCACTTTTACTCTTTTCTTTTCTCGAGGCAACATTGAGGCCTTCTGGAGAGGTCATCATTCAAATTTTTCAAGGTCTGACCTCCATCCAGGGCGCCTTTTCCTTCCTTTGTCATGTGCCCTTTCGGTTATCTCCTTCTTCCATTTTCCCGCTCCTCTGCTCCATTTTTCGATCCTCTGTGCTGCGGTGCTGTGGTAAACACTCTAATCATGGGTAACTTGAACGTGCTCCTTGCACATGCGTCCTTGGTGGATGGCTTGCTCCTTACAAAAGATAGTGCATGAGAACCCATCTCAAGGGGGGAGCTAGAAACTTCTAGAAGTTTCTCCTTTCTCTCTCTCTCTCTCTGTTTCTCTCTCTCTCTCTCTCTCTCTCTCTCTCTCTCTCTCTCTCTCTCTCTAGGGAGGAGGATGGGCAAGGTATCCCTTCATCCTGGGGGGGTCTTTATAGGGAGGAGGAGGAGGAGTGGTATGGGGGTGACGGTGGCCTTCTCCCCACCCTCCACCTTACGATTGCTTGGTGGTGGCTAGTCTTGGGCCACCCAAGTGGAGGGGTTGGAGGAGGGATAGTGGGGGAGGGAGATGGCACACGTGTGCCCCTCCTTACACATCATCTTCATCGTCCTCATCGTCATCTTCTGCTTCCCCTCCCTCCCGCTAATTGGCAGCATTGATAGGGGAAAGTAAAAAAAATTGAAATAATTTTAATGAAAAATTATATTGGGGGGTTCCTATGGAACACACAAAAAAGGGGGAATTTGTTAGATCCTTCCCCCCTTAAGGGATCGAGATGTCCTCATCTCGAAAGGAATTGAGGGTATTGTTGGTTGAGAGTACTCTCATCAATCCATGTGGCATCTTATTCTAGATAGTCCCTCCATTGGATGAGGTACTCTTTGAGGATTCTACTCAATCGCTTCTTCCGAATGCCTAGGATTCTATGTGGCCAAAGCTTAAGGACTCCTTGGCTTAGCATTAAAACTTGTTGATCATTGAGTACATGACTAGGATTGGATACATATTTCTTTAGTAGGCTACCATGAAATACATTGTGAACCTTTACATTCTTGGGGAGTTGGAGTTCGTAGGCATTGGGCCCTAGACACTTGAGGATCATGTAGGGCTCGCAATACCTTGGACTTAGCTTTTTAAACTCTCTCAATGATAAGGAGCTCTTCTTGGGTCATATACGAATAAAAACCATATCTCCTTCTTTGAAGAGCCGCTCTTGTCTATTCAGATCTGCATAGGCTTTCTGCCTATCCTTGGTGACTCTAATGTCTTGTCTGATGGCCTTGACCTGCTCATCCATTTCCTCTAGCATTTTCTTGAAAGTCTCTACCCTTAAGGTAGGATCTGAAAAATTCAATGGAGTATGGAAGTCATGCCCATACAATGCTTGAAAAGGTGTCATCTGAATGCTCTACAGGTAAGAAGCATTATAGGTGAACTCTACCAGTGGTAGATATTGGATCCATTTCTTGGGTTTGCGGTAGCAATATGCTCTAAGAATATCTTCAATGACTTGGTTGACTCTCTCCATTTGGCCCTCAATTTGAGGGTGATAAGCTCTATTGAAACAAAGTTGAGTCCCAATGGCCTCAAATATCCCTCTCCAGAAGTGAGATGTGAAGAGGGAGTCACGGTCACTAATGATCATTTTGGGCAACCCATGGAGTCTGAATATCTCCTTAATGAATAATTTGGCAATATCTAAAGCCTTATCGTTTGTCTTGAGTGGAATGAGATGTGCAATCTTGGTGAGCATATCTACTATAACCATAATTGAATTGTAGCCTCCTTGAACTAAAGGTAACCCAACAACAAAGTCCATGTTGATAAATTCCCACTTCATTTGAGGAATGTCAAGAGATTGCACCTTCCCAAGCATCTTGACATGCTCTGCCTTAATGCACTGACAAGACAAACATTCAATGACATATTTGAGTACGTCTCCTTTAAATTTTTCCCAATAATAGCTCTTCCTAACCATGTTGAGGGTCTTAGCATATCCGAGATGACTCGAAAAGGGGGAGTCATGTGCTTCCTAGAGTATTATCTGTTTGAGTTTCTTGCTTGAGGGAATGCATAATCTTGTCCTAAAATAGACAAGTGCCCCATTGACAAATAATTCTTGATACTTGATCTTAAGTCTGGGGTTTTGGTACTTTTTCGAAATCTCCTTTATCATCTTCAAATATTTTGGGTCATGGCTAGCTTCCTCCTTAGCTAATCAAGGATAGGGTTGCCAGGCATTGACACCATAGTCACTAATGATTCCACCATTGAAGGTTCCTCCATAATAAGAGAATTGAGGCATCAGCAACCACATTCTTCTTACGAGGCATATACTTGATCTCAAAGTCATATTCTTGCAAAACCTTAATCCAACGACGTTGCCTCATATTGAGGTTAGCTTGGGTGAAAATCCATTTGAGGCTCTTGTGGTCCGTGACCAAAGAGAACTTATTGCCAAGAAAATAGTGTCACCAAAGTTTGAGAGCATGAATAATTGCTAGCAGATCCAGGTCATGCATGAGTAGCATAATTCTTCTCATGGGTTTTTAGCTTCCTCGAGGAATATGCTATAGGATGGCCTCCTTACATTAGTACACAGCCTAGTGCAAGTGAGCTAGCATCTATGACAACTTCTAATTCCTTGCTCAAGTCAGGGAGTTTTAGAATTGGTGCTGTCACTAAGCTATGCTTGAATTGATCAAAACTTGATTGTTCAGTGGGCATCCTCCACACTATGGCAACCTACTTTTTTAGTAGATTTGTGAGGGGTGCTACAATTAATGCATAGTCCTCAATGAAGATCTTGTACCATCCTATTAGGCCAAGAAAACTATGCACTTCTTTGACAGTGGTTGGTGGAGGCCACTCTTGGACATCCTTAACCTTTGTAGGGTCTACAAAGATTCCTTCTTCTGACACAATAAATCCAAGATATTCAATCTATCTCTTGAGGAAGGCACGCTTTTTCTTCTTAGCATAGAGCTTGTGTGTCCTCATGGTCTCAAGGATGATGCAAACTTGGGGTTCATAATCTTCCTCTTCCTAGGAATAAACCAAGGTGTCATCAAAGAAGACAAGTAAAAAAGCATTGAGATATGGTCTAAAAATGTCATGAATTAGCATTAAATGTGGCAGGGGCATTAGTCAATCCAAAGGACATTACTGTGAATTCAAAATAACCATATTTGGTATTGAATGCCATCTTAGGAATATCCTCATCCTTGACACGGATCTGGTAGTATCCTCACCTCAAATCAATTTTGGAGAAGATTTTTGCTCACTGCAATCGATCAAGTAACTCGTCTATCCTTGGGATAGGATATTTATCTTGATGGTTACTTGGTTTAGGCCTCTATAATTTATGCAAAGGTGAAGTGTACCATCCTTTTTCTTCAGGAACAAGACTGGAGCCCCCCAAGGAGAACTACTGGGGCATATGTACCCTTGGTCCAATAGTTGTTTGAGTTGTCCTTTTAACTCAATAGCTTCAGGAATGGACATCTTGTAGGGCCTTTTTGCAACAACTGGTGCAACGCCTGCTTAATCTCATGGTCAACTTCCCTAGGTGGTGGTAATTCTATCAATTCTTCTGGGAATACATCCGTGTAATCTTTTAACCATGTCAATTCTTCATTGGAGTCCTCCACCTATTCTGGCTTGTTTAGCTTGATCAGACAGATGGGCAATCCTTTCCTTATCCCTTGAGCTATTTTTGTTGCCTTGGCTAGCTGGATCTTTGGTTTACTAACTTTCCCCTGAATTGTAAATAACTCACCTTTAGGATTTCGAAATGAAACTTGGCCCTTCCCACAATGGATGTGAGCATCATTGGGGACTAGCGAATCCATCCTGAGTAGACACTCATGGATCCCTAGATTCATTACCTTGAACTTAATAGATGTGGGCTCTTTTTCAAGTAGGAATTCCACCTTAGCATTTTTTCTAGTGCAAGTAATTTCTCGCCCATTTGCTAATTCAACAAGCAAAGTAGGTGCAACTACAGTGGCTATTCCTAACCTTCTTGCACAAGTTGGTGAAATGAAAGAATGAGTACTGCCACAATCAATCAGGGTTTTGAATTTATTACCTTGGTAATTCGATAGAGTTTGGATTACGAAAAATTGGCAATTCGTCCCCTTTTTATGGAGAGCAGCATGAAATGATGCCCTTTCAATCTCAACTTCCATGGACGTGTCTTCTTCTTCATCGATTTTCTTAATGGTGACATTGGAAGTTTTTTTCCTTTCCCATTGTTGCGCGACCACGGCCATGGATAGTCCTAGCTTGCCCACTGGATGACGATATTTGCCAAGTTTGGGACACTCTCTTTTGAAGTGCCCAGGTTCCTTATAGTAAAAACATCGCAGATTCTGGTCATTTCTTTGAGTGGGGACCAAGTCACTAACTGCATTTTCCTTTCGCTTCTTTCATTGGCCCTATCCTTGTGCCCTTTTAAATTGAGCTTTCGACATCCCTAGATTTTGGTCTTTGTGAGACCAGGGTCTATTATTCTTGGATTTTGGTTGAACTTCTTGGGCAATGGGTCCCGCTCTTATCAATGCATCTTGTAAATCTGAAGGACCCATTAATTCCAGTCAAGTCCTCATTGGTGGATATAGCCCATCACAGAACTTAGAGACTTGTTGGGAAATACTCATTGTCGGGGCGTATTTTAACAAGGAGACAAATTTTGAGTAGTACGCGTCCAGAGACACGGACCTAACTGTTTCAACTTAAAGAACCCATTCATCTTCTGAGTTCTGTATGAAAGTGGCATGTACCTTCCTTGCACTGCTTTTTTTAGCTTATCCCAAGTTACTGTGCTTTTTGTGAGCAGCTTGGTCTCTACACCATTGCTTCCACCAGAGCCTAGCTTCGTCGGTGAGTTTGAGCTTGGCAATCATAGCCTAGTTTGGAGGTATTGTTCCTGCTACACTAAAGTAATATTCCATGGATTCAATCCATATTTCCACAACAGCTTCAATGGTCTTCCCTTTCCTATCAAATTCTGGTGGTTTGATTTGTTTGAGAAGAAATTTCTTCTCTTATGCCTCTATCGAGCTTAGTGTGGGAACGGATTTTGATTCCATGTTTGGGGTTGTATACGGTTTAATTGAAACTTTCGTGTTAAAATTGCATTTACACATTTCTTCACAGCTTACCTCAATGCGCGGATTATTTTTCATCAATACTGTGCAATAAGTCAGATAATCATAAAATTCTCATTTATCCATAAAGAGACATAAGCCTCAATTACAATTATTCGAGGATAGATAGAGTTAGGCTGGGATGATTTTTCTTTCAAGAGATATAACACCAGGTTAATAATTCATTATTGGATTTATCTAGGGGGACAGAATGTAATATGGGTTTGGGAAATGGATTCTTAGGAAGTAGTAAGTCATGGGAAGTTCACCGTTTTTGATAGCCATGATGTTCGTTTTGCCCCATTACTTTAATTCTATCAGCAGGCAAGACTTTGACCATCTCCTCATAGATATACCAAGTCTATTCTACCTATCAGTGTCTGATGTGTAGGATCAAGTTCACATGTGCCTCATGGAAGATGAATACTTGATAATATTCAAGTTATCCAATCATTTTAGCCTCTTCAGATTGTTTTGAAGATAGGCAAGCCGGTTGGCATCTATGTAGTAATAACCTGCACTCCAAGTCCAACGCCTTTCCCCATACAGCAGTGAAGGGTTGTAGAGGCAATCTAGGATCCCCATCATGCCGATTCTTCTACGATAACTTGAAGAATTCATAGCAGTCCTGAACATGATATGAAATATGAGGAACCTGCTCCATGCCTCGTAGGTCTGGTTGCAATAACAATCCAGAAGTGAGTAAAAGAAAAAAAATGTTTTCTAGTGAAAACATCACTTCACTCTTCCTGATTTATTATTATCTTGATTGTGCTATTTGTTGGTTAGCTCTGATACCAACTGTAACGTGTTTGGCCCTTCACATTTTAGTAGTCCATCGGGAGCCTGATCTAAAAGATGCTACATGGCACAATCTTCTTTTATGTATTGCCAAACACTAAAGGGGCTAGTAATAAGTCACTACTAGGTCGCACTTTTAAAAAACAGACGAGCTACAAGGTGGACTATAACCTAAATCGCATCCATCTCGCTATGGGCAATGTGCGCATAGTGACTACTTTCAACAAGGGTTATCTTGATCCTTCCACAATTGCAAAGCCACCGATAGAGACCCCCGCCTATGACCAAGCCTAGGGAGAAGGGCTGTGATATCTCATCCCATGCTCAAACTGCTAGAACCAAGCCCATTCACAAGGCCAAAGAGTCCACACTCATATGGGTGCCAAAATGACAAGGGTCACCTCTTGTAAACCACAATGTGCTACTAAACGCAAAAACTATCAGTCACAGCCTAAGAGGCAGCTCAGACGCTATCGACATAAGCGCACTACCACGCTGCAATGGATCCCCAAAGATCTCTTGCAAGTACAAGGATACTATGAGGGCAACCCTTGGATATGGGTGCCTAAAAGTGGACATTTAAGAGGCTCAACTCTAAGCAACCGCACTCCAGCTAGAGAGGCTTGCACATACAGAGCCCAGGTTGCAAAGCAAGCTAGACCAATACTGGTTGTGATTAATGAATCCCAACACATTTATCGTCCTAAACTAGATGCCCCTGCATTATCCAAGTCAAAGGAGTTGAGCACCCCCATGCCGGCTCAGATAGAATGTAGCACACCTCCTATGCCACTGGAGCTCCCTGCAGCATCTCAAAGTGCTTCTGAGTGCAAAGTTCCATTTGTGATGCCAGCAATGGAGTCACCACTATCTAGCCCAATTGAACCATCACCACCAGCAGGTCTTAGGCCTTCGTATGAAAGATGATCTTTCCTTTCAATGGCCAAGGATCTTGCTGAGACCTCGGGAGATGACGTAGTGACATGCATCAAGGAGTTAGATAACACCTTCACCACATTTGCTAGGAGCTATGAGAGGCTTGACCTAGGACTTCTTGATGAACTCCTTGCTTCTGATGTTCGTGTGTTGCCATGCACTTGGGAAGACTACGAGTTTATGACTATCAAATTCTCCAAAATTGCCGCCAAATTAATCGCTAATGGAGAAATCTCAAAGGAGCAAGCCATTCTTAGAAGACTAATTACCTCGTACCGCAAGCCTGCTCGCTCTACACCTGAACAAGAACTAGAAGAGCTCACGCAGCTTGCCAGCTTTGCTTCTTCGTTCTTACAACTGTGGTATGCCTTGCGACTCCAATGGGAGAAAAAAGGCTGCCATGACCAATGCCGGCAATCAAAACAATTGAACACGACCCTACTTATGTGGCACCTCTGTCGTTTAGGGTTTTGGCCATTACACGCAACAGATGACCATGTGTTGGCCCACCCTTACATTGACCAATTCCTTACGGAAGAGGAGTTGCACGTTGCTAGTCGCCTCAACTCTAAGGACATCTTTCATGATGTCTTGACCTATATCACCCAAGCTTCCATACGACCATGTGAACTTGATCGTCATGCCCAACTTGAATATAATCCTAACCTCTATACTTGGCTGTTGGGCAAGTAACTCGCCCCACAAAGTCCATGTGAGCCCTCCTTCTCCCCTTGCTTATCCTAGGAAGGATTCCCTTAAAACTTAAGGAAAGGGGGGGGAGCAAAGTGAGAGCCAAGTGATGTAGCAAGATGTATAATGGATGAAAGGGGGGGAGCAAAGTGAGAGCCAAGTGATGTATAATGGATGAAAATGGTCAACTGAATTCAAATAGGAAAGAATGCAAGGAGGAAATAGATGTTGCTTTTGAATTATTCCCAAGTTTCATGCCTCTGAATCAGCACGGCAAATTGTCACACGCATTCTTTCTTGGGTTTTTGTTAGTGATAAGTCAATTCATAACGCTAATGTTGGCATGGTAAAATGACAGGCACCTACCATGGCAGGACAGGGTAAACTTCCATTCACTGAAGAGGAGCTAACAAAGTATGGAATCAGCATTGAGAAACGCGAATTTAGTCAGTTCATGTTCAAGCATACCATGAATTTAGATGAAGCCATCCTAGAAGAGTCAGCAGTGAAGGATTTGGTGGACAAATGCAACCTCCGAAAGTACGTGGAAAAGGTCAGACAAGCTGTGGATTACAGCATGTGCGTTGACTTTTTAAGGAGCTTTGATGAAGGTAGGAGTTGTGGCACAGTCACAGCAAGAACTGGCGACCAGGAAAGAAGGGTGCAAGTGCCCCTTAATGCAACTATTGTGGAGACATCCCTGGGGCTTGTGTCCAAGAAGGAGAGGCGCCCAAAAAGAGATGTGTATGCCATGATGGGAGTCAAAAAAGAGGACATGCACATGGTGGATGGAATCAGCTTGGCCGACATTCCAGACCCTGCAATAAGGATGCAAGCTAAAATGGTCCACGTCTTTTTCTCATGACACAGATACAATGCGCTAATGAATAGAATCGGGGGGTGCCACAGCTGGAAAGCATCACTGCAGGAGTCCCAGAGGAGGTGGATTGAAATGGCTTTTTCCAGAAAACTATCAAGAGTTCAGTGCGCTCCTGGCTCCAGCCGTAGCACTAGCTGGTGGGGAATCTTTGGACTCTACTGCACGATCCGCAAGAAAAAAGCCTGCCACAAAAGCCTCTACAATCAGATACGGAGATGTCCTGACAGAAATCGTCGACGAGGCTATCAAGGATGCCAGTGTAGATGAAGAGCAAGTTGTGCACCAAAGCTCACCTCACCATGAGGAAGAAGGCTTGAGGGAAAAGACGGTAAGCAAAAAAGGAGAGCTAGACATACCATCAACTCAAGCGGCTAAACCACGGAAGCAAAAGAAGACTGATAAGAGCCAGAAGAAGAAGGAAGAAATACTGAGTAAAGAAGAGCGAGCCGAGGTGAAGAGGGCTTAAAGAGAGTCAAGGAAGGTGGAGGAGGAACGAAGGAAAAAGGAAGAGGAAGAACTCCAAAGAGTTAGAGAAGAATCAAAGAGGGCAGAAGAAGAGAGGCAAAGAAGGGCGGAGGAGGAAGCCGACAAGCTAAGGATGAAAGAACTGGCTGAGTTGGCAGAGGCCACTCATAGATTTGTTGAAGAAACCCATGGGGAAGGCGAGATTGACCCTTTGAGTCCCCACCATGAGGTTGAAGCAAGTGGCAATGTGGAAGCGGCCCCAGTGGTTGTAGGCAAGGGCAAGTCCATGCTGCACGCCTTGCCTTCCTCCTTCGTGCCGGTGCCAACCAACACCACAACTGCCCCGCAATCCATGCCCTCTCTAGATACGGCCCAACTAATGAGCATGATGTAGATGCTTGTCAATAAAGTGGCTGAGATTGTACTGAAAACCGGAGCAAAAAGACCCGCTGCCCGCAGATGCCGAGTCCAGGAAAGATCCAAAACAACATAAGCTAGAGGCGTTAACCACTACAGCCCCTATTCCCATGCCACCTGGTGCAGACTATGATGCTTATGTGGCTAAGCTTCTAGCACAATTGGACAAGGCAAAAGAAAAAAAGAAGATGGCCCTGGTGGAGCTAGAGAAAGAAAAGGAAACTTTGGCAGCCTTAAGGCTAGAAGTTTTAAAGCAAGGAGCCAACCGAAAAAGGGGGGTGAAAGCGCTACAAGATCAACTGGAAGTAAAAATGAAGGAAGCCCAGGATAATGAGAACCACCTAAGACAAAGGCTGGAAGATGAAGAGCAAAACCTGGTGGTAGAGCAGCGGAGCTTAAAGTTACTAGTGCAGCAGTATGCTGACCTGGAACAAAGAACTGCCAAATTGGAAAGGTACGGACAGATAGCAACTCAAAAAGGCGAGCCAAGCGAGCGACAAGAGGATACCATAGCTTTTCAGCTATGGTATGGATTTGAGGAACAAGACGGACTGGAGAGAGAGATAGAGTTCCTAGCATAGGAAAGGCCAGCAATCCCCATAGTAGAAGCACAAAGGCAGCAACATGAGACACAACGACTGCAAGGTGCATTGGAGATTGCCAAGGGAGACACAGAGGCCCTCATGGCCATGGCCTTCACACAAAGAAGATTGCACCTTGCAGAGATCCAAAGCCACGAGCAGCTTGTGCAAGAAAAGACAGAACTAATTGCTGAGGTAGAACAGAGATTTAGCATTGCAAATCAAGCAAAAGAAATTACTAAAGAGCAGCTGGCTCAGAAATCTAGGGAGAGGAACCAACTCTAGTTCTTAACAAATGAGCAGCAGGTGGTGACCACCTTGGCAAGTGAGCTGGAGGAGGGAAGAAAGAAGATGGACGAGAGAGCCAACGAGTGGGAAAAGAACAATTTTGAAAGAGTTAGGCAATTAACAGAATGCTTGGCGGTGGCTGAGTGTGAGAGAGTGCTTGCCGAGTCCAGGGTAGAAGCTGTCGATGTATGCGCCAACACTCAAAGGCAAGCCTTCCTCAGCACACTACTACATGTCACCCAAGTGGAGGGCAATGATTCAGTGGAGAAGGTAAAAGGAGGCTAGAACTGACTACCCGAGCACCAAGGTATGGCCTTCAAGAATGGGAGCTTCCAACAAGCACAGGAATCACAAAAGAGGAGCAATTTCACTACCTACGTCGTGCCGGCCTCTCCACTGTTGAGCTTAAGGAACTTGGGTTTGAAGAACATGAGCAGCCACCACCACCACCACCACCACCACCACCACAAGTGGCCCCAGTACTTGCCAAGCAAAATGTCAAAGAGGGTCCGGACTTTGAGCAAGATGCTGAAGAAGAGCAACAAAGAATGCCTAGTCCGCCTCTACCAAACCTCTCGCCTGAAGAGCCCGAAGATGCCCACATGCCCCAGCGCATTGTGGCAGCCAGAAGAAGAAGACAGGAACTGGCAAAGGAAGCCCAATGCAGAGCATGGTCACTGCCCAAACAATTCCCTGAAGAGCTAGTGCCACTACGAGGGGATCCCAATCCTATCGATTGGCCTCAGGAATTGGTCATATGGCGTGAACGGGAGTTCTAGATGAGGCCATTTGAGCTTTCATTTTCTTATCCACGCTCTCTGGACCGTGCGTTGCCTCTAGGCATTCTAGCCAAGATCAAGGATCTGGCTAATGATTTTGCAAATAGGTGGATAGAGGAAAGAAGCCTCATGATAATCAGATGGAGGAAAGAGCCTATAGACTACTGGAAAGACAAGGTAAATAGGGTCCCCAAAACCGTCCAAGGCTATGAGGCACAGCCGAAGTGGCGGAGGAGGATTTGGATACCAATTTTGACGCCTGGACCACCTTCTGCAGCTCACTCCCTGAAGAACGCAACGACCCCATCTACATGCCCTACCCTTGTAGGCATGGAGTTGACTATGATCAAAACATTCGTGGGAATTTTGACTTTCCTAAGATATATAATGAAATGCCTGGAGCCCCGAGGAATGCCTGGTATTTAGGTTAGAGGATCTCCTCCCATCTATCAGCCGCTTCCTCACGGATTTTTCTTCGTGCCCGAATCCAGCCTTCTTAACCACCTGTAATTATCTTAGGATTATCAACTTCCTACTAATGCAAAAACCCATAGATGAGGAAGCCCACCTCCCTCCACTCTTTTTTGACATCAACCTAGGGATAGATAGTAGAACCATGACTAGATTAATGATGAGGGCAACCCTGCTTCCCTCCTTTTGCCTAGAAATCTTAGAGGATATGAATGATACCCGCTTCACGAGGTGCAATCATCCCTTCTTGTCATCCACACCTCTGAAGGCCCAGGCCGCTATTAAAAAATATCTACAAAGTCGCGCATTCCTATCCTAATGCTTACAACCACCTCGTAATCTGTTTGAAGGTGATATGCATTAGCCAAGACACCTTCGTTGTATGCAAGTCTTCAAAAAAAAAAAGCACGAGGGCTCACTTCGCTCACTACACCTAGAGTTTACACGTAGCCCCTCCCCCACTTCATGCTTAGGGCACATCAAGGGCAGGACTTCCAGACCTGTCACCCTAAGTTTTGCATTGCACCTCCAACAACACACAGACTGGGTCCTTAAGTGTGGGACATTACCAAGGGCTTACCCAAGGTTAGACCCATCTCCCAGTTCCACTACACATGCACTTACACCACACCATGAGACAAACACACCCCTTAGGGAGTGCACAACTTTCTCTTGCAGGCTATGATCGTGACTCAGTGAATGGCGACCCAACTAAAGAATACCATCCACGACATCCGCTAATGACCAAGAATTTTTCCATAAGTTAGACAGGACACTAC
This sequence comes from Lygodium microphyllum, assembly GCF_053477565.2. Taxonomy (NCBI): domain Eukaryota; kingdom Viridiplantae; phylum Streptophyta; class Polypodiopsida; order Schizaeales; family Lygodiaceae; genus Lygodium; species Lygodium microphyllum. Next base: position 32,965,606 of record NC_141149.1, read on the forward strand.
TACAGCAGCTTCAGGAGCTTTTGCATACTCCGACGGTTAAATGGACCAACATGCTTAATGTAGCCGACCATCTACCTGCTGATGGCTACCATGAATGAACCAAATCAAGCAGAAGGAAAACTCAGTGATGGACCCACCATTGGCATAGATCTTGGGACCTCATATTCTCCAAATGATTAGAGATCCCCAGGTTTAATAGCCATCGTAGAATGGGAGCTACAACTGTGTGACAAATGCCCAGGATCTTCATGAAGTCTAAAGCACGCCGAAATCTCTCCCAATCATCATTAATCAAACTCCATCACTTCTCATTCACAACAGCAACTTTTGATTGTGGTCATCTACCCACCAGTTCCACTTAGCAACAACCCCAACTACCCCACTACTCCCCACTACAGTGCCATGGGACTGGCACTCAGCTAGGAGGGGGGTAATGTTTACTGCACCACTACAGCACAGAGGATCGAAAAATGGAGCAGAGGAGTGGGAAAATGGAAGAAGGAGATAACCAAAAGGGCACAAGAAAAAGGAAGGAAAAGGCATCCCAGATGGAGGTCAGACCCTGAAAATTTTGAATGACGACCTCTCTAGAAGGCCTCAATGTCGCCTTGAGAAAAGAAAAGAGTAAAAGTGCATCATTAATTGTGAAAGCACTCCCGAATCCTTGTAAAAGAGTGCCATGCTCACTCCTGTGCAAATTGTATACATTAGTTGGGAATGGGATAAGTTAGAATGGTGGGAAATAGGAAAAGAGGGCCTAGGCTAATGGCTAGGCTAATGGCCGGCCATGTAAAAAGTGGGGATGACCGCCCAAAAAGTAGGGCATGTATATAAAGTTCAAAAGTGAATGAGAAGCTCATTCTTGTGTGTGGCCAAAGCTTCTTCTTCGTCTTCTCTTATTTCTTGCCTTCTTGCTTGTGCTTGAGTGAGGGAGTGAGGGAGTGTGAGGGAGTGAGGGAGTGAGGGAGTGAGTGTGTGAGAGTGAGGGATCGTGGAGAAGAAGCTCCCCATCTTCTCTCTTCATCCTCTCTTCTTCTCTTCTCTCGTGCGGCTATGGAGGATGGAGCTTGACGGAGGGGGCTTGAGCTTGCTTGAGCTTGCCGCAAGGATCGTGGAGCTACCGAAGTGCAAGAGAGAGGGAGGAACTCAATCGAGCATCAAGGTAAGCTCACTACACCTATAAGGTAGGCATTGCGCGTCGGCTATGTGAGAGGTAGCCATGGCCGCTCGGCTTGAAACACTTGATCAATAAGCGGTCCGTAGGTCTCAGGATAGAGCTCCGTAGCTCCCCTCCATAGAGATTGTTTGAGTCTTTGTCCTTAGCAAGAAATGTATCCTAGCATGTCCCCCAAGCAAAGATTGCCTCACGCCAATCAAAATCCCACAAATACCAATGGAGTTACCGGTCAAGGCGGTATGACAAACAACAACTCGGGTTTGAGTGTAGATAATACATCCTTAAATAACCAAGTGCTATCAATAGTCTTTTCTACATAGCAAATAGTAAATAAAGGAAAAACATATTCGATTTACAAAATATCACACTTCCTTACATTGAAATAATCTATTGAAATGACCATTTTTTATTGCATGGAATTGAAAAAAAAGGTGCATGAAATTAGAGTTACTTCTACAAAAGAGCTACCTGTAATTCATAGGTCATTCACACTCATAAAATCACGCAACTAACAACGCTACATAAATCATCACATGAAGAGTAGATATATGTGTTAAGTAACTCATAGAAAGAGATACAAATCATCACCTTTGACTCATTAAGTTGCACTCTTAGGTGTATGTGCCAATACCTTTTGGTTGTAAGATGCATCAAAAATGTCTAGAATTGATTTATTATAAGGAATGGTATCTCAAGGCGTGTTTCGAAAAGATAGCTTGCATCTCCATATTAAGCATGAAGGAACATACATTACATAGAAAGCATTTGCTCTCAAGGGTGTTAAATCTTCCTGATCCTCTTGATATCATAGATATAATTTTGATTGTAATATGCATATGATGTGGTCTTCATCGTAATTTGTACTAAAGCTAGCTTGTAAGAGGAAAATTCGTTAGGTCATCCTTTCGATGGTAACAAACTGAGAATTCAACCACAAGATAGATCAAAAAGCATTACATTGGAAGCTAGAGAGGAATTGAAATTTGTAATGGATTCTCAAAAGGGTGGAGCCACCCTCAAACGGTCCTTGAAGATCTTAGATTGGATAATCTAAGATCTTGCTGAAAACTCAACCCATGAGTTATAGAACCTAGGAAAATTTTGCCATCTAAAAACTAATGGATGTTGCTAATTGGATGTAAGACCAATTGTGTAAATTATCATTCTTATTGCATAAGAATGAGGGATGAACAAGGTTATTCCCTACCCCCACAGTGGGGCATTGCAACTGACACAAAGGTAAGAAAAATCTGAAGGTTGAATGCTAAGCATTCAAAAAGGAACTCCACCTTAGCAAGTGTTCTAAGCACTCACTCACATTATTGTTTGTGCTTGTAATTTTAGGAGCATTGTTTGTGAAAGGATTTTTTTACCAAAGCTCTCATAAGAATCTTGTATAAAGAATCTGGTTAAATTCCTCGAGGGTGTGCCAAGCCACCTCCAGCTGGCTGCTGCCAACCTATCCAAGGGGGTTCTAAATAACTATGAGGGGAATGTGGACTAAACTCGCCACGAGAGGTCTTTCCATGGATTACTTTGATCGTAGAAGGACACTTGGATGCCGGGGGGGCTCTGGTTGTAAATTATTTTCCTCCGAGTGTCCTATCAAATGATCTACATGACTCGAGATGGATTCTCGAGGCCCTGTTACTATTGCAGGGGAAAAAACTTGGAGGATAAGAAGACACATCCTCAGATTGCAAGAATCGTCCTATGGACAAGATTTGTATCTCAATTGAAATTTTAATCTAAAGTTTACTTTTCAAGAAATTTGTCTAAGTTGTTTTTGTATCAGTGCTTAAAATTATGTAAAGGAACATGTGATTAACAGGTTAATTAAGGAAGCTGCTTGAATGTATTACCACCACTAATGTGCCCTTAGGTAAGTAGAAAACTAAAGCTATTAAGGGAAGCGGGTGGGCAGAACCCCCAACAGGTTCATCCTACGGCATGGTGGTCCCAGAGGACTAGGAGGCTTCTCAACATTCAAACCATAATGACGTATTGACCTTAGCTAATGTAGGGTAGAACACTGGCTCATATCATTTTAGGGGACCAGAATGGGACTTTACCCTATGGGTAGAGAGGTCGATCAATGCATCCCTCTTGTTTCCCATTGTCTTTTAACCAAGTGTGATATGAGTTCGCTTTGGTTCAGATGCTCTACGCAAAGGAGATCTCGTCTGAAGATTAACGCTAGAAGGCTGTGAAATGACTTGACCATTAGAAACCTAGTAAGATTCAGGTCAACCCTAATAGGGTTGGCCGATACGTTTCGTTGCGGAGTAGACTCAAAAGTCGCTAACCGACAAATCCCGTGACATTCCGTGGGAGTGCTAGGCTGCGTCTTTTAGATCAAATGGACTACTAAAATGTGTCAAGGGCCGGACATGTTACAATAGGTTACACACCTTACAAGCCTAGATCCTTTATGTTATATCCATCATTATATTCACTGATGAACCTCCATCAATCAATGAGTCTGCTATAAAGCATCCTTCAATCCACACGTAGATCTCTGGGATACCAAGATCCAAGAAGGTGTTAGCCACATCCACTTCCTTCACAAGCTCTGGGGCTTTGTTGGACTTGGTTGTTGTTGACAGATCAATCCTTAGGCCACATCTTCTTATCAGTATGCTTTTGAATTTCTTTTGATAGCTAGGAGATAATATCAACAACTATCAGAATGTTAGGTTTGGTTTAAAGGTGTCTAGGTCTTTGATCAAGTCATATTCTTTAATAGAATCCATAAGCTTCTCCAATCGGCTAGAGAATGGGGCAACAACCACTTTTATCTTCCCTCTTTCCTCTAAAAGCAGCAACATATACACTTCTTCTACCTCTGGAGGTAATTTGGTATCCTCCATCTCTTGGATCTTTGGTCTTGTCTCTATAATGTGAAAAGATGCAGGATCTAGAGCATGATAGATGGTATACTGGATGAAAGATGAAGATTAAGATCATGATGACATGGACAAAGACAAGGACTTGACATGTTACACAAGTGAATTAGGTTCCAAGATTGAGACTTGGACTCATAAACACATTCTTGTGTATAAGATTGACAATGACATTGTATTCATCTCACATGAAAATGACAAGCAAGTACAATGCTTTATAGGAAAGTCTAGGTAGCACATCCTCCTTCTGTGCTTATGGGATTCGTGTCTTGAGCCCTCACCGCTCCTTCCAAAGACATTGAAGTAGGTGTGATTGCAAACATCTCAACACCCCTCCTCAATCACAACCAGAAGTACAAAGTGTATAGAGGCTTTAGTGAAAGCAACACTTGCAAAGTGTGGGCACACCATAGACATGGCAAAACACCAGAGGCTATCGCAAAAAAGGCTAAGTGTGGGTACCACAAACATGGTGGACATGCAAAGGCTGTAACAGGAGCCTCACAAAGTGTACAGAGGCTGTAGTACAAGGCTACATGAGGAGTTTACAAGTTTATGTCCAAATCATTAGGGCTAGGCAATACAAGGCTAAAAAATTATATCTGAATAAAAGGACTGATGAGGTTTGTCCTTCTCCTGGTGGTCTTCTTCTTCTTCTTCTTCTTCTTCTTCTTCTTCTTCTTCTTCTTCTTCTTCTTCTTCTTCTTCTTCTTCTTCTTCTTCTTCTTCTTCTTCTTCTTCTTCTTCTTCTTCTTCTTCTTCTTCTTCTTCTTCTTCTTTTGCTCCATGTTCTTATTCTTCTTTAATAGCAACTAGATAGGCCTTTTTGGACCTCTTTCTGGCCTGGCAGAACTTCTCGATGTGTCCAGTCCTTTTGCAAAAGTTACAGAAAAGCTGTTCCTTCTTGCCTTTGTACCTATTGCCAACATATAATGCTTGTTCATCTCTAGAGGTGCTTGGTTCTTCCTTAGTTTTTAGCTTCTTTTCATCCTCTAACAGTGATGCATGGATATCAACAAGCTCAGGGTTTGGCATATTTTTTAGAGTTGTTGACACATTATTATATTCAGGAGGCAAACTTTTGAGCAAAACACCAATGCAAACATCTTCTTCCATTTTAATGTTGATTCCTGCACCAGCAAGCTAGGTTAGAAGTCCTTCGATGTAATTTAGATGTGTGGCAAGTAATGTGTTGGACTTCATTTCAAGTCGAAAAATTCAATCAAGAGACCATACTTTGATGACTTAGACTGTGCACCAAACAAAGTGTCAAGTCTCTTCCATGTATCCTGTGAAGTATCACAGTTATCCACATGGTGGATATAGATGTCGTCTAGCTCCAATTTGATATGGCTTGAGCCTTATCATCATTCTTTTGCCAAGTGACTACAAGGTCCGCATCATGAGGCTTATTCTCTTTGCCTCTAGTGATCGCTCGAAGACCCTTCTTCATTAGGATGAGCTTGATGCAAGTCTGCCAGGTGTGAAACCCAACCCCTTTGAAGTGAAGTGTCGAAGAGTCCTTGCCCATGCTGTAATTGGAGGATTGGCAGCAAGAAGACTTGATCTTGAGTGTACTTGATAAGCACAAGTGCCACACTAGATGAATAGTATCAAGAGATACTGATGCTTGTGGCTCGAAGCTTGAGACCTTCAGAATCTCCCCTCCTTGATTTGATGCTGAACAAAGTGTTGAAAAACTTTAGATTGAGTGGATCAGAGTGGCAGAGGCTTGGTTTGAGCGTCAAGAGAGAGAAAATAATGGAAAGATGTAGCTTTGAGTTCTTGGCTATGGTAGCCATAGTTAGGGTTTGCAGGGCAGTCTGGTTTTTGACAGATTGCAAAATCTGTAGTGCATAATTTCCAAAAATATATATATAGAAATGAAGCTTACTTCATGGGCTATCAATGCCCTATGATGATGGTTGGAATTGCGCCTTGTGGGAGATGCAGCAGCAGCACAAACAAACCAGGCACAGTTTGGAATAGTGACTTGCAAAATCGATAATATTGGGCCTATGAAGTAGTAATGTTGTGGTTTGTTGTGCTGGCTAGGGGTGCCTTGAGCTGGGAGTAAGTTCATAGAAGAACTCTCAGAGAGATATGCTTTGTATCTAGAGATCCAGCTCCTCCAAGTTGGGTAGGTGCTGTTGTCCTCAGACGCAAGTATGACAACAACTCTAAGAGAGATATGCTTTGTATCTAGAGATCCAGCTCCTCCAAGTTGGGTAGGTGTTGCTGTCCTCAGACACAAGTATGACAACAACTCTAAAAAGAAGCAATGTTGAAGCTATACTTGCCCAATGTCAATGATTGAGGTGCCAAGAGGAGCTTTGGAAGAAAAAAAACACTTCTCCAAAAGGAAATTCAGAGAGATTTGACGTGTGGAGAGAGATATGAAGGCTTCAAGCTGACAGGCTATGCTACTAACTATAGCTACCATGAAACCTTCATTGAAGGTAGGAATGAAAATGAAGTTGGAGATGGGGTCTAGCACTCAAACTGAGCTGAGCACAGAGTGAAATGGAGCTAACAAGCCATGCTCAACTATGCTCTGAAACCATGTGAAAAGATGCGGGATCTAGAGCATGACAGATGCTATGGTGGATGAAAGATGAAGAGATCATGATGACATGGACAAAGACAAGGACTTGACTTGTTACACAAGTGAATTAGGTTCCAAGATTGAGACTTCAACTCATAACCACATTCTTGTTTATAAGACTGACAATGACATTGTATTCATCTCAATGCTTTATAGGAAAGTCTAGGTAGCACATCCTCCTTCTGTGCTTATGAGATCGCAAAGAGACTAAAGTAGGTGTGATCGCAAACATCTCAATAGGTAACTGTCTTTGTGGATCTCAGTGGCACTACTACATTGTTCTGGTCTATATTGTTCTGTTTCTCCTTGGAAAGATTGAACTTCACAATTTTGGCAAAGGGAATATTCTCTTTTGGAACAGAGGGTTCTCTTTTCTTGGCATGCATTATTACCGAAACTTCCAATTCCACCAAATTGGAGGCAAATTCTTGGGTCTTATGTTGGGTATTAGTGGTAGCTTTAACATAGCAGCTGGACTAGGACAATCTTTTCACAAGGGATTCACTAGTAGTAATAAGGAGACGTCACATGTGTACAAGAAATATATGAAAATACCCCTTATCTTCCCCCTATTTATGGGACCTTACCTTATAAAATGTACCTTCCTTCCCTTAAATAACCCCCATCCCTTACACTCACGTGGTACCATACGGTAAACCCTAGTGGACCCCCCGAGAGTCTTTTGTAGTGTGGCCTTCTCCTTTGCATCTACTGCATAAGAATTTGTAATCCATAGACCTTCTCGGGTTTGGGTAGTTTGGTGAGATATGTCCCTTTTCTCCACATGTGTAATACTCGACTTCTGATCTCTAACCATTGCCAGACTGTCGTCCTTGGTAACTTTGAGAGGGGAACCTCCTTGGGCCAAAATTAGGATCAAAACTCTCTAGACTTTGGTCCAATAACTTGAGTGGTCATCTTGGATTCCAACAAGTAGAATCTTGCTTCTTCGTCTTTCTTCTTTCTTTCATGCATCTCCTTCAGAGAGAATATATCATCTATAATTATGGCTTTTCCTTAAGCAGTATGAACAGAAGACTCAAGATGGTTGTTTTTCGGATACATTCAGTGGCTAAATGTCCCCTTGATGGCACTTTTCACATCATGTATTAGATCATATCACATCTCTTCCACCTCCAATGCAAGACTGGATATGTTGGCGGTATTCACCTTTAGTGTCTACAACTATTCTGTAATCATATCCATCAACTCCTTCTTGATGCTTGTGACTGAATTGGACAGGTAGTCCTTCAAATTTCCTCCTCCTAGAGTACTTGCAGTAGGGTTTTGGAAAGTCTCTGTAATCACTACATAGATTGGTTGGGTTGATTCAGAGGATCCTCTGTTTTGATTCTGATTTAGAGCTCCTGTTGAGACTGGTGGTTATTGGTTCAAGTTGGTAGGGTTCCACTATTGTTGTTGAGTTGCCATAGTGAGAGTGGAATTTTGATGCCGAGAAGTGCTTAAAAATAGCTAAAATTTACAAATATCAAGGGAAAAATATTCAACGTCGAAGGCGGCGGCTCGATCTAGGACAATTTTAAGCGTCAAAGTGCTCTAAGGATGCCCGTGCAACACTTGCAGATTTTTAGTAATTTTTCCATGTGCCTATGCAAGTCAAAGAAGCTGCCGGCCAGTCCAGGATGCCGAGACGAGCTCACAGAAATTTTCAGAACTAAATTAGGACGCCGGACACGGGAGATATGGAAAAACCAGGGAGGGTGCCCAAAAAAGGGCCAGAAATGAAAGGGTGGCCAAGGAGGGGGCCAAAGGGGGTGCCTCTTGGGACCCCCCCACCCCAAAAATCAACAAAAAGGAGAAGGGCGGCGTGCAGATCAGGCACACGCAGAGAAAACGCCCCCCCCCCCATGGATGAGATTTTGGGCTGAGAGCAAGCCATAGTAATGAAAGCCAAGGCTGATCTACTCCTTCTCCGCTCCATATCGCCGTCTCTCGTGCGTCCAATGGCGGGCTGTAGAGAGAGGATAGAAATCAGTCTTTCTCTCTCCTCCCTCTCTCTCCTCTAAGGGCAGATTCATGCGGTGAAGAAGAAGAAGAAGAATGGATGACGGATGCTTGTCCAATGAAGACCGGATTGCTCCGTGGTTCAAGAGGAATGAAGATTGCTGATTGTGGACTGTTATGAGCATTAATGGCTGCTGGAAATCAGTCCCGAGACATGGCAAATAAAAAACCCGCAACCCGCAAAGAACGGTAATCTCATTTTTAAAAAGGAAATTGATGTTTTATGCAATTTGCTTCATGAATATTTGTTCCCATGGGATGATTATGCATTATGTTGTTGTTTGCTATGAGTTTGATCAGGTTATGCTCAGAAAATCAGAAAATCATAAGTGTTGTGACTAAAATTAATAGTATAAAACCTGTAAAACACGCAAAATAAGGGGAAATTTGGTGTTTTTTATATATAAATGGAAAATATAATAAGACACACCAACTAAATTTGTGTTTTTTCTGCAAATGAACTAAGGGCCACAGCCCATAATCTGTTTTGAGTCTTCAATAATTAAAAAAATATAGAAAAATGGGGAAAAACAAAGAAAATAGGGAAAAACCACTGAAAAATAGGGGAAAAATGAATTTTGAGTGCCGAAAATTAAGGAAAAATAAGAACCATGTTTGTGAATGTTTGTGGGGTCTGAAGCATGAGGATTTTCCTCAGTTCAGCCCCACATTTTTGTTCTAGTGTGGTTTTTTTTTGCGTTTATACACAAAAAATGTGAAAAATGAACCCTAAACCGATCAATAATGCACAACCTAAACGGGTGAGGGGGTAGAGTGTATAAAAGGTGTTTAAATGTTGAATGAAATGATGAAAATCTTTCTGGTTTTTATGCATACAATTTAGGTTGGTCGATAATTAAAAATTAAGAACCTAGTAGCACGAGGGTTTCTCGATGCTAGGTTCATGCAACGCCGCATACGAGCAATAGTCAAAATCATTGAAAGAAATGTTTTCCACATGTGCACAAATGCTGATTTTTCTTTTTTTTTTAGCACATGGACATTCACAATTTGCATGAAGCATAGAATGATAACAGGTATCAGACAATACCTCCTGGATGCATGGCAATTGCTTTTTAGAGGAACATGACCCACGTTGAGTGAGAGACAGGATATCCCAAGCTGTAGGTAGACAAGGGTCCTAGGGGAAAGAAAGTGAGGAAAATGGTACATTCCTGGATATGATCAATTGGTACCTTGAGTGGAAATACGTGCGATATTGTGTTTTATGTTGAGCGATGCACCGAGGGGCCAATCCCCAAGGTGTAGGAGAGTCGCAGTGAGGTAGCGGTAGTCAGTCGTGGGAGAACCTCCTATGTTTGTACTTCGTGCTATTTGGCAATGTGCTGGGACTCCCTCTGAGGAGTGTTAATTGGGTTAGAGTTGGACTACGAGACGTGATACAAATGCAAGATGTTTAGGAAGGCAGTGTATGATGTATGTGTCATCAACGCTCCTAGTCCGCGAAGCCGTGAGGGTGTTTGTGTGTCATAAGCATGAGGTCCGGCTAGTGCATGAGCTAGTGCCGGCCCATTTTAGGTCCCATCACATAGGGAAAACTATTTGAAGTCATTGTTGTTGTGGTTGAACCATCATTTAAGGTACTATTGTCTATGGAAACTGTGGATTTGGTGCACTGTATTACTACGGCACACTGTTTTCATCTGAGGGTAGGAATAGAGAACTATCCTTGGGACAGCATTTGGTGGGTATGCCATTTCTAGCATGGGGGGAGGTAAGACTCCTCTTCCTGAGGTCATCAATAGCCTTGCTTCAACTTCATCATATAGTCTTGCACCTTCCACTGCAACTTGTAGGTCTTCTCAATTCCACAAATCTACAAACTTTTGGTTGTAGGCCTCTAAGAATCCATACTGAAGTGATGGTTGGTCCATCCCTTCAGTATGGATTCCATTCTAGAGATATATGCTTCCACCCATTCACCAGACTTAGGTTCATGAACTCTTCTTGCATCCACTCTTCAAAACCTTCATGCCTAAATTTAGTGAGGAAGGTCAACTTCAGGTCGTCCCTTGTGCCAAAAGTTCCTACTGCTTGTCTCACATACCACTAAAATAATGCACCTTTGAAAGTGGCAAGGAATATTTCCAACCAATGCTCGTGGGTGCTAGCATTGTTGGCTACACATGCTACCATGAACTCATCTACATGAAGAGCAGGTTCTTCATTGTACTCTCCCTTGAAGAGGGGCAATGAGACTACATTTGCTAGCCTATCATCAATATTTCCACAATGGATCTGACTAGGAAGAGGACCTTGAGTCACTATGGGGACTTCTATAAAGAGTGCTGCTAGGGCATCAAAGGAGTCTTCTGCTAGGGCTAGTTTGTTCTCGGCTTTGATTTTTTACATTCTCTCTTCTCACATACCTCTGGACTTCTCTAGTGCTTGTCTCTTGATCATGTCATTCATCACCGAGTTAGCTCCACCCACTTTGTCAATATTCAACAAAATGGAATCAAAAGGGCCTTAGTCTCTAGAGGACTCTCTTGCCAACATTTCTTCTACTTCCTTCTTTTTAATATCTCTAAAGTTAGCTTTCATTTCACTACAGAGGGGATGGTACTGAGTTCTGAAGGTATCAAAAATCATTCTTTTGAGCATCGTTGTGGTGCCATCATCATAGTAATGCTAGCTTCTAATAATTTCAACAGTGTATATTGTGAAGAACACTCTGGTCTACTAGCTTCCACCGGGTTGCTAATTGAACAAACAGAAGGTTGTCAATGCACCAAGCATTCCACCTATCTTCTTGTTGAGCATCCACAAACAGATTCCAACTCTTTTCCTTCTTGTCCTTGTAAACTTCAACTGGCCACGACTCCTGAAGCTTCTTTACAATCTTCCACTTGTGATGATGTCTAGAAACTCTTCAATGAAAGTCAAATCTCCCATGGATGGTCATCCTCTTTGTTTATACTCTTTAGTTTGCTCCCAAACAATTTACCACCAAGATGCACGTCTCTGTTACTTTAATAGGGAGAGAAAATCGTCCACCACATAGAGCCTTCATCAAGATGGTAATATTTTTCTGCCATTGTGGGATAAATTTCCTATAGAAAGTGACTTTGGAAATGAGAATTTCCAATTCTTTAGTAGTAGAAGGAACTTTGCAAGCATCCATTGAATTCTTCTCCTCTCAACAATGTCATTTCCTTCATTTTCAATCCCTTCTTATGCCTGTTGATGGTAATTTTCCCCAGCTACTCACCAAAAATATGGAGCCCCAAGAGGAACACCAAGAAAACGGGGAATCTACTGCAAGAAAATCTATCTTGTATCATCAACAAACATATTTTTCATATTTTACGTGACCATAATAAGGAAAAACAACACCAATCTTCTCAAATCTTCATGCAGCTTCATATAACAATTCTCCCATGGATTTATCACAAAAAAACTTCAACAGATTCTTCATATTCTTCATCAAAAGAAAAAGAGAACACAAAGAAATGCTCCACTTTGAATCGAATTCATCACATAGTATTCATCTTTAATAGTTTCATAATCTTCACAATCTCTCACTCATATATGCATTGTTTTACATGAAAATTTGGCTATATCTCACTCTCTATCTCTCTCAAACATGCTCTCTCTCAATAGTACAATGGGATAATCAAGAATAATCATCCATAATCCCTCTTTGTTCATGGATACCCCTTCCAAGAGGTATGTCTACTATGAAAGGTCACTAGAGCCACTACAGTGTTCTTTCACAGCTCAATAGTGTTACTATCACTTCAGTCTTTACTTGGCTACTTCTTCCACTTCTTTGAGCTATTTTGAACTTGTATTCTTCTCTTTCCAAGGATAGAAAACTTCCCCAAGCTACACATGCATCCCACATAAGACTTAGTAAAGGAATAGACAAAGGTGAAGATCCCACTTTAGAAGCATACATGGAAAGAGCAACAGTACATACGACTCTAACAAGAAGGGACATAATCACTTGTTCTTAGTAATCCAGACCCCTGCAATCTACCAAGGTAAAACCTTTAAGATTTTGATTGATTTTGGAAGCACCCACTCATTTATCTCATAGAAGCGTGCAAAAAGGCTAGGGATAAACATTGAACCTACATCTAAGTTGTTAGCAGAGTTGAAAAATGGAAAAGGGGCAATTCCTACTCAACAAACTAGAAGAGCGGAATTTAACTTAGGAGGCAATCTTTCCAACATGGGTTTCAAAGTTATGACTTTATGAGCTTGCTTGCTAGGAATGGATTGTTGGTCAATGACGCTCATATTCATTGCAAGAAATGTCTAATCATGTTCCTAGATAAAAAAGAAGAGCTAGTAACCACTCAAGGCAAAGCTGAAAACCCTAGAATCCAACTAGCAAAATCTTCTTAGATAATGAAAGGACTAAGAAAAGAACTACCTATCTACCTAATCAAACTTAATAAGGTTGAGCAAGGAAAGGAGGCTACCATCTTAGTTAAGGGAATATGCAAATGTATTCCTTGAAGAGCTGGCAAAACTTCCCCTACCAAGAGGAGTTGATCACGATATTAAGCTAACACCAACAGTTGCACCAGTAGCAATGCAAGCCTATCATATATCCATTCCAAAAGCCATTGAGCAAAAAGAACAACTCAAGCAACTTTTAGACCAAGGATACATCAGACTAAGTAATTCACCATGGAGAGCCCCAAGCCCCAATGCTATTCCAAAAGAAGAAGGACATAACCCTCCGTCTCTATGCATCAACTACCATGGGCTAAACCAAGTGATGATCAAGAACACATATCCAATCCCAAGGATAGACGAACCACTTGATCATCTTCAAGGTGCAAAGATCTTCTCAAAGATTGATTTGTGATCACGATATTATCAAATAATGAAGAAGACATTCCAAAAACTGCATTTAACATAAGGTACGAATATTATGAATTCATTGTGATGTCTTTTGGATTAATCAATGCACCTGAAATCTTTAATGGGCTAATGCAAGACATCTGTTGGACCTATCTTGATGACTTTGGTTTTTTCTTCTTTGATGACATCCTGACCTATTCAAAGAATGATGAAGATCATGAATTGCAACTCCAAGTTGTCCTTGAAACTATGAGGATGCACAAGCTTTATGCCAAGAAGAAAAAATGTGCCTTCTTTAAGAGGCATATTGAGTACCTTGGATTTATAGTCTCTAACAAAGGGATTGTGGTAGACCCTACCAAACTCATGCAAGAAGGTCAACTAATAGCCTATTCTTCAAGGAAGATAAAGATTCATGAGAAGAACTATGCTACCCATGATTTGGAGTTGCTTGATGGAATTCATACTCTCAAATTATGGAGATACTATTTGCTTGGCACAAATTTTATCTTAGTCCTCGACCATAAGAGTCTCAAATGGATCTTTACTCAACCAAACCTAAACATGAGGCAATAATGATGGATTGAAGTCCTGCATGTCAAGAATCGCGTGGTGGGGGGACTTGCTTGAGTTGCTGTGCCAAACACACACTGTATACACAAGAGGAAGCTCACTCAAGAACACAAGAAGAGAGATGGAGACCAAAACGTTTTCTTGCTAGTTTCTTATTCTTCTTCCACACACTATACAATATATACAAAGTATAGATAAGATACAACATAAAGGAAAGTGGCCTTCTAAGTCAAGCAATGCATAACCAACTACACTAATCGACTGGCATTATATCTTTGCCAGTTGTAGGTAGGTGTAACAAACTAAATATAATAAGTGATAATTCAATGGCCATGTGAGTATCATAATGACCACCAATATGCTAAGTATAGACGTGCGAACTCATCTAGCCAGGCGGTCCATCATCAATGTCCACACGTGTTGAGCTTGCTATCTCAACACTCCCCCTCAAGCTCAATTCTATCTCTGCAACTCCAAGTAGACTTCGGAACTTTCAAAGCTTCTCTACACCCAATGCCTTTGTGAAAATGTCAGCTATCTGATCCTATATGCTGACATATACCAAGTCAATCTCTCCTGTAAGTACCTTCTCTCTCACAAAGTGGTAGTGTACCTCAATGTATTTTGTCCTAGCATGGGACACTGGATTCCTAGCTAGCTGTATGCTACTCATGTTGTCACAATGAATGACAACTGGACCATCTCCCTGCACGTCCAAATCACCTAAAAACTTTTGCAGCCATACCACCTCACATGCTGCCATAGCAGCACCTCTATACTCAGCCTCTATACTCGATAAAGCAACTGTAGGTTGCTTTTTGCTACTCCATGTAATTGCTTCACTACCAAGGGAAAACATGAATCCACTCGTAGATCTTCTGTCTGATATGCTACCAGCCCAATCTGCATCTATGTATCCAAAGACCTATACGTCCTTACCTGCCTCATAAAAAAGTCCATAATGTAAAGTGGACTTCACATACCTCAATATAAGTCTAATTGCATCCAAATGAGGCTTTCTAGGCATCTGCATAAACTAACTGACAAGGCCAACAACATAGCTTAAGTCTAGCCTTGTGATAGTCATGTAAATCAAACTCCCCACTATCCTCCTAAACATAGTAGGGTCTTCTATCTCATCCCCAACGTCAGCACTCAACTTCACACTTTGCTCCAATGGTACTGAAAGAGGCTTACATGCTATCATACCATACTTGGATAACATATCCAAGCCATACTGCCTTTGGGACAACCATATACCATCATCACATCTGATTACCTCAATACCAAGAAAGTATCTCACCTCACCCAAATCTTTCATCTCAAACTTCTTCTTCAAGAAGTCCTTAACTTCAACAATCCCATTGTCACTATCACCTGTAATAATCAAGTCATCCCACATAGATGACTATGATGACCAAACATGCATCTCCCTTTCTCATATAAAGTGAGTGATTAGCATCAGAAATACAAAATCCAATATTGATAAGATATCCTCAAATCTTGTCAGACCATGCTCTAGGTGCTTTCTTCAGCCCATAGAGCGCCTTCTTTAACCTACACACATATATGGGATGCTCTAAATCCTCATAACCTGCTGGTTGCTCCATATACACTTCTTCTTGCAATTCACCATGCAAGAAGGCATTCTTAACATCCTTTTGCTGCAAACTCCAACCTTTGGGCTACTGCCAAGGCAATCACACACCTAACAGTTGCCATCCTAGCAATTGGAATGAATGTCTCTTCATAATATATGCCATATGTTTGAGCATAGCCTTTTGCAACTAGCCTAGCCTTATATCTACTAACTGAACCATCTGCATTATGCTTGACTTTGTAAACCCACTTACAGCCAATAGCTTTCTTACCTTTAGGTAAGGATACCAAATCCCAAGTCTTATTGGCTTCTAATGCAGCCATCTCCTCATCCATTGTTACATCCCAATGAGCATGACCAATAGCATCCTCAAAACAAGTGGGCTCAACATCCTCAACTAGTTTCACCATATAACCATAATGGTGAGTTGCATAACCTTCAAAACCAAATCTTTTAACAGGGTATCTGACCCTGCTAGATCTGCGTACCACTGGATCACTCAATGGAGCCTTTACATTACTATGAGCTCTCTATACACCTAGTGTCCTGACTGAAGGAATGCCAAGCTCATCATCCAAACTCTCCGAACCACTAGAATTTCCATCAAATCCCAAATGACTAGTAGATGCATCATTACCATCCAGCACTTTCTTCTTTCCTTTGTCCTTCCCTGCAACACTTATAGATCCACCTGAAAATGTGGGGCTACTCCTTAGTCTCCCAAACCATGGGCTCACTATAGGTGTAGTACCAGATGATGTTTATGGTCCACTAAGACTCCGTGATTCTTGTTTATCTTTCTACACATAGCTGTCCTTATCATTATCATCATCCAAAACATCACTAGCAGGTGTATACCAACTTTCCATCTCATCAAAGATAACATCCCTACTCACTCTGAACTCACCTATGAGACAGGGTTATAATAGCGATACCTTTTCTGCTCTAAAGAGTATCCAATAAAAACACATTTTTCTACCTTTGGATCAAGCTTCTTCCATAGCTCATCTGGCACATGAATGTATGCAACACAGCCAAATACCTTCAAGTGCAATACATCAAGCTTCTTGCTAGTAAAGCATTCTTCAAGAGTCATCCCATGAGCTGCAGCTATGGGAGTTCTGTTCATAATGTAGATAGTAGTATGGACAGCCTCAAACCAAAAATGTTTGGGCATATTCTTTTCAGCCATTAATGTGCATGCAACTTCTGCAATATGCTTGTTTTTTCTTTCTACAATACCATTTTGCTGTGGGGTATACCTGCAAGTAAATTGCCTCTTTATCCCATGAGTCCTCAAGAAGCCAGTAAACTCATTAGAGAGATACTCTCCCCCTCCATCTGATCTCAAGCACTTCACTTTTAAGCCTATTTCTATTTCAACAGCCACCTTAAAAGATTTGAAGTGCTCAAACACATCACTCTTTTCCTTCATGAAGTATACCAATAACTTCCTTGAACAGTCATCAATAAATGTGACAAAGTATTTGCTGCCACCAAGAGATACATTCTGTGTAGGCCCCCAAATATCTGTATGCACTACGTCAAGTATTTTTCTACTCACTTCTCTATCATGCGAGAGGGTTGTCTTGCCTACTTACCAAACTGGCATGCTTCACAGACTTTATGCAATTCTGCAACTCTAAAAGAAGGCAACCTTGTAACTAATCCTCTGGACTGCATTAACTTCAGTCTTTGCACATTTGCATGTCCAGTACGTTTATGCCATATTTCACTATCTACAACTACTCCTTTTCCTTTAGCATACATAGCCGCATCCATTGCAGGAATTCCAGCATCTAAAGTGAACATTCGGCCAACTCTACTTCCTTTTGTGACCAACTTGCACTTATCATTAAAGTCTTCTACAAAACAACCTTTTGCATTGAACCGGACCTGCAACCCCTGCTCTACCATTTGGCCAACAGACACTAGATTCTTTGTAATTGATGGCACATGCAATACATCTGTCAGACTCTTTGTCTTGCCATCATACAAGGACAAGGGAACCTTTTCAATGTGTGAAATTGGGTGGCATGAATCATCACCCATCTGCACATAACCTGGGTTTTGTAAGTCTTGCATCTCTCCAAACCATTCAACATGACTAGTCATATGATTAGATACACCTGAATCGATATACCATACATCATCATATGTCCCCTTTCTTGTAACTGCATTCATCATATGCTGCATAACAAACAGACGCTCCTTTTTGTCTTCATTCTGTCGTGAAGACGATGCATAGTTTTCTTGCTACAATTTACCACTGCGAATATCATCCTTCTTAGCATAACAATTGGCTGCAATATGTCCTGTTTTACCACAATAATGGCAAACAATAGCAAAATTTCCAGAGCCTCTGTTCTGCCATCCACCTCTTCCTCTAGAGCTCCCCCTATCTCTAAAGTTTCCTCTGCCTCCAGAAACCTGCATTTCACCAAACTATTGATTGAACCTATTTTGCTGGTTATCGCTATCACGTCCCATACCACAACCTCTCGAAGAGGATCTACCACGTCCCCTTTCTGAACTCGAGTAAAATTCTTGGACCTGTTTACCATTTCTTTCAGACGAATCACCCTCCTGCATATTGATCTCTTCAGTAATCATGAGAGAGATCAGCTCATCAAAATCTGGAAATGGCTTCCCTACATATACTGAAGTAACAAATGATTTCCATGCCTTCTCATTATTAAGCCTACTCAGAGTGGATGAAACAAATCATCATCATCCGGCATTGCATCAATCGTTGCTAAAGCATCTGCAATGCTCCTCACCTTCAACACATACTCATTGACAGACATTTTCCCTTTCTTCAAGGCATTCAACTCTTTCTTGAGTTGAATCTTTCGTGCCTTTATATTTACCGAAAACATGCTCTCAAAAATTGTCCAAGCTGCATGTGAACTTTATGCATTCCTGATATTTCCAAGCATAGTATTATCAATGCCTGCAGATAGCCAGTACATCACCTTTTTGTCTTTTGCATTCCACTCTTTCCATGCTTTTAACTCATCTGCAGTCGGAGGGATACCCAGCTCTGGCTCCTTTTCTTCACCTAAAACAAACTCATAAAGGCCCTTTCCAATGAGGAAGTTCGTCACATGAAACTTCCATGAAGGATATTGTTCTTGTCGAGCTTCTCAATAATGGAATTTTCACTGTTCTCTACCATTATCACAAACAAGGATACAACACAGCAAGCTAGTCTTCTGCAATCTTTCACAACACGTGCACAGCAATACACTAAGCAACCTTTTTCACTGATTTTTCAATAGTACATGTAATCTGCAACCTGTTTTCAGATAAACCTTGTGTTTGCTTCCTGCAAACACCTCAAAAATTACAAATTCGCGATATGTAACCTGCGCACCCACTTTCGGTCAATATAGTTAAAATCACAGTGTACCCTGGAACTACTGTCCGCAATCTTATGGCTCTAAAACGGGGCCTGAAACGGCCTCAAACACCCAAAATAACTGCAGGAAAGCCCTAAAGAGCCTATCTGCAGAATATATAGTAATCTGCTCGCACAGCAAATCTCACAACAATCTGAGATTTTTGCTCAACCCTGCTTCCGATGCCTCCATAGGCACTATCCAAGAGAGAGAGTGGAGGAATGGGAGAGCTTCTTACCCGTTGCTTGCTTGCTCGAAACTTGCTTCTTCTCCTTCACTTTAGTCTTCAAAATCATCCTCTCTTTTAGTGGCGCGGCTCTGATACCATGTCAAGAATCACATGGTGGGGGGACTTGCTTGAGCTGCTGTGCCAAACACACACTGTATACACAAGAGGAAGCTCACTCAAGAGCACAAGAAGAGAGATGGAGGCCAAAACGTTTTCTTGCTGGTTTCTTCTTCTTCTTCCACATACTATACAATATACACAAAGTATAGATAAGATACAACATAAAGGAAAGTGGCTTTCTAAGTCAAACAGTGCATAATCGACTACACTAATCGACTGGCATTATATCTTTGCCAGCTGTAGGTAGGTGTAACAAACTAAATATAATAAGTGATAAGTTAGTGGCCATGTGAGTATCATAATGACCACCAACGTGCTAAGTGTAGACGTGCGGACTCATCTAGACAAGTGGTCCATCATCAATGTCCGCACGTGTTGAGCTTGCCATCTTAACATTGCAGGAGTATGATTTCAAGATCAAGTATAGGCCACGTAAGAAAAATGCTAGTAAGAATGTCCTCAGGTGTGGTGCAAAGCATTTATCAATACCCTTATCTTTGAAGAAACCTCCAAGGCAATATCTCTAATGGCAATGGTATCAATGCCTAGAAATCCAATCAGAGAAATGGCTGAGGAGGAAACTGGTAAGGATCCAAGATACCAACAGATGATAAAAGAAGTCCTATCCAAGGAGATAAACCCTAATTTCAAGCTTAAGTATTTGAACTTCTCTATAGAAGGACTTGTCTACCTCAAGGCAAGTTGTGCATCCCAAAAATTCAAGACCTCAAAAAGAAGATACTTTAGGAAGCCCATGATTCTCCTTTCTCAAGACATCCGAAATATGAAAAGACTCTCACCATTGTAAGAAGAATCTTTCATTGGGAAAATCTCAAATGAGATGTACTTAAATATATCACTAAATGCCTGAGCTGCCAATGGGTAAAGGTCGAATGCATTAAGATGCTAAGAAAGCTCCAACCACTTGACATCCCACAAATGAAGTGGAAATTTATCAACATGGATTTTGTAGTTGGGTTACCCTATATCCAAGGAGGATACAATTCAATCCTCACCTTATGTCAGTTAAAACCAACTACAAGTCTTTAGATATTACAAGGATCTTTGTGAAACAAATGTTTAGGCTGCACGGATTCCCTAAAAGGATCATTAACGATTGTGATTCTTTCTTCACTTCTCATTTTTGGAAGACTTTATTTGATGCTATTGGTACCCAACTTTGTTTGAGCATCTCCTATCATCCTCAGCAATACCTACTTTTGGTGGAGTTTGCTTACCACACATCGTATCATCAAAGCATCTAGATGACCCCATACCAAGCTCTGTATGGATGAGAATGCCTAACCGCACTAAAATTTTCTGACCCTACCCTAAAAGTAAAAGCTTCCAAGAAGATGTTGGAAGAGATGGATGAAAAAGTTAAGGCTATCAGACAAGATATCTAGACCATCAAGGATCGACAGAAAGCATATGCTAATCTAGGAAGACAAGAGCAGATTCTCAAGGAAGGAGATATGGTTTTTATTCGTGTTTTCCCTAAGAAGTGTTCTTCGTTCTTGGGAAAATTCAAGAAGCTAAGCCCAAGATATTTTGGGCCATACAAAATTCTCAAGTGTCTAAGACTCAATGCTTGTAAGCTACAACTTCCTGAACACCTAAAAACTCACAATATATTCATGTTAGCCTTTTAAAGAGTTATATACCCAATCCTGATCATGTTCTTTATTATCAACAAGTTTTTATGCCGAGCTAAGGAGTCCTTAGGCTTCAACCTGTGACAGCATACTTGATGTAAAGGAATGTACCCTTTGAAATCGAACCATCAGAGAATATCTCATCCAATGGAAATACTATCCTAAAAAGGATGCCACCTGGATGGACGAGGATACCCTATGTAAACAACATCCCTAGTTTCTTTTTTAGTAATGGACTAGAACCCAATAAAATCTTAGAAAATGCTTCCTCAAATGAAATAAACTCTAAGGATTCAAATGTTGAAGGGCACCCATGCTCAATTGTTAGATCTTTTGGTGTCTCTCTGACCAGTCCTGGCATCCTAAGTACTATCTAGTAGCAAAGCTATCACTTGTATTGTCCTCAATTGCAACATATGGCAATAGTACTACTATTTTCTGTGTATTTCATTATTTGTCTTGAGTTCATGAAGGTTCTATGATTTCTCATCAACTATTCTCCAATATTGTGTTCACACCACTTCTGTCTCTGATGAGACAATTGTATTGTTTCATATAGTAATATATTTAGATTAGTCTATTCTTGAGTACATTTGGCATCTGTTATTTCATTGTTGTGACTATGTCAAGCTCTGCACTCCGGAAGTTGATTGTAGAATAGAGACTTTTCCTACATTTTTTTAGTTCTTCTTCTTATTACAACTTCAAAGATTGGCCCCCTATTGCACATGATAGTTCATCCACTCAAGCATATATATGAATTTTTTCTTTGTATTATCAAACTTTCCTTTTTTAGCCAAGTCTGCCATACCAATACCATTTTCTTCATGCACATTGTTTTGACTTTTGAGATTAAATCTGTGATAGAGCTCATGTGCCTTCTCTATAGTGGATACTATCATGGACTTTCTATACAACCAAATGCACTATCTTTGTTACATTCTTAGCTTTGCTTTCTTAAACTCCTAGATAGAGTAGCTCTACAATGTCAATCATTTTTTTCTCTTCTTTTTCTCTTCCCTTCTTCTCCACCTATCCTCTTGTCCTCTTCTTCTCTTCTCCTTCTTCTCTTCTCTTCTTCTCCACCTCTTCTCTTCTGTGTGTGTGTGTGCGTGTGTGTGTGTGTGTGTGTGTGTGTGTGTGTGTGTGTGTGTGTGTGTGTGTGTGTGTGTGTGTGTGTGTGTGTGTGTGTGTGTGTGTGTGTGTGTGTGTGTGTGTGTGTGTGTGTGTGTGTGTGTGTGTGTGTGCACGCGCGCACGCGTGCGCGTGTGTGTGCGCGTGCGTGCGTGTGTGTGTGCATGCACGCACGGGCATGCGTGTGCATACGTGCGTGTGTATGCATGTGTGTGTGCGTGTGCATGTGCATGCATGTGCGTGTGCGAGTGCACATGCATGCATGTGCGTGTGCACATGCATGTGTGCGTGCAACCGTTGGGTTAAGGAAAAATATTAGCCTAAGCTAAGGTTAAGGCTTTATAGTAGCCTAAGGCTATCAGCTTTATTGAGCAGCATCTTCTCAAAATGCCCTTCTTCTCAAAGTGATGCTATCGAGGCTTCTTGAGCAATTTCCATTTGTGTGGTTCAAGGTGATGATTTTGAGGAGCAAGTAGTGGTGATCAATTTGAGGTAGATGACAATGGCGACTAGATGAGGTTGGCAGCATTGTTGACATCGATGAGCTCAATTAGTTTGTTGATTAGTTCTTTTCTTTCATTTTTCTCCTAGGCTTCTAAGCCTTGCTAATTTCCCTTTAAGTCCCCTTTCATGCACGTGTCTTCCTGAAAGGCTGGGGCATTACATCCTCTCTCTCTTAGAGAAATCGAGATGTCCTCATCTCAAAATTAGGGGATAAGAACACAATATTAGTGCGTTTGGGAATCTCCCTATTCACATTATTTGAATACTAAAAAGGTGGCACCCGATTAACATGCCCGTAAGTTTCTCAAAACCATATGATGTGACCTAGCATTGGAAAGTGCTTGAAAAATGGAATATATTGAGCTATAGAGTGCTCCATTTGGAGTTATAGTGTTCAAGTTATGAAAAATCCAAAGATTTGACCACGTGTCCCAAACTTATGGGAAATTCCCATATTCCCCAATATGGTATTTAAGTCAGATTGCAAGATTTGTAGGAGAAGAGATGGAGAAACAAGGAAGAGAAGGAGGAAAAGAAGAGAAGAGGAGAAGAGGAAGAAAAGAAAATAAGAGGATAGGGAATGAGAAGAGAAGAAGAAAGGAAGGAGTAGATAAAGAGAAGAGGAGACGAAGAGAGTGAAGAAGGAGAAAGTGTTGAGAGGAAGAAGAGCAAGAGAAGGTCATCATCGACCACGAAAGAGAGCACCACTCCAAATTGTGAAAGACTTATCTACCATTTGCGGCTCTCGTACCCGTGAAACAAGCCCTTTTCCTCTCTACAAACTCTCTAACATGGTCAACACACCATCACATGCAACACAAGTCTAGGTTTTTCTATAGATTAATGATCGATTACTAATACATGAATAGGGACCTAAGTAAAAGAGTTTTATTATTCGGTAAAGAAGTTATAGTTTAATGGGAAACTCAATAGGAAGGAAATGTTAGAATAAGTAGAGGTTATTAAATTAGAGTTTTAAATTTCAAAACTTAGGATAAATTGCATGACATTGCAAAGCATCGAATAAATTATCTCTAGCTATAGGCTAGAGCATCAGAAAATCCACAACAAATTTAATTAGATTTAGGAAATAAAAATTACATCAAGAATATTTCTTTTAGCATTCACAAATTAGATAAATGTAGAAAAATTTGAAAATTACATCAAGAATATTTTTTTATATTTATGGATTATGTAAATATTGAGAATTATTTTTCTTAGTATTTATAAAACATAAAAACATAAAAAATAGTTTTCTTGGCATTAGGTTATTCAAGTTATTGTTTAGAAGTATCCTCTTTAGGAAAAATTTCAATATTATACATAGCTCATTAGAAATTATTAAATCAACTACATAAGTATTTTGAACCTAGGATATTCGAACCAATTCCTTTTGCCAACATGACAAAGTGAAACATGAACCCTAGGTCATGAGGTAACCAAAAGGATGCTATAATTTTCCTTTGAGAAAAAAAGCAATTTAAATTTCTTAGGGAAAATACTCGCCTTGTTGATTCACGTAATTTCTAAGAAAAAGTCATGATTCCAAGGTTCTAACTTAGTTCCACAAATTAGGGTAAATTTTAACTATTTCCCAACATATAGAAGTCTAGAAAAGTAGTTAAGACTCATAATATAAGGTCAAACAATCAACCTTTAACAAGGGTCATGAGCAAGATTTTAAACAAAGACTAATGATAACCAAGGAAAGATCCAATCAAGAAAGACTAATTGAAATATAGATCTCAAAAAGGGAGACTTAGAAAAAAAAAATCCGAAGGGAAACTAGGAGAAATCCAAGAAGCTAGGAAGAGAATCAAGTTAGAAAGAATTATGCTAAGTTAGGATCTTACTCTAATTGCCTCTCCATTTTGTTGAGATATCGAGCTCCACTCGTGATACGCCAGGGTGACCGTTGTGTATTTATGTCACCGACTTGTCAGTTGCAGATGCGGTTGGTACACCGCCCCTGAATAATAGCTACATGATAGCTATCCTTATCTACTCTAGTTCGTGGCTCAGTTAGTATGCCACCTTAGTTAGTGAGTTTGGTTTGAGACCCATATAGAGGGTTCTTCTATTTCTTTGTACTTGAGTTCTTTTGGCTTACACAACTAAGAAGAGGAAAACTGTTTTCAGCCTCCACCCTTGTGTGTCTTCCCCCATTGTGCAAGCAAGAAAGCTTCAAGCGAGACTCCTTCCTTCTCTCCCACAATCTTGACATGGTATCAGAGCCTTGTTCGTGGTAAGAAGCTCAAGAAAGCAAGCCAAGCTCGCGGTGTTCTGGTAAGAGGAGCAGTGTTGCTTTCATTTTCTGTTTTTGGGAGCAGATCTCTGCAGGTAGCACAGCCGGAAAGTGCAGCAGTGCATTGTCTCAGGTTGAGACGCCCTTCGCGGTGAAGCAAGAGGGCAGTATATGCTGCGGGAAAGAGCTATAGCTCTTGGCGACCCTGTTTTTTTTATTTGAGGCCATTTCGGGGCCTGTTTTGAAGGCGGAAGTTTTCTGCACGCACTCAGGAAAAGGCCCTGTTTTATGCTGTGCGACCACTGTTCTACAGGTTGGTGAAAAGTTACCATAGAGATTGCATCGTATGCTTGTGTGCAGAGACATTGGGAGTTACAGAATCATCCCTGTTGCCTGTTGATGCAAAATCGTCACTAGGAAGTGACTGTGTGGTCAAATACCACTTTCGCCAGTTTTGCAGATTTGCCCTTGTGAGGGTGAAGCTGTGTTCTTTGCAGTGACAGAATTTTTTGCAGTATTCTGTAATGGCATCTGATTCTCTCTCACAGATTGTCACTGAAAAGCTTGACAAGAACAACTTCCAAGCATGGAAGTTTAGAATGACGAATTTCCTTATGGGAAAAGGATATTGGGAATTTGTTGCAGGAAATGAAGAAGAACCAGTTCTTCCTGATGTTCCCAATCAACAGCAAATGCAGGCATTTAAAGCATGGCATGAGAGAGCCAGGAAAGTTATGTACTGGCTGTCTATCAGTATTTCAGACTCTATGATTGTGCATATTCAGGATGCAAGTACGCCAAAGGAGGCATGGGATACTCTGTCAAAGATGTATAGCACAAATACGCAAGCCAGGAAAATGCAGCTCAAGCAAGAGTTGCACAATGTGCAAAGAGAAAATATGAGCATCAATGACTACCACATGAAGGTGAAGAAGATTGCAGATGCACTTGCTTCCATTGGGTCGCCAGTGGAAGATGATGATTTAGTTTCTGTGACCTTGAATGGTCTAGGAAAGGATTATGCACAGTTTCGGACATCCATTTCAGTTCGTGAAAGATTTCCTGATTTTAAGGAGTTGATTGCTCTTCTAATTTATGAGGAACAGAGAAATGGTGGTGCATCTTCTTCAGGAGGAACTTCAAAAGAAGCTGTCTTCTACTCAAATGCTGGAAGAGGTAGAGGCAGAGGTAGAGGAGGCCGATTTGGAGGCCGTGGCAGAAATCAGAATATGCAGCAGACTCAAGAAAACCAGTCCTATGGAGGAGGACGTGGTAACTCTAGAGGCAGGGGGAGCCAAAGAGGTCGTGGTGGATGGCAAAGAGGCCAAAATGCAAACAGTAATGTTGAATGCTACTACTGTGGTAAAATGGGTCATATGGCTAAAGACTGCTATAAAAAGCAGAATGACATCATGAATGGAAAACTGCAACAAGGGAATTATGCATCTTCTAGTAGACAGGGTGATGACAGAAATGAGCACTTGTTTATGGTGCAGCACATGAACAATTCTGTGACAAGTGCAGAAGAAAGCAATGATGTATGGTATGTTGACTCAGGTGCATCAAACCACATGACAGGTCATGCAGAATGGATGGAGGATGCAAGGAAAATGGAAAAACCAGGATTTGTGGAGACTGGTGATGATACTGCACATCCTATTGTGCAGATTGGAAAAATTCCCTTGTCTATGCAGGATGGGAAAAAGAAATACCTGTCCGATGTATTTCATGTCCCGAATATCACCAAGAATCTGGTTTCTGTTGGTCAAATGGTTGAACAGGGCTTGCAGGTCAGATTTAATCCTCATGGATGCTTTGTTGAGGATATGAAAAATAAAGGTCGCTTGATAGCAAAAGGAAAGAAGAAGGGCAGAATGTTTACATTGGATGCAGACATGTCTTAATTGAGTGCAGCAATGTTTGCACATGGGACTGGTGTAGTTGCAGATATTGATATCTGGCATAAACGCATTGGTCATGTTAATGTACAGCGACTTAAATCAATGCAGGCCCAAAATATTGTTGCAAGTTTGCCGAAATTCAAGGTTGCAGAAATGCATAAGGTATGTGAAGCCTGTCAGTTTGGAAAACAGGCAAGGAAACCATTTCCTAGACATGTTCAAGAGAGTAAGAAGCCATTGGAATTAATCCACTCTGATGTGTGGACTACTAAAGCTGCATCTCTTGGAGGCTGTCATTATTTTGTCAGTTTTATTGATGACTATAGCAGAAAAGCTTGGGTGTATTTTATGAAAAAGAAAAGTGAAGTTTTTGGGCATTTCAAAACCCTTAAAGCTATGGCTGAAAAAGAAACAGGTCTGCAAATAAAATGCCTGAGGTCAGATGGAGGGGGAGAGTACCTCTCAAATGAGTTTGCAAGGTTCCTGCAGGAGCATGGCATAAAGCAGCAATATTCATGCAGTTATACCCCACAACAAAATGGAATTGCAGAAAGGAAAAACAGGCATATTGGAGAGGTATCTCGTGCCATGCTCAATGAAAAAGACTTGCCAGATTTTTATTGGGCTGAAGCAGTTGCTACAGCAGTCTACATAATGAACAGGACTCCCACTGCAGCAATACATGGAATGACTCCAGAGGAGAGGTATACTGGTAGGAAACCAGATATTTCTCATTTGAAAATTTTTGGTTGCATTGCCTATGTACATGTGTCAGATGAGTTGAGATCCAAGTTGGATCCAAAAGCTGAGAAGTGCATCTTTATTGGTTACTCTCTGCAGCAAAAAGGGTATAGATGCTATAACCCTTCTACTCGTAAGTTTACAGTGAGCAGAGATGTTGTCTTTGATGAGATGAGTAGCTGGTATAAACCAGTAAATGTGATTGATGATGTAGATGCACAAAATGGTAATGCTGCACAGAATTCACAACAGCAATCACAAAATATTAGTGGACCTGGAGCGTCTTCTAGCAGTGGTTCACATTCTTCGCCATGGACAGGCAGATTGAGATCAGGAGAATCTTCTCAAAGCAATGCAGATAGTGGTATGTAGGTATCACGAAAAGGAAAAGAGAAGGTTGATCAGTCCATGTTTGATGTGAATGCAGGTCACTCTTATGTGGATGGTGAATCCAGTGGCTCAGAACAGAGCATTGATGATGAGTTGGGTATCCCTTCTATTGTTACACCTGGAGTAAGGAAGACCAGGGATGTTTTGAGAGCACCTGGGAGTGAACCTACTTTGCGCAGGTCTACGAGAGCTAGATATCCTGTGGATAGGCTGAAATATGATGGATTTACAGCCATTCACTATGCATATATGGTCAAAGTGATACAGGAACCAGAACCCACATCTTTTGAGCAAGCCATGGGAAAAGAAAAATGGGAGAAAGCCATGGATGAAGAAATGGATGCCTTGGAAGCAAACGCTACATGGGAGTTAGTACCTTTGCCTAAAGGTAAGAATGCAATTGGCTGTAAGTGGGTTTATAAGGTGAAGCACAATGCAGATGGTTCTGTGAACAGATACAAGGCAAGATTAGTAGTCAAGGGGTATGCACAAACATATGGCATTGACTATGAAGAAACATTCAGTCCAGTTGCAAGGATGGCAACAGTAAGAGCAGTCATTGCTATGGCTGCATCAAAGGGATGGTCTTTACATCAGATGGATGTAAAGAATGCCTTCTTGCATGGTGATTTGCAAGAAGAGGTCTATATGGAGCAGCCACCAGGTTATGTGCATGCTGTTCATCCTGAGTTTGTTTGCAGGTTGAAGAAAGCCTTGTATGGCTTGAAGCAAGCACCTAGAGCGTGGTCTGACAAGATAGGACAGTATCTTGTCACCATTGGCTTTCAGATTTCCAAGGCAGATTTCTCACTTTATGTGAGAAAAACAGAGAAAGGTATTATGCTGCTTGTCATTTATGTTGATGATTTGATTATGACAGGTGACAGTGATGAAGATATCCTTCATGTGAAAATGCTATTGAAGCAGAAGTTTGAGATGAAGGATTTGGGAGAGCTGCGTTATTTCTTGGGCATTGAGGTGATTAGATCACCAAGTGGGATACAGCTCTTGCAGAGGCAGTATGGATTGGACATATTGTCCAAATATGGGATGACAGGCTGTAAGCCTATTTCAGTTCCTTTGGAGCAGAATGTGAAGCTGAGCACAGATGCAGGTGAGCTTCTAGAAGACCCTACTATGTACAAACGCATAGTAGGAAGTTTGATTTATATGACTATTACCAGGCCAGATTTGAGCTATGCTGTTGGATTGGTAAGTCAGTTTATGCAGGCTCCAAGGAAACCACATTTGGATGCGGCTAGACGCATACTCAGGTATGTGAAGTCCACATTGCAGTATGGACTATTTTATGAGACTGGGGTTCAGATACAGTTGCATGGATACACTGATGCTGATTGGGCTGGTAGTATTTCTGATAGACGATCTACCAATGGATATGTGTTCTCTTTTGGGAGTGCTGCAGTCACTTGGAGCAGCAAGAAACAGCCTACAGTTGCCTTGTCGAGCACAGAGGCTGAGTACAGGGGTGCAGCAATGGCTGCATGTGAGGTAGCTTGGTTGCATAAGCTACTTTATGATATGCATCGGTCTACAGATGGGCCAGTTGTCATTTATTGTGACAACATGAGTAGTATACACTTGGCAAATAACCCAGTCTATCATGCTAGAACAAAGCACATTGAGGTGCATTATCACTATGTGCGAGAGAGGGTTTTACTAGGTCTTATTGATCTAGTTTATGTCAGCACAGAGGATCAGGTAGCTGACATATTCACGAAGGCATTGGGCGCAGAGAAGCTGCGCAAGTTCAGAGACCTGCTTGGTGTGCAGGAATTGGGATTGAGCTCGAGGGGGAGTGTTGAGATATCGAGCTCCACTCGTGATACGCCAGGGTGACCGTTGTGTATTTATGTCACCGACTTGTCAGTTGCAGATGCGGTTGGTACACCGCCCCTGAATAATAGCTACATGATAGCTATCCTTATCTACTCTAGTTCGTGGCTCAGTTAGTATGCCACCTTAGTTAGTGAGTTTGGTTTGAGACCCATATAGAGGGTTCTTCTATTTCTTTGTACTTGAGTTCTTTTGGCTTACACAACTAAGAAGAGGAAAACTGTTTTCAGCCTCCACCCTTGTGTGTCTTCCCCCATTGTGCAAGCAAGAAAGCTTCAAGCGAGACTCCTTCCTTCTCTCCCACAATCTTGACACATTTGTGTAGAAATATTGCTTGTGCTTGTAAACAGTGCATACAAGTTTAACTTGATGCAATTAGAATGTTTATTAAATTGAATCAAAAATCCTAATGTACTAAGTTTGAAACAACAGGATAAAAATGAAAGTGTACTAGACCTCTTCTAAGTCTAGTTGCAGATCCCTTTTCCAAGGGGGATTAGCTTTGTCATCTCAGAGAGTTTGGACCGATCCCGATGGTAAGAGGTTGTGTAGGGAGACCCTTGGGCAAGAGGAGTTAAGGGTGTCAAAATAGGGCTCTAGCTAGTAAACTCTTAGACTCCTAGGAATTGTCCAAACCCCTACACGACTCAAGATAGACTTCATGAGGCCCCAATACTAGTTAGGAGTGGAAATCTTGGAAAAATAATGAACTTCGTGCCATTCTTCCATATGGGTGGAAGTTGAAAACTTGTATAAGAAACTTTATTAAATAAAGAAGCTGTTTTCCAAAGTATTATTTTCATTGTTTGTATGTTGTGATTTAAATTAGTGAATGAGCACTATGATTGAAAGGACTAATTTAGGAAGTTGATTTTATATATATAACTTAAATGTGTTAGGCAAGTAGACAAATAAAACTATCCAATCGTCGAGGGAAGCAGGAGGGCGCAATTCCGCGCAATTCCTAATGAATCAGCCCTAAGGCAAGGTAGTCTCAGTAAGCCAAGAGCTTCTTTACAAATTTGATGCATTATAGTATATAAAATATTAACCCATAGAAGCAATTAGAACCTTGGACTCTAGATCATTTTAGAAAAATAGAGTGAGACTTTGCCTTGCAAGTAGAGGGGTTGATGTACGTATACTTTCCCTCATTTCTCACTCTTCTTGAACCAAGTGTGGTATGACTCATCGACTTCAGTTCAAGCAATCTAGCACAAGCAGTTGGCGAACACTAGTGAACCTAGATAGGTGACCTTAGTTTACCTAGAATCCAAAATTCTGGTTGATTCTTGTGGAAACAGCCAAGACCTTCCATTGTAAAGTGGACTCAAGAGAGTCTAGGCAACAAACCTCATGTTATTCGAAAGAGTATCAAGCACATCGCCTAGAAAATCATGTCGATGGATCACTAAATCGTCTCACTAAGGATATCTCAAGCAGACACATCACATATTTGGACTCTATAACCTATGCATCTATAAATGGCCAACACAGTCGAAACTATAGTATATTCAAAAATAGTTGTCGGTACCACTTACAGGTTTAGAACAAAGGCCAAAATGAACTCAAATGGAAAAAGTCATAATGGCAATGTCCTAAAGGGCTTATTTATAATATATACAATGTTCTTCCTATTCACCAGGTTTCACTACAATTGGAGACTGCAGCCTTGCCAGCCTCAAGAGCCTCCTACAATTATAGCCTAAGGTAACTCAAATAAGGTGAAAGAGCTTCTTACCCATTTCTTGCTTCCTTACTTTTATGCTCCAACACCTACCTTAGCCTTTAATTGAGCTCCGCATAGCTGTGGGATGGCTTTGATACCATAAAAATAGACAAGAGAGGAGAGAGGTGAAAAAACCAAGTGTGCACACATAAAGTAATAAAGACTTGAGCACACAAAGATAGGGCTAAAATCTTCTTCTTTCTTTCTTCTTTTTCCACACAAAGGGACTATTTACAACATCATAAAAGACTAATATGAAAGTCACTTATGTACACGCAGTCACTAAGTGTAAATCCGCTAAGAAAAGAACATGTAGTACCATAAATATGCCATAACCAAGGGTAGACTGCTAGAATTAGTCTAGCTGTAGAATCAGTTGGTGTATCCTCATGTCAATTACCTAACATACCAATGAAGAATATTTTACCATATCACCAAGATGCATAGTGGATTCCATCCCATGTAGAGCTTGACATCACAACAACATGTGCCTAGCCACCTACATTCACTATATAAAGATCCACATAGCTATACATTGCATGTGGCGGCAAGAACCTATCACTATCACTTTATTATTTATTCTTTTAGTGACAAATAGAATAAGGTAAGGCAAGTCACACAGTGTGATTATTGGAGTTCCTACCATATGGTCTCTTTCCTCTTGCTTAAACCTCCATAGCTCTTGCTCTCTTCTTACTTCTACTCATGCTTTTGCATTCCACTCATCTTTTGGAGTATCTCCTAGATATCCAAGATGCAAAAATGCATGCCCTTGCTTACTATCGAGGCCGAGCACATTACAGGCCATTGAGGCTTGTAAGGAGGACCTATGGTTAGGTCGTTTGGTTCTAGATCTTGGCATGATTATGACTCCTACACTGCATTTGGATTTAATAAGTGAAATTCACTTGGCATGTAATCTGGTCATCCATGCAAAGACAAAGCACAGTGAGGCGCATTATGACTTCATCAGAGAGGTGGTAGATGATAAGTCCATTGAGCTTGTCAAGATCCCTATAGATATGAATCCTATAGATCTAATCACTAAAAGTCTCCCAATAAAATGATATGCCTTTCTTACAAGGTTGATGAGTGTAGGATGAGATGATTTCTTTCCTCATCATGTTGTACTCTATATACATATTGTGCTTTTTTTCTTTTTTCTTCTACTCCTCACTGATATACATTCACCTTTAAGTGTTAAGGATTGCTTATGCCTAGCCACCTATATTTACTTATATACAGACCTGCACACTTGCACACTGCGGTAGGTGGTAGATGCCCATCATTCTCACTTTATTCTTTATTCTTTTAGTGATAAATATAATAAGGGAAGGTGGCTCACACATTGTGACTGTTGGAGTTTCCACATACCAGTCTCTCTCCTCTTACTTGAATCTCCATAGCCCTTGCTCTCTTCTTGCTTTCACATTTCACTCACCTTTTAGACTTTAATGAGTTCTCTTTTGTGATCAAAATGTTTACCTTTTTCTTGGTTTTATATAATTATATTTGGACTTATACTAGATGGATGTTAAGATGACTTTTCTATATGGAGACCTGCATGAGGACATTTATAAGCAATAGCCTAGTGTGCAAGTTGAGAAAAAGTCTCTATTAACTTAAGTGGGCACCTGGGGAATGGTATCATTAGTTTTATATTTTTATGCATTCATAGCCCTATCCTCATGGTGTTATGGTTCTGTGTCTCTACACAAAGAAGGCCCCTAATGGTAGCCTTATTATTCAACTACTCTATGCTAATGTTATATTGATTACTAGGAGTGCTCATTATGAACTAGATGCTTTGAAGATTCAACTCAAAAAGAGCATTGAGATGAAGGACAAGGAGTATGCTTCTCATATCCTTGGAATGTTTATTGCATGTAATTTCTCCAAGGGACTCCTCTACTTGTCAGAGAAGGAGTACGTTCGCAAGATCCTGGAGTGGTTCCATATACATGGTGGTAAGCCCATTAGTACCACTTTACCTTTCCATGTAAAGGTCACTCAGGTAGATTTTCTCTACTTAGATCATAAGAAGGCCAAGATAGCCAAGGTTTCATATGTATCTACAATGGATAGATTGATATATGCCATGATAGCCGCAATAGATCTAAAATAGCATTTGCAGTGGGGATTGTGGCTCGTTACATGGCGACAATAGTCAAAAATATTGGGATGCTATGAAGCATATCATTAGATACCTTAAGGACAATGTAGACTTGTGCATTTTCTATGGTGGTCAGGACACTAGAGTCATGGGTTACACTAACTTAGATTATATTGGACATGCAGATAGTAGGAAGTCCACCTTTGGTTATGTCTTTACCTTACTGGAGGTGTTGTTGCTTGGATGTCTAGGTTATAGAAATACATTGTCTTGTCTCCCACCAACGTTGAGTACATTGTAGCTAACTGAGGCTTGCAAGGAGACCCTATGGTTAGGTCATCTAATTCCAAAACTTGGTATTACTTCTATGATTCCTACCTTGCATTTAGATTCTATGAGTACCATCCACTTGGCATATAATCGAGTCTTTCATGAGAAGGTCAAGTACATTGAGGTGCATTATCACTTCATCAAAGAGGTGTTTGAGCACAAGCACATAGAGCTTTTCAAGATCTCTACAAATGAGAATCATGCTGATCTGCTCACTAAAAGTCTCCTAATGAAATATTATAGATGATGGGTATAGGATGGATTATGTCTTGTCTAGTTGTACTCATGTGTCTATATTTTATTTTTTTCTCCACACCCTAAGCACATTCTCCTTTAAATGGGAGGTTGTTAGGGATTAAAGGCCACTTGTGCCTAGCCACCTATATTTACCTTGTACTCAGTGTTGACAACCTATACACTTTAGGTGGTAGCTACCCATCATTGTCATCTTTATTCCTTATTCTTTGCTATGATAAAATAATAAAGGAAAGATATGTCAAATATTGTGATTGTTCGAGTTCCCACACATTGGTCTTGTTCTCTTGAGTTCAAACCTCCATAGCTCTTGCTCTTGCTTCCACTTGTACTCTTTTCTCTCTCACTCCCACTCACTCGTTCATGGAAAGCTTTGTACGTTTATGGACTTTGATTTTCAATACAAAATTATAAAAAGGGGTGAATCTCGAACATTCCATTTCTACTGCTGAATTGATTAATTTATAGTTGGCTTTGTTTATTCTCTTGTTAACACACATGTAATTATGATCACATTACTAACAAATATTTTTATTTATTTAATATATTAGCTTGAGCATTCATATGTTCTATTTTATGCTTATAGCTACCTAATATTACTAGTAGATGTATGCCATGAAACTACACTTAAAATAGTAGAAACTTGATGTACTTTATAGTGACGAACAATCATTTGCTTTGTAAATTCAAACAAATAAAAGCTAACATAAGGAATTACAAACTAAAGAAATTCAAATAGCTAGACCATTTTTTGAACAAGAGTTGAGAAACTAGAAAACATTGCTTTAAAATATGACAAAAAATTTAATAAATAATATTATAAACATAAACTTTAATATGAAAATTTTATGTGAGTATTCTCACTTTAATTGTTTTAGTGGTGGACTACATGTTATATTGAATATGCTTGAGATACAAATAAGTGACCATGAGATAACATATCTTTTGTTATCATTCAAAAGTAAGAAACATATACGAAAGCCAATTTTATGACATTCACGATATGCAAGTCTTTGACTATTTAAAAAGTAATATGTTTCTAGAAAAGCAATGTTTTGACATGAAATTTTATGAAATTATGAATTTGGCAATTCTACTTCCTCTAACTTGAAGATCAAGATCATTCTACTCGATTTGAGTACATCCATAAGCATAAGGTGAGATATCATATCAAGAAATTATGATGTTTCTAACTTATAGCTTCCATTAGGATAGTTCAATACTACACAACATATGCTAGATAACATACAAGGTAATATGATTTGACTATGAAATGATCTTTTAACTTTTCATTGATCTACTACATAGAAATATATGATGTATAAGTACGTATGTAACTATATGGATGGTAAACCATGGCTCTTGTCATGGGGAAGATTGTGTATTATTGTGTATTATTTTTCTCCATTTTGTATGCATTAATTTAACTTATATACTTTGCATTAGGTTTTATGAGAATCTATATCTATGTTTTGTGCGGTAGCTTCATCATATCTATCATTTCACAAGAATAGTATTAAAATATGGTCATTTGTGTTACAATTGATTAAAAGACTTGTTCTTCAAGGAAGGCACTAAAAGTAAAATGGTCAAATTCATCTTTTTACATGCTTAAAAGCTATTCCTTTGAAAACATATTTCTTTTCAAACATTTTAAGACTTGCACATCCTAAATATCATAAAAGCATTTTCATATTTGTGAAACAAAAATAATTGAAATATATTATCTCATTGTTAACTTATTTGTAGCATGTTTCAACATAACCTACAATCCACTACTAAAATGTCAAGGCAAGAATAATTGAATAAATTTTTCATATTTAAAAATATACTAGTTGGCCTAGTTGGCTTTGCTGGCTAGGCCCATCAACTGTGAACTCCATGATTAGCAACATTGTGAATCTCATGAGGCTACACCTTGCTTGCTTCACATTTATGTCAACAAAGGGATGTTCTCAAAAATAGAAAACCTAGACACATGCAACATATGGCACACTCCACAAATAATGCTACATTGTTTAAAGATACTTAAGTACGTACACAAATGATAATATACTAAGTAAATTTTTATGTGAGTCAAACAATTCATAATTTCTATATCATTTTCATAAACATTTAAACAATGCATCCTTTAGTGTCACTCTATTGCCCCCTCATTGTCAAGTAAGCTTTTTGCAAAAATGCTTCATTATGATTATGTGCATGCCTCAATAGCTTTATGTTTTCAAGGTAGTGAAAATTCTTCCCTTTGCTTGCAACACATGAAGGGGGTGTGACTCCCATCATAGTCTATATACATGCGTAAGGTAGATATATAAGATTTAGCCCGTACATGCAACTACATGCATCCACAACCTCCTTTATCCCATGAGGACCAATATTAGTCCTTTAAGGAATATTGAACATGTCCTTTCCCTATCAACAAAATTATGGGATTAACACATTTGTAGGTATTTGGAATTGCACACGTGTATCATGCTCTCATATGTGTACATGCTAACATGCTACATCAACACTCATGCATTGACAAAATATCTCACATACTTTTGAAAGTTGAGATGGAAAAGGACTTTGTGCTAACTCAACTAACATGCTTACCTTGTCCAAGTCTCTTAAATCCTATCCATAATATGTCAATAGGCATCCTCAAGTAGTAGAACCAAAAACTTGATATTGTCAAAGAAGGCCAACGGACTTTGGATATTCACTATTACCACTACAATTCTTTATCACTAATACCATTCTTTGGATATTTACAATACCGATAGACTTTGGATATTCACTAACACCATTGCAATTCTTTATCACTAACATATGTGAAAGTGCTAGACTTTATACCATTACGATTCTTTATGAGTAGTACATTTCAAGGTGCCTAGACTTATACCATTATGATTCTTTGTCACTAGTAATAGAATTATAGTTGTTTGGAATGGGCCTTTACTTTCACACAGTCACATGTAATATGCATATGAATGTATGCATTACCTAGAGCCTCTTGTGTTTGGAAGATGCTAGTAGCAAGCATGATAAAGGACGATAGGTTTAGATTCACTTGATGAGAAATTAGGGGCTCTTATTTTTTAGTTACTCTCAAGAGATCAACATTTTGATGGGCAATAATACTTAGATAGTGGATAACTAAAAGCAAAGTAAGTGGCTTTCTTTGGAAAGACTAGAGTATCTAGGATGCATTGACATGCAATCATGTAAAGGTCAAATTAAAACAATCAGAATTAAAAATTATGGAGGTATGTAAAAGGATGATTGAGAGATTGAAGTGGAGTGGTGATGAGTTGGGATATAGAGATTGTTCATTGTCATAGTATTATGTGGTAGTAGATTATAGCCTTCAAGCAACTACATCCATTAGTGATAAAGGCATCGATAGGATGGAGAGACATGTGGGACCCTGGCACATTAGAGATAATGCAAGTGAATAGGCTAATTGATAGATATCAAACTAAGTTTGGAGAAAGTGGATTGGTTGTAGGAAGTTCTTGCAATAAAGAAGGAGAGGTGACCCAAAATCATTACATTGGATTCAAGGGAGGCACTTAGATGGTGGGTTTTTGAGAAGGGATTACCAACCAACTATCTAAAGAGGAGGAAAGACTTCTTTGTGTATGAAGGCTCTATTGAATGCTAAAATGACTATATTTTTAGCTAGTTTTTGTTGGATTTTTGGGTGGTTTTTGTTTGATTTTATAGTTGATTGATTGGTTTTTGGAAGGTTTGGAAGTGCTTTGAAGTGTTTTGGAATGGATTGAGTAGTCTTGAGGAGCTCATGATGCTTTTTAGTTGAGTTATGATGTTTTGATTGGTTCTGTGGTGTGTCTATTTGGTTCTAATGGGTCAATTTTAATATGTTTTCTTTGTATTTGAGAGGTTATGATCGTGAATGAGTGGCTTGAAGAATGATTGAGAGTGTGTTAGATGGTTTTTGGTGATTTGAGTTGGTTTTGATTTGAGCTATATTGTTTCGATACCTTCTATAGACCTTCTGTAGTGTACATCCCAGGGACTATTCCCTACCCCTACCCTCAAATGCAAATAGTATTGTAGTACAATGCACTGAATCCATAATGGTCACAGACATCAATGCCTCAAATGATAGTACAACAATGGCCTCCAATAGTTTCCCCAATGGCAACTCAATAAGAATAGTGGAACCCTACCAACTAGAACCAGCAACAACCAATAGTCTTAATAGGAGATCTAAATCAGAATCAAAATAGAAGACCCCTTGGACCAACCCAACCAGTCTATGCAGTTATTACAAAGACTTTTCAAAACCCTACTATGAGTACTCTAGAAGGAGAAAGTTTGAAGGACTATTTGTCCAATTCAACTTGTATAAGTATCAAGAAAGAGCTGGGATGTGATTATAGAACAGTTGTAGACACTGAAAGTGAATACCACTAGTATATCCAATACTACAGGAGGCAGAAGATATGTGATGCAATCAAATACATGGTGCAAAAAGTTCCATTAAGTGGGACATTTAGCCACTTAATGTACCTAAAAGCTAAAGATCCCTGGAGCCTTCTATTCATACTGCCTAAGAAAGAACCACACAGAGGTTATCTGCTCTCAAAAGGAGATGTATGAAAGAAGAAAAAAATATGAGGAAGCAAGGTTCAACCTGCTTTTAGAATCTATGATGACAACCCATCATATTGGCCCAAAACCTATAGAGTTTGGTCCTACTTTTTGTCCAAGGAGGATCCTTGGCCAAAGTTATAGAGGAAGATAGGACAAAGATAAGAAGTGGAATGCTACAGATGAGGAGAGAAGGCTCACATCTCCCCAAATTTCCCAAATTCTAGAATATACATGTATTACAAGACCCTTTGTAGCTGATGCAAAAAGGAGAAGGCCATACTACTAAAGATTGTCCTAGTCCATCCCCCCGTCTCAAGGCTACCATCTCAAGGCTAATGCCACAAATAACCAACACAAGAATTAAGAACTTGCCTCCAATTTGGTAGAATTGGAGTTAGCTATAGTTACACGTGCCAAGAAAAGAGAACCAATAGTTCCAAAAGAGAATGTTCCACCTATAAAAGTTTTCAAGTTCAAGCTTGCAACAAAGCCACAAAGCAGTATAGGATAGAACAATACAATGCACGAAAGCCCAGTGCCACAAAAGGTTACAAAGACATTCTAGGACGCAAAACCAGAGGACCACGATACAAAAGAAATGAATGCACCTCCAGTGATAGACAAAGTGGTGATACAGCTCTTACTTGAAGAAAGGGGAAGAATGAAAGTGGGTATTGGGCCCCATTCCCTAGCCAGTTGGAAAATCCCATGGACCCTATGAAGGAGTATGACTTGGTGAAGGACTTGGATATCTTTCACTCTAATTTGACATTCTAACAACTGTTGGTGCAATCTCCCAGCTACTACTATTGCAAAAAGAGATTCAAAAGCATTCTCATGCAAAGACATGGCCTAAGGATTGCCAATCGTACAACTATTACCTAAAACAATAAGACCCCAAAGCATGTGAAAAAAGTGGTGGTGGCTAATGCATTCCTAGATCTTGACACTCTCCAGAGACTGGCATCTGGATAGAAGGCTGCTTCATTGCAAGCGCATTGATAGATGGAAGATCTTTAGTGAATATCATGACAAATGTGATGATGAAAGATCCAGGCATGCAACCCACTTAGTGGCTCATCAAACTGGCTGATCACAAGCCTTTAGGCATCCTTTCTTACAACAAGAACACAATTGTAGGATGAGTGTTAATGGTATTTTCAAAATTCTATAGAAAGCGCAAGTGTCAGCAATGGACATCACCACATTATCATGGATGTATTACTTTGTGAGAGTCATGCTCACTTTCATGCACATTATATCTATCCCTCTCAATTATATTTGTCACACCTGCAACTGCTGCATGGATTGCGCACATGTATTTGTAATTAGAATATCTTAGCCTTGGTCTAATTAGGCTAAGGTTGAAGCATGCAATGATTATTGACCGGCCTAGGGCCCATAAAGTGGGTAGGATGCCCAAGAGAGGATGCAAACCCTAAATGCAAAATGCAAAAGGGGCACAAACCCTAACCCTAATCCTAATTCTTGGCCTATGTAAGGGTGGGAGGTCTCGGTTGTATTCACCCTTTAGGCACATCCATGATACGAAAACTCTACCAGTATGACTACTCAAGCTTTCTATTCTAACTTTCCATTCTATCATATTGCTTCCATTGTGTTGAGAGTAACTGAGAGGGAGAGAGTGAAAGGTGTGTTGAGCAAGGTACTAAATTGAGGGAAGGTTAATCTCTTTCACATTTTCTTGCTTTTCTTGTCTTCTCTACTAGCTCTTTAACTTGTTGGTGTGCTTGGTTGTGGATGCGAAAGAGTGATGACATTGGATCGTATTGATCGTGATTGTGGAATCATCTTCGAGCCTCCAAGTCATCAAACACAAGAAGGTAAGTTAGGTGAGTTCACTATAACTCGAGCTACTCTTGTGTTCTTGCATTCTTGGGTTGGAGAGGAGGATGCTTGGTTAGTTAGAGTGGAGTGTTGAGAGACAAGGTGAGAGATTATCACCGAAGTAAGTTGTAGTCTTCTGAAACAATAGAAGTTTGTCCAAAGTCCTAATTGTTGGTGTGTTAGGCTCAACATTTTGGTTCCATTGCCGGGATCTAGGACGGTACAATTGCCAAGATTCTCACACTCCTACTATGTGGAATAATAGGAGGCTTGTGCATGGGCATGGATAGGATTGATGGGGTTCTGATCGTCCGCGTTTGTGGCTAGCATTCTGAAACCCATGCGGCTAGGTTAGGAAACCAAATTGAAAGGAACCGGTTCATTGGATTGAGATTATGAAGATAGCCATTGTTAGGGTAGGAAAAAACACAAAACACAAACTTTTAAAAAAACACACAAAAACTCAAAGATCAAATCTCAAACACAAAATGCAAAGTCGTACTTTCCTTGTTGGATTTCTTGTGTGGCAAGGTTGCGCATATGCTATTAATTTTTGTGTCTTCTTGGAAAGCTTACAGTTCATCTAATGGTGGAAGAAGTATTAGAAGAAGGTAGAAGAGAAGGGGTGAAGGGAGAAGAGATAGGAGAAGACGAAGAAGAGATAGAGGTACCATTACTTCAATCATACACCCTACCCACTCATCCCTCACTCACACTCACTCATTCTCTTATACTCAACCCTCACTCATACCCACTCACTCATCCTCATTCACACTCACTCACTCACACTTATACCTATACTCACTCACTCATACCTATCTCACTCATACTCTCACTCTCTCATCCTTTCCCACTCATTCCTCACTCACACACTCATTCTCTCATACTCATCCCTCACTCATACCCACTCACTCATCCTCATTCACATAATCACTCAAACTCATACCTATACTCACTCACTCATACCCATAACACTCACATCTCACTTATCTTTCACTCACACTCACACTTCACTTATCCCTCACTCATACTCACTCACTCACACTCCCACTTACACACACAAAATGCCTCAAGGCTCACTCATACTTTTCTTACTCACATTCTAAATTTGAACCCCTTGCTTTAAGTATTTGCATCAAAGTGTCGTTCTTACTTGCCATAATGTTAGCATGACATGGTTCTGATACTTTGAGGAATTGCTTGCACCCATGCACGTTGCATTGGAAAGGAAAGCTTGATTTTGCACACCTCACTCTTGTGAGTTTTTGAATGAAAGTGTTGCAAGGTGTCTTGATAACTTGTAGGTTTTGAAGTCAAGAATTTGAAGTAAATATATTAATGACTTAAGAACTCAACAAGGAGCTTGTTAAACTAAGTAACCACCTTGTCATATTGCAATGACCTGGCATACATTGCACATAGCACCTAGGCAACCTTGGCAACACACATTGGGCTGACATTATCTTAGGTCATTTAAGATCATAGTGCACAACCACAATAGCCACTTTCACATCTACATATAGGACACGCTACAAGTCATTAGGGAGGAAATCATCCAACCAAGCTGCCATCATCATATGCACCATTCCAATCATTGTGAGGGCCCGATGAGTAAAATATTATTAATCAAGATACCACAAGTCCAAAGCCCCCTTTGAATAATTTTGAACCCCATTCAAATAAAGTGCCAAGACCACAGCAATTGAGAGGAGAAGCCAACCACTGAGCCCATAATTTCACCACTTGCACTTAGTGCAAGATCATAAGACCAATTGACCAAGGAGAGACAAATTTGAAGGATAGGAACTCCAATAAATGAAGCTGCAAAATCCAAGAAGAATTAACAAGCCTAGAGAGTTGAACAAGAACACCCACACCAAGAACCACACAAGACCATTGCAAGAAAAGTTGAAGAGTTTGTCATTTGGCTATTAAGAGCCTTACACTTCATTGGCATGCCTCCTCGGGGGGGCGGGGGGGAGGGGGGTCATTCATGAATATATATATATATAATGTGAGTTCAAAATAAGGGGTTTTTAAAACACCATTTTTATACATTATTTACATACAGAAGGGTATCATATAAAGGGATTACTTACAGATTGAATAGAAAAGGTTTGTGTTTTATTCAAGAAAAATTCACAAATTAGGATATTTATAAATAGGCCATGAACGCACATTATATAGAGAATATATATATAGTGAACCCCCCGAGCGTGCCTCATAAAGGACTTGACCTTAGGTGTCGAAGTCCTTAAAGCTAATGAGTCAACAAAAACAAGCAAACATTCCCATCCATCTATCCATTCACATGTTGCCAGAGCTAGCAACACAAGAGCCTAGGCCATAGCTAGCAGATCGGATGGTGATAGATAAATTTCCAAGGGTTGACCTTAGATGCATTGAGTGCAGCATCACTCACAAGTATCATAATTGTCCAACATGCAAGGTTTCATGTAGTACCCTAACCATGTCTACCATGCCTAATATCCAAAAGATCCAAGCCACAAACACTGAACCAAAAGATGAAGAGTTAATTCCTCTTACATATCTTAGGGTCAAACTAACTACCAAGCGAGAGCTCATCATTGATGCTCTCATAGACGAAGGTTCAAATTACAACATCTTTACCTATGAGGTATGGACTAAGGGCGGGAAAACCTAAACTCATCATGACCAATACAACTATCAAGCCGTATGGAGGATTAGCCTATTTCCTCTTAGGACCATGAAAAATTCTCTTGACTATTGAGACTGAAAGCATGCCCATAATGTTTTATGTGCTTCCAAATCGAGAAGATATGGAAAAGGAAGTCTTGCTTGGAATACCTTTCAAGCGTGCAACCACATGCATTGTGGACTATGAAGCACATCGTATACACCTAAGCTTACCTGACATGGAGATAGTCACTATTTTTAGCAAAGAGGACCTTGTCTCTTCTCTAGAGAAGGGCAAGAAGCTTGTCTCAGAGTCAAATCAAATTCCTAGAGAGGAAAACCATAGAGTTCTTAATGAACTAATCAAGGCACACAAGAACAAGAGAGAACCACTTAGTAAGAACCCTCCTAGAACCAAACAAAAAATCACAGCTACTAGAAACACTACCACAGCTTCTCAAGCTATTGGGAATAGAATTGCATCTAGAAGGGGAAAGATATTTAGGGCAAGTAATCAGAAGCATCGATGGAGAGCTAGCATAAGGCCATGATGGGTGTCCAAAGCGTTGCTCCATGCTCAAGGTTTTTATGCAAGAAATTGTTGGATTTGGTTACCAAAACCACCCGCAAAGCCACCTCTAGTGACCATAGACCAAGTCCCATCTAAATCCAAGAGAAAGCAAAAGACACCCACACATAGATCTTGGTTATGGACTAAGACATTTGAGGAGACAACACCAAATAATTTGGTGTGACTAATGAGCTAGTTCCTATGACACTTGATCCCATAATTCCAAAAGAACAACCACTTGAAGTTGTTGCTAATCCACACTAGGAACTAGT
This sequence comes from Lygodium microphyllum, assembly GCF_053477565.2. NCBI lineage: Eukaryota > Viridiplantae > Streptophyta > Polypodiopsida > Schizaeales > Lygodiaceae > Lygodium > Lygodium microphyllum. The sequence continues at coordinate 33,009,883 of NC_141149.1, forward strand.
AGTGTCTAAAAGGTCATCAAGCATGGAGGAAAAGCTAGAGCCAAAGCGGCCACTTCCATGTGAGGTTTCTCCAACTGAAACAAAAAGTCCAAGGATAGATGAGATAAAGCCCTCAAGTGTTGATAAGCAGCAACCCCAGGTTGTTGCTAGTTCTTCAAAACAACCAAAGTCTCCTTGAAACCAAGAACCTTTATCACCCAAACCAAAGTAGTTGGAGAGTACCCTGACCCCTACCAGCAAGTAAAGGCTATGGATAAGGTCAAGGAATGGATAAAGGAAGCACATGATCACTTGCGAGATGCTAAACCCATCATTGAGGATGAGATCAATGAACTCTAAACCATGAGCCCACCAGTCTCTCCCACATACTTGAGAGAAGGAGAGGTAGCATCACCACATGCACAGCCACATAGGCAAAGCATGGAGGCCATGAATAGATTGGCTACCCAAGGGAATTGGTAGGAATCCCATGAAGCATAGGAGGGAAAGACAGTTGGCAATTTGCTAACCACACTAATATTAACTCATGTGACATTGTTACTAGGAGAATTGATTAGGCAAAACCCCGCACTATGGCAAGAGTTGAAATGATGGGTAGAACAAATTGAGCTATACAACTTGCATGATCATGACACCATGACACATATACCAAGCCTAAAAATAAATCTAATGTCTAAGTCTTCACAAGTGAATGCCTTTTGGGAAGGCACTAAGATGCATGCAGTCTTATCTACCGTTTCCCTAGGAGATGCTATGCAAAAGGGGATAGTAAACGCATGAGTAGAAGTTAGTATACTTAGCCATGTAGTCTTGCAAGCTTGGAAAAACCCAACAATAGAAACTACATGGTTCAATGTCACTCTAGTGAATGGAATGAAGATTAGACATTTTGGATTCCTAAAGGATTGGCCTTTGAAGATAGCAAGAATCCAATTATCCATGAACTTCATAGTCATGAAGGGAGTGGATTATGATATCCTACTATAGGTAGACCTTGGATGAGAAATGCTGGAGTGATGGAGGATTGGGATAATGGCATCATATTCTTAGACAATAGATTCAAAGTAGTTCGAGTAGAGATGGACACTTGGAAAACCTCATCAGTGGACCTAGATGCCATCTCTACCATGCTAAAGAGTGATTCAAAGGCTAGAAGCAAGTATGGACCTTTAACAAAGTACATTCCTTGTCCTAAGGATGAGTGGTACTGGACACATATATTGGCAACCATTGATCTCCCATTCTCGAAGGATGATGATGAATATAGGCAAGTTGTAAACTCAGCTATAACAAATCCAACAACACCATAACTTCTAACCTATCCACAGTGCTCTTGTGCATGATGGCCAAGAGTTCCATCAACCAACCAACACCAATCACTTATCATGTCCCAACTAACAAATTGGAACTCCAAGAAAATCCTTGAGTACATGTCAAGTGAGCTGGGTGGCAACCCAATTTTGGAAGCCTAAAGCCCCTCAAGGATCTCATGGAAAGCAAGGAGTGGTGATGTGACTAAGGTGCACAACTTGAACCTTTCATACAATTGGACTCTCATGACAAGTGAGAAAAAGTTTGAGAATAGGAACCTTGAAAATGATGCTCAATCTGAGTATGAGATTTTTTAGGATGAGTACAAAGACTGTGGCCCCATCAGTGAGGGAAGCAAAGAGCAAATAGAGACCATAGAATATGACATGGATGGAAGAGTGATTGAGCAAATTAGAGCAGACATTAAACCTTGAGAGGTCAACACGTTTAGAATGAACAAAGGAGTTGCCAAGGTAGATTGTGATTGAGCTTAGCTAGAATTCCTAGAGGTGGTAGATTATGAGCAAACTAGATTAGTTTAGCCTTGCTCCACACCATTATTTGGAGTAGAGTTAGCCTTAGAGCTACGACCAACTTGGGAGACATCCTCTTCTAGTGAGAGGATTGTGAGTGCAACTCTGAGTCAAAGTTGAGCTCTTATAGTGACCCTGAAATACCTCAACCACCACCTGAGACTAAGCACACCAAGGTGGACCTCCCAGTCCACTTAAGGCACAAGAGGCTAAAGGACATCAGAGGAAAATAGTCAAAGTCTTCGGAAGCTAAATGACAAAAGAAACCCCAAAACATGCACTTCACAAAGTTGAAGAAGGGTGATTGAATAGTGGTGTTAGTAGGAGCCAAGCGGAAAGGGCAGGTAAGTGAACCCATTAAAGGACCATCCAAAGTTAAGGAAGTCAACTTGGTGAGGGAAGAGGATATGCCTCAACCTATGTGCATAGCAAACAACCCAACTAAGAAGGAGGAGAATGATCTCATAAATATCTTAAGGAAATTCTCTGACTTGTTTGCACAGTCCTTAGATGAGCTAAAAGGAATAGATTCAATTATCGTGACTCATAACATTCATGTGACCCCTAATACAGTACTAATGAAGCAACAACCATATGCGATGAATTCTAAGCACACACATGCAATGAAAGAAGAGATTAATTAGCTACTTAAGGCATGATTCGTTTAAGAGATAGAGCACATGGACTCGGTATCACCCATAGTAGTAGTTAGGAAAAAGAATGGAAATATTCAAGCATGCATGAACTATAAGAAGGTTAGCACAGCTACCTACAAAGAGAGACAACTATCTCTTACCATACACTAAGCACATGCTAGAGAGAGTGGCAAGAAAGGAAGGCTATAGTTTTTTGGATGGCTTCTCCAGCTATAACCAAGTTCAAGTCCATTTGAATGATAGACACAAGAAAATGGCATTCACCACCAAATGGGGGGGTTTTGCCTACATAATCATGCCATTTGGGCTGCCTTGCTACCTTCCAACACCTCATGTGTGCCATCTTCAAGGACATGCTTAGAAAATGGTTGAAAGTATTCATCGATGACTTGTTTGTCCACACCAACTGGAAAGAGCACTTAGAAAATCTATGAATAGTCTTTGAACAATGTAGCCAATATAATCTCTCATTGAACCCCTTAAAGTGCCAATTTTTGGTGAAGCATGGGTGTATTTAAAAGCATATTGTGTCGAGGAATGGGATAGCCACAGACTTCTCTAAAGTTAGGGTAATTGTAGACCTTTACTCTCTAACCAACTTCAAGGGAGTTCAATGCTTCTTAGGCCACATAGGGTACTACCAACAGTTTGTTCTGAACTATGCATTAATTGTTAGACCTTTGTACAAGTTGTTGATAGTATTTTAGTGGATCAAAGAATGTCAACAAGCCATGAAAGTCTTAAACATGCTCTAACTTCGACCCCTGTCTTAAGAGCCCTAAATTGGTCCATTACCTTCCATATGCACATTGATGCATCAAAGTTTGTTGTGGGGGCAGTGTTATGCCAACCTCTTGAGCATAACCTTGATTATCTAGTGAGTTTTGCTAGTAGTCAACTCACTGATATGGAAATGAACTATTTCACAATAGAGAGAGAAGGGTTAGCCATAGTGTTTGCCATAAATAAATTTAGATACTATCTTCTAGTGACACCTTTTACCTTTTTTATGGACCATCAAGCATTGCTCTATCTTGTGAACAAGCCATGCACAACAGGATGCATTGCTTGATGGTTGCTTCTACTTTTGGAATTTTACTTCTCTATGATAGTACGCAAAGGCAAACAATACTATATGGCTAATCACATGTCCTGCATACCCACAAGGGAAGTGGCTAGATAGGGCATCATTGATGACCTACTAGATGCACATCTTTTTAAAATGTCCAATGAATGAGAATTTTTTAGAGGAGACCTCACATTGTATTGGGTGGATGATATAGTCCACATCCTAGAGAATGGATTGCTTGGACAACTCATAGAAGGAGCTAGATTAATGTGAGGTGCCTCCTCCAACAGACTCGGACGAGTTCTCTTAGTAGTCAATTGAAATTCATATCCATGCACATCACCACCCCGTCTCCGCATGGGAATCCTTGGATTTAGTTGAACATGGGAATCTCAATTCTACTTCACAGGGGAAGCATGAACAAGTCACCCCTAATAGCAATTTAATGCCCATTTAAGAAAGACCACTTTGTAATCAATCAAAGACAGGAGTGAGGTTAACACTGCACTTGGTTCAAAGAGAGTGAGAGACAGAGGAGAGTGTAACTTGATCCCCCTATCCATAAGGTAAAATCTCAGCTCTAGTCCCCTAAAACGGTGTTAGAGCTAGTAACTAATCCTACCGATATTGGGAGGGTCACGATTTAATCAACTCTATCTAGTGTCACAAAGTTAGGTGACTTATTGGGTCCACCCAACCATAGGCATCCAATCGCCAGGATCAAAGCCTCCCACTTTCCTCGATGGGGTTTGCTTAGTTTTCTAATTAGCAAAGCATACTACCACACTATTTGGACATATAAAATCAGCTTCCTTTTATTACTTTGTTAAACTGGGTTTGTTAAACTCAATCTTTAGCACATAACAAACAATTCAAAAAATCAGATACTATATTTCATAATAATATCCAAAATCATCACTCTCCAAAGTGGTACAAAATTGTCTTTCCGCCGCAGAAAGACACCGTCCAGAACCTTCCAATCCCTCAGGATTGGGTTGTATGTGATCGTGTAAAAAGATGCAGGATCTAGAGCATGGCAGATGCTATGGTGGATGGAATATGAAGATTAAGATCATGATGACATAGACAAAGATGACCTATTACACAAGTGAATTAGGTTCCAAGATGGAAGCTTGGACTCATAAACACAATCTTGTGTATAAGACTAACAATGAACAAGATACTAACTAAAATGGAAAAGCATCATGATATTGCATTCATCATATATTAAAGTGACAAGCAAGTACAATGCTTTATAGGAAAGTCTAGGCAGCACATCCTCCTATTGTGCTTATGGGATTCTTGTCTTGAGCCCTTACTGCTCCATCTAAAGAGATTGAAGTAGGTGTGATTGCAAAAATCTCAACAGATTACACTCCATCCACGGTCAATAGGGAATTTACTGGCTCAGAGCCCCTCTGAGCTTCCCTGAGCCTCCGGATCCGTCCTACATAACATGGGCACTTACCACTCGGCCCTTTGCCCTCTCAGGTGCTCGAGTGATCAAAAAGTAAAAACACATATCTCCATTGGGAGCATAGGACCCCCACCCACATGTGAGTTATTCCACACTCTGAAAGTGTTAAGGAGCATTGGGTTGGGGATCTCAATGTCTCGAATCACTACAATCCACAACTCATCCGGCTGTGCAAGCCCGAAAGCATAAGAAACATAATTCATCATTCACAAATCCAAAAGCAGTCATAACCATAAAACAATTTTAACACACTTGTATACGATGCATAGAATCTATACTCTTTGTCAGTTTTTGTGTTCCTTCCTAAAAAGCAATTGATAATACTAACATGCTTTTATAAGTTTAAGTTCTAACTAATTGTGATCCTTTTCTTATGTACCAACCTGATTATCTCCGTTCGACCATCCATCGTGATTATGGTTTATGGCTGCAACCACAGTTTGTTGTGGGAAAACGAGTCCTTCGGGTTGAATGGGTTCAAGGTTAACTTCCACTTGTGCTTCAATATCGAATTGAGTTCCCTTAGCAATGGCCACTTCTTCGTGTTGGGGAGCTCTTTGAGCGTGACCTCGCTCAGCATCTCGACATCTCTTGGGAGCCATGGAAAAAACTGATGGATTCGAGCAGTGCTCTCACATAGGTGCGAAGAGAGAGAGAGAGAGAGAGAGGTTTGGCTAGTTGCAGCAGAGATTCGTCACGTCAACCAGCAAAGAGACTTCTGCACGGGTCGTTGTTGTGTCTATGTGTAACCGTCGGGGGGGTTGGGGTAAAGAGAGGACATTTGATTTTTAGCTTTTTTAATGACATCATCGATGATAAAGAGAGAAAGCTTTCTTTTAGCATTTTTGACAACGTCATTGATGACGTTAAGGAGCGGCTCCATTTTCGTAGTGAGAGGATACCAATTTAATGAATATATGGGCAAGTACCACATGTCTCATCATCAGGGGGCATCACCCCAAGGCTCATGACCAAGGCGGCGACCAAGGCATAGACCTTGGCATACTTGGCAATGGGCTACAAAGGCTTTTTCAGCGCCATTGGTTACGCATGAGAAGCTCCCACTAGCTTCTTGTAGGAAAATCTTCTCAAGAGGTCACCCATCCCGACAGTGTCATTTGCACTTAACTACCAAGTGACTATCCACTAGGCTAGTTCTTTTTGTTTTTCTATACTACAAACATAATCTTAATAAGCTAGTCTTGGGAGGGTCTCCCAAGTTTTTCTTCCGTGAATTGGCATATAATACCTCATTAATAATAACAATTATCTTCATAATGAGAGTCAGTTTCATAATTAGAGTTAATTTTTCTCGTTCTATTTTCAACCGCTTATCTTCATAGGAAATTGAATTTAAGGATAAGCTTCCTCCCTTGTTCTTGCTAGTTATGTTGCTTGAGTCATGAAATACATTCTAGACTACTATGTGTGCAAAGATGCCTACTGATGGGCTGAAATTGTAGGATGTAGATGGTGCTTTCTTGAGTGAAGAGGTTAATAGAAACCTCATGGAAGCTTATCCATGGGAATCTTGTTCTGACACGAGGTTCCAAGTTTGGCACACTTTATTACTTACTTGTATATGTGTCTATCGACCATGTTTTGGTAGTGGTTGTAGTACTATATGTATTATTATCGCATCGCCACCTTGGATACATGTCATTAAAGGGAAAGAAAATGCTTACCTGTTTACAGTATTTTTTTCCCCTTAACTATAAGTATTTTGATCCTTGTGATCATTGTCTTTATAGCAGGTAAACTCATAATTCGCATAAGAAGTCTAGCATTACGTGCATGGGTGAGCCTCTTGCTCTTGTTCATTTTGATGTTTGTAGACCTATGCCCTACAAGTCTTTAGGTGGCATGAAGTATTTCATTACTATCATTGATGATTACTCGCATAAGGTCTAGGCCTATCCCATAAAGCATACATCAAAGGTCTTGGCTATATTTCAGCATTGGCTTACTTTTGTTTAGAACTAGTCTAGGTAGATGCTGAAATGCCTACGATCTAACAATGGGGGTGAGTATGCATCTAAAGGCTTTGAGCAATTTTGGATGAGAGGGGGTATTAAGTGTCAATTGACCACCCCATATACCCCACCCCAAAATGTTATAAGTGAGTACATGAATAGGACAATCCAAGACTGAGTTCGTAGTATGCTTAGAGAGATAAGCTTACCACAATACTTTTGAGCTAAGGAAGTTACTACAATTGTACACTTGATTAATCAATCTCCATGCATATGGAACCACTCAAGGACCTTATGAATGTACTCCTTTTGTGACAAGTAGAGGAATCTTTTAGAGCAATTGTATATAATATGTATAACAACTATATGAGAGGCATGTCTTATGTTCTTCATCTTGAAGCTATTCTTAATCCCAGTCTTTAAAGTATCCAGTTGAGTATGAGCACTTCCAGTAATCAACATATCATTAATATATAGCACGAAAATGATAAGGCCACCATGATAGGCCTTCTTTGTATTAAAACACTAATCCATATCACTACAGGAGTAACCCTATGAATGCATAAAGGCATCAAACTTATGATACCATTCCCTATGTACTGAAGTCCATAAAGACTCTTTCTTAATTTTCATAGTAAGTGTTCCTTGCCCTTTTTCTCAAAGCCCTTAGGCTACTACATATAGATATTCTCTTGCAAGTTTCCATGATTTTTACATCCATTTAGTACAATTCTGTTTATGCAACCAAGGTCAATACCAAGTGTAGGGTAGTTATTTTAACCACAAGAGAGAATATTTCATCAAAGTCAACTCCCTTTTCTCGCTTAAAATCCCTAGCAATGAAACTAGCCTTATATGTTAACTTATGGCGACCAAATATACTCTCCAACTTGTATACTCACTTGCATGGCAAGGCATTCTTTCCATCAAGGAAAGGAAACTAAGCCACATGTATGATTCTTTTTCAGCAAATCAAACTTAGTGTCAAGACTAAAAATGGGCCCACCACTGGCTCTATCAACTCTAGTCGTGGGCTCTAGACACAGCAAACAACCTTGCACAGCCTCACGGCCATGGACTCTTCTAACTATCGCATTTGTAGGTAAATTTTTTGAATCATGATCCAACGAATTGCCCTTCTCAACTCCAAGAAAAGGGAGCTTCCCACAGTTAGGTGACTACTTCACCTCGATACGCACATACAAAAGGCGTCCCCCAGCTAATTGTTGTGGCCCTTATGACTCACCAAGTACATCATCTACAACATATAGAAAAATTAGGCATAGTCCTCTCTTAATACTATATGATCCAGGAGATATTTATATCCTCACACAATCTTTCCCCAAAGAACCTGCGCTATCCTCCTATAGCTAGGAGTCTCTTTCTCCAAACATGGGTCAATGGTTTAGCAGAAAAGTGCTACACATCTAGGAGATTTGCTCTAGTATCATGCTTTACACAAAATTATTAAGCCATATTGTGCTCAAAAAATTTCAACAAAAAACCAAAGTGATGTGCAAAATCATTCTTTACATGCTTTAATCTAATGTAATGTAGCATTGCCACTGATAGTATTGGGCTAACATGTGCTATTATTCCTCTCTAAGCTTACATAAATCGCAACCTATATGCCATATAATGCAAAGAAATAAGTAATCATTCAATTGTATACCTTTTCAACCCTTCCCCCCTCTCCCCCCTACCATTTAGATAGTGCTTTCGTCCATAGGTGTAGAGAGTTTTGTAATTGCTTTTCCATGTAAATAAACAGTAAATACACATTTTTCACACATAAATAGTAGTAGACTAATGCTATCTCATTCCCTACCCTCATTATACATCCATGAATACACTCCTAATTATTGATAATATTATATGCACCAAAACTAATTTTCCTTATTTTTTCTCTCCAAAAAATATTTTTTTCATATTTTTTCTTATTTTTTGAATGTAAATTACAATATTATTTTGATTTATTTGATTAATATGGACTATGCTCCATCAACATATACATTCTCATTCCATATGAACAACATTTAAAAACCCATAGAAATCGATAAACCTCTACTTTTCCATTGAATCCTATGTTTTGGATTTTTGACTTTATTATTTCTTATATGCATTAAGATTATTTCAAACGTTTGGAACCATTTTTCAAACATTTTTAACCATTTTTTCATAATAGAATGTGAGGTGCCCGCCCATCAGCTTTCCAAGCACTCTTTTAGCGGTCTATTGAGAAACAAATCTAAACGTCGCTGCCCGACACTCCCACGGAATGTTCCGGATTTTGCCTAGGGTTTCCCGAATCCGCCTCGCAACGGAACGTTCACGACCGAACCCACTAAGATCGACTTGAAATTTGGGTTCCTAGTTGTCAAGGTCTCCTATTAGCATTCTAGCATCAGGTATTGGACATCCTACTTTCCGCAGAGATGCCCAATCCGAAGCATACCCATGCCGCACTTGGTTCAAAGAGAATGGGAAATGAGAGGGACGCTCTGTTCAACCTCTCTGCCCATAGGGCATAGTCCCATTCCGGTCCGCTAATACGGCATGAATTGAGTTCTAACCTAACAATACCTAAAGGTTGAATGACAATAAAAACTTGTGAGAAGCCTCCCAGTTCTCTGGGACCACCCTGCCATAGGATGCACCCGTCGGGGGTTCCGCCCACCCACTTCCCTTAATAGTTTTAGTTTTCTAATTATGTCATACCACATTTATGTGTGACACTTAAAGTCACCTTCATTAATTAAGCCTTTTAGGGAACAGAGTTCGTTCGCATAACTTATAGAACAAACACGAAAACAGAGCAAAGCAATCTATTAACAAACAAGTTCAAACAAGTTCCTTAACTTATCTTCAAGTTAATCTTTGTCTCCCGCCTATACAGGAGAAATTATGTATCGCTTCTGTCCAACAGAAGTATCCCTTCTGCCCTGCAGAAGTAACTAGTCCAATTCACATGGCACCACAAACTCAATCCTTTGTCTAGAATAGGATCTCCCAACATGCCCAGATGTTGATGTCCACGGAAGTCTTCAACTCCATTCTAGACCTAGCAAGGGGTGTCCAAAGCTCCAACTAACCCGCAAGCTGTCTAGGAGCGAAACATCATTCCCATGGTTGGCCTTGTCACCACTCGACCTTCGGCCCATGAATCGAGCAGTGCCCTCTCGAGTTAATCCGTAGTGCGATCATGGAGGTGATCCGCACATGCAATATATCCTTCCTTAATTGAATCCTTTAAGAATCAAGCACAAACAAGGCATTCAACCCTAATATCATTCTCCAAGAAAATATTTATTTATTCCCATGGCAACTTGTCATCACAGACCCTTGCCATGCATTTACCATAAATCACAAGCACTTGGAATAATCATCCAAACAACAACTAACAACCAGTTGAATGTAAAAGCATTTAGGATGTTATTCGATCAACCAACAAAACCAATTGCATTCTTTCCAACCAATGCAAGAATAGACGATATAACATTTCCATCGTATATTTGCTCTCCCCCTTGGGATCTAAGAGCAATACTATGCAAAAATGTTTCTTAACACTTCCTTCCTTCGGCTAGGCCATATGTTAAGGGTTCAAACACTTTTCATGATATAAGTTCTATAGGTTACTTACCTTGATTGATAACCCAACCCTAAATTTGGATTGGCAAGAGTCATCATTATCCAACGGATCTCAAGACATCTTAGTTTTAACCCTTATGATTAATTTCTTGTACTAGCTCTTAGTCAAGTCATGAGGCAAATAGGAAATTATCCTCATATATCAAAATATGTTATAGGCATAACGTGTAAATACTTGATAAGATAAGTGTGAGATGATCTCAAATAATTAGACTCCAACAAGCCTTGCATTGAACTAGAATCTAGTTTTTCTTAATATTTGGGCTCTCAGGCTAAGTACTTTTGAAGTATTTAAACTTTAAACTAGTACTTTCTATTCATGATTCTCAATGTCATATTCTTTTCGTAATTATGCTATTTGTAACCCTTGACTATACTATAATCTAGCACTTGTATGCACAATCTTTTAATGTCGTTCTTTTGACGACTATGCCATTCATAACCCTTGATTAATTCTTCCTTGTAATTTCTCTACCAGCAAATAAGTCATATCTAACTAGGTGCAATTATCTTCCCTTGATATATGCACTTCACAAACTCCATCTTTCGAGTAGGTGAGATGAATTTTATCATTTCCCATGACCTATACTCATGCATCGTAGTATGGGGCCTAACGTATCTCTTACGAGAATCAAAGCCAAGCATCTATCAATTTGAAAATTACTTACGACCGGAACCGCTATTGGATTGACAGTGATGCCTTTGCCGGAAGCCTTGTTGCTGGTTGCAGGATTGTCATCCGCACGCGACATTCTTCGCTTGGAGGCCATCGTCCGCAAGTAGACTCAAGAGATTAAGAAGGTAGAATAGATTCAAGATGGGAGAGTGTAAGAGAATATGGTTAAGTCGAGGATCGAGATAGAGGAAATTGAACTAATTCTCTTCCTTGCAGCATCTCGGGGTGACTCTCTCTCTCTCTCTCTCTCTCTCTCTCTCTCTCTCTCTCTCTCTCTCTCTCTCTCTCTCTCTCTCTCTCTCTCTCTCTCTCTCTCTCAAGCTCTCTTTCAAGCTCTTCCTCACAATCTCTTGGAGGGGTATCCTTCTCTCTACCTCTCTCTCGTAGCCTCTCGAGGTCTCCTTATGCTTTCTTATGCCTCTCCCATGCCTCATTTTTATAGTGAAGTAGAGAAGAGGACTTGTGGTTGAGAAGTGGAGCTCTTTGTGGAGGGGGATCTTGGAAAGATCAGTGATCTGATTCTCAGATCATAAATCTGATGGTTCCATTGGCTCCAAAAGGGGGGTAAAACCCCAAGACACTTGTTTAGAAAGCTCTTAGTTCACTCCTTCTTCTTTTCTCTATTCAAAGTGTTGTCCATTGCCTGTGTACTGCAATCGCAGCGCACGCGATTTCACAAATCCTCTCTTTATTTTTTTTCTTTTTATAAAATCTCCAAACTAACTAAAATATCACTTGTCTTTTCTTTTAAATGACATCCAGTTCTAAAAATTTCCATATCTTTTTTTAGGATAATATCTAAAATATCTAAAATATACTAGTTTTGTCCAAAATCTAATATTTTTGGACCATCCAAACTAAACACATTAACCTAGTGATTAATATAACTCATAAGTCTCATTCACATTGTAATTTACGTGAAGGGTGGCTACAATCCAAGAAAAATATCAGATTTATGACTCTCGATTTTTTTAAATAAAATATTTTAAATTAAATAAAATTTATTAAGAATTAATGTTAGTTAGTTTTTACCTTAGTTAGTCTTTAGTTAGTAATCTTACTAACTTATTAATTGACTAACTAACTTTCAAACTAACCAACTAACTTTTATTGTGTGGAAATATTACATCATCCTCTCCTCAGAGAAATCGAGATGTCCTCATCTCGAGAGAAACTGGGGTATCATTTTGGAACCTGTGGGTTATGGACCCACCATGCTTTCGTTGCGCTACTCTGATCACTCACAGGCATGCAGTCTTTTGAATCAACAACCTATGGTATTTGATATATCCGAGTCTTGGTTACAATAGAAAATTTATTGTAGTTACATCTCATGGATATCTTCTAGGTTTTTCCTAAGCACTTGGTATATTCTAGATCACTGGAGCTTGTACAACTTCATTTCTTGTAAACTCAAGTTCTCTTCGAGTTCTGTTGGGATAATTGATGTAGTTATGTCCAATGTTATGGTACTCGGAGCATCGGTGTTTAGGGTGCTTTGAACATTCCCTTTTGAAATGACCTAACTCCCTGCAATAGAAACAATGCAGAGCTTTATCACTTGTGGTCACAAGATTCTTGGTTGTCCTTGGTAGGATTTTCTCCTTTAGACCAAAGTGTTCTAGGATTCTTTTAGCAGATTGGAGTGGTCCTTTATCTTGGAAACTACATTCCCAGATTGTCCTCTTCTTAGTTCGAGATTGAGCTCCATGGACAATTGTCTTTGCTTGTAATACTAAAGAATACTTCCAAGCTTCAACATTTTGGTAAGACCCAATCTATATTAGTTGAGAAGAAATAACTTAAGAGAAATTCACTGCACGTTATAACCATCATTCCTTGCCAAAGTATCTATAATCATTTGCAAGTTCTAGGCTCAAAATAGATGCAACTCATAATACTCAAGTTAATTGTAGTTACAAGAGTAAAGTTTATTCCAATACAAGTTGTATTTCATGTCGACAAAATCTCTAGGATTTCTAATAATCCTGAAGTGGTGTAGTAGGTTCTAAGTCTTCGTCTTCATCTGATTCCTCTATATATCTGAAGACTACACTTCTGTAGCTTCGTTTTCTTGGAGGCTCTATATCTTTTGGACTTAAGTCAGGGCAGTCTTCTTGGACATGTCCTAGTTCATTGCAATGGAAACATTGACGGTAGGAACATCTCCTACAGGTGTGCCCTATCTCTCCACATGTATGGCATCTCTTACCCAGATCTCGGGAGTCATCTTTACTACAATTTCCCGATTTAAATGCTTGGACGATTGGATTCGCTCGAAGTAATGCGTCTTACAATTCCATTGGACGCATTTCTTCAAGGCGGTGGTTCAGAGGAGTGTTTAGGCCATGGAAAAACTTGGATACTTGTTGCAGGTTACAAACTTCGAGTAGTAAGCTTCCAAAGTTAATTCTAGCTACTTTAGCTTGAAGAATTCATTCATCTTCAAAGTCTGGTAGGTTGGCAGAAGGTATCGTCTGCGTACAGCATCTTTCAGCTGAACCCAAGGAACAGCGGCTTCAAAAACACCTTCATCTTTGCACCATTTCTTCTACCATAATCGAGCCTGGCCAACTAACTTAAGTTTGGCTATCATTGCTTGATTGGTAGAGGCAATTCCCGAAGCATAGAAATAGTCATCCATCGACTCAATCCATATATCTGCCTCTGCTGTGATGTCTATCCCTTCTCCATCAAACTCGAGTGCCTTAATTTTCTTGAGAAAGAATTTCTTCTCTTGCATGTCAACATTCGTGGGTGCAGAAGGTGCCTAACAATCAAGCCATACTACTTAGATTATTTTGTTTAGGATATGTCTACAAACCATACATTAATCAATCACGTATCATTACAAAGTTCGGCTCTCATATCAATTGTGAGGTGCCCGCCCATCGGCTTTCCACGCACTCTTTTAGCGATCTATCGATAAACGAATCTAAGCGTCGCTGCCCAACACTCCCAGGGAATGTTCCGAGTTTTATCGCCTAGGGTTTCCTGAATCCACCTCGCAACGGAACGTTCACGACCAAACCCACTAGGATCGACTTGAAATTTGGGTTCCTAGTTATCAAGGTCTCCTATTGGCATTCTAGCGTCGGGTTTTGGACATCCTACTTTACGCAGAGATACCCAATCCAAAGCAGACCCATGCCGCACTTGGTTCAAAGAGAATGGGAAACGAGAGGGAAGCGCTGCTCCATCTCTCTGCCCATAGGGCATAGTCCCATTCCGGTCCCCTACTAAACCAGCATGAATCGGGTTCTAATCTAACAATACCTAAAGGTCGAATGACGATAAAAACTTGTGAGAAGCCTCCCAGTTCTCTGGGACCACCTTGCCGTAGGATGGACCCGTCGAGGGTTCCGCCCACCTGCTTCCCTTAATAGCTCTAGTTTTCTAATTAGGTCCTACCACATTTATGTGTGACACTTAAAGTTAGCTTCATTAATTAAGCCTTACAGAAAACAGGGTTCGTTCGCATAACTTATAGAACAAACACGAAAACAGAGCAAAGCAATCTATTGAAAAACAAGTTCAAACAAGTTCCTTAACTTATCTTCAAGTTAATCTTTGTCTCCCGCCCATATAGGAGAAATTATGTATCGCTTCTATCCAAGAGAAGTATCCCTTCTGCCCTGCAGAAGGAACTGGTCCAATTCACATGGCACCACAAACTCAATCCTTTATCTAGAATAGGATCTCCCAACATGCCCAGATGTTGGGGGCCACGGAGGTCTTCAACTCCATTCTAGACCTAGCAAGGGGTGTCCAAAGCTCCAACTGACCCGCAAGCTGTCTAGGAGCGAAACATCATTCCCATGGTTGGCCTTGTCACCACTCGACCTTCGGCCCATGAATCGAGCAGTGCCCTCTCGGGTTAATCCGTGGTGCGATCATGGAGGTGATCCGCACATGCAATATATCCTTCCTTAATTGAATCCTTTAAGAATCAAGCACAAACAAGGCATTCAACCCTAATATCATTCTCCAAGAAAATATTTATTTATTCCCATGGCAACTTGTCATCACAGACCCTTGCCATGCATTTATCATAAATCATAAGCACTTGGAATAATCATCCAAACAACAACTAACAACCAGTTGAATGTAAAAGCATTTAGGATGTTGTTCGATCAACCAACAAAACCAATTGCATTCTTTCTAACCAATGCAAGAATAGACGATATAACATTTCCATCGTATATTTGCTCTCCCTCTTGGAATCTAAGAGCAATACTATGCAAAAATGTTTCTTAACACTTCCTTCCTTCAGCTAGGCCATATGTTAAGGGTTCAAACACTTTTCATGATATAAGTTCTATAGGTCACTTACCTTCATTGATAACCCAACCCTAAATTTGGATTGGCAAGAGTCATCATTATCCGATGGATCTCAAGACATCTTAGTTTTAACCCTTATGATTAATTTCTTGTACTAGCTCTTAGTCAAGTCATGAGGCAAATAGGAAATTATCCTCATATATCAAAATATGTTATAGGCATAACGTGTAAATACTTGATAAGATAAGTGCGAGATGATCTCAAGTAATTAGACTCCAACAAGCCTTGCATTGAGCTAGAATCTAGTTTTTCTTAATATTTGGGCTCTTAGGCTAAGTACTTTTGAAGTATGTAAACTTTAAACTATTACTTTCTATTCATGATTCTCAATGTCATATTCTTTTCGTAATTATGCTATTTGTAACCCTTGACTATACTATAATCTAGCACTTGTATGCACAATCTTTTAATGTCGTTCTTTTGACGACTATGCCATTCATAACCCTTGACTAATTCTTCCTTGTAATTGCTCTACCAACAAATAACTCATATGTAACTAGGTGCAATTATCTTCCCTTGATATATGCACTTCACAAACTCCATCTTCCGAGTAGGTGAGATGAAATTTATCCTTTCCCATGACCTATACTCATGCATCATAGTATGGGGCCTAACGTATCTCATACGAGAATCAAAGCCAAGCATCTATCAATTTGAAAATACATTACTTACGACCGGAACCGCTGTTGGATTGACAGTGATGCCTTTGCCCGAAGCCTTGTTGCTGGTTGCAGGATTGTCATCCACACGTGACATTCTTCGCTTGGAGGCCATCGTCCGCAAGTAGACTCAAGAGATTAAGAAGGTAGAATAGATTCAAGATGGGAGATCGTAAGAGAAGATGGTTAAGTCGAGGATCGAGATAGAGGGAATTGAGCTAATTCTCTTCCTTGCAGCCTCTCGGGGTCTCCTTATGCTTTCTGATGCCTCTCCCATGCCTCATATTTATAGTGAATTAGAGAAGAGGGCTTGTGATTGAGAAGTGGAGCTCTTTGTGGAGGGGAATCTTGGAAAGATCAGTGATGTGATGCTCAGATCATAAATCTAATGGTTCCATTAGCTCCGAAAGGGGGGTAAAACCTCAAGACACTTGTTTAGAAAGCTCTTAGTTCACTCCTTCTTCTTTTCTCTATTCAAAGTGATGTCCACTGCCTGTGTACTGCGATCGCGGCGCACACGATTTCGCAAATCCTCTCTTTATTTTTTTATTTTTATAAAATCTCCAAACTAACTAAAATATCACGTCTTTTCTTTTAAATGACATCCAGTTCTAAAAATCTCCATATATTTTTTTAGGATAATATCTAAAATATCTAAAATATTCTAGTTTTGCCCAAAATCTAATATTTTTGGGCCATCCAAACTATACACATTAACCTAGTGATTAATATAACTCATAAGTCTTGTTCACGTTGTAATTTACGTGAAGGGTGGCTACGGTCCTTTTCAATCCGAGAAAAATATCGGATTTATGACTCTTGATTTTTCTAAATAAAATATTTTAAATTAAATAAAAATTATTAATAATTAATGTTAGTTAGTTTTTACCTTAGTTAGTCTTTAGCTAGTAATTTTTTTGACTTATTAATGGACTAACTAACTTTCAAACTAACCAACTAACTTTTATTGTGTGGAAATATTACATCAGAAATGAAGATACATCATTCTAAGCAAGAAAACGTCACTTACACTAAAACCCGCACACCTAGTAAAGCATTGGTTTTCGATACATCGGAGCCATTGACACTACCACATAGCTGCAGATGCTTTTGAATTCATCAAATAGTATACCATTCTGTGCTTGAATCATTGCGTATACCCATTCCATCAAATCATCTCTCTCTCTCTCTCTCTCTCTCTCTCTCTCTCTCTCTCTCTCTCTCTCTCTCTCTCTCTCTCTCTCTCTCTCTCTCTCTCTCTCTCTCTCTCTCTCTCTCTCTCTCTCTCTTAAATGTACACATAAAAAAAGGAATAGGGAGGATAGAGAAAGACTGATTTTCTAACTTTTAGCATAGCACATCATTTCTCGCGCTTATTATGGTGATCGAAAGTGAGAAATTACAAAAATACATTGCCCATGCAACGTGTCATGATTTGATTGAATCAAAAGTGCCAATTTCTCTCCCATGAAGAGGCGCATCGAATTTCTCTCCCATGAAGAGGTGCCCCAAATTTCGCACCCCCTCCTTCCATGTTGTGTGAAGAAATCATGTTTTGAGCCTCATTAGACTTCTAAATCACCTAATTATCAAGTATCTAGTTTATCTTCTTTATGTTCATCCTATCAGTAGTAGCCATTTGCTTAAAATCGAAGGCTCAAATGACCAATACCTTTTTATTTTTACTACAAATACTCCATTTTTCACTTCAAGATTGGCATCTAAATATGCCCCCCATTGGAAACCATAGGATAGGGCGACTCAGTCCATCATCAGACCCACGAACTGATCTACATAGAAACAAAACATAAAGAGCATCAAGCTGCTTCAAATAAAATACACAACATAGCATAAAACAGAGCTCTCACCCTACCCCTTTTGACAAAGATTAAGGCATGAATTCCACAAGGGATATGCCAAGCATAGTTTGACAAAGAGATTGAGAGCTAGTCACTAAACGGACTACTCCAATACAAATCGGCTAAAAGGTTGAGCTAGTGACTAGCACACTACTCCAATACAAATCGGCTAAAAGTTTGATCAAAGAAGTCATCCTAACTAGTGGTCTAGCCCATCTACTTGACCTAGGACAACTGGACCAAGAACTCCCAGTAGGTGAGTACTCTTATAACTTGGTCCACTTAAAGTCATATAATTTTACATTTTTCTCATTCTTTATTTTTCATTAGTGATACTCGAATGTGTAAAAAGGAGGGAGCTGAGCATATTGTGACCCAAGGAAAATAGGGCATCAGAGTCTCAGTACCCTAGAACCTACTAAGCTCTCACGAGATGACACTAATCCTTTTTTCTTGCTCACTTTTATTTTTTCTCCAACCATCCTTATTTTCTTTTAGACTAAATGCCACCCTATGAAGACAAGGAATCAATTCCAAGTCAAACTCATCCCAAGGAACCTATCAGGCCTTTACAAGGCAATGAATATCTGCTCTTTTTTATTTTTTTATTTTTTTTCTTATTTTAGGTTTTAAAACTCATTTTTACACATCTCCATGTTGTATTGGATTTCAAACATATCTATCTTTTTTTTTCCCTTTATTTGTCAAGCTTTCCTAGCTGCCTCACAACTAACACGAATTCTTGGAAATAGATGCCTAGTAGGTTAATAAGACAGGGTCACTAAGGCTACCACTAAGATAAATCTTTGTATACCTGACAACATCTTTGCAAAAGGCAGACATACCTAACCTAATCCTGGGAGTTCATGCCTTGGCTAGTTTCCAACAAAGAAAAAAACATGTCCAAGTACACATACACATTATGCTTAAGGAGAAAGAATTTAGAAAGCAAATACACCACTTGGAATGGCCACAAGAAGACTCCTCTCTTGATTTATCACTCGATGGAGTCTCACTACCAGAAGGCCCCTCTAGCACATCCAATTCCGTTGAGGATATGGGTGCTCTCTCATTTTGTGGCGATTCTAGGTAAGCATCAATTATAACACGTCTGTCACCTCTAGCAAAGATTAAATGACTAGTCGATATGTTAACTTGACAGTTGGATTGCAAGATCCATGGCCTTCCTAATAGCACTTGGTAGCTTGGCTTCCCTACAAACCTAATGACCCTAAAGTTCAAGATGCATTTGACATTTACTAATGGTTACATTGACTTTGGTAGCACAACCTTCCAATTGTCTCAAACTGTCATCAACCATCCTTAGAATTGTGGAGGCATCTTTTTGGATCTATAATCCTAGTCTCTCCATCAATTCCAAGCTCATAATGTTAATAGAGAATCATGTATCCACAATGATATGGTCCACCAATACACCATCAACATAAGCTAACACCCTTGGGCAATGTTTTTTGGCATGCTCAAACTAGTCATCACCAACACAAGCTATACCCAAGGGTTCAACAATATATCCAGTGCAAAGGATCTTCTCAAACTCCTTATGCACTCTCAAGGATAGTTTAATTAACTACAAGAGGTTAACATCAGGCTTGACCTCACAAAGAGAACTTGCTAGATCAAATTTCCAAAGGTTAGCAATAGTCCTCTTCACTTGCCAAACCATATGCTCTCTTTAAGTTAGTTGCTTCATAGGCTTAGGCACTTCTTTCTTGGCCTTCACTTTCTTCTTCGTCGGCTCTCCTTATTAAGTCTACTAAGCCATCAACAACCTTCAAAGGACCACCTTGCACATCAAGATTAAGAATTTTTCTTGGCCTTATCATCCCATTTAGGGGTTTCCTCAATCGATTTTACATTATCTTTATCTCCCTCTTTGGCCTTTTGAACTCTCATAATTATTCGTAAATTAGAAGCTTTAGTGGCATTAATGTGCATTGCTTCAATCAAACTTATGTCATTTTCATTAGGTGGTTCTTCCACAGAAGCCTTTCCCCTCTACAAAATCTACTCCAATCCTCATCTTGTTGAAGATTGTTTTCTTGTCCTTGGTGATTAATAGGACATGGTTGTCTACTTCCTTGCTAAAGAAAACTAATCTTGCTCTAGTAGGTGCTGGCTAAGTGGTCGAACTTCTTGAATATATTGTATTTAACATTGGGGTAGTTTTGATGGAAGTATTTCTCTCCCATGAAGAGGTGCACCGAATGTGCACCCCTTCCATGTTGTGTGAAATAATCATGTTTTGAGTCTCATTTGACTTTTGAATCACCTAATCAACAAATATCCAGTTCATCTTCTTTGTGTTCACATTGTCAACAAGTGGTTTGCTTAAAATTGGAGGCCCAAAAACAAACTTGGATTCAAGATTTGAAAGAAGGAGTGCACTCATGGCATCATTTTCTACTAATTTGGCCTCCTACACACTTTTTAATGCTTCTAGATAGCTACTTCGTAATGCCAAAGTTGCACCTCTTTAAATGGACCATTTAACAAACTCTGGACGCTTTCAATGTGTCTCGAACTACCCGCTTTCACTTAGAAAACTCTAATATCTCTTGATTTTTACTACAAATACTCCATTTTTCACTTTAATGTTTGTACGTAAATACACCTCTCACTTAGACTACATGGCTCTCTCCCAAGAATGAAGATTACTTCTATGCATAGCCTTCTCATAGGTACATGACTCAACAAAGTCTATCACCATGACATAGTCCATAGAGGGCTCATAACAATCAAGAGGACATGAAGGTCTAGTGGAGTGTCTCAAGAGTAGCTATGAGGCTTGTACGACCTATCCTCTCTGCCCAATATCATGATCTTGCACAACAGGCGGATCCTACACCACTACATCATTAGCAATCAATAAGAGGCTCCTCCTAAAATATCACCATGCAGACCTCAATCACATGTTTTAGTCCCATATGCATCTTTTTCTCATGGAATATAACATTATAGCTATCGATAATCTTCCAATCTTGGGGATCCCAAAGGCAATAGCACATCTCACCTGTATCACCATATCCAAGAAAGATGTATCTAACAAAATTTCGATCCAACTTATTGTGTTTGTCTTTGGAAATATGGAAAAAATCCTCACATCTAAAGACTCCCAAGTGTGCATATGAGGGGGGTTTACTAGATTACCTCCTCTAAAACTCTACCATCAAGACCAATGCATGGGGATCTACTAATGAGATACACACCAATAGTAACTATCTCAGTAACAAAGTATTGTGGTAAGCCTACTTGACTAAGCAAACTATGGAATCTTTCCTAAATACTCATATTCATGCGCTCTACAACACCATTCTAGGATGGGATATATGGGGTGGTCAATTGACGCTTCCACCCCACTCATTACAAAGCTATTCAAATTCCTTAGAGATATATTCACTCCCACTATTAGATCTCATAGGCATTTCAACCTGTTGAGATTTGCAATCACATCCATGTTGCCTCTTTGTATGAAGCAGATGGGTAGAGGATTTGCAAGATACTTGAATCCCATAGGCCTAGAGGGGAAGACTACCATCTACCCTATTCTATATAGCATTGTACTTGGATATCACTTTCATATATGATAAATGCAATGTCATTTTCTCTTTGTTCTTCAGCTTAGTGTACTTGATTTTCTTGTGTTTGTACTTAAGTCAAGACTTGATTCCTGTAATGTCTAAGTACTCAAGAATCTAGTGTTGGTCTATGAGCCACCATAGCTACCATTTTCTAGATCTGTCTTTTTCACATGGTATCAGAGCACAACTGAGCATGGCTTAGCATGTTTTAGCTCACCTCTCTACTCCTATAGGTCTCCTCTCACTCATCTCAGCTCAGGTCCACTTGGCTTGAGTGCATGAACTCATTTTACACCTCCATCTTCACTTTGCCCTCTTGTCTGCCATAGCCAGACAATACCAGCTCACTTGGAGCTTCTTGATCTACTCCTACATCTCATATTTCTTCACACTTCCTTCTGGAGAAACATTCCCTGACTCTAGACGCTTCTCTGTGCCACATAAAACCCTCACATTGGTGACTTCCCATCCTAGCATTGCAAAAGATTGGAGATCATTGCCCATTCTACGCCATATTCTGATTGTATCATCTCTACTCTTCTTGCGCACTACAATCTGGGCCACCACCATGGGGCTTTGAAAGCCCATGAGATAGGCTTTCTATCCATGTAAAAAGTTTGGGAAATGATCAAGTCTACAATGCACACATAGCAGAAAACTAGGCCAGCACAGAAACCCTAATGAAGACTCCATAACCAATATTTAAACAGCTTTATCTCTTCTTCATTTTCTCTCCTGCCACTCAAGCCACAGTGTTACCACTCAAATATCATTGGATTTGGCATACATTCTCACAACAAATCATTGAAGAGGTGAGATCTTGGGGATTTTTTTTGGCAAGGTTGAAGCATAGTGTCTCTTGACACTGATCTAGTGACTCTTGTCACTTGTGTCATCTAACACGATCAGCTTTGCATCTGTTCAAATCTAAGTTTTTATGCTACTCCAACATCAAATCAAGGAGGGGAAGACTCAGACTTGCAAGACCTTGAAGACCTCAAATATCTTTGAAGATTTCAAGTTCAAAGGACATACTAGTCACCTAGTATCTCTTGATACTAATCACCTAGTGCTTCTTGGCACTTGTGCTCAACCCTTCTACTGCTGAAATCTAAAATTTTTGGAGCTGATTTGATGCTGACCTTGCAACCTCAACCTGGGCAAGGACTCACCGACAGTTCGATTCAAAGGGGTTAGGTTTCACACCAGGCAGACTCGCATCCTAATGAAGAAAGGTATCTGGGCCATCACAAATGGCAAAGAGAAGAAGCCTTGAGATGCGGACCTTGCAGTCACATGGAAAAAGAATGATGATAAGGCATGGGCTATCATCAAATTGGAATTGGATGACAGCTACATCCACCTTGTGGATACCTGTGAAACCTCTAATGATACATGGAAGAGATTAGATACTTTATTTGGTGTACAATCAAAGTCATCTAAGTATGGATTATTGGTTTAATTTTTCAGGCTAAATATAAAATCAAACACATCTCTTGCAACTCACTTAAACTACATGGAAATTCTCTTAACTTAGCTTGCAGGGATTAATCTCAAGATGGATGAAGTTATTTGTATTGGTGTGTTTTTAAAAAGCCTGCCTCCTGACTATAATAGTGTGTCAAGTACATTGATCAGCATGCCTGTCGACATTAAGGCCTCCCTGCTAGAAGAAGAAAAGAAGGTAAAATCCAAAGAATAACCAAGCACCTCTAAAGATGAACAAATGTTATGTGTAGGTACCATGTACAAGGGCAAGAAATATCAATTGGTATGCAACTTCTACAAAAGGATTGAGCACACAAAGAAATTCTGTCGTGCCAGGAAGAGGTCCCAAAAGGCCTATCTAGTTGTTGTTAAAGAAGAAGAAGACCATGCAACAAAAGAAGAAGAAGAAGAAGAAGAAGAAGAAGAAGAAGAAGACCACTAGGAGAAGGACAAACCTCATCATTTCTTCTATTCTGATAGACTTTTTTAGCCTTATATTACATAGCCCTAATGCTTCTAACGTAAGCTTGTAAACTCCTCATGTAACCTTGTACTACAATCTCTATACACTTTGTGAGGCCCCTATTATAGCCTCTCATTGTCCACCATGTCTTTGGTACCCACACTTAGTTTTTCTGCAAAAGCCTCTGGTGTTTACCATGTTTGTGGTGTTCTTTTACACAAATCAAAACACCAATACTATTGGTTCTTCCAAAAAGAGTAGCATTTCTATAAAGTCAAACCGATGCAATGATTATAGCTCTAACTACACCCCAAAGTTGGTAATTAGCATCATTAAGGAAACCTTTGTCTCCAAACATGGCTTGCTTCTAGTTAGCTAAACTATGAAAACTAGGCTTATCCATAAGGCTCATAGCATACATCTAGCATTTTTTAGTCTCTTTGCAATCCCAAAACAAGTATTTTGTAGTTTCATCTTCCCTTTTACAAAGTATACAAACAAGGGCAACATTCAAAAAATTGACTCTATCTTTGGTGGGGATCTTGCTTGTTGCAAGAACTCTTCATAGCATAAGATTTAGCTTGAATGATGGTGTTATAGACCACACTCTTCTAAATCTTCTCTTCCAAGTCTTTAGTACTCCTCTCATTTTGTACTTCTTCCAATTCTCTTTAGCTTTAACAATCCAATGGTTGAAGACCTTAAAATAGTCCTCATGTTTCATAAGTATATGTAATATCCCAACCTCTCCCCACATGAATGGGGGCTTGAGGGCTGATTCATTTAAAATTTTAGGGAAAAAAATATTTTAAAGGTAATTTTTAACCTTACATGCCCAATCTCTGCCACCACCATACAATCATGCGCTAACTACTGCCATACACCACCATCAACTAGCACACTATCACCCTTCAAAATCATCACCCCTAGCTCAAAGCACAATGATTGGCACCTCTACCATGCAATTACAAACACGTGGTAGGCTCAACTTTAACAAGAAAAAGGAGAGGGGAGGGTATGGCCTCCTCCTCCCCCCGGTGTAGCAATAAAAAGCCTTAGTCTTTAGACATTAGGATTGATTTTTGAAGGGCTAGGACCATTAGGATTGATTTTTGCTACACCGGGGGGAGGGTACCGCCTCCTCCTCCCCCCAATGTAGCAATAAAAAGCCTTAGTCTTTAGACATTAGGATTCATTTTTGAAGGGCTAGGACCAAAAAAGAAGCATTGAAAGTGACTTTTAAATAATAACTCGTCATGAATTGATAAGCATGTAAATGCTTTAGAAATAAATGCTAGTTGGCCAAATGAATGTAACTACTAAAAACAACTCTTATAGAATATACTTTCATTGACATATTAATAATAGCAAAAATGTTAGAAAAAGGGAATAAACACATGAGGCTAAGGTAGAACCACAAATAGAAACAAGTGGTCATACAATCTTTATACGTTGAAATGATGAACACTATCTTTTAGACAACTTGCACTCTTTCTAAAGAAGATGTTGTGAACTATATCACTTCTTATAGATCATTCAACTTGTTAAAATGTTTTAAGAGATACACATTGTCTTGGAAAAAGGAATGATTTCCTAGAAGAGGGTAGGTTTTTTGCCTTGTGAAAATCACTCATTCTAAGGCTTATTGACAAGGGTTTAAGGCATGAATGGATCACCTCCATGATTGCATCATGAGAAAAGATACCAAAAAAGGCAAGAGACCCAGATGGGCACTACTCAATACACTAGTTGAAGGTCAAGTGATGTGAAGGTCACCATGGAATGTTGGTTTGCTCCTATGGCAACTTGCACATTAGGAAAACTTTGGACACCCCCTGTTAGATATGATCAATGCCCCACCCTCATTAAGTGCTACCAATGATCTATGGTGCTCAAAGTTGTAAGGCCCCCATTATGAGGAGAAGCCAAATGTGAGCCCGGACATTGGTTGAGTCCTGAATTGTATATCAGATGAGGTCAATGTGATCGGATGGCAAAAAGGTGACCATTGTGGGTCTAATCTTTGGGTTAGATGGAGTGGTTAAGCTGGTAGCAACCCCTGGCTGGGGGGTCCTAGGGGGGCCAGCGGCCCCCCTGGCGGGGGTCTAGGGGCAACGCCCCCGGCCCGATGGTAAAGGGAATATTCCCTGGCCAACTAGTGGAGGCTCATATGGTAGGTCGGTCAGACTGACCTAACAGCCTTCGCGGGCTATAAAAGCTAAACCCCTTCATAACCATCCATCATTCATCTTTCACCCAGTAAGAGTTGTTGTTCTAGCTAGCCTTAAGCTCTTCACCTATCTTCTGTCTAGATCGCCATCTAAGCTTCACACAGTGGAAGCGCACGGATGGACAGAGCCATCTTTGTATCAATTGTTTGGAGCTAAAGAATTTACTAATTCTCCTCTTATCTGTTGTGTACTCTCTATCTCTTTCTCAGATTCTGTTCGCTGCATTGTGTAATATTTTACATGGTATCAGAGCCCAGGGGGCTCTAGAGATCGGAGAGTGTGCAAGAGGCAAAGGCTTCAACAGCAAAGAGAAACTATGTCGACTTCCGGAAGCGGTTCTGGCGCATCAGGAAGCGGTGCAGGAGGTGGTGTTGCTGTACCGGCTATTCAAACACTGAGGATTTGTCCACCAACCTTCAGCGAAGGCAAGTTAGATGGTACAAACTACACCTTGTGGAATCAAAATTACAACTATCCTTGATTCTTATGAGCTTCTGGAGACTGTGCTGGGGACTGACACAGAACCACAGCCTATCTACCCCTGACCCATCAAATCCTAGTGTGATGATTCCTCCGAATGCAGATTTTCTACGAGCTTGGAAACGAAGGAATGCAGATGCATTGTGTGCCTTAGTTACAAGATGTTCTGATAGTGTTCTGACTTTGATTCAGCATACAACCAAAGCGTCAAAGACTTGGAATGTACTAAGGAGTCAGTATGAAACATGAAACCAAACAAGGATTCAAAACTTGGAGAATCAACTAGCAGTGGAGAAGTTTGCTGAAGGAGAGACAGTTGAAACATTCATCACTCGGATTAAGAATCTGCGCGACCAGATGGCTGGCGCTAGGATACAAAAGACTAGTGAAGAGCTAGCTCGGAGGTGTCTTCGAATTTGTCCACAAAATTTTGATAGACTAGTAACTGCCCTTAATACTCAGGTGAGACCTCAAGCTTTGACTTTTGAGGAGTTTTGTGCATTATTAATGGAGGAGGAGTTGATACTGAAAGCCCGAGAAGGAAGCAACAATGGAGATGTTGCATTCTCTCTGCCAATGCAAAAGGCAAAGGTGGTTCCTCCACCAAAAATGATGGTGACAAAAAGAAGAAGGGCGGAAAGAAGAAGTTTCAAGGAGAGTGCTTCTACTACAAGAAGAAAGGACATGCAATTGCAGATTGTCGTGTCAAGAAGGCAGATGAAAAGAATGGTACCCTTAAAAGTAAAGGGAAAGAGATAGCCAATATGGCTGAAGCAGAGCTGGAATTATTCATGGCGACCATTGAGGAAGTGTGCTCCTCGGAGCAAGAAGAATGTACTACTGACTCATGGGTGTTGGATAGTGGGGCCTCCCGTCACATGACCAACAAGAAAGATCTATACAGTTCTATGCAGCCTCTACAAGAATCCATCATTGTGACGGTTGGAAATGATGCTAAATGCCCTGCTGCGGGCATAGGTACTATTTCTTTTGTTGCTGCAAATGGTGAAGTCAAAAAGCTTTCAAATGTGTTGTATGTTCTCAAAATCAGAAGAAATATCTTATCAGTTGCTGCCATAACTGATCTTGTTCATGAAGTGAGGTTCAAGAAGACAGGTGCAGAAATTCTTGATAGTGCTAGCACAATTGTTGGCAAAGGAGAAAGAAGGAACAACCTGTATGAGCTAAGTGCTCTTACAGCCACCGCTGGAGTGGGCACAAGTAAGATTTGGCATGAAAGGTTTGGACACATCGGATTTGCAGTGTTGAAAGAGATGCAAAAGCAAGGTATAGTTGCTCACCTACCTACAATAACTGAATTGAAGGAACCATGTGAAGCTTGTATGATGGGCAAGCAACAAAGAAAGGCATTTCCACAAGAAAGCAAGAATAGAGCACAGGCTCCTCTAGAGTTGGTGCATGCTGACTTGTGTGGTAAGATGCCTACACAATCCTTGGGGAGATCTTCTTATTTTATGTTGATTGTCGACAACTACAGTAGGAGGATGTGGGTGTACTTCCTTCATGATAAGGCTCAAGCTTTTTGTAAGTTTAAAGAATGGCTAAAACTTGTTGAGAATGAAACAGGGAAAAGTGTGAAGAAATTTAGAACAGATGGTGGTGGTGAGTTCAACTCAAAGGAGTTTTAAGGCTTTTGCAAGAGCAAAGGGATCAAGCATCAATTGACAACGCCTCACACACCTCAGCAGAATGGTGTTGTGGAACGCACGAATTGCACCATTGTGGAGATAGCAAGATGCATGCTAAAGGGCAAGGGATTGCCTAAACATTTTTGGGTTGAAGCTGTTAATACTGTAGTCTACATTCTAAATCGGAGCTACACAAAGGCTCTCAAGGGAAAAACACCTCATGAGGCTTACACTGGTAAGAAACCATCTGTCTCACATTTCAGAATTTTTGGATGTGAATGTTATGCACATGTTCCAGATGAGAAGAGAAACAAGTTAAAACCAAAAAGTAGAAAATGTATCTTCTTGGGTTATAGTGATGAGCAGAAGGCTTACAAATTATATGACCAAGAGGCAAAGAAGATCATCGCGAGCCGTGATGTGGTGTTCAAGGAGGAGCCGCATACAGTGGAGGAGGAGAAGGCAAGTTCTTCCACTTTATCATCAAGCGAAGAAGTAGTCCACTATGAACCTATCCCGAGAGCTATCCCTATCCTTAAGGAGGAGGAAGCATCATCTTCAGATGATGAGGAAAAAGTTCACCAACCTGACATCACACCGGAAAAGCCATTGCCGCGTTGGGTGAAGCAGCTCTATGACCACAATAATCATATGCCTGCATCTGTTGAGGAGAAGGTAGACGGACCAAGGAGGTCTCAGAGAATAGAGGAGCAAAGGAGGGCTTCTGCTCACATAGTCAATATGGCCTTGATGGTTGAGATTATGAGAGAAGTAAAGGAGCCAACTGACTTAGAAGAAGCACTTGCAGATCCATCATGGAAGGCTGTGCGGAGTATGACAGCATAATGAAGAATGACACTTGGGAGCTAGTGGATCGACCAGCAAAGCGGAAGGTTATTGGCACCAAGTGGTTCTAGAAGGTAAAGTACAAGGCTGATGGTACCTTAGAAAAGTACAAAGCTAGACTGGTTGCCCAAGGATTTTCACAAGTTGAAGGGTTTGATTTTCAAGAGTCATTTGCCCCAACTGCCAGAATGACCACTATTCGCACGGTACTTGCAGTGGCTGCCCACAAGAAGTGGCCAGTGTACCAAATGGATGTTAAGTCAGCGTTCTTAAATGGTGACCTCAAGGAGGAGGTGTACGTGGCTCAGCCACCAGGGTTTGAGGCCCCCCATTCTGAGAACAAAGTGTGTAAGCTGAAGAAGGCATTATGGGCTGAAACAAGCCCCCAAAGCATGGTACCAGCGGATAGATAAGTTCTTTTTAAACCTAAACTTCAAAAGATCTGCCTCAGATGCTAACTTGTATGTTTACAGGGATGGTGAAAAGTTTGTAGTAATTGTCCTATATGTGGATGACCTTCTTATTACAGGTGACTATGAAGATATGATCAACCAAACTCGAAAGGCTTTGAGTTCTGAGTTTGAAATGACAGACTTGGGCTTGCTGCACTATTGTTTGGGGATTGAAGTCTGGCAAGAGCCAGGAAAGATCTTCATCTCTCAAAAGAAGTATACATGGGAGATCTTGAAGGCATTTGGCATAACCGAGTGCAAGGAGATAGCTACACCTATGGAGGTGAATGCAAAGTTATCCGTCGAGGATACATCAGCACTAGCAGTCATTGGGAGGTATAGGAGATTGGTCGACAGTCTGATCTACTTGTGTAACACCAGACCAGATATCAGTTTTTCTATTGGTGCTTTGAGCAAGTTCTCAAACAAACCTCATGAGAGTCATTGGAAGGCTGGGATGCGGGTGCTCAGATACTTGAAGAAAACTCTTGACTATGGTATCACATACAGTTTCGGAACGTCTCTTGTGGGGAATAGTGATTCCAGAAAGTCAGTTTCTAGTTATTGTTTCTCTTTGGGTTCAGGAATTTTCTCTTGGATTAGTAAGAAGCAGCCACCAACAGTGGCATTGTCTTCTACTGAAGCAGAGTACAAGGCAGCTTGTTTTGCTGCATGTGAAGCAGTATGGTTGAGAAGGATTTTATGGCATATGGGAGTGCAGGATGAAGAACCAACTGTGCTGAGATATGACAATCAGAGTTGCATCGCCATTGCCAAAAATCCAGTGTTTCATGCACATACCAAACATATAGAGATCCAGTATCACTATGTGCGTGATTTGATGGAGGATGGGATAGTGGAACTGGGTCTACTGTCCAACAGAGGAGAATGGAGCAGATATCTTCACCAAAGCACTTACGAAGAATCTGCTTCAAGTTCATCTTCAGAGACTTGGCATTGGGCCGAGGAGATGGACATTGAGGGGGGGTGTTAGATATGATCAATGCCCCACCCTCATTAGGTGCTACCAATGATCCATGGTGCTCAAAGTTGTAAGGCCCTCATTATGAGGAGAAGCCAAATGTAAGCCCGGACATTGGTTGAGTCCTGACTTGTATATCAGATGAGGTCTATGTGACCGGATGGCAAAAAGGTGACCATTGTGGGTCTAGTCTTTGGGTTAGATGGAGTGGTTAAGCTAGTAGCAACCCCTCGCTGGGGGGTCCTAGGGGGGCCAGCGGCCCCCCTGGCGGGGGTCCGGGGCAGCGCCCGATGGTAACGGGAATATTCCCTGGAATATTCCCTGGCCGACTAGTGGAGGCTCATATGGTAGGTCGGTCAGGCCGACCTAACAGCCTTCACGGGCTATAAAAGCTAAACGCCTTCATAGCCATCCATCATTCATCTTTCACCCAGTCAGAGTTGTTGTTCCAGCTAGCCTTAAGCTCTTCACCTATCTTCTGTCTAGATTGCCATCTAAGCTTCATATAGTGGAAGCGCATGGGTGGACAGAGCCATCTTTGTATCAATTGTTTGGAGCTAAAGAATTTACTGATTCTCCTCTTATCTGTTGTGTACTCTCTATCTCTTTCTCAGATTCTGTTCGCTGCGCCGTGTAATATTTTCCACCCCCCACTGGGCCTAGGATGAAAATGGGAAAACCTTCATGGTCTAACATCTACAGACGTTGGAAGACCTTATTCTAGATAAATATTAGATTATGGATTGTATCCATTGGACTTGGACATTAATACCTAGTTGTTTTTATATGAATCCCGATGTAAGGAATAGAACACTAAATTTGTATTGCACCTTAGAGAAAGTGTAGATAGATACATTATTGTTACTGTCTTCTAAATTATGTTTGATTTTTTCATTGTATTTGTGCATAAATTACATGAATGAACTTCTTGCTAATAAGCTAGGTAAGGAAGTTATCTTTACATGTCATACATAAATGTGTTAGGTTAATTAAGTAACAAAAACACACCATTGAGGGAAGTAGGAGAGCAGAACCCCCAATCGATTCATCGTAAGATTGGGTGGTCTCAGTTAGCCAAGAGCTTTCTTCAAAGTTACGTTGACCCAATTAGGAAATCAAATAGAATCTCAACTTTGTGTCGTTTTAAGGGACTAAAGTGAGACTATGCCTTATAAGCAAAGGGGTTGATATCCTACACTCCCCCTCGTTTCTCAGTCTCTTTGAACAAAGTACAACACGGGTCCACTTTGGTTCAAGTATTTTTATGCAAACTCAATGAATGACACTAGGCGATTGTTAGGAAGCCTTAGCTCTTTTAAGGGCCGATTTAGGTTGATCCTTGTGGGAACGGCTTGAATCTTCCTCTACAACGTAGACTCAAGCGAGTCTAAGTGACAAATTCCATGGCATTCCAAGGAGTATTGGACACCATTGCTTAGAAGTATCTCTTGATAGACCACGGAAATTGATGCCATTAAAGGTTGTTCAGTTCACATGTGGTATCATAGCAAAATGTTACGAGTGATGGAGTAAACAACTTTCATGTGTTTGTGTAATTATATGTTTGATAATTTCAAGGAAAAGGGAGCTAAAGACACCCTAAAGGAATGTTGTAAATGTTGTGATCTTATTGCCAGTAGGTACCTTATGCAAACATGAACATAGATCTCCAAGAAAAGAAATTTCTCTTGAAGCAAATCAAGCCACCTAAATTCATAGGGAAAGGATCTGATGTCAAGATTGATATTGAAGTCTATATTGAAACCCTTGAAGGTTTTTTGATGGGGCAAGAACAAGTGCAACTAATAAGACAGCTACAATTAGTAAGGTGAGGCACATTTGTGGTAGAAACAGTGGTGCCACGATAATGCTACCATTGAAACCCTTATAAGCTAGGAAGATATCAAGAAGGCCATAAGATAGAGATACCTACCACCTTTCTATTATTCTATCAAGATGAACAAGTTATTTTCCTTATGATGCTAGATAGGATTAAGTCTACGGGTCTATTATTCTCAATGTGTGACACTTAAAAAATATGCATCACCAATAAATACTAACCAATGGGTTGCCAAATTTTGCCATGGATCGAATCAACCATTGGATACTCATCTAGAGTTCCTAAGACTAACTTGCAAGATGCTCCTATACAAGCCAAATCCTTGATCTATCCAAATGGAGACTAACTTCTTGAAGATAGTTACTTCTTAGAGAGTGCCAATGAGAAGACCATGACAACTCCAAATACCAAGGAAAGAATTTCCACAAGTGCAGGGAGAAAGGGCACATCCAAAAGAGATGCCCCAATCACTGATACTTCTATTGCAATGAACTAGGACATGTCCAAGAAAATTGCCCTAAATTAGATTAAGAAGATAAGGAACCTATAGCGAAATGAAACCATATAAGCTCAGCATTCAACTTCCCTTAAGAATCAAGTAATGATGAAGACCTAGAACCCACTGAAAGCCTAGAAGAATATTAGAAACCCTAGAAAGATCTTTATATGATGCAAAAAAAAGGATCATATTGTAATGAATCTTAGTTTTGCAATAATAGTTGACCCATAATATATTTTAATCAAATTTTTTTAAACTTCATAATACTTCCTTAAAGTTTAAAGACTCATTTGTAATCAAAGTAGTACAATAGAACTATGATGGTTCCTAACCCACAAGTTCTACAGTACAACTTGTCATAAAGAATAATAAACACCCAAGGTCTCAAGATGAGGACATCTCCATTCCTCATGGAGAGGATGTACTACCCCAACCTCTCCCACACAAATGGGGGCTCGAGGGGGATAAATTTATAACTTTACAAAAAAAAAAGTAAAGAGTTGGTATCAAAATTCCAACTGTTAGGCAAGCATTCAAGGTGCTTCAATCCTCATAACTTTAGCATCAAAGAAAATTGTACATCTACCTTAGAGAATACAGTAATGTTGTGGGGTGTATATCAAGAAACCAAAAGAGAAGCATTGTCTAATAGGGAGGATGTTAGAAAATATGAAATAAAGGAATGAGGCTAAGGTAGAACCACAAATAGAAACTTGTGGTTGTACAATCTTTATACGTTGAAATTCTAAACACTATCTTTTAGACAACATGCACTCTCTCTGAAGAAGATGTTGTATAGTGTATCACTTCTTATAGATTATTTAAAGAATTGTTGGCTTGTTGAAATATTTTAAGAGATGCCATGTTGTCTTAGAAAATAGTTTCAAGGTCAGGCGTAGGGATGTTGCAAACCCTAGCAAACATTGGAAAGGTAGAATTTTAGAATTCAAAAAAAAAATTAATGGAACAAGTACAGTAACAGAAGTGTTTATCCAACATGTTTATATGCACAAACAAATCTCTGTACACGACAAGAACTACATTGCAAATTATAAACAAAACAATAAGTTTTTAAATTTTATCATTGTTTATTCTTTTGCGTCAAAGTTGTTTTTAAAAATCTTTGTAGTATTCTAATTCAATCTTGTTTTACTGACAACCCTATATCCATTAACTCTGCATGAATATTAGAATGTGAAATGTTTGAGCGCCAAGATATATGTTTGGCATGAAGACATAGGTTATTTAATCTATGATAATAACCCTGCAAGTCAACTTGCAACTCAAAATATCTTTTTTTATAATTCATTGTATGTAGTAGAAAGTCAGAGATTGCAGCATGTTCCATTGCCGCCACTATCTAATGGTGAATGGTTAATTGGTGGCTTGGAGTTGTCAGGAGCATGTAAGTCCAAGATAAAATCTGACATCAATAGTGCTATGAAACCCACCATAGGCTCCAAAGATGTGCATCTTAGTTAGTTTACTCCATTCTCATTGTTTTCATATTTATTTAATTCATGTGATGTTATGAAAAAAACAAAGATTACTTATCAATGCAAATGTCCATCCGAGGAATGGATAAGTTAGCTATTGGGTGAGTCTTGACAAGTCAAAAGAACACATTTTGATGAGACAATTGGATGTAGGGTCAACCAATCTGATCTCACATTCAGGTAAATCTTTATTACTATTTTAAATGCCTTGATTTAATTGACATAGATCTTGCTTAGATGAATTGTTGTGTTATTCACATTTACTTACCATTATTTTGTTTTTATTACAGGTATTTCATCGCTAGAGAAACTCTGTGCATTCACTTTTGATATAAAAGATGACAACTTTTGCAAGGGGAGTGGATCGACTTGAATCAAGATACTTGAGATAAGACACATACAACTCTCATAGATGTGGTTATTTTGTGGATTGGTCATAAACCTTTAGTGGTCAGCACAAAGAACCATTGGCCCATTTCTTTTCTGAGACAAAAAATCCAATTAATGTCCAATGAGCCCCTCTGTAACTTCTATTTCAAGTTAGATAATAGAAAAGTCAGGATTCATAGTGAGCAATCCATGACATGCAAACAATGTGCTTCTCCACATATCCTTGAGATAGTGGAATCCTTATTTTAAAAAATTTATAAAGAATGAAAATAAAATTTTTTAAAACTTATGAGTACTTTCAATTTAGATTATCTTAGTTTACTATGATCCAAGCGTGTAATAATACATACTATAATTAGTCAATCATACTGGTTAAAATCATAATTAAATTGCAAGCTGGAGTTCTATAATCTGTGCAATATTGTCTTTGCATAATGATATATTGTAGCTCATCTCTTCTACTTATTTCTTAAATTTAAATATTAAATTAGATCCAATGGATTTTGAAGGTCTTTTAGATTTCTTTTCTTAAAATTTTTCTATAGCAATCCAAGTATATTCGAAGATATAATAATGTAGAACGAAGCATTTGTCTATATGAGTAATTTTAAAGTTTACTTTAAAGTATTGAAATAAAGAAACTAAGATAAGAGTTTTAATTTGAAACTTTAGGGTTAAAAAAGAACCTTTATTTAAAACCCTAGATACATAAAAGCTATAACTCCAAACTCGTTTTCACTTTCATTCTCTACTTCCCTACACTTGTGGCTCTCCTCCCTTCTCTCTATGTATGCCATGGCTACCACTCCCACCTTCGCTGCATGAACTAGCTCCACATGCTATGCACACATAAGAGACCAGATATACCCTAGGTTTTGTGCGACCTTGAGTCTAGAGAGCTCGCTTTCTGCCGTAGACCCTAGCTCTAGTATACTAACATCGTTTTGTGATGTGGCAAACCCTCTCACCTTCTCTATTCCAAACGAGTCCCTATAGATTTCCTATATAGCTTACATGCTAGATCAAGCCATACAAAGGTAATAAATCAAGCCCTCATGCATATGAAGCAACATCTCCGCGCTAGAGCAACGCCCACCTCATCCCAAGACCACGCCATGATGGATCTCATCGAGCGTGATGCAACATTTGCCATATATGTTTTGTGCACTAAGATGCAAGAGGACAGTGAGGAAGACATCGGCACACCCTCTCGGCCACAACTAGAGTATTTTGAGAGGGAGCCTGAAGAGATCACACTCGATCCGAGAGTAGAGGCAACACAAAGCTTAGCCATTGTGCACCCACCTCCTTGGCCTATTGAGACGCCGACGAACGATGCTTATAATTTTAACACTACAAATAAGGACTTGCAAACAATAGCCTTTTCCTAATTTTTAAGGCAAGCATATTTCCAGCAGTATCGTTGAATTGTTCTTTTCTTGTTCTCTCTTGGGCTGGTTTCTTGTTTACTTTGCAGTTAAGCCGCATCGATAAGATGACCATACTCTTGATTCGATAGGATTTGCTTGTGATTTTCAAATAAGCAGGATTGAGTGTATGGAATTACCATCCACAGTGTGCAATGAGAAGACTGTCACTAGTTTATTGCGAGCACTGGTTTCTTGATCACACTTTGCCTTTAATTATCTTCCATTAAAGATCTTATATAGCTTGAGAAGCTGACGGCTTCTATATAGTGTACTATCATCATGCGCAGAGACTCAACTGTGTATGGCACAATCCTTGTCTGCTTTTCCAGGAGAGCATGGAATAGTGCACGAAAGTAACAGTTGATGTGTTACTCCATGATCGCATATAGTAATACAAGGGGTTGTGATGGTAGCAGAGCTTTGCTTGTGATGGTGAATTTGAACAAAAGAAATTCCAAATCAGGTGGTACAGGTAGTTTAGAATCAACACTGTTATCTGATGTCCTTTGCAGGTGTGATTGGGGAGGTTGCCCTTATTATACAACTCCTGAGTTTCGAATCACTCAACCCAATTCTTTTATGAGCTATAAAAGCAATGTTACAATTTCGCAGGCCTGAACCTGTTGGGTATGGAGGATTTGCACGTATTTGTATATATGCCTTACTTGGCCGGCAACCACAAAGTTTGAACTGTAAGTAGCTTTGCCAAAGGGCTTAGGGCAAAAGAAGAGCAGGGGCAGCAGCGCTAAGACTGTCACCTTAACTTTGTACCTTATGAAAAATGTACATTTTCACTGCATGACAATCTACCCATGCTTCAAAGTTGCCATTCCACTGCCCTGAAAGATCCTTGTGCTGCATATGGGAATTTACTCTGTATCAATCTTTTTTTAAAACCACAAAGCAGCCTCAGAACACATGCTTAATCTTATACAAATTCCATACCTCCCATAGGTCACGGATCTCCATTGTTGTTCCATCATCTAACCCGAGTGTTTCCCAATTCACTCCAATGACGCTTGGTTTCGGTCTTCTATTCCACATAAGAACCACTGTACAATCATTTGAAAGAGGACCAGCCCACACCTTCACAGTCAAGATACACCAAAGGTTGTAAAGTTAAACAAGGCACACCTGACATGTCATGCAAACATGTGAGTAATAACATGACAGAATACAATAAATACTTGATGGACTGAAGAATGCAGCATACGAATGTCATACACATGACAATAATTGATACCTCTAATTTCTTTGTGGGTCCATATTTACTCACTTTCTTCCCTTGCACACCCAGAGAGTCTGCAGAAAGAAGCTGGGCAATGACAACGCAATCTCCACTAACATGAACTGGTACGTGAAGCTTGCCTTGGCATATACTACATTCTCACCATTGACCACTATCTTCAAAGAGAAAACATAGTACCTTGATTTACTGCAATGACCTCTTCATTGCTCAAAATCTCATAGGTGACAGCATCCATATTTGTAATATCACATCCTATAAGAAGAGGAGCCTGTCGAGGAATGAAACCAAAAATACTCAGCAGCAGAAAAGCATAGGACTCGAGATTTGACAAGCAACGTGCTGTAATTCAACCTTCATCAAGGCCCAAAGGCTGAAATGAGTACGATACTCCTCTTTTGTCATGCCCCCATTCCCAACCTCCAACATGTCTGGATCTGATCAAGGGCATATTGTTTGCTATCAAAGAAGGGTTCTTTTGTGTTTATTGCATATGTGAGACTCTGGAGATGCTTTAGACCTCTCTGCAAGAAAGAAACTAACCATTCCATCTTCCAGGACCTGCATAGGCAGCCCATATGTTGTTCTTGTCGGCACGAGAACGCATGCTGCATCCATCAAAACTCAGCAAAGAAGTTGATTACCCTTTATGCTCAACAGAGGAAACATATAAAACATGAAAACTATCCCCCTAGCAGGTTAACTTTGGGTGATTGTTATAAATTGTACAAAATTAACAGCTCAACCAAGGTTTCTCAACCCCCAAATTTGCCTCCTAGTATTTGTGTAAGTTAAAGCTCTTCAGAGCTCACTGATCTACCTTTTGTACTGATCTCTGATATCCTGGGTAGTTCTCCAACTGTTCCCAATTTCTGGAGCCCATGTTGCAGGGTCTACTCGCCCCCTAGCACATCATTCCACAAAAACAGTTTGGCATCATCCAGGGATATATCAGCAGAACAAATGAAAATCATTATTAAGCATGACATTTCACGAGTTATGAGAGCAAATGAAGAAAAGCAATCTTCAGGCCCATCCAAAGCAGGTAAATATGAGCTAGTTTGGTTTGGATAGCAATAAAGGAAAGTGCTGCAATACTAAGGAATAATGCTATCCAAATGTGCATCTATAACTAGACTGGATTGCTGAATCCATTACTACAAATTAAAACATGTCTGCATATATTGTCAACATACCACTCACAGATCGAGAAAAAAATTGCACGCCCACTGTTGACTAATGCATCACTCATCTTCTTGTACCTGAAACATCCACAGATTTTGATGATACATATGAACCAGCCATCAAAACACTCCAATAATGCATAAAGAAAATCATTTTACCTTGGTTGAGGTGGAAGCTTCTTATTATGGCAGTTGTCATACTTGAGATAATCAACACCCTGTAGTGGATACACGGAGCCATCATAAGCACTTTGAGAGGCATTTGAGAGACACACACAAGCACGCACATGCACGCATCCAACACAAACACACAAACGTGTTGTGCACACAATATATCTATAAAAACCAGATCATTCTTGCTATTTGCAGGCAGAAGGTACAACAAGACTGAAGAAGAGATAGTCATGACTACCACTGAGACCAGCCTGTCAT
Organism: Lygodium microphyllum; assembly: GCF_053477565.2. Taxonomy (NCBI): domain Eukaryota; kingdom Viridiplantae; phylum Streptophyta; class Polypodiopsida; order Schizaeales; family Lygodiaceae; genus Lygodium; species Lygodium microphyllum. The sequence goes on from NC_141149.1 coordinate 33,048,792, forward strand.
GACCTACTACTATCTAGGTGTTGCGACATGCCCTTCACCTCTCCCCCCCATCCTCCCTCTCTCTCTCCCCTCCCATGTATATATACATCCATACACACATACCCAAGCAGCAAACGTAGAGGCATCTTGATCTTCATGGCCCAGGGAACCTGGCTGTCCTTGGCATGTTCGAGTCCTGAGAATACATACAGTTGGTGTAAGTTAAGAGCATGTCACAACAGGAGATATATATATTTATTTATTTAACATATGCATGCCAACAAGTCCAAACGATAACTTGTCAGAGCAAATGCTTAGCACTACCATTGGACAACAGTTATTTCTGGTGGCATTCACAGTTATCCATACGAACGAGAGAGAGAGAGAGAGAGAGAGAGAGAGAGAGATTAACCCTGCGTCAGAATAGATGCCAAGCTTCAGGCCCTTGCCATGCACATAATCTGAGAGCGCTTTGATTCCAGATGGAAATGTAGACTGGTTTGCAACAAGCATGCCCTGCATCGACACACAACCACAGAATTCAAGAACGTGAAAACACAGCAATTAGACATGAGTAGAAATCCCAAAGTGGAAAAACCCAAACATCCACTGGTTCTAATGATAACATGGACGCAGATACACGATTTGAATCAAATTATGCCTCTGCGAGAGACACCCATACACCCCAACTTCTCCCTCCATTTCATCTGTCTCCATATTTTCAATTAGTGTGGAAATAACGAACTGCACGGTCTCCTTCACTGAATTGATATGACTCTCAGTTGATCCTTCCTACAGAAACATCGTATACAACGTTGCTGCATCCATGTATCTGCAAATCACCCCAAATGTATAGTGCCCTTAATATTGACATATTGGCCAGGAGAGGAAAGGTCATTCGCCAGGGTGCATGGCTTTCTGCTTGCAACCGGGCAGTGCTTTTAGATATCATCCTCCGTCATGTGCCTCTTGTAACTTGACACACTTTCGACTAGAGCCAGAGCTTTGAACGAACATCCACTCTGGCTGTGCAGGTTTCTGATTTGTGCTGCAAGCATGTGAACATTGAATGATTTATCTGTGCAGGAGTATCATTTCAGTAGCAAGAGTTTCCTTTGGACCCTCTAGACAGCAAGCAAGCACCTGATTTCAGTATCGTTTATTCCATCAGTCACTGAGGCCGGCCCTGGTTGACTGTGTGGAGCTTAAGCAGGTTGAACCCCAGTGATTAGTTTTGTTTCCCCATTGTTTCTGATTGTATAACTTCACAAGTAGCACTTGAGAGTATGTTACATAATCAAGGTGATTGCTGACTATGGAGGCTCTCAAAGCTTGCTTAACATGCACAGTTAAGGAAATTAAGCCAACGTTATGCTTATAGCACAGATAACACTACGACAAGAGGATCAATAGCATGCTATTTGCCTCTGACTGCCATATTCTATGCTCTGACTATGCACACTTGCACATCTACACTACTTTGCAGGTGTTCTCAAGATTCTTCAAGCAACCACTCATTCCAAAGAGCGCACGAAGTTCGTATGTCATAAGACTTCTGGTTCAGGTGTTGAATTGTTGTCACTCCCCAAACCTTCCTCGAAGTTTGTTAAATGTACTCTTCCCTGCCGGAATCAGTAATAGTATGATAGCTTCTACACTAATTCAGTTTCTGTTCTGCTTTTTTAATGAAATGAGATCTTATCTCGATCCATCATCAGTAAGGCACGGCATATCACTATTTGACCTTTTACAGAAACCACTGATTTTGGTTCCTGACCTCAGCTGCTTGGTTGTCAATATTGGGCTTTTACACTGATTTTGGCTCCTCGACTCAGCTGCTTGTTTGTAAATGTTGGGCCTTCGGAAATGCATCATCCTAGCTATTCCTATTCCAACTCCCCCTCTTAACAAAGGAGGCAGTATGCGGCCACCTAGACATACTAATGTGCATCCATCACAACACATGGAATGAACCCGCTCGATCCTTTTCCCCGGCATTTTTGGTTGAGCTATGTACTATCTACATTATGCAAAACCTTGCTTGCTGTACCCATGCCGTATCGGTATGATTCTTTTGCTTGAAGAACAGTTATCAGCAAATAAGGGTGATATCACAAAGTACCCACTCTCTAAAGATATTTAGGTCTGCTGATTGAGATCGTAATGCCTCGAGGGAAATTACTTTGACTGCAGAACAGGGCCGACATACTTGTCAATAAGAAATGTTATGCATTTTCAATCAAAAATGAAGGTAGGGGAGCATGTTAGATGTGCTAACCAATGCACGCATACATCATGGTGCCCGAGCACAAAGTAGAAAGATGCTTGCTAGCAAATTCCTAAGAGAGACAGTGCATCTGGGATAACTTTCAAAAAAATCAATTCTAATGCTTTCGGGGGTTTCTACCTGATCATTACGCTTCCAATTCGCCCAGCAGTCATCTAATAATAGGAAAAGCAACACATTAACGGCAAAGCCAGCTGAATATGTAAAGAAGCAAAATGAAAAGGAACAGCACTCTCACCGATGTTGATGTATTGATAGCCCAAAGCCGCAAGTCCAGTTGAAACCATTGCATCAGCTGAGCATAATGAGAGCAAGTCAAGGGGGGATCTCTCTCTCTCTCTCTCTCTCTCTCTCTCTCTCTCTCTCTCTCTCTCTCTCTCTCTCTCGATTGAGTTAATCAGAAATTTGGCTCCACAAATATGTGTGTGAGACCTGTGTCCCGGATAATGCTCTCTGAGATGCTACAGTTGTAACGGTTCCAGCTGTTCCATCTGCACAGCATTTCAACACTCAATGTACATTTGACAAACGTAAAACAACTGCATTGCTGCCAAAAAGGAAAAAGAATGGAGCAAACAAACCAACAAAACATATACAGAGAGAGAGAGAGAGAGAGAGAGAGAGAGAAGAAATCTATAATGTACCCCATTGGAGGAGTTCTGCCAAGTCCATTGTCCAGCAGAGTGCGTCTCAACAAACTTGCAGAAGGGGAAGAGGAAGCTGCCACGAAAGCTCGAAAGCCTGCGGCACCCACATTGGTGACTCCATGGCAGTGACAGCTGACACTACAGAGAAACAACAACAGCTGAAGCTCAAGAAGCCTTGATTCCATCGCCCCACACGCGCGCATACACACACACACACACTCTCTCTCTCTCTCTCTCAGAGAATCCTTCTCCTTGTCGTTCCGCTTAAGTAGCTAGTTGTATTGTAATAGGCTAGCGCCCCTTCATGACTAACAGGTGTCTTTTTTAACCCTTTATCCAACGCGTTCTTTCCTACCGGATATTATGTTTTCATGAAAACCGAGTTCAATTGAAATTAGAATTGATGTCGTTTGCTTGCAAGCAAAGCTCTCGCATTCTCAAAGGTGACAGTTTTGTCTATATGGTCACCTTTGCATTAATTGTAGTGTCTACCATTTAGACCAAGAAATATGAGTCACAAGATATCTTGGTTCACATTAAATTATCTAGACCCACCAATCATAAGACAAGATATACTAGATTCCATTCATTTGGTACACTAATTTACCTCGAATTCTCTAAACCCTGCAACACGGGTCAAGGTATACTATCTTGTATGGAATTTTTTTAATGCAAAAAGATAATGATATTACTATCAAAAGAAAATTACATATGCATCCTTGAAAATGGTTGCATGGAATTGTTACCTCTCTCTCTCTCTCTCTCTCTCTCTCTCTCTCTCTCACACATTAATAATAGGGTAGCAGAAGTGTTGCAACCTTTTCACAAAGGAGTCAAAAAGCCAACTGTAAAATTAAAAGCTTTGAGCATCTTGGAAGCATTATCATATGCCTACAAGAACCTTTGAGCCACTTTAAAGCAAAGCTTGTGCAACCTTTTTACCTTTCGTCCCAAGCCATTTTTCCTCTTTAAAATTTACTTGAACTTGTAGATCAATTGTCTCAAGTAAATTGCACTAGCATTTCTCTTCAATTGTTTCCTTTTCAACAATGAATTGAGCCAAACTCAAACTCCGCAACTATATTTGTAAGTTATCGATAATAGGGAAGTGGTAAATTTTAATGACTAATATAACCTTTTTGGCAAGGTTGTGCCACTTTTGGTTCCTTGGGATTCTCATGTATGTTTCTTTTTTAGCTACCATAGACAACAATGGTACTCACAAGAAACTTTTTGAGAAGCCAGTGCAAATTGACATTGTGCACTTTTTGTTAAAACTACTTCTCAACCCATTACTCATGGGCCATGCATTGTTACTACATGTGATACATATTGGTATACAAGTGACACTCTTAACTCTCTAATCTATTGGCGAATTCTATCATCAACATACAAATTTTATCAACTTTTAAATCTTCAACCTGTTGGCAAATGTTAATGTTAAAAACAATTAACATTTAAGCGATTTAACAGAAAGTGCAATCACACATCAATATTTTCAAACTTGTTAAGGCTACATACTTAGAACCTTAGCTCTTATGTGCACAAACTCGTACATATGCATTCAATGGCCAATTACATTTTCTTTAATTAGACACATACAAAGATATCCTATCCTCTCATTGGACAAGCAAAGGGCACATACAATAGACTTTTGACATCATCATTAAGTAGGAACCTTACTTAAAGCATATGTTATTTTGGCTAAAAAAGGGTCTACTTGCTTGGGTAAGTACTCAAGGTCACCCCCCATGTTTTGTCATCAATTCCTAACTAAGGATTGATAAGTGTTGTAAGCATTCAGAATCTCTCTCTCTCTCTCTCTCTCTCTCTCTCTCTCTCTCTCTCTCTCTCTCTCTCTCTCTCTCTCTCTCTCTCTCTCTCTCTCTCTCTCTCATACATATACATACAACATAAAAGTTATAAGGCATGCAAATTGTGGTCCTTTGTTGTCATAGTAAACTTATCCATCCTTCGTTCTAGGTTTATTGATAGACAACGTGTAGACCAAGGGGATATTGAGAATTCCGTGGTTATTTTTAGGCCTGCATTATGTAGATGTGGACATTGATGAAGAAGTAGAAGCCCATGGAGGCTAGGAATTGCAAAAGGGGCTACATGATGGAAGCTGTAAAATTGACCTTGAAGCTTTCTTGAGAGGGCAAGTAGGAGCTATCAAATATGTCCATCAATGTCACTGTGGTCGCCATGATTTTTCTGTTTAGATTGGCATTGGCAAGCATTTTGATGAATTTTTTTCTCTTGTAGTCAAGATGACTACCCTACATTTGGACTTTCCCTTGTTTACTCAGTTGGATTTGGATCTTTATTAGATGGATGTGAAGATGGATTTCTTGCATGATGAGAGCACCCTAAGGGATTTGCAAAGAGGCATGGAATACCTAGTGTGTAAAATTGAAGATGAGTCTTTATGGGCTTAAGCAGACACATAAGGAGTGGTATTATAATTTTCATACTTTTATGCATTTGTAGTAGGGGTATTCTTACAGTTACATGGATCAATGTTTATACACGAAGAAGGCTCATGATAGTAGCCTTATTATCTTGGTACTTTATGTTGATGGTATGCTTACAGTTGGGAGTACTCATATTGAGGTGGAGGCCCTAAAGACTTAGCTCAAGAAGAGCTTTGAGATGAAGGACATGGGACAGGCCTCACACATACTTAGAATGCACATAACACACAATCACTTCAAGGGACTTCTCTACTTGTCCCAGAAAGAGTACATACATAGAGTACTTGAGTGAATCCATATGCAGGATGCTAAGCCTATTGGCTGTCATTTACCTTCTCATGTGAAGGTTAGTCAAGCTGATTGTTTGTAGTCAGATGATGAGAGAGTTGAGATGACTAAGGTTCCGTATGCATCCACAGTAGGTAATATAATGTATGCCATGATAGCTACTCATCCTGACATAGCATTTGTAGTGGGAGTTGTGGCACGCTATATGGCTACACTTGGCAGGTGACATTGGGACATTGTGGAGGGTATCATGGAAAACCTGAAAGGCACAATAGATATGTATATTTTCTATATTAGCTAGGATATAAGAGTTGTGGACTATATTGACTCAAATTATGTAGGACATGCAAACAATAGAAAGTCCACCTTTGGGTATGTGTTTACTTATGCTAGAGATGCTATCTCTTTGGATGTCTAGGGGATGTAGAAATGAATGACCTTATCTATTATTAAGGTTGAGTACATTATAGCCATTGAGGCTTACAGGGAGGCCATATGGTTAGGTCATGTGGTTGTAGATCTTGGTATGTCTATGACTCATACACTGCATTTAGATTCTATGAGTGCTATTTAGTTGGCCAAGAATCCATTCTTCCATGCGAAGATAAAGCATATTGAGATGCACTATTACTTCATCAGGGAGGGGGTAGAGGACAAATCCATTGATCTTGTCAAAATCTTGATGATGAGAATTCTATAGATCTCCTCACTAAAAGTCTCTCACCAAAACATTTTGCCTTCCTTAGGAAGATGATGGGTGTAGGATGAGATGACACCTTTTCTTATCCTATTGTACTCTATGTACATATTGTACTTTTTCTCTTTTTCTTTCACTCCTCATTAAGGCACACCTTTAAGTGGGAGATTGTTAGGTGTAAAGGCACTTATGCCTAGCCACCCACATTTACACACTATACACTGTACCTAGCACCACATGTACATTATAGGTGGTGGACACCCATCACTATCACTTTATTTTTCATTCTTTCAAAGACTATTGAATAAAGGAAGGTCGGTTACACATTGTGACTATTGGAGTTTCCACATATAGTCTCTCTCTCTCTCTCTCTCTCTCTCTCTCTCTCTCTCTCTCTCTCTCTCTCTCTCTCTCTCTCTACCATAGATCTTGCTTGTCTATTGCTTCTGCTTGTGTGCTTTCACCCCGGCTCTACCTTTCAAAATGTTGATAGTAAATAATGCATGCACTAAGCAACCACCATTAAAATAATGCACCAAACGTAACAACCACTATAGTAATGGCATAAGAAACATCATTGAAATATAGTGGCAATGTTGATACCTTAGGTAATAATATTGTTACATGTTCTTTTTTGCATTTACAGTGTTGCTCTATTAAAAAATCTGGCATCCTACTAAATTTTTGCTGAGCATGTCCATTACAGTTATATCCTTTTGTTATTTGAACTCTATCATAGCACTTTTTTCACAATATCTTGTTGATAAGCTTTGCCATCACTAGATGATTCTCATTAGTTGATGACAGGAGGCATATTCCACGATGGATTCTGTGAGGTTTTTCAATGGATTCCATTAAACTAGAGGCATATTCCACGGTGGATTCTGTGATGTTTTTTGATGGATTCCATAAAACTATATTTTATTTACCAGGGCTTGTACACAAGGTGGATTCCTTATGCGAGAAGTTGACGGGGACGCCTGTCCTTTTCGAGCATCAGATTAATTTAATGTGCACGTGGGTGATTCCACAGTGGGTGATTTCGCAAAATACATATCAAATTAATAAACATTTATGAGTTTAGAGTGCGCACTCGAATTAAATTAAGGTTAGGATAGTATTTCAACCTATTTTAATTATTTGTAGTAGCTGAAGACTGCCATGTATTTACTATTGTTTGTTGATTTTATTTATAAACAATTGTGAATGCTTCAGTTGATGTGTAGACCAGGTAGTAGTGGCTTTGGGTAGCACTGGGTGTTAGTATAAGTCCAAGCGTAAATTTCATAAATATGATTAGTTGTCTTAAGTATAATATATAATATTGTGTATTTATATGATATTATATTATTAAAATTATCACTCTATTTGTAAGTTATAAGTTTAAACTTCTTTAGTAATAAATAGATCATTGTCTTTAGTACTATTAATTTATTTATTTTTAATATGGAAATTTTTAGAATATGATATTTAATATATGCTTTTATTGAAATAAGCTTTCTTTATGGAATACATTGCTATATTTCTTAATGTGGTTAAGTATAGAAGGCTTTTCTAGCTTTCTTTATAAAAGCAACAGGATCACACACAAAATAGGAGAACATGGTGAAAACTAAGTTTTTTCGTTTGTCCCTCATCCAGAATCGGAATTCAGAGCTTCAAGAGTCATTTTGGGGATTTTTGCACACTGCGAGCATGATGGTGATGTCAAAACGTCAAGATTCAAAGCACAAAAATTTTTGCAGCAACTGCAACATATTATATGATACTTCTTGACTCTTAAAACTCTATATTTCAATTGATATTTATACTTTCTTTGTAATTATATGTAAGATATGAATGCAAATATCCATGTTGTAAAACTATAATATATAACTAAGGATGGCAAACCATGGCTTTTGCCATGGGGGAGGTTGGGCCCAATCGTGTGTTTCTCTCTTGTCTTTGTCAATCTATTGAGTTATTCAAATCCTCTTATGTATTATAATGTTGTTTGTATTTAATAGTTGAGATGTTAGATTTGTTAGATTTTTCCATTAAGTTCTATTATGTGTGTCATAAAGTTGTTTATGATTGAGATTTGATTTGCTAAATTTACCACCTGATTTCGCTTCGTAACATTAGTATTCACAAGCTTTTCTTGAAATTACAAATGTAATAGCCACTTGCATTTTGATTTTAGGTGTAATTCGGCAATTGCACTTGAATTAAGGATCAAATTTAACATTGAGTTGAGAACTTCATCACAAATAAAACTGCATTGGGCAAGAATAGATGATCTAATAGTATGATCAATTCAATCAAATTCTCATGCTCTCTATTCTTTAGAACAATATGGTCATGTTGTGACTGGAGATGATAGAGGCTTTTTTATGATACTTGCTATATCCCAATCCTACATGAAGGTAGTGCCATCATCAGCTTACACTATAGTAATGGCTTCCTTTTAATGCTTTGCCTAAAATAGAAATGATTAGGAGCATTATCCATAACACTTCAATGGGCATTTAATTGTATTAATGCATCTTGAACATGAAATTGTCCTTAATAGCATTATTTTGGACTTTTGAAGCAACAACAACTTTCTTTCCTCTAGCATGCAACTTTAGCATGGCCATGGTGCTTGTAGAAGTTCATGATGGCTTTAGTGCATGCCTACTAGTGAATTGAGGGATTCGCAACACATCGAGTTGCCACCTTCATACAAATTTCCATGCCTTGCACAGACTGGAAATCCTACAAGAAGGAGAGGTTAAATTTAGAGAGTGGAGCAATGCATTGCCTTTTATGTGAGAGAGAGAGAGAGAGAGAGAGAGAGAGAGAGAGAGAGAGAGAGAGAGAGAGAGAGAGAGAGAGAGAGAGAGAGAGAGAGAGAGAGAGAGAGAGAGAGAGAGAGAGAGAGAGAGAGAGAGAGAGATGTGTGCATATGTGCATGCTACTATCCTCTCATGTGCTAGCATAATTTCTTTTAGAGAGAGAGAGAGAGAGAGAGAGAGAGAGAGAGAGAGAGAGAGAGAGAGAGAGAGAGAGAGATGTGTGTGCCACACGTTTTCACCATCTTTGGAATGTTGTGGATAGGAGGGGAAAGAGAGGACTTGCATGGGTTAGTACATGCCCTTTGAGAGAGAGAGAGAGAGAGAGAGAGAGAGAGAGAGAGAGAGAGAGAGAGAGAGAGAGAGAGAGAGAGAGAGAGAGAGAGAGAGAGAGAGAGAGAGAGAGAGATCTTGCATCCCAATTTATGCAACTAACATAAGGTACAATGCACATAATGTGTACCCTGCAAATTTTGCCAACATAATAAGATCGATTTACATGCCAAAGCATTGGTGCACCATCATAAAGTATAGGAACAAACATGCCAAGTGCCAGTGAACCATCACAAAATGCTAGCCCAAACATGCCCAAAGATCATGAAGTAATGTGTATTAGGAGTTTTGCATTTGCCTAAAAATGCCAAGACCTAATGCACCATCATAAAGTATAGGCCCAAACATGAGTGCTAGCCCAAACAACATAATGTAATGTGTGTATTGGGAGTTTTGTATCTATCCAAACATGTAAAGCCCTCGTGCACATTATAAACTATAGATCCAAACATGCCAAATGTTGGTGCATCATCACAAAGCGCTAGCCCAAACATCATGAAGTAATGTGTATATTGGGAGTTTTGCATCTACCTAAAAACTAGTGCACCATCATGAAGTATAGGCCCAAACATGCCAATCATTGGTGTATCATCACAAAGTGCTAGCCCAAACATGCCCACACATCACAAAGTGATGTGTATACTGAGAGTTTTGCATCTACCCAAACATGCCAAGCACACTAGTACATCGTCATAAAGTATAGGCCCAAACATGCCAAGCATTGGCACGCCATCACAAAGTGCTAGCCCAAACATGCCCAAACATCATGAAATAATGTGTATATTGGGAGTTTCACATCTACCCAAGCATACCAAGCACTAGTGCATCATTATAAAATATAGGCCCAAACATAGCAAGCATTAGCACACCATCACAAAGAGCTAGCCTAAACATGCCCAAACATCACGAAGTAATGTGTACATTGGGAGTTTTGCATCTACCTAAACATAACAAGCATTGGTGCACCATCATAAAGTATCTAGATTCTTATTATGTATCCAATTGGTTGGCTAGACTGGTAGCCTAAATTAGAGTACATTGTCCCCAAGTAAAGAACTACTCCAATCTAAGGCTCACGTGCTTGATCTATCATAAACAAGGACGTGCTTCATCCTCAAATAAAAGATCATGTCCATGATTGGGGCAGGCTAACAACATTGTGACTTCACACCTTATCAACATGGTGTAAAAATGCCATGCATTAGTGCTTAACTCTAGTGTTGCAAATGAGCAAGCCTCTTAGACATTGTGATGCCCATTGCAGTAACATCCCAAGCACTTATGCTTTGATCCACATATGCAAATGAGCAAGCAATTTATAGAGTGATCAACACGGCCTAAACATGCCAAGCACTAGCACTTCACTCATTTGTTGCTTATGTAAGGTTATTCTCTTGCGGAACAATCACATTAGTTATTCTTAGGAACATACCCAAACATGGAAGGTTATCTCTAGCAGAAGAATGTGCTCTAGCAACATGACCAACACAACTTTGGGAGTTACCTCTTTTAGAAGAACATGAACTAGGATTTATACAACCACTAGTACTCCAAAAGCAACAACTAAAGAGCTTTGAAGAGCTAGTGCAACCAATATCAAAAGCCCCTTTATTAATTAACTTCTCCTCTATTATAACAATGAAGATTGAATGATGTGTCACTTTACTCTAAGAAATTGTACATTATCTAAAACTTAGTCCTTAATGGTAGGATGCTTGAAATGCAAATCACTACAATTAAGGCATTTGAGCATAAAAGTTTGAGGTTAGAGTGTTCATAGAATCCTTACCCATCATCATGCATTAGCACAATATCACTTTTATAAGCTACTCAAAGGGTCCACAATCAGCAAGCAACAAGCACACCCCTTCACATGCCACTACATTGTCCACTATGGTGGGAAAGCCATCTACTAGTATCCTCACTCTCCTCATAAGGTTTCCTTTGAGTGAATCTCTTCTTATCATAGTGATGAATGCATCATGTTATTATTTAGGTCAATGAACTTCCTTGTTTAGTTGTCATGGTCCATAGTAGCTCTTATGGAACACATTTGAGATGGTTTATTTTAAAGTGCATCTATTATGGATGCAACAATACAACCAAATACAATGGAAGGGAAAGTTAAGGCAATTGTTCCTTGTGGGAATCTTAGGTAGAAGTAGAAAACCCAAGGGGCGCACCTATAAAAATCATCTATATAATGTGCGTTCAAAGGGTATTAAGAAATACCCTTTCTTTGTATGTTATAAGGCCATAAAATGACCCCTTTTATTTTACTAAACTTATAGGTTTCTTTTCAAATTATATTAAAAAACTTTTTTGTAAATATAATCCTATAAATTTTACTAAATAAAATACACTCCCCTTTGAACTCATGTGGTATCTTACATGTTCTATAAGGTAGACTCCTTGGGGTAGAAAAATGGAACTTTTGTACCTTGACACTATCCACTAGCATAGAGTGCTTGGTTATTTATGAGTGCTACACATACTGTTTTCATCCCACAAATAGAATCAATGTCACCACGTGTGAAATATAGCAAGGTCATCACAACCACCCTATCTCTATTGGAGTCTGTAGAAAGGACATGTCAGTTGTGATGCCTTGATGAAGCAAAAGGCCATTCTAGATCTCAATGCAAAGTGTAAAAATGTTGAGACAAGTGTTGCAAGAGACTTAGTCTTAGAAATGATTAATAGGATGTCAATGATTGTGAGATTGAGTGTGGTTTTGAGAACCTATTAGAGAAAGTCTCTCCTCTTGCCCAAAGAATACCAAGAGCTAGACTTAAGAAGGATACATCCAAATAGCCAGGTACAACAAATAAGGCAGGTGGTGCAAAGAAGCCAGTTATAGCCAAGAAACTAGCTACAACTAAGAAGCTTGCTCCCAAGAAGCTAGTTGCCAACAAGCCAACTACCAAAAAGCCATTTGTAGCTAAGAAGCCCACATCTACAAGCAAGACTAAGGATTCTGCATCTCGCAAGGGTAAGATGACAATTGAGGAAATGGTTGATGCAACCAAGGAAAGAGACAACAAGAAACAGAATCATGGCAATGACATTGGGCAAATGCCACCATAAAATTTCCCAAAGAGGGCTACCCCCCAAAGGGCACCAAGAGGCTCCCAAAATATCCCACTTAAGTCCCCACAAAGGGCAAGTGGAGCTCAAGATTCCCCTAGAAGGTCTCCTAGGACACCAAGTAATCAATTAGGGATTAGGGCATCTCCTTAAATGCCTTGGAATACCCTAGTTGAGGATGTATCAAACTGTTGAGATATCGAGCTCCACTCGTGATACGCCAGGGTGACCGTTGTGTATTTATGTCACCGACTTGTCAGTTGCAGACGCGGTTGGTACACCGCCCATGAATAATAGCTACATGATAGCTATCCTTATCTACTCTAGTTCGTGGCTCAGTTAGTATGCCACCTTAGTTAGTTGAGTTTGGTTTGAGACCCATATATAGGGTTCTTCTATTTCTTTGTACTTGAGTTCTTTTGGCTTACACAAACTAAGAAGAGGAAAACTGTTTTCAGCCTCCACCCTTGTGTGTATTCCCCCATTGTGCAAGCAAGAAAGCTACAAGTGAGACTCCTTCCTTCTCTCCCACAATCTTGACATGGTATCAGAGCCTTGTTCGTGGTAAGGAGCTCAAGAAAGCAAGCCAAGCTCGCGGTGGTCTGGAAAGAGGAGCAGTGTTGCTTTCATTTTCTGTTTTGGGAGCAGATCTCTGCAGGTAGCACAGCCGGAAATTGCAGGAGTGCATTGTCTCAGGTTGAGACGCCCTTCGCGGTGAAGCAAAAGGGCAGTATATGCTGCGGGAGAGGCCTTGAGCCCTCGGCGACCTTGTTTTTTTGATTTGAGGCCATTTCGGGGCCTGTTTTGGAAGCGGAAGTTTTCTGCACGCACTCAGGAAAAGGCCCAGTTTTATGCTGTGCAGCCACTGTTCTACAGGTCAGTGAAAAGTTTCTGTAGAAATTGCATCGTATGCTTGTGCGCAGAGACATTGGGAGTTACAGAATCATCCCTGTTGCCTGTTGATGCAAAATCGTCACTAGGAAGTGACTGTGTGGTCAAATACCACTTTCGCCAGTTTTGCAGATTTGCCCTTGTGAGGGTGAAGCTGTGTTTTTTGCAGTGACAGAATTTTTTGCAGTGTTCTGTAATGGCGTCTGATTCTCTTTCACAGATTGTCACTGAAAAGCTTGACAAGAACAACTTCCAAGCATGGAAGTTTAGAATGACGAATTTCCTTATGGGAAAAGGATATTGGGAATTTGTTGCAGGAAATGAAGAAGAACCAGTTCTTCCTGATGTTCCCAATCAACAGCAAATGCAGGCATTCAAAGCATGGCATGAGAGAGCCAGGAAAGTTATGTATTGGCTGTCTATCAGTATTTCAGACTCTATGATTGTACATATTCAGGATGCAAGTACGCCAAAGGAGGCATGGGATACTCTGTCAAAAATGTATAGCACAAATACGCAAGCCAGGAAAATGCAGCTCAAGCAAGAGTTGCACAATGTGCAAAGAGAAAATATGAGCATCAACGACTACCACATGAAGGTGAAGAAGATTGCAGATGCACTTGCTTCCATTGGGTCACCAGTGGAAGATGATGATTTAGTTTCTGTGACCTTGAATGGTCTAGGAAAGGATTATGCACAGTTTCGGACATCCATTTCAGTTCGTGAAAGATTTCCTGATTTTGAGGAGTTGATTGCTCTTCTAATTTCTGAGGAACAGAGAAATGGTGGTGCATCTTCTTCAAGAGGAACTTCAAAAGAAGCTGTCTTCTACTCAAATGCTGGAAGAGGTAGAGGCAGAGGTAGAGGAGGCCGATTTGGAGGCCGTGGTAGAAATCAGAATATGCAGCAAACTCAAGAAAACCAGTCCTATGGAGGAGGACGTGGTAACTCTAGAGGCAGGGGGAGCCAAAGAGGTCGTGGTGGATGGCAAAGAGGTCAAAATGCAAACAATAATGTTGAATACTACTACTGTGGTAAAATGGGTCATATGGCTAAAGACTGCTATAAAAAGCAGAATGACATCATGAATGGAAAACTGCAACAAGGGAATTATGCATCTTCTAGCAGACAGGGTGATGACAGAAATGAGCATTTGTTCATGGTGCAGCACATGAACAATTCTGTGACAAGTGCAGAAGAAAGCAATGATGTATGGTATGTTGACTCAGGTGCATCAAACCACATGACAGGTCATGCAGAATGGATGGAGGATGCAAGGAAAATGGAAAAACCAGGATTTGTGGAGACTGGTGATGATACTGCACATCCTATTGTGCAGATTGGAAAAATTCCCTTGTCTATGCAGGATGGGAAGAAGAAATACATGTCCGATGTATTTCATGTCCCGAATATCACCAAGAATCTGGTTTCTGTCGGTCAAATGGTTGAGCAGGGCTTGCAGGTCAGATTTAATCCTCATGGATGCTTTGTTGAGGATATGAAAAATAAAGGTCGCTTGATAGCAAAAGGAAAGAAGAAGGGCAGAATGTTTACGTTGGATGCAGACATGTCTGAATTGAGTGCAGCAATGTTTGCACATGGGACCGGTGTAGTTGCAGATATTGATATTTGGCATAAACGCATTGGTCATGTTAATGTACAGCGACTTAAATCAATGCAGGCCCAAAATATTGTTGCAGGATTGCCAAAATTCAAGGTTGCAGAAATGCATAAGGTATGTGAAGCCTGTCAGTTTGGAAAACAGGAAAGGAAACCATTTCCTAGACATGTTCAAGAGAGTGAGAAGCCATTGGAATTAATTCACTCTGATGTGTGGACTACTAAAGCTGCATCTCTTGGAGGCTGTCATTATTTTGTCACTTTTATTGATGACTATAGCAGAAAAGTTTGGGTGTATTTTATGAAAAAGAAAAGTGAAGTTTTTGGGCATTTCAAAACCCTTAAAGCTATGGCTGAAAAAGAAACAGGTCTGCAAATAAAATGCCTAAGGTCAGATGGAGGGGGAGAGTACCTCTCAAATGAGTTTGTAAAGTTCTTGCAGGAGCATGGCATAAAGCAGCAATATTCATGCAGTTATACCCCACAACAAAATGGAATTGCAGAAAGGAAAAACAGGCATATTGGAGAGGTATCTCGTGCCATGCTCAATGAAAAAGACTTGCCAGATTTTTATTGGGCTGAAGCAGTTGCTACAGCAGTCTACATAATGAACAGGACTCCCACTGCAGCAATACATGGAATGACTCCAGAGGAGAGGTATACTGGTAGGAAACCAGATATTTCTCATTTGAAAATCTTTGGTTGCATTGCCTATGTACATGTGCCAGATGAGCTGAGATCCAAGTTGGATCCAAAAGCTGAGAAGTGCATCTTTATTGGTTACTCTCTGCAGCAAAAAGGGTATAGATGCTATAACCCCTCTACTCGTAAGTTTACAGTGAGCAAAGATGTTGTTTTTGATGAGATGAGTAGCTGGTATAAACCAGTAAATGTGATTGATGATGTAGATGCACAAAATGGTAATGCTACACAGAATTCACAGCAGCAGTCACAAAATATTAGTGGACCTGGAGCGTCCTCTAGCAGTGGTTCACATTCTTCGCCATGGACAGGCGGATTGAGATCAGGAGAATATTCTCAAAGCAATGCAGATAGTGGTATGCAGGTATCACGAAAAGGAAAAGAGAAGGTTGATCAGCCCATGTTTGATGTGAATGCAGGTCACTCTTATGTGGATGGTGAATCCAGTGGCTCAGAACAGAGCATTGATGATGAGTTGGGTATTCCTTCTATTGTTACACCTGGAGTAAGGAAGACCAGGGATGTTTTGAGAGCACTTGGGAGTGAACCTACTTTGCGCAGGTCTACGAGAGCTAGGTATCCTGTGGATAGGCTGAAATATGATGGATTTACAGCCATTCACTATGCATATATGGTTAAAGTGATACAGGAACTAGAACCCACTTCTTTTGAGGAAGCCATGGGAAAAGAAAAATGGGAGAAAGCCATGGATGAAGAAATGGATGCCCTGGAAGCAAATGCTACATGGGAATTGATACCTTTGCCTAAAGGTAAAAATGCAATTGGCTGTAAGTGGGTTTATAAGGTGAAGCACAATGCAGATGGTTCTGTGAACAGATACAAGGCAAGATTAGTAGTCAAGGGGTATACACAAACATATGGTATTGACTATGAAGAAACATTCAGTCCGGTTGCAAGGATGGCAACCGTAAGAGCAGTCATTGCTATGGCTGCATCAAAGGGATGGTCTTTACATCAAATGGATGTAAAGAATGCCTTCTTGCATGGTGATTTGCAAGAAGAGGTCTATATGGAGTAGCCACCAGGTTATGTGAATGATGTTCATCCTGAGTTTGTTTGCAGGTTGAAGAAAGCCTTGTATGGCTTGAAGCAAGCACCTAGAGCATGGTCTGACAAGATAGGACAGTATCTTGTCACTATTGGCTTTCAGATTTCCAAGGCAGATTTCTCACTTTATGTGAGAAAAACAGAGAAAGGTATTATGCTACTTGTCATTTATGTTGATGATTTGATTATGACAGGTGACAGTGATGAAGATATCCTTCATGTGAAAATGCTATTGAAGCAGAAGTTTGAGATGAAGGATTTGGGAGAGCTGCGTTATTTCTTGGGCATTGAGGTGATTAGATCACCAAGTGGGATACATCTCTTGCAGAGGCAGTATGGATTGGACATGCTGTCCAAATATGGGATGTCAGGCTGTAAGCCTATTTCAGTTCCTTTGGAGCAGAATGTGAAGCTGAGCACAGATGCTGGTGAGCTTCTAGAAGACCCTACTATGTACAGACGCATAGTAGGAAGTTTGATTTATATGACTATTACCAGGCCAGATTTGAGCTATGCTGTTGGATTGGTAAGTCAGTTTATGCAGGCTCCAAGGAAACCACATTTGGATGCGGCTAGACGCATACTCAGGTATGTGAAGTCCACATTGCAGTATGGACTATTTTATGAGACTGGGGTTCAGATACAGTTGCATGGATACACTGATGCTGATTGGGCTGGTAGTATTTCTGATAGACGATCTACCAGTGGATATGTGTTCTCTTTTGGGAGTGCTACAGTCACTTGGAGCAGTAAGAAACAGCCTACAGTTGCCTTGTCGAGCACAGAGGCTGAGTACAGGGGTGCAGCAATGGCTGCATGTGAGGTAGCTTGGTTGCATAAGCTACTTTATGATATGCATCAGTCTACAGATGGACCAGTTGTCATTTATTGTGACAACATGAGTAGTATACACTTGGCAAATTACCCAGTCTATCATGCTAGAACAAAGCACATTGAGGTGCATTATCACTATGTGCGAGAGAGGGTTTTACTAAGTCTTATTGATCTAGTTTATGTCAGCACAGAGGATCATGTAGCTGACATATTCACGAAGGCATTGGGCGCAGAGAAGCTGCGCAAGTTCAGAGACCTGCTTGGTGTGCAGGAATTGGGATTGAGCTCGAGGGGGAGTGTTGAGATATCGAGCTCCACTCGTGATACGCCAGGGTGACCGTTGTGTATTTATGTCACCGACTTGTCAATTGCAGACGCGGTTGGTACACCGCCCATGAATAATAGCTACATGATAGCTATCCTTATCTACTCTAGTTCGTGGCTCAGTTAGTATGCCACCTTAGTTAGTTGAGTTTGGTTTGAGACCCATATATAGGGTTCTTCTATTTCTTTGTACTTGAGTTCTTTTGGCTTACACAAACTAAGAAGAGGAAAACTGTTTTCAGCCTCCACCCTTGTGTGTATTCCCCCATTGTGCAAGCAAGAAAGCTACAAGTGAGACTCCTTCCTTCTCTCCCACAATCTTGACACAAACAAGGTCCTTGTAAATATAAATAACATCTTATATTCAACAAAAATTAATACTAACTCAATGATTTTTTGTCATCTATTGAATTTCTCTTATTTCTTTGAGGAATGTTAGTTTTTACAATTCTCTCGATTTTTCTAAGCATGCTAATCTTTTTGTGAACTAAAGCACTTAAAAGGGAAATGGGAAAATATTTATAAAAGTGATAAGTTCAAGACTCTGAATATCTTACATTGCCCTCCTAGGGTAGCTCAAAACATATATATATCTATTCCCCTTCTTCCAGCCGATTCACCATTTATCTTAAATCAAGATCTTGTATGCATGGCTTTCGATCTCCTATACTAGAAAAAAAGATGTAGTGTTTGCCTTGGAATGTTGTATGACAAGGTATCAAGTTCCATCGAACATTTGCAAAGAAACAAATCATCCTTGTATTCTTTCTCAATTGATAACTATTATTCTCTAAAGATTTTAATTATTGTGCTAGATGACATCCTCCTGCCTACCCACATTTTTTTTCTCATGTGCAAACCTACTCCTTGAAATGTTGATCCAAAAAACATGAATTGGGACGAACCAATATAAGTTGGCTCTCCTTGATATCCTCGTGATCTTCATGGGATTTTGAATATCTTCAATAATATTTAACTTGAAGCTCTAGATGGTTTTGTTAGGATTATCCCAATATGTTAATCCATTGAGATTATGCAAAGGAAGCTCTTCTAATCCTCCAAATGCATTGTGTGTTTGGTGGAACAACATTTAGCAACACTTTCACCTTCTTCATGGATCACTAGGCTCTATTGTAACTTGTTAATAAACCATGTGCTATCCGCTCCATATCCTGATGGTTGCTACTTCTTCTTGAATTTGACTTCTCAATCATAGTATGAAAATGAAAGAAACATTACATGGCTAATCATTTGTCCCAAATATGTAACATGCAATCAATAGAAAAGGGCATCTTAGATGACCTACTAGATGCACATTTGTTTAAAATTTCTAGTAAAGGGCCTTTACATCCCAACAACCTCCCACTTAAAGGTCCAAAGTGAACCTTTAACCAAGTCCCACTAGCCGTATGTAATGCTCATGCTGAGCCTTGCTTAGACTTTTAGTGAGAGCATTTGTAGGGTTGTCTTGTGTTTTGATCTTGGTCAATGTGATTAGACCATCTTCTAGAATCTGTATGATAAAGTGATATCGCACATCTATATGCTTTGTGCATGAATGATACATGGCATTCTTAGCCAAATACATAGTACTCTGGCTATCACATCCCAACATTGGAGTACTTATAGACATGCCGAGATCCTCTACAAGTCTGCTCATCAACTGATCATTGGATAGTTGTATCGGTTAGGACAAAACAATCTCTTAAGATGCTGCATTTGCAAACATGAGATGCACAAAGTTTTGGCTAAAGCGCATGCAAGAATTGTGAGGGGTCACTTTCATGGACACTCCATGGCTTGGAAAATCTTGCAATCTCAACTATGATGACTGACCCTATTTCGTGATGCTGCAAGGTTCGTCAAGCATTTTAGTGAATACTGGTACATGAAAGTTCCAATCAAGAAGGACAGGGTGGAGCTAACAGCAGTTTTCACACAACAACCATTTGAAAAGTGGAGAATAGATTTTCTAGGGCCTTCAAGTCTTGCAACTCAATATTCTTAGGCTAGGTGTATTATTATTGCTATTGATTACCTGACCATCAAGAGAGACTACAATGACATTCCAATTATCAAAGGGAGGTAAGCTTTATTGTCAAAGAAGCATATGGAGGGGGAATGTTATTCACAAAGAAAAGGAGAGGGTTGAGGCCATGGGAGTACTGCAATAAGGTATAAAAGTAGTAGTGTTAGAAACCTTAAAAGTTGTTTTGGGAAGAAGATCTTTCTCTTTAATCTTGAGATGTAATGTCTACATCATGGGCCCACCTACATACCCAAATTTTGATTCTCTAATATGCTTGATGCACCAAGAATGTGAAACTTAAACTCTTCATCTTTTCTCGGTAATGGGTTGCGTGCATAGATATACACAGTTAAAGGATTTGTGGGTTGAGGCTAGGGCCACAAGAAAGAACAATGCAAGAACAATAACAAATTTCTTATGGAGCAAGTAATCTCATGATTTGACTACTTGATTGAGATTGTGAGTGATCAAGGCACACACTTCACTAATGAGGTGATCTCAAACTTGATGTCTACATTCATGACCATATACAAAAAATCTTCCAATCCTATCCATGAGAAAATGGTCAAGCTAAAGCTACAAACAAAATCATGATTAACGTCCTAACCAAAACTATCTCCACTTCATTAATGAGGTGATCTCACACTTGATGTCCACATTCACGACCATACACTGAAAATTTTCCCCATGCTACCCATAAGCAAATTGTCAAGTTGAAGCTACAAACAAAATCCTGATTGACGTCCTAAACCAAAACTATCTCTGCTTCTTGGATTGATTGGGATAATAAATCGATGGCAACACTATGGGTTTATCACACAGCCTACAAGACTTCCACTGGGTAAACACCCTTTGAATTGACCTATGATACTGATGCAATTATGCTAATTGCATTCATTGTCCCTAGCTTGAGTGGATGTGCTTGGACTAACCACTTAATAATATCCAAACGATTGTCTAAAACTTGGTTATTAGTGACACATGCTCTTATTTGCAAAAAAGCACAATAAAAGGATTGGTTTGACAGACACATTAAACAATGGGATTTTGACGAAAGGTGATCTTGTGTTGCTATAATCCATCAAGGGACATAAGCAAAAAATGAAAATTTGAGGCTTGGGCCCTTTCTAAGTGCATGCAACTAGCAAACCAGTAATGTCAAGCTTGAAACATTGAATGTCAAAGGCATAGGATTCTTCAACAAAAGTTGAATCAAGAAATAATATCCACTAGCACATCCATTGCACAAATCCCCCATGGCACTATCACCTATTTCCACACGGGTGATTACAATAACAAAGCTCGATCTCAAAGATGAAAACCCCATACCTCCATGTAATGTGCCCCGCCTAGTGGTACATTCTTA
Organism: Lygodium microphyllum; assembly: GCF_053477565.2. NCBI lineage: Eukaryota > Viridiplantae > Streptophyta > Polypodiopsida > Schizaeales > Lygodiaceae > Lygodium > Lygodium microphyllum. Next base: position 33,070,234 of record NC_141149.1, read on the forward strand.
GTAGCCCATCAAGAGATATCCTAGGAAGCGCCGCTCGGGATTTTGATAAAACCCTCGAAGTTTACTAACTAGGCTCACTTGAGTCTACCCCGCAATGGAAGTTTTGGTTGCTCCCACGAGGATTAACCTGAGTTTTTTTTGTTAAATCTATTACTAGCAGCTACATAGAATTAGCAGATTCTATCATGCTTTCTGATTTCTAATGATCTATCAAGTGCGATTTTATTCCTTCTTAAGAAAGATCTTAGCTTACCGAGACCACCTAGTCATAGGTCTGGATCCATCGGGGGTCCATCCTCCCACTTCTCTTGAGAGATTAGTTTTAGTTATCTAATTACCTACCACTTTAGGTTTAGCATATAAAAACAGCTTCTTTGAATTATCTCCTGATACAAATTCGTTACACACCCTTATTTCACTACACAAAAATAGAGTAAAGCAATTCCTTCTTAATAGTTCATTTAAGAAAAATTACATTTTACAAATATTTTCTTGTTCGAAGGTATTATTCTCTCCAAGTTTCGTTCCCCAACTAGTATTGGGACTTTTGGGCATAGTTTGGAAATCGAAGGGTAGTTGGCAATTTGTAAGAGCCTAAGGAGTCTATGACCAGAGCCCATTGGTATCCTCACCTCCTCCTGCTGACTAGAGCTCCCTACTATGACAAGACTTTTCACATCATAATTGGTTTAAACTCAGTAACGCGAAACAAAAATAGAAAAACCCCTTGGAGTATGTTTTACTCATGCTGGTCTTGGGGAGGTCTAGTGTCGTGAAGAACACTGCCTCAATCGGTGATCTATACTCAATCATCCATCTTTTAGCCTGATGATTTTATGAAAGATTGGTAATTAGCTTACAATCACAAACATCTTATTTCGAATACATTATACATAAACTTTTTAACAAGTTTATTTCCAAGACAAATCTTTTCTTTCCAAAAATAATAACATCGAGGTAAATTAACATAAGTGGAAAAACAACTTCGAGACAAATCAACATAAGTGGCAAGATAGCTTCGAGACAATTTAGCATAAGTGGCAAAATAACTTCAAGACAAATCAACATAAGTAGCAATACCTTCCAATAGTCTTCATGGACTTCCTCTTTCTTAGGGATTAGTTTGGACTAAATTTAAGCAAGAATTTCATACTTGAGGATAACTCCCTTGGAGTTTCGTGGGTCTTTACCCGCAATTAAAGAAAATATTGGTTAGTTTAATTACAAACAATATCATTTGGCAATTGCATCTTAAGGTCTCTTATATATCGAGGATTAATGTTCGTTATTACCCATCAGAGATTTCGTTTGATCAACCTTTGTAGCTTTCTTCTTTGGGCCATGTTCTTTAATCGCGAGATCGCAAAAAAGGGGAATTTGGTGAAGGAGCTTGGGGGTAATTAGATTGTCAAAAAATTTTATTGACCTGGGGGGGGGGGGGGGGGGAAAGCAATCACAAAGAATTCCGAGAAATCAAGAAGAGTCTTGATTCCACAGGGGAATAGGATAGAAGGGATGGAGGAATTGAATTCGAGAACTCGCGGAGTATCGTCCTTGTCTTCTTAATGAGGAATTCCCACGCTTGTGTTTCTCTTGCCCCACTTTCTCTTGCTCTATACTCCTGAGAAGGGCCTCTCCCCTCTTGCTCCAACTATCCTCAACGGCTCCCCATGCCTTGTATTTATAGCTAAATTAAAGAAGAAGGGTTGTGGCTAAGAAGAAGAGCTCTTTATGGAGGGGATCTTGGCAAAGTCAATAATCTGAAGCTTCTTCTTTACTACCTAGGCTGAAAATCTGATGGTTCCATTGGCTCTGAAAGGAGGGTAAAACCGCAGGACACTTGCTTAGAATTCTTCCAGATCACTCCTTCTTCTTCTTCTCCTCCTTGTTCGGCGTGTTGTTTGCTACCTGTAAACTGCGATCACAACGCACGTGATTTCACCAATCTTTATTTTTGCATGAAATTTTGAAAACTGGTTGAAAAAGCCACTTGTTTTGTTGAGTGACACCCTATTCTAGAAGTTTCCATAGCTTTTTAGGATATTTACAATAAATAATATCCAAAATATAAAAAATATGTTAGTTTTGTAAAAAAACTAGTATTTTTGGACCATCCATACTATAGACATTGACACTAATGACTAATATGGCTCATAACTCTCATTCATGTGGTAACTTTAGTGACGGGTGGCTATAGTCCTTGTCAATCTGGTGAAATGTCGATTTACGATCCTCAGGTCTTTTTGCTCGAGATCTTCTCTATTTAATGATTTTAGAGTTCTTCAAGTCCATTGTGTGAGAAGTCGGGAAGATTTTAAATCAAGGCTGGGATATTACATCCTCTCCCCCTTAGAGGAATCGAGATATCCTCATCTCAAATGAAACTGGGGATATTAGTTACATAGTGATTCATGGTCAATCCAAGTGGCATCCTCTTCAAGGTAGTCTTTCCATTGGATGAGATATTCTCTAAGGGTTTTGCTTCTTAGAGTCTTCTCCCGCATGTCAAGTATCTTTTCTGGTTGAAGTTTTAGGACTCCCTGACTTGGCATTACAATTTATTGGTCGTTAAGTATATGGTTTGGATTAGGGACATATGCTTTCAATAGACTAACATGAAATACATTATGTACTTTCAAGTTATTAGGGAGTTGCAGCTTGTAGGCATTTGGTCCTAGACACTTTAGCATCTTATATGGTCCACAATACCTAGAACTGAGCTTCTTGAATTCCCCCAAATACAATGAACTTTTCTTTGGGCGAACTCGTAAGAAAACCATGTCACCTTCTTTGAAGATGTGTTCTTGCCTTCTTTGATCGGCATATGCCTTTTGTCGATCCTTGGTGGCTTGAATATCTTGCATTATAGCTTTCACTTGAGCTGATCCATTTCTTCTAGCATTTGCCTAAATGCTTCTACTCATAGGGTAGGATCGGAAAAATTTAATGGTGTAAGACAGTCTTGCCCATATAGTGCCTGAAAAGGAGTCATTTGAATACTTTGATGGTATGATGCATTGTAGGCAAAGTCAATTAAGGGTAGGTATTGGATCTACCATTTGGGTTCCCTATTACAATAAGCCCTCAGTATGTCCTCAATAACTTGGTTGATCCGCTCTATTTGACCATCGAATTGGTGATGGTAAGTAGTATTGAAGCAGAGCTGGGTTCCTAGAGCTACTTCAAACAAACTCCTCTAAAAGTTTGAGGTGAAGAGAGAATCGTGGACACTGATGATTCTTTGGGGTAATCCATGTAACCTAAAAATTTCTTTAATGAAAAACCTAGCGATATCGAAAGCCTTGTAATTGGGTTTTACAAGAATAAGGTGTGTAACTTTTGTTAGCATATCAATGACTACCATTATGGAGTTATATCCTCCTTGTACAGTGAGTAATCCAACTATGAAGTCCATGTTGATATACTCCCATTTCATTTGAGGGATGCCAAGTGGCTAGAGCTTTCTTGGCATCTTGACATGCTCGACCTTAATTTATTGACAGTTTAGGCATTCGGTGACATACTTGACTACATCACCCTTGAGTCTTTCCTACTAGAAGCTTCTTTTGACTGTATTAAGAGTCTTATCATAACCAGGATGACCCAAAAATGGGAAATCGTGAGCTTCCCATAGTATTTTTCTTTTGAGTTCTTGACTCGCAAGAATACATAGTCTTGTCCTGTAAATATAGGCAAGCTCCTCATTTATGGAAAAATATTGATACTTAGTCTTGAGTTTTGGATTTGAATCCTTGGCGGTTCTCTTAACAAGTTTTGATAGCTTGGATCCTTCACTGCCTCTTCTCTAGCCATTTCTATGGAGGGTTACTGGGTATTGAAATCATTGTGGCAAGAGTTCTAGCCCTAGAGGGTTCTTCTAGGATTAGAGCATTAAGGAATGATTTACGGCTTAGGGCATTTGCAATCACATTCTCCTTACCTAGTCTATACTTGATTTCAAAGTCAAATTCTTGCAAGGTCTCAATCCATCGGCATTTCTCATATTGAGATTTGGTTGAGTAAAAATTCACTTTAGGATCTTATGATCAGTGATGACTAGAGAAAACCTATTACCAAGTAGGTGATGTCTCCATAGTTTAAAGGCATGAATTACAACAAGTAATTCTAGATCATTTGTGGCATAGTTTCTTTTGTGGATCTTTAATTTTCTTGAAGCATAGGCTACTACTGGATGTCCTTCTTGCATAAGCACACAACCCAAAGCAAGAGAGCTTGCATTAGTTATGACTTGGAATTCTTTGTTGAGGTCGGTTAGCCTTAGGATAGGGGTGGTTACCAAACTCTGCTTAAGCTTCTCAAAGCTAGATTGTTCATCGGACGTCCATATAATGGAAACTTGCTTTTTGAGAAGGTCGGTGAGAGGTGCAACGATTGAGACATAGTCTTTAATGAAGACTCTATACCAACCCATTAGCCCTAGAAAGCTTCACACTTCCTTAATCATTGTCAGGGTGGCTAGTCTTGTACGTCATGGACCTTGGTGGGATCCATTGAAATGCCATTTTCCGATACTATGAACCCTAGGATATTCAATCTACTTCTTGAAGAAAGCACATTTCTTCTTTTTAGCATATAGTTTGTGGGCTCTCATTATTTCAAGAACTTCTTAGTTGTGGTTGATGGTCTTCTTTATTCTTGGAATACGTTAGGATATCATCAAAGAAGATGAGGACGAAGTCATCAAGGTAGGGTTGGAAAATGTATTGCATCAACATGTTGAAGGTGGTAGGAGCATTTGTTAACCCAAACGACATCACAATAAATAAACTCATAATGACTGTACCTTGTGTTAAAAGCAGTTTTGGAGATATCTTCCTCCCTAATTCTTATCTGATAATATCCTGATTTGAGATCGATCTTTGAGAAGACCTTTGCTCCCTAGAGTTGGTCAAGCAACTCATCTATCCTAAGAATTGGATATTTGTTTTTCACTATCACTTGGTTTAATCCACAGTAATCGATACAAAGGTAGAGTGTTCTGTCTTTCTTTTTCTGAAATAAAACCAGGACTCCCCATGTCCCTGGTCTAATAGCTGCTTGAATTGTTCTTTCAGCTCAATGGCTTCAAGAATCGACATTCGGTATAAGGTCGTTTGGCGATAGGGGCAACACATGGAATAAGTTGAATTTCATGATCTACTTCCCTTGCTAGTGGGAGCTCTATCATGTCTTCTGGAAAAACATCCGCATATTCTTTTAGCCAAGATGGTCGATTCTTGGCTTCACTATCCTACTCAGCCTTGTTGAGTTTAATTAGATAGATGGGTAATCCCTTCTTCAGTCCCTTTACTATTCAGGAGGCTTTAGCCAACTGAACCTTAGGGTTTATTGCTTCTCCCTGAGTGGTTACTTGTTCTCCCTTTGAGTTCTAGAATGTGATTTGGCCCTTTTCGCAATGGATATGGGCATTATTTGGAATTAACCAATCCATACCTTGATAATTTGTTGGTGTTCAAATTACTGAGAATTTGCGTTTTGGACCCTTCTTATTGAGAGTGCTGTGTACTCTAGCTCTTTCCATATCCAATTCCATCGTGGGATCTTTATCATTTTACTGATCTCCTTTAGGTTTATTCCAACGACCTTTCCCTTGGAATCTTGGCTTTGCCCGTGAAACTGACCTTGGCCAAGCTTCGGGCACTACCTATTAAAATGTCATGGTTCCTTGCAATAGAAACACCTTAGAGTCTCTTTGCTTCTTCTTATGGGTATAAAGCTTCCTAGCCACAACATTGATTTGGCCTTCTTTGTTTTGTTTGGTTGGTGCTATCTGAGCTCTTTTTGCATAACCTCAGAATTTTTCCTTATTCTGAATGTTTATGTTCCAAATTTTTGCATTTATTGGCCTTTCTTCAATTTTCAGAACTTTTGGAGCTGCTCGAATCAATGTATCTTGTAAATACGATGGTCTCATTGATTCAAGACATGTATTTAGGGGTGGGTTTAGACCATTGCAAAATTTGGATACTTGCTGTGAAACATCCATCATATAGGTGCATATTTTAGAAGTGTTATGAATTTGTAGTAGCAGGCTTTTAGGCTTAGGCTTAATTGCTTTAGATTGAAGAACTCGTTCATCTTTTGTGCTTGATATGTGGGCAGAAGATATCTCCCATGCACCACATCCTTAATTTTGTCCCAAGTGATAGTGCCTTCAAGCGTTCTTTGGTCCTTGCACTATTGTTTCCATCAAAGACAAGCATCTCCTGTGAGTTTTAACTTGGCGATCATGGCTTGATTTGAGGTGCAATTCCTGCAACAGTGAAATATTCTTCCATGGATTCTATCCATGTTTTTGCTTCAGTTGGAATGTCCCTTCATTTACCATCAAACTCTGGTGGCTTGTACTGCTTGAGAAGAAATTTCTTCTCTTGGGCTTTTGTAGTATTGAGATTTGAGGTGACATTCTAAGAATTATGTAATTTTATAATCAATTTTCTTTCCAACCATATTCAAAAAAAAAAATGTTCACTTGCTTACTCTACCTCATTAATTTAGGAGGGAAATTATGTACTATTTGTCCTTCTGACAATGATCAGGTTTATACTTCAAAAGAGAGTTTTAATTTTTAATCAGGAAAAAAAAAGTCTATCTACTATTTTTGATTTATCAAGGAGACAAATGGATGGACAAAAACAATTCTTTACATTAATAGGAAAGAAACACATTATTCAAGTAGTTCGGGAGCTCATATTATTCTTGACAAAGATTTTCCTTCCACAATCTAGGCATGTTATTGCGATACATCCATCGCTATATCCAAAAATCTATATTTCAAAGGAAGATCATGTAATCCATCTTTCTTGTAGTTGCGGCAACTGAAGCGTCCTACAGCCATGACTCAATCAGCTAGTATAACCCTTGTAACCTCCTCATAGATGTACTAGTTTAGTTTGACATGTCTCGCTCTAGTGAACATGTTTGAGTTTACTCTGGTCTCATAGAAGAGATAAAACTTGGTAACCTTAAGAGCTTCCATCCACCTTGATCTATTTAAATTATTTTGGAGGTAAGAAAGATGGTTTGCGTCAATGTAATAATACCCTTCGCTTAATATCCATTGCCTTTCGTAATATAGGGGTGAAGGATTGTATATCTAACCTAATATCTGCATCATTTGGTTTCTCCAGCTAAAGCTAGAGGAGTGCATTATTGACATGAACATAACTTGGAAAATCAAGAATCGTTTCCAAGGTTCGTCTTTTTGTCAAAAATCAAGAATATATATCAACAAAAGAAGATTTCACTATTTAAGGGAAATATATTTTATGCTATAAATATAACTAGTTTTATTTACTTGTGTCATGTCCTAAATCAACGTACACTCTGATATCAACTGTAACGTGCCATCCGAGCTTTTCTTGGTAGTATGTTCTTAGTAGCCCATCAAGAGATGTCCTAGGAAGTGCCGTCTGGGATTTTGATAAAACCCTCGGAGTTTGCTAACTAGGCTCGCTTGCGTCTACCCCACAGTTGAAGTTCTGGCCACTCCCATGAGGATCAACTTGAGTTTTTCTGGTTAAATCTATTACTAGTAGCTAATTAGTATTAGCGGATTCTAAAGTGATGTGAATTAGGCTTTCTAGTTTCTAATGGTCCATCAAGTGTGATTTTTATTCCTTCTTAAGAAAGCTCTCAGCTTATCGGGACCATTTAGCCATAGGTCTAGATCCATCGGGGGTCTATCCTCCCACTTTCCTTGAGAGAATAGTTTTAGTTATCTAATTACTTACCACTTTAAGTTCAACATATAAAAAAAGCTTCTTTAAATTATCTCCTGATACAAATTCGTTGCATACCTTTAATTCATGACACAAAAACAGAGTGAAGCAATTCCTTCTTATAATAGTTCCTTTAAAAAAATGATGTTTTACAAATATTTTCTTGTTCGAAGGTATTATTCTCTCTAAGTTCTATTCCCCAACTAGTATTGGAACATTTAGACACAGTCTGGAAATCGAAGGGTAGTTGGTAGTTTGTAAGAGCCTAAGGAGTTTATGACCAAAGCCCCTTGGTATCCTCACCTCCTCCTGCCGACTAGAGCTCCCTACGACAAGACCTTTCGCGTATGATTGATCTAAACTCACTAACGCAAAACAAAAAAAGAAAAACCCCTTGGAGTACATTTTATTCATGTTGGCCTTGGGGAGGTCTAGCACCATCAAGAACACTGCCTCAGTCGGCATTCTGGATTCACCTGAATATTGCCTCAGTCGGCGATGTGTACTCAATCATTTATCTTTTAGCCTGATGATTTTACAAAAGATCAGTACCTAGCTTACAATCACAAACATCTGATTTCAAATGCATTATACATAAACTTTTTAACAAGTTTATTTCCAAGAAAAATCTTTTCTTTCCAAAAATAATAACATCGAGGCAAATTAGCATAAGTGGAAAAATAACTTCGAGACAAATCAACATAAGTGGCAAGATAACTTCGAGACAATTTAGCATAAGTGGCAAAATAACTTCAAGACAAATCAACATAAGTAGCAATACCTTCCAATAGTCTTCCTGGACTTCCTCTTTCTTAGGGATTAGTTTGGGCTGAATTTAAGCAAGAATTTCATACTTGAGGATAACTCCCTTGGAGTTTCATGGGTCTTTACCCGCAATAAAAGAAAATATTGGTTAGTTTAATTACGAACAATAACATTTGGCAATTGCATCTCAAGGTCTCTTATATACCAAGGATTAGCGACCATTATTACCCATCAGAGATTTCATTTAATCAACACAAAAATAAGAAATATTAAATCTTTTAGGGACATAGTACCTTCCTTGTACTCGCTTAGGTTCACCCAAGTTACCCCTTGGATTCACGGTTAAGAATTCCTCAAAGAAATTATATGCAGGAATCGAATAAAATCTTATTTTACACATGCAGCTTTTGTTGCCTATTCATGGAATAATGGCTTGCTAGCTATTTTTATTTAAGAAAAATAGTACTTGAGGATCTATGACAGGTGCTTGGCCTATGGTATTTGTGGCTTCGTTTGTAATCCTCGTACTCGCCATTCCGTTTGTAGTAATTGTGTATGTAGTGTTATTGGCAGCTCCTGCCTCCGTGACCTTCGTAGCTTTCTTCTTTGGGGCGGTGGTCTTTAGTCGCGAGATCGCAAAAAAGGGGATTTTGGCAAAAGAGCTTGGGGGTAATTAGATTGATAAAATTTTTGATTGACGGGGGGAGAGGGGGAGCAATCACCAAGAATTTTGAGAAATCGAGAAGAGTCTTGATACCATAGGGGAATAGGATAGAAGGGATGGAGAAATTGAATTCAAGAACTCGCAAAGTATCCTTGTCTTCTTGTTGAGGAATTCCCATGGTCGCACTTCTCTTGCCCCACTTCATCTTGCTCTATACTCTTGAGAAGGGCCTCTCTCCTCTTGCTTCGATTGCCCTCAACGGCTCCCAATACCTTGTATTTATAGCTAAATTGGAGAAGAAGAGTTGTGGCTAGGAAGAAGAGCTCTTTATGGAGGGGATCTTGGCAAAATCAATAATCTAAAGCTTCTTCTCTACTACTCAGATTGCAAATCTGATGGTTCCATTGGCTCCGAAAGGGCGGTAAAACTTGAGGACACCTGGTCACAATTCTCCTAGTTCACTCCTTCTTCTCCCCGTTCGGAGTGCTATTTGCTGCCCATAAACTATGATCGCGACGGGCGTGATTTCGCCAATCTTTTGTTTTACACAAAATCTCCAATATTGGCTGAAAAAGCCACTTTTTCTTTTGAATGACACCACATTGTAGGAGTTTCATAGCTTTTTAGGATATTTACAATAAGTAATATCCAAAATATAGAAAAAATGCTAGTTTTGTCAAAAAATCTAGTATTTTTGGACCATCCATACTATAGACACTAACACTAATGACTAATATGGCTCATAATTCTCATTCACACAGTAACTTCTGTGATGTGTGGCTACAATCCTTGTCAATCCAAAAAATGTCGGTTTACGATCCTTGGGTCTTTTTGCTTGAGATCTTATCTATTTAATGATTTTAAAGTTCTTCAAGTCCATTCTGTGAGAAGTCGGGAAGATTTTAAATCAAAGTCAAAATATCACACTACAACTTACTTGAGTTCATGCTCATAGTAAGAAAATCTCCTAAAGTCACTACTCTAATTAAGAAAGGTGTTGATTGTAACATTATGGCATATAATTACTGGATGAGAATTGGGCAATTACCACTCAATGACTGCAAATGTGAATCTATATAGGGGAGCTCCTCATACACTATTGGGAAATGTCAAAGTGTGTTGACCATCGAGATTGAAACTCTACATGCCACCTTCTACATCTTGCCTAACACCAAAGGAGTTGGTAATAATGATGTACTATTGGGACACCCATTTAACCAAGTGTATAGCCGACCTTGAATTGATTAAATTCATGGTATCTAGATCTTAGTTGCTAGCTATGGTTGAAAGAAATTGTATAGAAACATTTCAAATAAGTAAAGTAGGAAAATGAATGGAAGAAGCCAATGAGGCAAGCACTTGCAAGATATTGCTCCAAGATCTTGCACTATTGCTTGTTTTGAAATATGAGCCAAGTACATCAATTTATAGTTTTTTAGCTTGCACACTCTCCCTTCTCTTTGCATATGGCATATATTTCATACATTATAGTTAGCCTCTTTTGAGTGGCAACTCATCCATCCTTATCCATCCATTCTCTTAAAACTAGTTCCCACATATGCAACCAATATGTTAACAAACCCCCCCTTGATGCATGGTCTGTCATTATCAATTCCATTATCATAATCACGGATGCAATTACAAAATAAGATTGTCCCCTTGAGTCCCCTATCACACTCATCAATATGTGATGTGACCAAAGCAAGATGTAAGCAAATGACATTGGATTGAATAGGAGGTTTGTTTGTGTAATGGAGACCTAGGTGAGAGAGAGAGAGAAGGGAGAGATTGCAGAGAGAAGAGAGAAAGAGGAAGAAGATGAGAGAGAAAGGCTAGCAAAAGAGAGAGAAAGAGAGGGAAAGAGAGAGAAAGAGAAGGGAAGCCATGAAAGTTGGAAGGAAGGGTAAAAGAGACTTGATTATTGATTAACTGCTGCCCTAATTGGATCTCCCAACACCTTAAATACCCTATCATCTAGGTATTCCCGTGCTAGCCTATGTCCTACCCATCTATCCCCACTCTTTTACATTCCATCCCGTCCTCGAAGGTTTTTGCCCTAAAAAACAAAAAGAGGACTTATTGGTGTGGCTCACAGTAGAAGGAGCGGTTGGAAAGTACTACTCTGTTCATCATTATAAAGGAGAATATAGGTATGGGGAAGTAAAATCTCATGTGGAATTGGGGCATAAAAATGTGTATATGATGTATGCAACATGTGCAAGTTGATAGTGTATAAGTTTGGTTGTCAATTCTTGACAATTAGGGGCTGACAAACAGTGGACAGCATGCTGTCCAGAACAGGCCTACTAGAGAAAACTGATCATAACTTCCTATGGGAAGCTCCGATTGAGGCATGTGACATGTCAAAATGAAGCTCATGAAGCGTTCTTTCAGCCTATATAGGTGAGACTTGATTGTCATTAATGAAGGGTAAAAACTATTCTAGAATAGTGTGCTTTTTGCAAGTTGTCTGCAGTGCAGACCAGGGCAAATTTAGCTACTCCTCAGTTAAAACTCCACCCTTGAAGTAGGGGAAGAATTGCATTTGTGAAATGCTGATCGGGGTAGACTTTTCCAAGACCATTTTGTTCCCGTGATCAAATGGATAACCTATTTAATAAGAATTAAGAGGACAAGGGTCATCTATACAAGCATGGGTCACCATACTACCACTGGGGTCAAAAGGATAATTGTGATCCAATGTATCCATTGTATCATAGAAATAATTCATGGTGTCATCTTCAAGCACTAATGGTGGTACAAGATCCTCATTGACCCATATAGTAGCATGCATTGACTTGTCCATAAACTCATTGAGAACCACTATGCCAGGTAGAACTAGAGTAGATGAGGTTGCGATCACTATAGCATTTACTACATTAACCCCTAGGCATTTCATGTCCATGAGTCCCACATGTGTGGCTATTACTGGGAATTCAAAGTTAAGAGCATTGGGCTAATGGGGCACCTACTCATGAAGCTACAATGAGATGCACTCATCATGGCATCATTCATGAGAAGAATCATGTTGCTTATAAGGATGCACATGTTGTTCATAGTAGTGATCAAGTGGCTGATGATATCGATCACTCCGTTGTTGGTAATGATGTACAAACTCAACTCAAAAATATCTAGTTCCAAATAGTCTAGTGTCAACTAGGTTTAAAGATACCCTATTTGATCTATCTTGATGTGAACAAGGTTTTAAGTAAACTTGTTTGGAATCAAGTGAGTGTGAAATGATGATTTTAACCTTAATGCTTAATGCTAAGGTTGGAATAAGGAAGATAAAGAGGATGAGAAATCGTGGAGTGGTCATAGCCTATAGTAGTGTGGAATGCGATGGGGATCAATCGCAAAAATCAATGTGGGGGCAAGTGTGTCAATGCAGGGATAGGGTGGAATTGGTCATGTTGATCTCCTACATTGAAAAGGTAGAAGCAGTCTCTATATTGTGCCTCATTGTATCTTCTCACATAATAAGTGACTAGATTGATGCCTTTCAAGCTTTACAAGGCAAGAGAAAATGACTCTTTCTCTCTTATGAGGCACACCAACCGATAGTTTTTCTCTCTCCCAACCCTTATCAAAGTGGGGTCCTCTTCATTCAGCTCCAGGGTCTACCTAATCCTCCTCCTATAGTAACTGGCTCAATACAACAATCGGCTTAGTCATAATGCTCAAGTCACGTGCAACTGCTTTGTGGGCAAGAACATGTTGTGGACTACATCATCATCATCATCATCATCATCATCATCATCATCATCATCATCATCATCATCATCATCATCATCATCATCTTCTTCTTCTTCTTCTTCTTCTTCTTCTTCTTCTTCTTCTTCTTCTTCTTCTTCTTCTTCTTCTTCTTCTTCTTCTTCTTCTTCTTCTTCTTCTTCTTCTTCTTCTTCTTCTTCTTCTTCTTCTTCTTCTTCTTCTTCTTCTTCTTCTTCTTTTGGAACTCAACTATTGCCTTTTTTTACCCCTTGGAACAGATGCATACTAAAAACCATAGATATTAATCATGCTAAAATACCCTCTAAGCCACTTATTAACCCATAATCATGAGGCACATAGTAGCATTCATTTAGTCTGCTAACCAACTTATCCTAGCCTTAACTAGCTAACTAGCTCTGATAGCATGACGAAATTCATGGTGGATCTAGAGCTTAGTTGCCAGCTAAGGTGGAAAGGAATCATATTGAAACATTTCAAATAAGTAAAGAAGGGAAACGAGTGGAAGAAACTAATGAGGCAAGCACTTTTCTCCATGATCTTGCACTATTGCTTGGTTTGAAATATGAGCCAAGTACATCAATTTATAGCTTTTTAGCTTGCACACTCTCCCTTCTCTTTGCCTATGGGATACATTTCATATATTGTATTTAGCCTCTTTTGAGTGCTAACTCATCCATCCTTATCTATCTATTCTCGTAGACCTAGTTCCCATACATAAACATCAAGTATATGCTAACATGAACTGTAATGCATCTACATAGAGTTACCCAAAGTCAAAGATCGTCACAACTTTTAACAAGGGTGCTAGCATGTCAAATGAGGAAGTAGTGTCACCAACGCCTTCAATACCTCCCATTCACCCCTTAAAGAGAGTAATGATACTCTCCTCAAAAAATTGCTCAAAGTTTAAGCAGACCATAGAAAACCTATTAGTCATGCACTTTAGACCAATATGAACCATCAAGAGTGGGTTTTGATGTTGACCAAAAAAATGAACATGTCCACTCATACACTGCGAAAATAAACCCCCAACCAAGCATAGCAATGATGTGGACATCATGCCCCAAACCTAACTCAATGGGTCCTTAGAGCTTTTCTCAAGGCCTAATGCTACTGTGCTCACAATAAGCAGATTTGGTTGTTGAGTAGGATCTAGGTAGCAATGCTAGAAAATATCAATGCCTTCATCGTAAAAACCATACGTGATGATGTAGCAAAGACACTTAGCTTTGGAACACAAGAGTTTGATAAATCAAGACCCATATCAATAGCAATTAGAGAGGAAAAAAATCAAGAAAGCAACAACCAAAGCCACTCTATTAGGGTGGTTTGGGGGTGTGCTAATATAGCCATTATACAGGAAGTCACCAAGGGATCACAAATAGGAGCAAAATAAGTAGTAAGAGAGCCCCTAGGCATAGCATTGCAAGAGGTGCTATCCATGCACATTGAAACACTAGATCACATACCTTCAAGAGAGTAATAAAAATAGGAAATTAGGACATTGTAGTTGGAGGTGGAAGGATTGCTAGAAGGCTTGCAACCACACTATAGAAGCTTTATACCAGGCATACACCTAATAGGAGAGTTAGAATCAAAGCCCCCATGATAAGCTTAGTTGGAGAATAGGAAGCAACTCAATTAAAGCCCATAACAACTGATATTCAGACTCAAGCCATGGCACTGGAGTGATTGCTTGAGCTAAGGAGCAAGAGATTCCAAGATCCACAATACTCGAGACTAGAAATCGAATGACAACAATGGAAGCCACAATTAGTGTTAATTAGAAGGAAAAAAGGGGGGAAACTTATCATCAAAGTGTCAAATGAACAAGGGAAGGGCACAACTAAAGAGGAGAAATAACTAGAAAAATACAAAGAAGCGTCCAAGAAGGAAGAAGAGGAATGAAGGCTAAAATAATAGGAGGAGGAGCAGCTTAGGAAATAAGAGAAGGAAGACATACCCCTACCAATTAGAAGATTGGTGGAGCAACCCTCAAGAGAAATAGGGTTGGCATTGATGAGCCTTAACCTAGGAAGTTCTTCAAAAGCAAGCACTAATGTAGGAGGACCTATGGCAAGGCCAATGGTCATGAGCAAGGGTAAGGCTCCAATAGAAACACCTCCCCCTTCACTAGTAGCCACCACATCACCCATCCTAGTCCCCATAGAAGAAGGCTTGGCTAGAAGCAACCTAGAAAGTATGGTTTACAACCTTGCTACACAAGTTGTCGTGCTCTCACGTGTGATTAGAAGAAGCCGTGGACACTCGTACTATACAATTAGCAATCATAGATGTGGAGTCTAGTCAAAAAGTACCTAAGACATTGAGGGGGAAAAGGGTCATCGACTTCTCTACCTATGATCACCCTAAGCCCCATACAAGGCTTTGAAGAGCTATTGAAAGAGCTGGATGAGAAAAGGGACCAATTAGATAAAGAAAGAAAGTTTGCCTTAGTAGCATTAGGGAAGAAAAACAAAGCTCATACAACATATCGATAATAGAAAACAAGAGAAATGTTTAGTCTAAATAGAGAATTGGCTGCATCAAAGGAAAATAATGACAAAGAGAAGGGATATGAAGAGTTGTAGGAGCAATCTGAAGTGGAAAGAGAAAATCATGTACAAATCAAAGGCCATCATATCTAAGCCATAAAAAACAAAGCCAAGATAGAAAGAGAACTGGAGGAGATGAATTAGCTCCAAGGACAACAAGTAAGAGCGATGGAAGACGCAAAGCAAGCAAAAGAGGAGGCCTCTAAACATCTTGTGGAGTTAGGGAATGAGATAAAAAAAATCATGTATAACTATGCCCAACTCCAAAAGTATGTAGATTATGAAGTGCAATAAAGGAACATCCTACCACAAACCTAGCAAAAATAGCAAACTACACTAGAAGTCATTGCTAATTGGTAGAACTAGGGGCTAGAGCTGGTAAAGGAGAAGGCAAGTCAATGGAAGAAGAAGAATGTGGATGCATTATGAAATATGGTTGTCTACTTGATACAAGCTAAAGGGGTTCATATTAGTGGCCCACATCATTCTAATCTCTCTCTTCTTTACCTAGACAATGAGATAACTTCCAAAAACTAATTTGAAGCTAATCTCACACCCACTACATTTGCCCAAAGCACAAGGATACTAATGGTTACTCTCTACACCTCCACTGGCTACACATAGATCCCACTAACCACGTAGTGCCATAGGATTGCCACAACTCTAGAAGGGGGTAATGTGAACCCCTTTTAGGAAGGCACAGCCAAGAAAGCTCATAGAAGATAGTTAACAAATTTAAAAAATTATAGAAGCACAAGAGAAGTAGAAATGGAGAAATGGCTTACTGCATTCAATATTTTAAATTAGAGAATTACTTAGACTTAATTGTATAGAAAAGCACCAAGCTCACTCCCATGCAAATTGTAACAATGAATTTTGACCAAGCTATTCAAAAAATGATTGTAAAAATGCAAATATTGTGTGCAAAGTGAGAGAAGGCTGGTTGAGGCAAATGTAGTAAGAGAGTAACAAAAAATTGAGGCCATGTATAAAAACTAGAAATTGAATGGATAAACTCATTCTTATAGTGCATAATATTAAGAGCTCTCTTCTTGCCTCATGCATGCTCCTTGCTTGAGAGAGAGAGAGGGGGGAGAGTGTGAGCTAGAGTTGGGGACTAGTTGAAGAAGCTCTTACTTCCTCTTCCTCCTCTTCTTCTTCTTCTTTGTGAGGCTTACATAATGATTAAAGCAAAGGAGGCTGAGCTCATTTGAGGTGCATTACAAGGACTATTGAGCCATCGACAAGCCTTTCATAGTAGACTACAATGAGAAGGTAAATCAATGAGTTTGCTACATTTTTTTGGAGACCTTGCAATGGTTATATGAGAGGTAGCCATAGCCATGTTACTTGAAATGCTTGAAACAATCCCACATGTATAGCTTGTAAAAGTGATGACATAATAAGATAACTAAAACAAACTCCTTGAGGAAAGTGGGAGGCCTTGGTCTAGAGAACTAAGAGTTTATGGTTGGGTGGACTTGATCAATTAGGCAGCTTTCCTAAACACTCGATAGAGCTACTAGAATGTGACCCTCAATTCTGTAGGATAGTTAACCAACTTAACGCTTTTTTAGGGGATTGGAGTGTAGATAAGCATGGATCCTAATGGCAATGGAAGTCCAAAAGAAAACTCCACTCTCTTTGAACCGAGTGCAATATGAGCCCACTCTCACCTTTGATTGGTTACAAAGTACTCCTTCTTAGGTAGGTGTTAGAATGATGTTCTAAAGACCTTCCTAGTTTAAGAATGCTCAAATTGATCCTTCTTAGGTGGGCATTAGAATGATGCTTAGGAGACCTTGATAGTTTAGGAACATTATATGAGACTGGTGGGAGAGTACCCAACTAGCTTAGTTTGTGTATCCAAATTGAGTCCTAGATGGTAATTTTGTGGAGAGATGCCTAAGCGACTACTAAATGATGCTTCCCCCAACCTTAGCTCAGAATGGGTATGCCACAAGAAGTATGCATAAAGATCTTAAAAGCATTTGACATGATCAAGAGAAAGGAGATAGATATAGCTATGGAGATCAACATAAGTTATCCCATTGAGGATACATCAATACTAGTAGACATTGGGAGTTACACGAGGTTGATCAATAGTCTCATCTACTTCTATAACACTTGGCTAGAAATTAGTTTTATTGTTGATGTTTTAAGCACATGCTCAAGCAAACCTCATTAAAGTCATTGGAAAGCTTGGATGTTGGTACTCAAATACTTGAAGGGAAATCTTGACTATGATATCGTATACATTTCCAAAAGTCTTCTTATGGAGAACTATGAGACTAGTCAGACATCAATACTAATTCTGAAAAATCACTATTTAGATATTTTTTTCTTTGGATTTAGAAATCTTCTCTTGGATTACTAAGAAACAACTAACAATGGCACTATATTCTACCATAGTACATGGTAGCTTGTTTTGTTGCATCTAAATTAGTATGGTTAAGAAGGATCCTATAGCATATGGGAATGCAAGATGAAGATTCAACAATGCTAACATGTGACAATCAAAGTTGCATCACCGTTGCCAAAAATCCAATGTTTCATACACACGCTAAACATGCTGAGATCCAATATTAGTATATGCATGATTTGATTGAGGATGGAATAATAGAGCTTGTCCACTATCTAATGGGGGAGAATGGAGTAGATATCTTCACCATAGCTCTTATGAAGAATTTGTTTTAAGTTCATCCTTAGGGACTCAACATTAGACCAAGAATGTAATCCACCGAGACTAGACATTGAGAGGGATTGTTAGATATGCTCAATGTCCTACCCTTGTAAGGTGCCTGACAACACCTAGAAACTTATCAATACTTACCAAAAAAATTTACCAAAATTGTATACTTCTGAAATACTATTACTATCTTTTTACATTAATTTAATGTAGATGCAGTCGTAGTTATTGTCTTTGGAAGACGTGTCCTTGTAGTCCTATAAGCAAAAATTCTGGTTCATTAGATGGGAGCCTAGACTTAGAAAAATATCAAGTAAAATTTAGTCTTTGGAATATAGTCAGGCATAACTTTAGTAGTAGCAGGATTGAATAGCATACATTTGTAGACACCTAGAATTATCATGGGTGAGCATGCACGAGAATAATAGTATCTACGATTCTCTTGCCATATGGCATATGGGATGATACATCTCAAATGGGGAAGTCAGAGAAAGTTGTAATTGTAGGACATTCATAAATTTAAAGGGGAGACTACGCCCTTTCAATAGAAGCTAATGAAAGCCTTAGTGAAGAGAAATTAAAAAAACAAAAACAAGAGGAAAGGAAGAGATTAAAAATCGAAATGGTGGCAAGATGGGAGGAAGTGTGTTCATCTTGGCCACGAGAAAGGAGAGCAAGCAGAGGGGCGATGTTGTGGAGGAAAGGAAAAGAGCAATGATATTATGATTATTACAATATTCCTGATGATAAACCCATCAAATTCAAGTGCCTTATCCTCTTGATTACCAGCACCACAATCTTTGTTGCAAAAGAGAGAGATCAAAGGACACCCAAGGAGATTGATCATTGAGTGCCAAGAAGGGATTAGATTATTCCAGCCTCTAGAGATATCACCACTTTGCTTTTGGTTGATCAATGCCATCATTTCTCTCAATCAGTGCCATTGCCAATGTGATCATAATTAGTAGCTTCTTCTTCCCAATAATAACTTTGGCCTTTCATTATCACTATCCCCTTCTTTCCTCCAGAAAAGCATCATCATTTGGTGGAATTCTAGATTGAAGGTATGGCCGCTCATTCCAACAGAAGGTGCTTGAATTTCATGAAGGCCAACTCACAAACGGAAGCCATTTGCGATGAGGAGTAGAGCGATTGGAAGCATAATTGCTCCTAATCATTGGACTAATCTTTGACCTATGAAAGATTACTTATTCAGGATCCCACATGTCCTCAATCGAATCATTGATGAGTCATTGGAAGAGACATAGAAGAATATAATCTTTTAAGCTTTAAATGAAGCCTTTATTTAAAGATTACTTAAGTTTGGGTCACATAGAGCAAGAGTTTGCGAATCAATTTGGCAAAGTGAGAGATCAAGAAGGAAGAATAAAACCTAAGGATTTTGCTATTTTAGACGATTGGGTGGACTAAATTTCCCGACTGGATTGCTGGACATGTGCTTCCAAAGATGTAATTATGATCTGTATGTTTCCAAGTAAGCACTTGTTCCATTTAACAAAACTAAGTAGTGTGATGTTATAATTTTCTTGGTTTAGAATTTTTATCTAGTGCCTTAAAGCCTATTTTCCCACTCTGAATGGTTGTTAGTATTTATTTATAATTGATTTTATTTTAAAAAATTCAAAAAAGCTAAAAATGCTCTAAAACTACATATATAATTTTTATAAAATTTTTGGGTGATTATTTATCTAAAATAATATTTTTAAATGAAGTTTGTACTATTAAAACTTTGTTGAAAGTTTTTAAGAATTTTTAGAGAAGATTCAATGTGCTTTAAAATTAAAAAATGATTATTTTGAGTGAAACTTATAGACTTTATTAATAGAAAATTATGTTTTATATCAACAAAAATTATGATATCTCATGGGAAAGCTGAGAGTACAATTTTTGATGTTTTAGTGAATATTTTAAATTTTAGAGTAAGAAAAATAACTCAATGTTATTTTAAAAAAGAAATGTTCATATAAAATATGGTATTTCTGATTTTATACCAATTATTAGTGTACGCATTATGCTGACTTATGTCATATGAGTATGAGAGGGATGTAAGAATATTCCCGCTTGTTGTTAAAGGTGGTAATTTGTTATGATTTATTATGCAGTAATTAATAGGGAATAATAATAATAATAATAATAATAATAATAATAATAATAATAATAATAATAATAATAATAATTCATCAACAATACTGAAATTTACAGTATGTTAACACGATGGGATGAGGAAAAGCTTCAATATCTATGTTGAGACCCTACATTTTATTTATATAAATATTGCCTAGGTGCTCGAGAAAATAAAAAGTGGAGGGCCACTTGACGGAGTTGGACTACTACGATAAAATAATGTCATAAATACTTTGGAAGTTTGACGGGGCTATTGAAATTAGTGATACTTATCATTTGTCTAGTGCAACAACTCTTAGGAGTTGGCTTGGCAACCTGATTAAAAGTGGCTTGGTCTTTGGTCTTTGGTCGGCGGTTAGTGCCACCAATTATCTATGGTGCTCAAAGTTTTAAGGCCTCCATTAATGAGGAGAATCCATGTGTGAGACCATATATTGATTGGGTATTCACTTGTATGTTAGATGAGGTCTATGTGATTGAATGGAAAAAAGGTGGCCTTTGTGGATCTAGCACTTAGGCTAGATAGAACAGTTAAGCTTGTAGCAACTGAAGGCACACTACATCGAGTTGCAGGGTATGGGAGTCTTTGGGTTTGAGGGTCATGGAAATGGTCCCTAGTTGGGGGTTCTCAAGGGGGGCTACTAGCTTCTTGGATAGGGGTTTGGGGGCAACAACCCCATCTTGATGGTAAAGGAAATATTCCTTGGCTGACTAGGGAAGGTTCATAATATGCGGTTGGATAGACCGACTTGATTGCCTTCCTAGCCTATAAAAGGAAAACCACTCTAAATCCATCACTAATCTATATCTTTTACCAAGTCAAGATATTGGGATAAAGGCCAATGGCTAATAGTCGGGGCCATGTTGTTGGAATAAAGGCCAATAGCCAATAGTCAGGTGGGCACCCTTTCTATACACATTGTATAATCATATATAAGTAAAGATAACAAAGAATGAGGGTACCATTCATTTTGTACCCACATAACTCTCTTGTGTTCTCTCTCAAACCTCTTGCACTCCATAGCTTCTATCTCACATCCTACCATTACTTCCCTCTCAACTAGTATTAGAGCAACATTTGATATTCATGAGAGTTTGTGCTTGGAGTAACAACCCTCAGAAGTGAAGCTTTGTTGTGTAAAAGTTGAGGATTCAGGGATTTTCTTTAATATTGCTTCTTATTGCCTGCACATTGATAGAGATACTATTCTCATCATTAAGTAGATCTTAATCAAAGAGATGCTTGAGCCATTAAGGCTTGATTTGGGACTTCAATAGCCCACTTTAGCAGTGATTTGATAGCCATTCATGGTTGGGTTTAGAGCAAAACAATTGGCTTTGATGCTCAAGAAGAGATCTTAGTATATGATTTTGATGTATGCAAACACATGGGCTACTTAAGCATAGGGGCAAGTTATTTTTAAGAAGCAAGAGGTGTAAGCAAGGGGTCTCCTTGGATTTATCAAGGGGCTTCCATGCTGGCTCTACTTATTTTGAAGTAGGGGGTCTTCTTGTGCCTATAACAAAGCTTGATGACTTGCATGAAAAAAAAGTAGGCTTCCATATTTATTGGCTAAAAAACTCATTAATCTTTGCATCGAGAGGGGGGGGGGTTTCAATGTCTAATCAAATAAGTTTAACACTATTTTCAACCAAGTGGCATCTTAACAGATAATCCTTCACAATTTAGTGAATACCATGTGTTACCTTGCTTGAGAGTTGGGATACTTTCAGGATTACCATTAGTAACTCCACACCTATTGTTTGCAGGGGTGGTCTTGCAAGTGATGTTGAGAGTATCTTCCTCATCGAGGAGGTAAATCAGAAATCAAGTCACATAGCAAAAAGGATGTGGAATGCCACTTCTATAACAAGAAGGGGCACATAGAAAAGGATTTTGGTATAAGTGGAAGAATAATCAAAAAGATAATAAGGACAATGAGAAAAATAACAAAGATGAAAGTAAGGTAAAAATTGAGGAGATTAATGCATGTGGCAGTATGACGGTGCTATATTATTGGTATCCTCTTTTGGTGATGTATTATTGGTTGCCATGGATAATAACATGCCTTAGAATTGGCTTATGGATTCTGGAGCATCATTTCATGTTACTCCACATAGGGAGTGGTTCTCTACTTATGATGCTAGAAAAAGAGGATGCATCCCTCTTAGAAACAACTATGGATACACAACATTGTTAGCATTGAGGATATACACTTGTCATTGCCGAATGGTTCTTTTTTAATCTTACCAAATGTACACCATGTTCTAGACTTGACAAAGAGTTTGATTAATACAAGACAACTTGATGATTGTGGTTATAGAGTGATCTTTGGTGATAATATGTGGAAGATTTGCAATAGATCTCTTGTTGTGGCCAAAGGGCCGAAATCTGGTACTTTGTATCCTTTGCATATTTCTAGTGTTAAAGACCATATTGTAACTATCTCATTGAACAACCATGCATCTCTTTATGGCATAGTCATTTGGGGGATATGTTAGTCATTGGAATGAAAGCTTTGTGTTGCTTGAACAATCATTTTTTAAATCTTGGCTTTGTTGAACATTGTCTCTTTGAAAGGCAAATGAAAATGTTGCATAAGAGAGGTACTAGGAGTACAAGATCAAAATATATTGATTTGGTTCATAGTGATTTGTGTGGGCTAATGCCCGTGATTTCATTGGGTAGAGCATTTTGTTTTGTCACTTTAATAGATGATGCCACAAGGAAGGTTTGAGATTATTCTCTTTTCAAGACCATGTCATTAATATCTCAATGTGTTTGTGTATGTGTGTGGGTGTATCAATGCTATACAAGCCCAATAGGCTTTGTGTGTAGAGAGAGAGAGAGAGAGAGAGAGAGAGAGAGAGAGAGAGAGAGAGAGAGAGAGAGAGAGAGAGAGAGAGAGAGAGAGAGAGAGAGAGAGAGAGAGAGAGAGAGAGAGAGAGAGAGATGGGTAGGGGTGTGTGCGCGCGTGAATTGTAACAAGATCTTGATAAACTTTGGTTTAATAGATGTGATTTTGTCTTATATGCATATGTACATGCAATGAGATAATGATGTTGAGTTTATGAAAACATTTTATGTAAGAAAACTCTCTCTCTCCACACACACACACACACACACACACACACACACACACACACACCATTGTGATTATTATCACGATGTTTTCAATTATCATGTTTGTCCACTAACAAAGTGAATGCTATTGTCTATCATGATTTTTGCCCAAGATAAAATGATGCAAGAATCTTAAGAAACCAAAAAGTGGCACAAGCCTAGTAAAAAATGTGACCAAGTCCTCAAACCTCATGAATTCCTTGTTGGTTCTAACTTTATAAAGTCTAAAGTGTATTGCTTTACATCATTGCCGAAAGTAAAAAGGTATACATGACACCTCTTCTTCACTTCTTCTTCACTGCCTAAAGTAAAAAGTATACATGACACCTCTTCTTCACTTATTAATAATTACAAGCCCATATAGTTTTCCAATTTGAGTAGCTTTTGACTACAATAGTAAATATGGATGGGGTAAAAAACTTTGTATGAGGGTCCAAAATTTTGTATGAGAAATTTTTGGAAGAGGTCCAAGGATTCTTTTTCCTAGATTATTTTTCTTCAAAGAGGCTCAAAAACTTTTGCTCTTTCCTTCATTTTACTAGATTGTAAAAATTATAGCTATACTTCTAGTCCCTATTATTAAGTTAGGTTCACGTATAGCCAAAAACTCATGAGAGAGAGAGAGAGAGAGAGAGAGAGAGAGAGAGAGAGAGAGAGAGAGAGAGAGAGAGAGAGAGAGAGAGAGAGAGAGAGAGAGAGAGAGAGAGAGAGAGAGAGAGAGAGAAGTAAGATAGTATATAATTGCAAACTAGTACAACTCTATTCATATTGTCTAAGATATAAAAGTATATGCGAATTTCTTCATAAAACAACTACATCAATTATGACACCTTATGTGTGCTAGAGACTTGCAGGTACGCTATTTTGATTTTAATTTGAATTTTCACTTTAGATTATAATTTTTTTTCAAGTTATTGAAAATGAATAATTCAATTCAACTTAAAAACTTAGTCTTATGAAATTCTAATGGTTTTTAATTTATTAGACTATGGTATTTGTAAAACTCCTTAAAAAAGAGTTAAAGCTATTGAATTTCAAGCTATTAAAGCTATTGTATGGTACAAGTGCAATACAATTTGAAACTTTAAAAATACAAAATATTATTAAAGGATTACATATTCTAATAATCATGCATAGTGTAGTGCATTCAATGCAAAGGGTGGCTTCAAGACAAAAACTGATATATATATCATTGTTGGGCCTACCGAAAATTTTTTCCTTTTCATAAGAACAAAGAAGACAACAAAGCTTAATGCATTGCTTCTATCATTGAATATGAAGCTTCAAATTCATGTGGAGATCCCTTTTTGACACAACACTACACATTCTTATACACAAACAAATATAAAATGTTGCATATATCACCAAAAAACCCTTCCTCTCTCTTTAATGCTTTTATGTACATGTACAAAAAGGTATTAGGTATTTAAGAGCGAGGGAAAAGTATGATGAGCATTGTTTGTTTATCATTGTTTGTTTAATGCTTTTATGTACATGTACAAAAAGGTATTAGGTATTTTTAGAGTGAGGGAAAAGTATGATGAGCATTGTTTGTTTATCATTTAAAGGATGTCCATAACTATTTGTATAAATTTATGAACACCAAGATCCAAAGATAGTGGGAGGCTAGATTGTTAAGGCTTGAGGCTCAGCTGTGGTGTCTCTCACTAACCTTGATCCTTGATTAGAGACACTTCCATTTCTTTGAGAGGAATTGAGTTGTGGTTCACATGTCTATGGTGGGTGTGGTTTTCTCTTTCCCATAGCCTACATATGATGAATGCGTACAAGATCAAACTTTAGGGGTTATGATAGAATAAATCCTATGGAAAAGATAGATGAGTTAGGGGATCACATCCAAATGCATTCTCAGTCCAAATTGTTGAAACAAAGTACAAATAGGTTGAGCACTTGTGAAAGCAAGGAGGCAAGATGAAACTATTTGTAAGTGCGCATCTATAAAAGTTAAAATGGTGCATTTTGATTTAAAATTCAAAAAATTGGGCTTAAAATATTGATCTCAAATTGTGAAATTTTCTTCCACATTACGAGCTGCATAAAACACAAGACTTGCAAACGACACTTGAAGTACAACCATACATTAAGCCTTTGCTTATTGAAAATGGCGAGGATCCAAAGTATTGTCACTGATTATTAAACAAATATAATGAAAGAAAGCATAAAGCACATGTTCATAATGAGGAGTAGGCATAGTCACAATGGGATGATAGATAAGGTAGCTAGGGTGTTAGCTATGTGGGTATATGTAGTTTAAATTGTGGCTGAGATTGTATTAAAAGTAAAAGGGCAATATTTACAAAACTAATGTAATGATGACATCAACTTAACAATCACTTTCTTCAGAGCTCTAAAAGAGCTAAACATAGCAAATAAAGCCAAAAATTCATCAAAACAATGGTCAAAGACCGAACAAAATAGCATTTATGGTCAACCATATTGCCATGCACAATAGTGCCAAGATGATAGTCCACATCTTCCATGATTTTACATTCATATCCCCTTTGTCTCCTAAGAGCACTCGTCTCCTACTCAACCTATGGTGCATTCCAAGCTTTTTTATGCAACTCCAACGTCTTCTCCAACATAACCTAGCCTCCTTTGGATTGGAGGAACTCCCCATTGCTTCATATTTTCTTTAGTTGGAAGTCTCCTAGCCATGATTCTTCAAATCATGAGATTTAGTTTGAAGGAAGCGATAGCCTTCTAGATACCTTTTAATTTCTTTTTCCATATTTGAATAGCTACCATAGGCTCTTTATTTCTCTAGTTATTTGTTGTTTGATTAATCCATGAGCATGGAGCCCTAAGAGGAACACCAAGAAAATGGAAAAATTATAGCAAGAAAATCTATCTTGTCACACCAACAAGCATGTTCTTCATACTTTAATCAACCATAAGAAGAAAAATAACACTAAGAACAACCAGTCTTCATGCAACATCATAGAGTGAATCTCCCACGGATTTATCACAACAAATCTTCAATATATTATTCTTAGCAACATCAAAGAACCAAAATAACACAAAGGAATGATCAAGTTTGAATGGAATTCATCACATAGTATTCATATTTCATATCTTCACAGTCTTGATAGTCTTTCTCTCATGTAGATACAATGGTTTTTCATAGAAATTGGTTATCTCTCATACACTATCTCTCTCACATATGCTCTCTCTCATTAGTATATGAGAATGACAAAGAATGATACTCAATAATCCTCTCTCCGGAGGAAGGGGCATTAGAGCCACTATAGTGTCCCTTGGAAGCTCATCAGTGTCACTGTCACTTTAGTCTTTAGTCTAAGTCTTCATTAATTACTTCTTTTTCTTCTTTGAGCTATTAAGAGCTTTCATTATTCTCTTTTCAATATTAGATAATATTCCCAAGCTAAACATCCATCTATCAGAATACTTATAGAAGCATATAGAAGACACTAGAAGGTATACCGAAGCTCATCAATACACTATAATAAGTCTACAAAAGGCATAAAAACCATATAGCTCAAACCAAAACCAACTCAAATCATTAAAAACCAGCCAACATACTCTCAATCATTCCCCAAACCACTCATTCACAATCATAACCTCTCAAATAGAAAGAAAACTGATCAAAACAGACCCATCGAAACCAAATAGATACACCACATAATCAATCAAAACATCACAAATCAACTAAAAACCATCATGAGCTTCTCAAACTTACTCAATCAATTCCTAAAAACTTCCAAACCATTCAAAAGCCAATAAATCAACCACAAAAGTAAATAAAAATCACCCAAAAATCCAACAAAAACTAGCTAAAAATATAGCCATTTTAGCATTCAACATATCCCCCAATATTTAATTAGGGAGTGGCCTTGTGATATTGGAAAAATAGAATAAAAGCTCTAAAATAACCATCTTCAATCATCAACTCTAGCTCAAAGAAATCCATATTTCTTGACCCCAATCAATAACCTGCATCTGGCAAACAATTCTGACGAAAGGAAAACACCTTTTATCCATTAACTCATCCTAAAAATATAAAATCATAACAAACTTGTAAAGGATATAGTAGGTTTCTTCATCTATCCATGGAAATCCATAAAAAACCATGCAATCACCAAACAATCACAAACTTGATGAGCTTCGACAAACTATGATCCCTTCAGACACTACTCGTACACCACATACACAAACTAGATATAAAACAACCACTTGAATGGCACCTCCAAAAAAACATAATGGCTGAGCAACCCCACCCTCTATCTCACACTCTGTTGATAGATATAGATGGTAGCCCATGCTTACATCCCCATCCAATTGGATGAAAGCTCACATCACTCAATGGTTATCGATGAAGATCGGTTTCATCTTGTCGATGATGTTAAACATGATCTGCTGTGATAAAGAGCCATATCTAGGGAGGTAGTTGACAGATTAAGAGCTTGAAATATATGTAGGATATTTCATCTGCTATAGGAGTCAGACGCATTGTGGAATCATAGGATACATCACATCAAGGGAGGCGGTTGCAGAATTGCATCCAGAAGATTGCGACGGAGGCTTCAGTTGTTCTGGACTACGGAGTGTCACCACCTTTTCCATAGCCAGCTTTCTGCCCAAGGGTGTTACTACCTTTTCTTGGAGTGAGGCAAATTATGATAGGGATTTTCTTCCTTTTCTCTCATAATATTTCTTTTTACTTTTTTATTTTTTAAAATTTTCATCCTACTCCCAAGGCTATTTCCATATTTTCTCGAAGAGTAGGTTGGTATGGCAGGGACCAAAGTCCTTTTCTCCCATAACCTTTTTTCTTTTTCAATAACAAAAAATGGAAGGAAAGGGAATAGAAACAATGACAAGAGCTAGAACAAAAGGTACAATAAAAATAATTCACTTGGTCAACTGAATCCACATGATGATGATTATCAGAATCAGCATGAGAAGCATTAAAGAGTGATGCCAAAGGAGAAAGGGGACTATTGGTTGTGATTATCAAGATTCCTAGGAAGAAAAATACTTCTTCAGGTGACAACCATTGATTAGTAAGGATCATCATAGGTATCTATGGCTTGGATCTAAACAGAGTTGTTAGGATTGATTGCAAGTACCTTGTAAGGACCCATCTAGTGCCGTTGAAGCTTTCCAAGGAACTTGCCAAAGAGTGAATCATAGGCAAGGGCAGGATCACCTTCTTTGAATTCTTTCTGTTTGATGAAGCTATCATGGTAGACTTTGCATCCAGGCCTGTGTGGCATTCATGCACTGTAAGGCCATCCTACAAGTGTCATCCAGACATTCCAAGTGCAGGAGATGACACTGCATGGACTTTGTATCTCCCAATCATTCGGTAATAGCCATTGCTAAAGAGGAAATTCCAACTTAACCAAAAAGATGGCTTTTGTACCATAGACTAACTAGAATGGTATTTATCCTGTTGTGGCCTTATGGAAGGTTTTGTATGCCAAAGGGCTTCTGTAAGTCGATCATCCCAATCACGACAATGTGTGATAATTGTCCTTATCACGAACAGAGGATATGATTGATGACTTCGACTTGGCCATTGGATTTGGGGTAATAGGTTGCGGACTTACAATGGTGGATCTAGTAGATTTTTGTTAGCTCTTCAATGATCTTGTTTAGAAAGTGAGTGCCTCTATCACTTACAATGTGAGGTGCCTCCTCCAACAACAGATTAGGAGGAGTCCTCCTAGTAGTTGACTAAAATTCATATCCATGCACATCACCATCTCGTCTCCCCATGGGAAACCTTGGACTGGGAATCTCAATTCTACCTCATAGGGGAAGTGTGGACAAGTCACCCCTAACAGCAATCTAACACCCACCTAAGAAAGACTACTTTGTAATCAATCAAAGGCAGGAGTGAGGTTAACACCGCACTTGGTTCAAAGAGAGTGAGACGGGGGAGAGTGTAACTCGATCCCCCTATCCATAAGGTAAAATCTCAGCTCTTGCCCCCTAAAATGGTGTTAAACCTGGTAACTAATCCTACCAATATTGGGAGGGTCACGATTTATTCAGCTCTATCTTGTGTTGGAAAGGTACCCGACTTATTGGGTCCACCAAGCCACAAGCGTCTACCCACAGGCGTCCAATCATCAGGATCGAAGTCTCCCACTTTCCTCGATGGGTTTGCTTAGTTTTCTAATTCGCAAAGCATACTACCACATTGTTTGGACATATGAAATCGGCTTCCTTTTATTACTCCATTAAACTGGGTTCATTAAACTTGATCTTTAGCACATAATAAACAATTTGAAAATCAAATACTTTATTTCACCATCACTTTGCAGAGTGATACAAAACCATCTTTCTACAGAAAGACACTGTACAGCCTAGGATAGGACCTTCCAATCCCTCGGGATTGGGCTGTATGTGATCTCACTCCATCCGCGGTCAACAGGGAATTTACTGGCTCAGAGCCCCTCTAAGATTCCGTGAGCCTTTAGAGCCATCCTACATATCAGGGGCACTTACCACTCGGCCCTTTGCCCTCTCGAGTGCTCGAGTGATAAAAAACAAAAAACACCTATCTCCCTTGGGAGCGTAGGACCCCGACCAGAAGGTGTGTTTTTCCACACTCCACAGAGTGTAAGCGAGCGTTGGGCTGGAGACCCCAATGTCCCGAACCACCACAATCCCCAACTCGTCCGGCTGTGCAAGCCCATAATCATAAGAGCCATAACTCATCATTCACAAATCCAAAAGTAGTCATAACCATAAGATATTTTAACACAGTTGTCAATGCGATGCATATAATCTATCCCCTTTATCAATTTCCGTATTCCTTCCTAAAAAGCATTTGATAATACTAATATGCTTTTACAAGTCTAAGTAAGTTCTAACTAATCACGATCCTTTTCTTATGTACTAACTTGATTATCTCCATTTGGCCATCCATCGTGATTACGGGTTATAGCAGCAACCATGATTTGTTGTGGGATGGCTGGTTCTTTGGTTTGAATGGGTTTGGGGTTAATTTCCACTTGTGCTTCAGCATCGTGTTGAGTTCCCTCAATAGTAGTGGCGACCACTTCCTCGTGTTTGGGAGTTCTCTAAGTGTGGCCTTGCTGAGCATCTTGACGTCTCTTAAGAGCCATGGAAGAAGCTTGATGGGTTCGGGCAGCGCTTCCACGTAAGAGTGGAGAGAGAGAGGGAGAGAGGCTGATTGCAATAGAGGTTCGTCGTGTCAATTCGTAGCAGAGAAACTTTTGCATGGATTGTTGTGTGTCTGTGTGTGGCCCTAACGTGATGCTCTATCCCTGTTTATATAGTAATCGGGGGGGGCAAAAAGAGTGTTAACCCCAACATGAAGAAAGCAAAAGGAAGTGGAAAAGACGCAGGGCAAAGGCGGAAAAAAGGTAGCCCGACTGAAGAAAGAAAAGGAGAAAAGGCCAAAAGCGCAAGGGCAACCTTAAAAGTCCAAGGCAAACACAAAAGGGGAAAGGCGCATTTTGCCAAAAGCGCAAGGGCAACCTTAAAAGTCCAAGGCAAACACAAAAGGGGAAAGGCGCATTTTAAATAAAAAGGCGCACCCTGAAATCTTGTAAAAGAGCGTTGGGCTCTCACCCGTGCAATTTGTAAATATAGATGGGCAGTGGAAAGGAAGCTAGGAAGATAGAAGGACAATGGAAAAAAGGGCCAAGGCTACGGCTGGCCATGTAAAAAGGGGAAAAGGGGATGACCACCCAAAAGGGATTTAGGGTTTTGTATATAAAGTTGAAAAGTGAATGAGAAGCTCATTCTTGTGTGTGGCCAAAAGTAGCTCTCCTCTTCTTCTTCTTCTTCTTGTTCTTGCTTGCTTGAGCTTGTGCTTGAGAGAGGGAGTGGGAGAGTGTGAGGGAGTGAGTGTGTGAGGGTGAGGGACCAAGGAGGAGAAGCTCTCCATCTTCTCCTCTCTTCTTCTCTTCTCTTCTCTTCTCTTGTCTTGCTCGCGGCAATGGAGCTTGGAGCTTGGAGCTTGAGGATGGAGCTTGCTTGAAGCTTGCACTTGGATCGTGGAGCTACCGGAGTGCGCGGGAGAGGAGGTAACTCGAACGGCATCAAGGTAAGCTCACTACACCCGTAGATATGGATGGCGCGTCGGCTATGTGAGAGGTAGCCATTAGTGCTCGGCTTGGAATGCTTGAAACAATAAGCGGTCCGAGGGTCTTGGCGGTTGAGTGAAAGCTTCCACATTTTGGTTCCGTTGTCGGGACCAATGGATTCAAGCCTTGAGCGCTTGCGCGCTTCGAATCGAGCATCAAAGTAAGGGTTTCCCTGAACTGGTGCTTGAGATAGGTAGGAAGCGAGGGGGTTGAAGATGGTATTCGATCTCCTTGGCAAGTAGGTTTTTTGCTTTCTGTGATTTACGTTGTGGAATGGAGTAGTATAGGTATTTATTTTGTGATTTGGATGCATTTAGGGTAGGAAAAAACAAAGAAAAGGAGGAAAAAAAGAAACAAACAGTAGGGTCCTCTGTTGCTGTATAACAGGCTAAAACAGGGAAATAGGGGCACAGATCCTTGGAGTGCCGTTCGATTCGAGCACCACAGTGGTTCCAGGCATGTCTGGCATTCCCTTGTAGTGTCTCGCACCTATCTGGAAGGCGCTGGACGATTCGGTATAGTGCACATCAGCCTAGAGGCATCGCGTGCAACTCGCAGGCCGTCGGTCGTGTAGTCGGACCAGGTCGTCCGAGTCCCAGAATCGGACCAGCCAGAATCAGATCAGCCAGAATCGGACCACCCTGTCCGATCCGATTCCCAGAATCGGACCACTTTAAAATCAGACCACTTTTTGATCCGACTCCTAGAATCAGACGCGACCAAAAATCGGACCACTGGTCCGATCGGACCCACCCAAGATCGGACGTCCGAATCTGATAATCGGACTCTTGAAAATCGGACATCTGAGAATCGGATGAAAAACTGTCAGAATCGGACACGTGCCTAGAACACAAATTCTGATACATCTAAACCCCGAGATTGACCCCTAAGGCTACGTAGAGCTGAAGGCACATCAGAGATCCATAACCGGGCTAAAATTTAGAGCGCGTAGTTCAAAATTTGGCTATAAACGGTCCTCCAAATTGCATATGGCGTCTACCATAACGGCCCTGCGGGCCGGGGGGGACTGCCCCCCGGACCCCCGCAGAGGGGGCTCTGCCCCCTCAGCATCTCCCCCGAGTAGGTTGGAGAGAAAACGCGCGCCGTGACAGGTCTTCCAAATTGGACCCTAGTGAAGTAATGGCTCTACACCAGCATGGAGTCTCACTTGCAATAGAGCAACCAAAAGCCCATATCCGAACAGAGACAAACAGAGACCCTAGAACCTCAATGGGCCAATCTAGCCATCAAGGGCAAAAAGGCCACACCACAAGAACACAAAGACATTGTGTTCAAACTGTGTCTAGTCAGAGCAAAATGTAACTTCAACAAGCTACAAATGCGAAGATGACTAGACATGACACTCTTGACGAGAGATGTACCTTGAATAGCACAGCACTGACGACCCAAGACAGCGGTGGAGAATCCACATCTGGTCGTGCAGTTGAGAACTCAAGGGCATCTATTAGAACGCTTAAATTTACAAGCCAAGACCCGGAAGATGAAGACATAGTACCACCTGCTTATCTTAGGGTCAAACTCACCGCAAAAAGAGAGCATACTATCGATGATCTAATTGATGAAGGAGCAAATTTTAATATCTTGACCTATGAATCATGGACCCTACTAGGCCAA
This sequence comes from Lygodium microphyllum, assembly GCF_053477565.2. NCBI lineage: Eukaryota > Viridiplantae > Streptophyta > Polypodiopsida > Schizaeales > Lygodiaceae > Lygodium > Lygodium microphyllum. The sequence goes on from NC_141149.1 coordinate 33,103,396, forward strand.
CCAGAGCTAACACCGACTAGTGCAACTCTTAGCCCTTATGGGGGACACCCACAAGCACTCATAGGGAAGTGCAAAATCCTTGCGACAATTGAAACGGAAATCTTGCCTATCCTATTTCATGTTCCTCCAAATAGTGCTAGCTGCGGGAAAGAAACCCTCCTAGGAAGACCCTTCAAAAGGGCAACCAAGTGTGAGGCTGACTATGTAGCACAGAGGATATACCTGACACTACCGGGTGTGAGGATAGTCACCACCTTTAGCAAGGGTGACCTCATCGAACCTCATGGGAAAGGCAAGGAAGATGATGACATAACAGTCAAGCCTACAAACGAGGGCAAGGACTTGTTGGAAGGGTTAATACAAGCACAGGTCGAACAACAAGAGCCAGTGTTGAGTGAGGCCAAGCCTAAAAAAAGAAGGTCAAGAGACAATGCCAAGGACGGGCTTTGGACTTACAAATATCGTAGAAGACCCCAAAAGAAGCCCAAGCCTTATAGACGCAGGCATCGATGGAGGGTCAGCACAACACCGCGATGGATACCCAAAGCGTTGCTTCGTGCTCAAGGGTATTATGCAGGCAAACATTGGATTTGGGTGCCCAAACTCCCTGCTAGGCCACCTCTATCAGAAGCCCAAACTATGTCCAAAGCTAAGAGGCATAGGAGGAAAACTAAATGAAAGGCCAAGTTTCAAACCAAAAATATTGGAGTGATTGAGCCCATCACTACTGAAAGCAGGAAACCAAACATGGCCTATCAAAAAGTAGATCCTCAGCCTAGTGTGCTTGACAAGCGGACATCAGATGTAGCCATTGAGCATGCACAAAAATCATTAGTGCCCAAGAAGCCTTTGATTTTCCAAGGGGAGAACAAACATCATAGGCACAACATTGCTCATGGCAAGGCTACTCACTCAACAAAGCAAATGGCACAATCATCTAATGGCCTTGAGAAAATCATTCAGCTAGTGCCACATCCACCTAGGACCCCTAGATCTCCTACGCCTTCTTCTCCCAAATAGACACAGGAAGCACCACAGCAGTTGTCAAGGGCAACTGCTCAATTCCAATCTCTACCTCCATCTAAGCTTCCAACCGTTAAAAAGGTGGGACATGATGGCATCTGTACCTCTCGACCCAAGGATATGCCCGAGCCACCTAATGCGACTAGATCAGCTCAGGTTCGATCTACACAAATGAGTGCTCAAAGGCCAATAAAAGACACAACCACTTCTGATTGCCCTAAGGACTTGACTCCGCAATCCACCAAGGGTAGCCAGCCCACTAAACTAGCTGCTACTACTTCCAATCAGGGATCATAGCAGTCACAGCCCTTGGCCGTGACAATACCCTATGTGGAACGTGTCCTTAGAAGTTCACATACGGAAGAGGTGTCGCAACCAACTTCCTCGAAAGCTCCAGCACTTTCAAAGGGCCTAAAGCCTAGGCTGGAGGAGTTAAACGCAAGGGAGTTGGTTGAAAAGCTAGACTCTCCAAAAAGAGCGGCAGTTGTGCCCTCACGACCGGGCAAGGCTATTCAGCAAACCGCGGCTATGTCCCATAAGGACACACTAGAGAAGGGAAATGCTGAGGCCCGACCAAGCACATCAACGGTCGATATAGCCCAGGGTCCTGAGTCATCGAGAGAGGCACCTTCATTGACCAAGAAAAAGAGGAGAAAGCAGAGAAAACAACAACAGTTGCAGGGGGTTGTGGACCCCAAGAACATTCAGACAAAGAGCGCTGGAGAGCTGATGAATAAAGCATCGAGTCCATCCACCAATGAACCCACTGATGCCTCTCCGAATAGCGGTGAAACCTCAGACACATCTGTGTGTTCTGAGAAACCAAAGCAACCATTGCCAGTAACAGTTGCTTGCAACACTCTATCCACTGACAATAGAACTCACATTGATCAATCAAGAGTGGATACAATGCTGTCACAACAGTGTGACAAATCTATACCAGTCACATCCGAGAAGAACCATGACAAGATAATAGCAAAACCTCAGGAGAAACGTGAGAACCCCAAGAGCATAAGAAGACCTAGTGTGGACCAATCTTGCTCATCTAGACCTGAGCCCCCAGCCATGCTAATGCCTAAGGAAACTCTTAGAACTTTGCATGAGATAGCAACTGAGCAAGCCCTCGTTGAACATAGAGGTGTCGTAGAATGCTTAACTGAGTTGGAGGCTAAGCTCAAAGTGGTCGCACGTGTCTACGTCCTTGTGGACGTGGGCACGATCCCCAAGGAGTAGCTTGGAGATTACTTGACCTTTCCTCTATCATGGGAAGAACAAGAACATCTTAACGGGCACTATGATAGGCTCCTGCATAAACATATGCGACTCATCCCTGACGAGGAGGCTGACGAACTACGCTTAACCGTCACGTTCAATGAAGTGCTTTGTCGATCGAATCTCGTAGACATAGAGCTACTAAAGTGACTGTCAGCATGCCAGAGTCAATTTGAGCGGCGTTGGTGCGAAAGCCGCGTTGTAACGGTCGAACTAGGGGCTCAGATCATGACGGTCTCAGAAGAGCGATTGGCTAAATGGCGGTCTCAAAGAGACCCAACCTACGTGGCACCAACTTCCCTTCGAGTGCTCACTGACATTCGGGGTGCGGACTTGGCTGGGACTAGGCTACAGGGCCCTTTGATTGATAAGGTTCTCACCGAGGAGGAGTTACATATTGCCAGTAGACTCGGTCAAGGTTCCATGCTACTAGACGTGGCAAAATATCTATCAGTATTAAGTCAGCTGCCACGAATACTAGATGCGCGTGCCATGCTCCGGTACAACCCTGAGTTCTACACTTGGTTCTTATCCTCGTGATGTGACATGGATTCATAGATATGTATATAAATAAACACTGATTTTTGTGTCACCTTGTATAAACAATATCAACACACACAAGTAATGATAGTCAAGCGCAGGGAGAAGAGTTGGTTCTAACAGGCTAACCTCCTCAAGTCCTCTTCTCATCACACATTTAAAAGCCGTGTGACCACTCCCACCTCCAAGTGAAGGGCATGCAACTGCAACCCATATTGCCACCATAGGAGGCCTTGACCAACAACTCTGATGGTGTAGACAGGGTGTAGTCCCTTCCTATACACCTTCTTCCCTTTTTGGTCTATCCTTCCGAGGATGTGCCCTATCCCACTCCATGACAACCAGTCCACACAACTTAGCATAAGCCAATATTGGCTAATGGCTGGAGGCAAAACAAACATCATCATGGGGGCCATCCCATTATGACAAAACACTGCATGCCTCACCCCTCCCCTTCTTGTCACATGCACTTGATAAACCACACTAAAATCCCCTCCATGCAAACAGTTGTATCCTATGTCCAGGTTTGACCCTTGGATTGCATCTTGCAGGCTTCCCTTTGTGGCGGAACGCATGGAGAATCATGGAGAGCTAGCATGCAAAGACGCTCTTCGCAAAAGACGGGAGTATGTGGCACGCGCCCCTCCACCGGAGCACTATGTGCCCACTCTTAAAAGGTATGCCAAGAAACGCGGCCCCAAGCGACACCGCCCCGGACGAAGGCCGAAGAATCTGCAGGTCAGGGGAGCGGACGCTCAGGGAGGCACACAAAAGGTGGCAATGCCAGTTGCACAGACCCGCAACGCACGCTCGGGTACCAGGTGCTCACGAAGTGACAAGGCGGCTAGGGATAGGGCAGAATTTAATGAATTGTTTAAAGACATTCTGGAAATGGTAGCGGCCCGGGACTATACCATTTATGTCCCGGCCGACATGTTCCCTGCCCAGCCTCACAGGAGCCCCGCACTAGCACCGCCCCGGTCACCTAGCCAACCGGACTCACCCCGCCTGGTACCTATCGACTGAGCCCCTATGATGTACAAGTAGCTTGGCAAGTCATCATGCCAGAACTTTTTGTTTTTGATGAGTAAAGGGGCAAGATCCCCACTTGTACACACTTCCTTCACCTACCGTTAATGTATGCGACCTTAACAAGTAATGGGATAGGCATCATAGCATTCAGAAAAATTATGTCTTAACATGATTGCATTGGTCCGATGTACTTAACGCAAGCGAGCATATACTCTCACAAAGTGACAAGTGGATGCAGAATGACACAGGTCAAGGGCTAGAAGTGTTTAATATCCAAGTCACCATAAGACCACCAACCCCACAAAGAACCATTATGGAGGAAGTGACAGGATAACAAAAAACAAAAGCCATGACGGAAACGCCACTGGATGGGAACCCAAGGACACCTTTGCAGAAAAAGCACATATTGCAATTGAGCATGGCCAAGGCATAATCATCGATTACCTTCTCCTTCTTGGCCAACTCTATCTTCAGGCAGGAGCCACACTCTCAACAAGGGCGAACGTCTCTTCATCATCCAAGATTCAATTCGCAAGATGCTCTACCCTTGTCCATGCACAGCTCACTCCAAGTGCTACCTCAATTGTTCGATGTCTCACATGTTACAAAGAGGTTTGCAAAATCTCAAGTGTATCTCTTCATCTCAACAACAGTTCCTCTAGCATCAAGGCTGGTGACACAATCATCTTTGTAATATCCATTCTTCATAGCCTTTGGATCCCAACATTTCTCAAATCCAAATGAAAGGCTAACAGCCTCAATTGTATGGCATTGATTGTATTCATTTTTCCCACCAAAAAAAAAAGAAAAAAGGAAAAGAAAAAAAAAGAAAAAAAAAGAGAGAAAGAAGAAGAAAGAAAGAAAGAAAGAAAAAGAAAAAAGAAAAAGAAAAAGAAAAAGAAAAAGAAAAAAAGCACACACAATCACAGCACTGCACCTAGGGGTCCTCAAATTAGATACGTCCAGTGACCTTGGTTGGCTGGCTCTGTCCCTAATCCCCTAGCCCTTTGTACATCCCCCACAATTGTTCAGGGCACATCAAGGGCAGGACATACCTCAGGAGCTCGCCTCGCCTATGGTTAGACTTGTCACCCTGAACCACTTGCACAATTCTCTCGCACTCATCTCAATGCCATTACAATCAATAGTGGTAAGCAAGGTATGAAAGACACCGGACAAGTACAACATACTTTTCTACGAGTAGCCACTAGCTACCAAAAGCTAAGACATCAAGGAGCTCAATTATGCTACATGGCCTTGACAAGACCATAATGATGTCTCAAGTAATATTCAAGTGTACTTTTCCCATCTTCATCGACAAATTTTTCCATCAACTTAGCCCCTTGCTACACTAACCCATTGCTATACAAGGAACCAGGTCGACAGTCTTCTAACTAAGTATAACCTAAATACTCATGAGCACTCACATACTAATTGCACCAATGCATATACACGGTTTGGGTCCTCAAGTGTAGGATAATACTCCAAGATTACTTAGAGTTCTCGACCTGTCTCCCAAACTAATCAAAATATGTCTTGTGCACGATAAGAAGACTAGCACTACCCCTTAGGAAGAGACCACAGGAGAGGTTTTCAATTGCAGGTGTTAAAGACTCCAACGCAAGTGTCGTTCGCTCTTCATCAACACTCAACTCTGAATGCTTATCCCCTATCCGACAAGCCCGCAAAAGATCATCATGTGCCGAATCCCCAACAAACCAACACTTGTATTGACCCCATCCATGCAATCCCCAACACAACATGCCCTACCACCAACTCCAACAACCTTCCACCAGCCACCTTGGCCACCAACAGGCCCCCATGACCTTCTGCCACACCACCACCAACACTCCTCCACGGAAACCACCGGCGTCCTTGTCACCCACGTCGTCGGTGCATGCTACAGCCTGCTACCTACGACGGTGAGTGCCATGGGACTGGCACTCGTCTAGGAGGGGAGTAATGTTAACCCCAACATGAAGAAAGCAAAAGGAAGTGGAAAAGACGCAGGGCAAAGGCGGAAAAAAGGTAGCCCGACTGAAGAAAGAAAAGGAGAAAAGGCCAAAAGCGCAAGGGCAACCTTAAAAGTCCAAGGCAAACACAAAAGGGGAAAGGCGCATTTTGCCAAAAGCTCAAGGGCAACCTTAAAAGTCCAAGGCAAACACAAAAGGGGAAAGGCGCATTTTAAATAAAAAGGCACACCCTGAAATCTTGTAAAAGAGCGCCGGGCTCTCACCCGTGCAATTTGTAAATGTAGATGGGTGGTGGAAAGGAAGCTAGGAAGATAGAAGGACAATGGAAAAAAGGGCCAAGGCTACGGCCGGCCATGTAAAAAGGGGAAAAGGGGATGACCGTCCAAAAGGGATTTAGGGTTTTGTATATAAAGTTGAAAAGTGAATGAGAAGCTCATTCTTGTGTGTGGCCAAAAGTAGCTCTCCTCCTCTTCTTCTTCTTCTTGTTCTTGCTTGCTTGAGCTTGTGCTTGAGAGAGGGAGTGGGAGAGTGTGAGGGAGTGAGTATGTGAGGGTGAGGGACCAAGGAGGAGAAGCTCTCCATCTTCTCCTCTCTTCTTCTCTTCTCTTCTCTTCTCTTGTCTTGCTCGCGGCAATGGAGCTTGGAGCTTGGAGCTTGAGGATGGAGCTTGCTTGAAGCTTGCACTTGGATCGTGGAGCCACCAGAGTGCGCGGGAGAGGAGGTAACTCGAACGGCATCAAGGTAAGCTCACTACACCCGTAGATATGGATGGCACGTCGGCTATGTGAGAGGTAGCCATTAGTGCTCGGCTTGGAACGCTTGAAACAATAAGCAGTCCAAGAGTCTTGGCGGTTGAGTGAAAGCTCCCACAAAGAGGATGTTTGCTTTTTAGCATTTTTGATGACATCATCGATGATAAAGAGGGAATGCTTTCTTTTAGCATTTTTTGATGACGTCAAGAAGGGGCTCCATTTTCGTAGTGTGAGGATATAAATTTAATGAATATATGGACGTGCATTGCATGTCTCATCGTCGAGCAATATCACTCCAAGAAGGCGGTGACTAAGGTGGCGACCAAGGCATAAACCTTGGCATCTTGGCCTTGGCATACTTGGCAATGGGCTACAAAGGCTTTGTTGGCGCCGTTGGCTGTGTGTGAGAAGCTTCCACTAGCTTGTAGAAACATCTTCCTAGGAGGTCACCCATCCCGACAGTGTCGTCACCCAAATGCACTTAATTGCCAAGTGACTATCCACCAGGCTAGTTCTTTTTGTTGTTCTATATTACAAACATACTCTTAATAAGGTAGTCTTGGGAGGGTCTCCCAAGTATTTCTTCCATGAACTAGCATATAATACCTCATTAATAATAACAATTATTTTCATAATGAGAGCCAATTTCATAATTAGAATTAGTTTTTAAAAATATTGAACATAAATAAATTTTATTTGGAATGCATATGCACATCAAAATAAACTAAGTAATGGGGACATTACACATACAAGCTCTAAGGGATTGACAAAGTGGGTGATAATGTTCTCGTACAAGAGCTGCTTGAGAGCTTTGGCTTCACACCACTTCGTCACATAATTAATACATATCATAATGTATTTGTTTTGGTTGGAGGGTCAATTTGGCCCATGAAGTTGATGCCCCATTTCTCAAAAGGCTTTAAGGGAAGTATCAACTCTAGTGGCATTGCATTAGTTTTGTAGGCTTCCCCATTCGTTGATAAGCATCACAAAAATTATAGTAATCATAGGCATCTTTGTGGAGGATTGGCCATCGACATCCTACAAGTAGAGCTTTCTTGGTGGCTATTGCCTCTCCCATAAGTGTTCACCACATGGCTCATCATTGCATGCTCTTAGCACGATCCCAATCTCATCTCCCACAACACATCTCCGCATCACTTCATCTTTGCCTTTCTTGTGTAATGCACCCCCCAACAAGGTGTAGGGGATTAATTCAAATAGAAGCGTCTTCTTCTCTCCACTAGAGTTGCTAGGAGGATACTATTGTGTGGCTAAGACATTAGCAATGTTTGCATATTATGGAGTCACAGTCTCTTCTAGAAATAAAGCTGCATTAGGAAGGCTTGGATCATCTTGCTCCCCTTTGTCACTATAATGAGGGATTGATGATAGATGATTAGCTAGGACATGGGGATGACCAAGTTTAGTGACCACTTCAAAATCAAACTCCTAGAATAGAAGGATCCATCTCATTATTCTGCCTTTGAAATTTGTCTTATTCATTAGAAGGATAGAGCTTCAAGATCTATGTAGAACTTGAAATGTGTTGACATGAGGTAATTACGAATCTTCTCGAGAGCAAATACCATTGCAAGGCACTCTTACTCCATCACTATATAGTTTCTCTCTTGATCAGTGACCTTTCAACCTGCATAAGAGATGGGTTGATCTAGCTTTGAGGAGCCTTTTTGGCAAAGGACTGCACGTGGCCTTCTATAGATGCATCAATATACATATGAAACTCATTTTTCCAATAATTAGGAGGTTGTAGGATGGGTGCTTTAATCAGACACTACTTCAAAGTGTTAAAGGCTTCTTCAGAATCATTTATCCAAATAAACTCTACATCTTTCCTCAGGAGCTTATGCAAGGGCTGCCTTTGTTGTAAAATGTGCGATGAACCTCTTATAGTAGCCCACATGGCCAAGAAATCCTCTCAACTATTTTAGATTAGTTGGTGTAGTTAGGGCTGCATCTTCTCAATCTTGGCAGGATTTGTTGCTATTCCTTGTGTAGAGACAATGCGGCCCAAAAAAGAACTCTTAAGGAGACTCCAAAGATGCATTTTTCAAGGTTGAGAGAGATCTCATACTCCTAGCATCGATCAAAGAACTGTTCCATGGGTCCCCAATACTTACAAAGCGGCGGATTGAAGACATAGAAATCATCTACATATACTTCAGTAAAATCATGCAGGTAATTTTGGAATGCAACCATCATGACTCTCTAAAAGGTAGCAAGGGCATTACAAAGCCCAAATGGCATCACCTGATGCCAGCAGGCATGTTCCACGGTGGATTCCGTGAGGTTTTGCGGTGGATTCCGTAAAATTTTATTACTGGGACTCATACACAAGGTGGATTCTTTGCGCGAAAAGTTGATGGGGACACCTATCCTTGTCGGGCGTTTTGTTAATTTAATGTGTAAGTGGGTGATTCCATAGTGGGTGATTTCGCAAAATACATATTTAAATTAATAAACGTTTATGAGTTTAGAGTGCGCATTCGTAATAAATTAAGGTTAGGATTGAGTTCTAACCAATTTATTTTTGTAGCTGAAGACTGCTAGGTATTCACTTTTGTCGGTTTAATTGTATTATTTTTCTAATAATTGTGAATGCTTCAGTTGATGTGTAGAGCTAGCAGCGCTGGCATTGGGAAGCATTGGAGAATAGCATGTATTCAAATTATCATCAATTTTTGATGGGTGTGTATCTTAGGCATGGCGTCCATATTTTGATGCGCTTATTTATTAAAGCGCTTGATATTTATTTATTACTTTTGTATGCGCATGGGCGCACGATTTAAATATTTGTATTGATTGTATTTGGGTACCGCCTGACTTCTTGGGCACCCAATAGCTTTAATTCTTTAGTGGCACAAAAGCAATCACAAAAGCTAAAGTGTGCTAATTGTAAATTGGGCTATCTTTTGAGCTTGAAGATGAATAATATATAAAATTCATGCCTTGTGGAGCGCTCACACAAGGCATGGGGGGGATTGCACCCAATTAGTCTCTTGCTTCATGTCGTGCAAGCTTTCTTCATTGTTTTTTGTGCGAAAGTAGAGTTCTTTTGTTCTTGGGGATCTTCTGACGCTCACTACGTGCGCATACGGCGTCCGATCTGTGCACCAGTGGTATCAGAGCGAAGCTGAGATCAAGAGCTTTCAATCGCTTACTATCTCGCGCGAAGGCAGAGCTCCTGGATTGATCGAGCTCTACAGTCAGTATCATGGCAAACGATCGATACCAGTGTGTTCCTGGCAGTCAAGAACCCCCTGCTGTACACTCAGATCATGAGGGACCGGCCTCTGCAGGCAGAGGACCGCGCGGGAAGATCCTTCATGAAGTCGTTGAGAACAGATAAGAAATTCTTCACCATAGCTCTTAAAGATTAAGGTTAAGCTTATTAGGCTTCAAAATAAGCTTATTAAAAGGCTTCACTACTCAATTTAACACGTCGGCGGGCGGCAACATGTACTGTACATCACCGAATCGAGCGTCAACATACCTAGGTCCTCCAAATCCACGTTTAGTCACAAAAGACTAAAAATCCAAGTACTCCAAGTCACTAAGGTCCTAACTTCAATCTTCAACAACTATTATAGAGGCAATTCATATTCAGCAGCTCATGAATCAGTTTACTACCCTCTGGAAGCCCCTGTTCACACCTGTGAACTGACAGAAGCAGATTACAACAAACAATCATCAACACGCAGTCTATACACAAAAGACTATTTTACATGATGATGGGAGGTGCATTCCTAGGTACGAGATATAATGGAACACAAGAGGTGCATAATTTAGAAATTAAAATTGGTGATTATACTGAACGAAGAAATTTCTTAGTTGTACATTTGCAGTCTAGTGACATTATCTTAGGAATGCCTTGGCGTCATCGATACAATCCTGATATAGATTATTCTACGCATTCAATTAAAATTTATTTTCAAGGAAAACAAATCACACTCCATGGTATTCATGCTTCCAATAATTTTCCATTGCTTACTCATACTCAGGCTAAACGTGCATTACGTAAAGGTAGCAAATCCTATTTAATATGGGTGAATGAAATTCAAGCTAAAGAAAACCAGATGCATCCTAGGCATACACAATTTCTTTCCCAATTCCAATATTGTTTTGCTGTTGATTTACCACCTGGATTACCACCTGCACGTCCTGAAGATCATAAGATAGATTTAATTCCTGGAACACAACCACCATGTAAAGCACCATATAGACATAACCAAATTGAATAGAAAGAAATTCAAAACCAAATAGAAGAATTGCTTAACAGAGGATTAATTAGACCTAGTACTTCTCCATTTGGTGCACCTGTCTTATTAGTGAAGAAGAAAAATAATACCTATCGCATGTGCATTGATTATCGTGCCCTAAATAAAATTACTATTAAGAATAGATACCCGATTCCTAGGGTAGATGATCTTATGGACAAGCTACAAGGATCTGCCATATTCAATAAGATAGATCTTAAATCTAGATATCATCAAGTAAGATTGGACAAATCTGATATATTCAAAACTACATTTAGAACACAATTTGGACACTATGAATTTCTGGTTATGCCTTTCCGTTTAACTAATGCACCAGCCACATTCAGTCATATGATGAATCGCATATTTCTGAAACATCAGCATTGTGTTATTGTTTTCTTTGATGACATATTAGTTTTCAGTAAAAATGAGAATGAGCATTATGAACATTTGTCTTTAGTTTTTAAGTTATTAAAAGACAATCAATTATATGCTAATCCAGAAAAGAGTGAATTCTTCCAAACAGAAATTGAATATTTAGGACATATTATTTCATCAGAAGGTATTAAAGTCGACCCTAAAAAAATAGAAGCAATCTTAAATTGGCCGATACCCAAAAATGTGCATGAATTATGTTCTTTTCTAGGTCTTGCTAGCTTTTACAGAAAATTTGTGAGAAATTTCTCATTACTTGCATTACCTTTGACAAAACTCTTAAAGAAGGATATCGTGTATAATTGGTCTGACAATCAACAAAAGTCCTTTGATTTGCTGAAACATGCTTTAACTCATGCTCCTGTATTACAATTACCTGACTTTAATAGACCATTCTTCTTAATAGTTACTGATGCTAGTGGATCTGCTAGAATAGGAGCAGTCCTTATGCAAGATTCTCATCCCATAGCTTACTCTAGCTGCAAACTCAGACCATCTGAACTTAAATATTCTACCTATGACAAGAAATTGCTAGCCGTAGTACAAGCCTTACGTCAATGGAAACATTATTTAATGGGATCTGAATTCATGATTAAAACTGACCAACAAAGCATTAGACATCTCCTTAGTCAACCACAAATATCCGACCGGCACATTAAATGGGCTGCTTTTATTCAAAGTTTTCATCCCCTTATACAATATCAACCTGGAAAAGAGAATGTTGCTGCTGATGCTTTGAGTAGAAGACCGACAATTCAAAATATTTCTGTGATATCATTTGATTCCCTTATTACTATAAAATATACTTATCATCAATATCCTACTTTTCAAGCTGATTGGAATAAATTAGTTGCAAATAATTGGATTCCTATTGATTCATTGTCTTACACTAATGGATTTACGTTTTATGAAAAAAGATTATGAATTACCACAACATTGGAAAATCCACAACACCTTCCATATCAGTTTATTACGACCTTTTAAAGGACAACTACCTGTACACCCTGTCTATGAAAACCCTCCTTTACAACATGAAGAAACTGAAATCCTTGAGCCTGAGACTATTATAGATACTGACTTTATGACCACTAGAATTGGCTGTAGATATTCTAGATATTTGGTCAAGTTTAAAAATCATCTTGTTGAAGAGGCCCAATGGATGCACACTAGAGACCTAAATGCTTTTCCCACACTGTTAGCTTCACATTGAGATAATAGCAATTGAGGACAATTGCTATCCCACACCGGGGGTATGATGCCAGGAGGCATGTTCCACGGTGAATTCCATGAGGTTTTGCGGTGGATTTCGTAAAATTTTATTACCGGGACTCATACACAAGGTGGATTCTTTGTGCAAAAAGTTGATGGGGACGCCTATCCTTTTCGAGTGTTTTGTTAATTTAATGTGTAAGTGGGTGATTCCATAGCGGGTGATTCCGCAAAATACATATTTAAATTAATAAACGTTTACGTAATAAATTAAGGTTAGGATTGAGTTCTAACCAATTTATTTTTGTAGCTGAAGACTGCTAGGTATTCACTTTTGTCGGTTTAATTGTATTATTTTTCTAACAATTGTGAATGCTTCAGTTGATGTGTAGAGCTAGCAGCGGTGGCATTGGGAAGTATTGGAGGATAGAGTGTATTCAACTTATCATCAATTTTTGATGGACGCGTATCTTAGGCATGGCGTCCATATTTTGACGTGCTTATTTATTAAAGCTCTTGATATTTATTTATTACTTTTGTATGCGCATGGGTACACGATTTAAATATTTGTATTGGATATTGTATTTGGGTACTGCCTGACTTCTTGGGCGCCCAATAGCTTTAATTCTTTAGAGGCACAAAAGCAAACACAAAAGCTAAAGCGTGTTAATTGTAAATTGGGCTATTTTTTGAGCTTGAAGATGAATAATATATAAAATACATGATTTGTGGAGTGCTCACACAAGGCATGGGGGGGATTGCACCCAATTAGTCTCTTGCTTCATGTCGTGCAAGCTTTCTTCCTTGTTTTTTGTGCAAAAGTAGAGTTTTTTTGTCTTGGGGACCTTCTGACGCTCATTACGCGCGCATATGGCATCCGATCTGTGCACCATCACCCTATAGGCATAGGTACCCCATTCTATTGTGAAGGTTGTCTTGGACTAGTCTTCTTCTGCATTTTTGCAAACCATAGAGCTTTAACACCACTTTGCTAGGTGCCCTAAGATTAGAGTTCCTTTAAACCAATCCATCCGTGCTGTACTTCAAACAACCATGGTCTTCCAAGTAACATAGGGTAAGATGGTCCATAAGAGTTGGGCTTTACCACTAGGTAAGGCATCTAGCAATCTTTTCTTGAGGATAGTGCACCAACAATCAGGACTTTGGATGAACTTTTATTGTTTCAAAAGTTGCAACTCACTTTGGTGAAACCTTATCTCTCAACACTCCACTCTAACTAACCAAGCATCCTCCTCTCCAACCCAAGAAAGCAAGAACACAAGAGTAGCTTGAATTGTAGTGAACACATCTAACTTACCTTCTTGCATTTGATGACTCGAAGGTTTGAAGATGATTCCACGACCATGATCAACATGATCCAATGCTGTCGCTCCTTTACATCCATAACCAAGCATACCAATGAGCCAAAGAGCTTGTAGAGAGAAGACAAGAAAAGCAAGACAATGGTGAAGAGCTTCACCTTCCCTTAGTCCCTCACTCAACACACCTCTCACTCTCTCCCTCTAAGTTACTCTCAACACAATGGAAGCAAGATGATAGAATGGAAAGATAGAATAGAAAGCTTGAGTAGTCACACTGATAGAGATTCCACAGCATGGATGAGCCAAAAGGGTGAATACAAGTGAGACCTCTCACCTTTATATAGGCCAATAATTAGGGTTAGGGTTAGGGTTTGTGCCCCTTTTGCATTTTGCATTTAGGGTTTGTATACTCTCTTGGACATCCTACCCACTTTGTGGGCTCTAGGCTGATCAATCATCATTGCATGCTTCAACCTTAGTCTAATTAGACCAAGCCTAAGATACTCTAATTACAAATACATGTGTGCAACCCATGCAATAGTTGAGGGTGTGATAAACACAATTGCAAGTGATAGATACAATCTACACGGAAGTGAGCTCGGCTCTCACAAAGTAATACATCCATGATAATGTGGTGATGTCCATAATCCCCCCAAAAAATAGTAGTCGACACTTGCACTTTCTGCAGCCTTCTCAAAATACTCTTAACATTATTTCCCCCCTAGAGGAGTGCCAGTCCCATGGCACTCATGTTGTAGGTAGCATGCTGGAGCTTGCACTAAAGATGTGAAATGCAGGAAACAATCAATTGAAGAAGTATTCTTGATAAGGAGAAATTAATGTTGCTAATGAATAATTTGTTACTGCGAAAGAGGATGATTTGTTTCTTACTGCAGTTACAGATGATGTTGCTCATACTATGGTAGATGGTTGGCTGATGTTGTGACCGGTGACAAATTTTGTAGAAGTTGATTGTGCTGAAGATACACTTAGCCAATGGTTCTTCTAATGGAGACAGCTAGAATTTCCCTTGAAGTTGAATGGGAGATTAAAGAAAATGGGAGATTCAATGTTGATGTAGAAGTGATGGCTCACGATCCTCCATGAATTGTTATACTTGCAAAATACCTCACGTGCAATCACTTCCTAGGGGAAAGTTCTAGTCTTCTGTTTGTGCATAGGACATATGATGTTCTCGGTTTGGGAGATGGGTCAAACTCTAAGCAAGATTGAAGTGTTGTCCCACACTTGAGGACCCAAAACCATGATGAATAGGTTATTATGAAAATACTATAGTGAGTGCATGTGCATACATAATCTAATACATAGTTATAAGACTGCTTCATGGATTCTACAAATGATGACTGGTGCTTGATGAAGCAAGGGATCTTGATCTAATGAAGATGGGAAGAATTGTGGATGTTGGGGGAAAAGGTAGTTATTGATGAAGATGCTAGGGAGACAATGGTGTGGGATCGACATGAGCAAGTGTTGAATCCAATAATCTCTTGAAGAACATGAGTCTCTACAGGATCAATCACACATGGTTAGTTGATGCAATTATTAGCTTTATATTGAAGAACCTTTTCCACCTTTTTGATAAGTAAGGACTGATGAAACTAGGTGAATCAAATGAAGGAATGAAATGTGCAAGTGACTCAATGAGACATGTCAACCAAGGCAAGCTGAGACTCCCTAGGGATGTCCTAACATTGATGTGTCCTAAGTAAGGGTGTGGGAGAATGGGAAAAGGGCTAGAGGGTTAGAGACAGAGCCAATTGACCGAAGCCACTGGACACATCAAACTTGAGGACCTCTAGGTGCGGTGTAGTGCATGTGCATGCATATTTTTTTCTCTTTTTTCTTTTTTCTCTCTCTCTCTCTCATTTTTCTTTTGGCGAGTCAAGTAACAAAAGTGGTATGTAATAAGGTATACTCATCTACAAGGAGAAATGGAAGTATGAGATCAGAAGGCTAACTACAAATAATAATAATTGGTGCATAAGATGTTTGGTGCATTGAGGTGCATACAATGAAGAACATTGAGCTTGAACATTGAAGCACATTTCCGCATTGATGAAGTTTTGCATTAGGCAGAAAACCTCCACTAGTTCAAAAATTGTACCATTAGTGCCTATCATTGTCAAACACTTGAAAACGATGCCACACCCATCCCCACAAATGTCATGACACAAGCCCAGACAAAGTAGGTCGGTATCTTATTACATGGACCTACTAGCAAGCTAGATGCATCCTCTATAGAAAAGAAGAAAACCTCTTTGTCTTTGGAGGAGTATACATTTTTGCTTCTGCATCTGTAATCTGCTTTCCTTGTGTTAACATGGTCTCACTTTTTTTTAAAAGTGTCACTTTTACCTTAGACCTCTTTCTTCTCCTTTGCCGGCTCTTCTTTTCTATAGAGGATGCATCTAGCTTGCTAGTAGGTCCATGTAATAAGATACCGGCCTACTTTGTCTGGGCTTGTGTCATGACATTTGTGGGGATGGGTGTGGCATCGTTGTCAAGTGTTTGACAATGATAGGCACTAACGGTACAATTGTTGAACTAGTGGAGGTTTTCTGCCTAATGCATCAACGAAAAGGTGTGTAACCCCACATTCGGGGCACCTCAAGTTGACCTTTTACCTATTGCTTGTTCCTTTTTAGGGTAGCGAGATGAGATATGCTCTGGATGGCCACACATGCTATAAGCTCATGGCTCACAGTTCCTCCTAGGCCTCTACCTCTTCCTCTGCCTCTAAGGCCATGACTTGTATATGTCTATAGTCTATCAATTTGGGATTATCCTCTTCGTCATAAGAGACATAAGGGTTCACATATGAGTCTTCCTCCAATGCTTCCTCTACAAAGTGCACTGGAACATCACTTGGTGGATGGGTCACTATAGGTCATAGAGGACTAGGGATTCTTGTTGGGTTAATATCTATCCTTGGAGCGGCTGGCTTTGAAACATTAGGTGTGGGTAGAGCCAAAGGGGCATCTCTTCCAAAGTAAGACTGCCTAACTCTTGGAGAGTATGGCTAAGTGTAAGGTTTCTAGTATGGGAACCTCTTGGCAATCGACAGTGCATAGCATCATGCCTAAATCTTCCACAATTGGCACAAGGCCGGGATTTGGGGTTGAGACATTCAGATGGTAGGTGTTTCCCTCCATAGTGCACACATTGCATGTGAAGTCATACTAGCCTTTGTATTGACTCCTATAGTTGGATCACAACTCTCAGGCAGCTATTGCTTGGGTTTGGTGGACACTCTTTCCTTTATCTTGTTTGCTAGGGTATTTGTTTGCTAAGTGCTGTAATTCTTTCTCTGAGTAAGTCATCCACCAAAATTGCCTCCTCAAAGACTCTTGCAAGCACATTCCTTTGCAGGTTCAAGTCTCTAAGACCTTATAGAGTTCTTTGTTGCAGATCCCATAAATGAACATGGTGGAGACCACTCTCATTGAGTCACTTAGTTGCTACATCTATTATCCTCTTGTAGAGGCTCCTCACATGTGTGACATAGTCTTGTATGTCCTCTTTGCCTTGTTGATTGATATTCATCAACTTGACAATGAGGTTATTAGAGTGTCTTGCCTCTCCAAAAATATTTTGATGAAGAGATCATTTAGATGAGTGAAGTTATTGCATTTGGTATTATTTAGACTAGTAAACCAAGTCTGTTCCTTGTCTCCCAAGAAAAGACCAAATGCTTGTGCTTGTTGACTGAGTTCCATGAGGTTGTTAGCCTCACACACCTGTTCAAACAGCTTGACGAAGCTGTAGGGTCATTGTTTGTTTAGTATTTATCAAGATGCTTGGCCATTATGGGTATCTTCATTTAGATATTGACATTTGGGGTTATAGCAATGATGCTGCCCTACTTTGCTCGGTGGTGGTGTTGCCCAACAATTGCTTCGTGAGTAGCTCGGTCATTGTAAGGTTGGTTTCTAAGGCTCTCACCCTATCGACAGCATTACCTCTCATTTTGTTTCTACCTGGCTACAATCCTGTGAACCTCGTCGAGCTCTCTCTCCTAGCCAACCTTTGAGCCCTTTGCTCCTAGCTATAACTTCCAATGCATTGTAGTGGTATTTGCCCTAGCCTCATCTCTGCCTTAGGATTATCTATGATATCAGCTGCTGCAGGCCTTCCTTGACGCGTTATCCTTGTTTATTGTTCATACTTAGTGATAAGTCATCGGATATCGTCTGAGTACCCTATGATGTTAAGGTCAAGGTCAAGGTCGAGATCGTTATTATTCGAGATGGTACCTATCGTGGTGGTTGTCTCCTGATCCACTAGTATTTCTATGAGGTCAACTAGGTTGGCTAAAGATGTGTCTCTAATCTTGGCTTGTCCTTCCTTCCCTCAACAGTCTGATAGTTCTCTCTTCTCCAGGTGTTTGTTCTTGGTGTCTTGGGTCACTCATTTGATTCCCAGGGTTTGCACTCCTATTGGTGGGTTTGCTTTAGCTTAACCCCCTTTAGTGTGTTCCTTATTAATCCAATCAGTTTGTAGAGTTGTACACACACTGATACGCTAGAGTGGTGCGACTTGATGTGAGTTGTGCAAAATCAAGCTTTCTAGCTTTCACATGCGCTTAAGTGTCTACAATGCAAAGTGTAACCTTCAATGAAGTCAATCACATCCAATCAGTGTCATGCCATTGTAGCCTTTTTGAGTGGGTCATGATTACTCCTAGTAGTCGAGTTTGGGTCCTTTGTGGGTCTTGATAGGTGGTCTGATTACTTCTAGTAGTCAAGTTTGGGTCCTTTGTGGGTCTTGATAGGTAGCTTGATGGGTGTTCAACCAAGATATTCAACTTAGGTTTCTATCAAGGGTAAGCAATCGATGATTAGTTATTTTAGTCATTCCTGGTCTATTAGGTCAAAGTTTTGAGTACAAATAGTTCTATGGTCTCATTTGCTGGTTAGGATTCCCAGCTGAATTGCTGTAGACAGCTAGTTGTAGGCCCTAATAGGTCTTAGAGTAGGAAAAAATAGTCAAAAGTAACTCATCCGAGTCCCAGACTTGATTTTTTGAGTTCCTAATTCATCCATCCAAGTGGGTTCCTAAAGAACAGTGGCAGAGTGGTCAAACTCAGACTCAATGAGGAGTGCCTGTTCGAGCATCTGAGTCAAGCATCTCAGGCCTAGAAATTGGTTCGAGTCTGAGTGGACTCTTGTCCAAGTAAGATGTCTGAGTGGACTTAAGTGGCTCGAACGTCCAAGCTTGATGGCCGTCCAAGACCTGTGGTCGCCGTGCGAGTGGTGCAAGGAAATACACTGAATGACACGAATATTGATTTTAATGACATAATGAGCAACCTCTGATGCATCCATGGCTCTAACTCAAAACAATCATCAATGAAGACTCATGCCATACATGGAGCACCCGAATGTGACAAAGCCAAGGATTATTGATATTGCTACCTCTAGACCTATATTGCTCTATCTCTCTCAATAGCTCTCTCTCAATCTAACAAGTGTGCAAATGCGCTTTCTCTTCCCTCTTTTCACCTTTTGTGTTTTCCCTTTCTCCCCTTAAACTCTATTTTCCTTCCCAGACATAAAAAATATTTTTCCTTTCTTTCTCTACTCCCTTGTTTCCTTGTTATACAGAGACTTATCTTTTCCTTCTTTTTCCTTATTTCCCAACCCTTAATGTCTCAAATCTGATTAAAATACACTTTTACTATTCTAATCAATGCACAGAAAGCTTTCTAAACCTAAACTAATTGAGAGTAGAATTTTGATGCCGAGAAGTGCTTAAAAATAGCTAAAAATTACGAATATCAAGGGAAAAATATTCAACGTCGAAGGCGGCGGCTCGATCTAGGACGATTTTAAGTGGCAAAGTGCTTTAAAGGCGCCCGAGCGACACTTGTTGATTTTTCATAAATTTTTAGACTATCGTGCGGGTTGTCAAGAGTTATCGGCCAATGCGGGATGTCAAGCCAGATGCCCAGGATTTTTCAGAGCTTAATTCGGAGTCTGGACGGGGAAGGAGCCAAGAAACTGGGCAAGATACGAAAAGGTGGACATTAGAGTGGCCAACTGTAAGTGACCTTTGGGGCCTTGGGGGGCATTTTATGCCACAAAAAATCGTGGCATCTCCAAGATGAAGGAAAACATGAGGAAAGAAGACGCCAGGGAGCGCCCAAAATTTGCGCCATGTGGGATGATGAGGATGATGGGTGGCTGCAGCAACCCACCCAATTGAGCATGGGGCTTGTCTACCTTCTCCCTGTTGGTCTTATAACCGCCTCTCGCCCGTCAAATGGTAGTCTCTATGAAGATCTCTAATTTCAGTATTTCTCTCTCCTCCCTCTCTCTCTTCTAAGGGAAGATTCATGTGGTGAAGAAGAAGAAGAAGAATGGATGATGGATGCTTGTCCAATGAAGACGGGATTGCTCCGTGGTTCAAGAGGAATGAAGATTGCTGATTGTAGACTGTCATGGACATTAATGGTTGCTGGAAATCAGTCCCGAGACATGGCAAATAAAAACCCGCAACCCGCAAAGAACGGTAATTTCATTTTTACAAAGGAAATTGATGTTTTATGCAATTTGCTTCATGAATATTTGTTTCCATGGGATGATTATGCATCATAATGTTGTTTGCTATGAGTTTGATCACCTTGTGCTCAGAAAATCAGAAAATCATAAGTGTTGTGACTGAAATTAATGGTGTAAAACCCGTAAAACACGTGAAATATGGGGAAATTGGGTGGCTTTGATATATAAATGGAAAATATAATAAGACACACCAACTAAATTTGTGTTTTTGCTGCAAATGAACCTAAGGGCCACAGCCCATAACTCATTTTGTATTTTCAGTTATTTAATATTGCAAAAAAATACAAGAAAAATAGGGAAAAGGGGAAAAAAAAGGGAAAAAATGAATTTTGAGTGCTGAAAATTAAGGAAAAATAAGATTCATGTTTGTGTATGTATGGGGGGTCTGATAGCCTCAGTTCTGCCCTACCTTTGTGTTTTAGTGAGTTTCTTTTGCTTTTCATACAACAAAAAACATGGAAATATTACCCTAAACCTATGCACCGTGCACAATCTAGACGGCGAGGGGGTAGAGAGAATGAGAGTGGTGTTTAAGTGCTGAGAGAAAGAAAAGACTGATTGTTTTTATCTATGCATATCATATAGATTGGTCGTTAATTTAAAATAAGGATCTAGTAGCACGAGGTCTCCTCGGTGCTAGGTTCATGAAATGTAGCAATTACGCATCAGAGAAATTCATTGAAAGAATGCTTTTGCACTAAGCACAATGCTGATTTTTCTTTGTTTGAGAACATGGACATTCACAATTTGCATGAAGCATAAAATGATAAAAGGTATCAGACAATACCTCCTGCATGCATGGCAATTGCTTTCTAGAGGATCGTGACTAACGTTGAGTGAGAGACATGATATCCCAAGCTGTAGGCTAGGCATTGGGTCTAAGGGGAAAGTAAAGTGAGGTATGGTACATTCCTGGATACGATCAATTGGTACCTTGAGTGGAAATATGTGCGAAGTGTTATA
The DNA here is from genome assembly GCF_053477565.2 of Lygodium microphyllum. Taxonomy (NCBI): domain Eukaryota; kingdom Viridiplantae; phylum Streptophyta; class Polypodiopsida; order Schizaeales; family Lygodiaceae; genus Lygodium; species Lygodium microphyllum. The sequence continues at coordinate 33,124,775 of NC_141149.1, forward strand.
TATGTTTAGCGACACATCGAGGGGCCAATCCCCAAGGTGTAGGAGAGTCGCAGTGAGGTAGCGGCAGTCAGCCGTTGGAGGACCTCCTATGTTTGTACTTCGTGCTATCTGGAAATGTGCTAGGGACTCCCTCTGAGGAGTGTTAATTAGGTTAGAGTTGGACTACGAGACGTGATACAAACGCAAGATGATTAGGAAGGCAATGTATGATGCGTGTGTCATCAATGCTCCTGGCCGCGAGGCCGTGGGGTTGTTGAGCATATGATAGAGGTCCGGCTAGTGCATGAGCCAGTGCCGGCCCGTTTTAGGTCCCATCAGTGGTGCATTTGCTGGGAGCTGCCGATAAGTGGCGGTCTTTGAATCTTGGTTTCATAAGGGACCTGTTAGCTTTATTCTATTGGTCGATAGCCACCTTGAAGCTGTGGATATCAAGTTAGTTTGATAAAAACCTTGGTCATCAGTATGATGGTCAATCCAAGAAATCCCCAACACCCAAAGGATACTTTGTCTATCTTGAACAGTCTAGTGGGGTCTTTGACACGTCGGGTGATTGACTATTTTACCCTTTGCCCTAAAAGTGATGCCATGTTTGAGTTTGGGTCACTATGGGAAAACACCCATGAAGCTACCTCTAAGATTAACAACCCATGGAGATTAGAGAAAAGGGAAAGTGAAAGTAGTGCTAAGATGACAGAGTCATCTATGATCATTCATGATGATAATGTCATAGAAAAGGCTGTGACAATGATGGTTAATATGCACATAGGAGGACATGATGATTATGATCTAAAGATACATCCGATGCTAGTGCCCGACACAGTTGGGTATCATAGTGTGATTGCCAAGATCCATAAAGCATTGGATGATGTCCATGTGTGTGGAAAACCATTGTTAGTAAGGAAGACTTTATTAGGACCTATCCTAAGTTCTAGCAAAGGGGTGGCAGATGAGAATAGGCTTACTAGAACACCACTAGCAAATGATGGGATAGATTCCCTATTGCATAGTGTTGGACTCCCTAAACCACTTTGTGAGTTGGCGGAAAGGGAAGTTCATGGAATTAGTGACCCTTCCACACCAGTAAAGGTGGAAATGGAAGAGATTAAAGACCCTAACACATTGGTATTAGGTCAAGAGGAATACGAAGATTTTAATGACCCAGTCTTGATCCCAAAAGGGAGGACTAAATGTCCTCCTCTTTATAGGGATCTCCCAGTGTTTTATGGGTTGCCAAATGAGAATCCGATGATTCATTTAAGAGAATATGACCTAACTTGCATTGCAAGTGGGTTCGATGATGTACATCGGATGCTCGTATTCCCAAGTACCCTAAAGGGAGAGGCAAGGAAATGGTACTGGAGCCTCCCAAGAGGGTCGATCAAATCATTTGAGGAGACTTGTGATAGATTTCTAGATGAGTATGAAAAGGAGCTCCCTATGATTCAGGTCTTAGGGCACCTTATGCAGTTTAGACAAGAGTCTTATCTTTCTGTTAAAGAGTATGCTAGAGCCTTTGATAGTACTCTTAGGCTTTGGCCAAGAAGAGCCAATGCACTACCGGATAATGTGCTATGTGAGCTCTTTCTGAATGGCTTAGAGATTAATACGCAAATCCAAGTGGAACTGCAGAATCCTAAGTCGTTAAGGGAAGCAAAAATGCATGCCATTGATTATAAGGGTCATATTCAGAGATGTTTGGAAAACTTTTGGAGTTTTTCCCGCTTAGTACAAGTGCATCCTAGCTTCCAATCATTTCTGCAAGAAGACAGCTCACTTGTTGATACCAAGGTAGCCTATGAGGGGAACCTTGGTGGCCAAAATTTCAAAGCAGAAAAGGGCCATCCTATGAGTAGTAATGACATGCCTATCAGTGAAAAGATTCCAAGCCATGCAAGTCCCATTAGGGCTTGCAACACTTCCACGAAAGGTAGTTGTGATGGAAACATGGATCGAACCATTGGGCCTGTGAGTGTTGATAAGAATTCTGTGTATGGTTCTAATTTTGTTGCTAGTAAGGCTCTTGAGAGACCTTTGGTATTGGAATCATGCTTCCGGGTGGATGTTGTTCCCTTCAGTGAAAGCATAGTTCTTATGGAAGGAAATTTGCAGTATGGACGTAAACAAGTAAAGACATCTTTTGTAAAGAGGATGCAAAATGCTAAAAGTTCACCTGTGCTTCACAAAGTTCATAAGGATGTGAGGCCATTTGGCCATAGGGATAAGTTTGCATTGAGTTCGTTAGACCAGTGCAGCAAATTGAGGGAATGCAAGAATATTAAGGAAAATGTGAGATGGGTTTGGAGACCCAAAATCTCCAAAAGTATGGCAGAAGTGTCGGATGTAAGGCCAAGGATCCCATCTAGATATATTTTGTCAAACCCCCAAGAGGATAAGATTGGATATACATCTGACAATATACACTACCTTGGGATACACCCATGTGATGTGCCTAGGCTTGAAGCTCTACCTAGTTTGGATCGTAGCACTGATCTATGTGAAAACCCAAATAGGGGAGGTTCGAATGAGTATAAAGCTATGATTATTTCTGCCAAAGGAGCCACTCAGCCGTTTGAATGACCAGTTTATTCGGATGACAATAAATGTGGAACATGCGAGCCCACTGAGGCCATTCATTCAGTTCATAGTGCCCAAGAAGGGATCGGCCTTATTGATGAGTTATTTGTGGAAAGGCTTGGACTTGTAGCTCTACAAAAGAAAAACCTAAGATAAAAAAATACAAGATCAAGCTTTTAGTTATCATGCATGAGTAGCATGGGGCTAGTCGACCTATGATATGCTATCCTTGGCACCCTGGGTAGTCTGATAGGGTGTGATGTGTATGCCAAGGACATCAGTATTACGTGGACTAAAATGACCTATCTGGTTTTAAGCTAGGAAGGCTAGCTGCTTTGGATATTATGTCCTAGGCCAAGAGGGCCAATTAAGTTTGGTAGTGTAGTGCTTTATCTCATTAGGTAAAGAGGGCCCATTGTTTGTTTAGTGCAGGTGCAGTTAATGGTTTCTTGTTTTAGTTTTGTGCTAGACAGGTTTGAAGAAGATCTTGGAAGGAGCCTTTTGTTGCGCGGAAGCTTCTTGTGGCCCTCTCCAGGTGATATCTTTCCTTTATGAGTACTGTGGTTTTCATGCTATATGTGTTTGTGTACTTGTTAAGGGTTTTTTCGTTTCTTGTTGGGGACGGCCGTCCAAGGCAGGAAGTCCCAGGTTTAGGTTCAGTATGTTTGAGGGAGGTCTGAGTAGTCGTTGCCTCCTGTAAAGACATTGTCAAGCATTGAAAGATCTGTTTTAGACAGAAGTCCTAGTGACCCTGTTCTGCTAGCCTGCTAGGCAGCCCTTCTAGGAGTTCTTGTTAGTTGTGAGGTAGTTAGAGAAGCCTGCCAGAAGAAAAATAAAGATGATAGGAGGAAAAACCCTGAATATCTGAAAAGACAATAAATAAATACAAAGGTGTGTAAAAAGGGGTTCTAACCCCTATCAAAGAAAAGAAAAGGAAAAAAATTATGAGCAGTTGATCATTGCCTTGCGAAGGCCTGGTAGGTTCCTGGGGACGAGTCAGACCCGGGGCCGATGCCTTGTCTTCCTAGGGGTGGCATCTTGCTAGAAAAAAAAACAAAATTAAGGCAGGTTGGAGCGAAAATAAAAGTGAGCATTAGAAAAGGATTAAGTGTCGCCTTGCGAGGGCTTGGTAGGTTCTTGGGTACTAGACAGGTCTTGAGGCCGATGCCCTATTCTGCTTGGGTCATTACGCTCAGCTCCCTCCTTTTTACATGCCTGAGTATGTTAATAAAATAAAAACCCTAAAAGAAAAAATGTGCTGAAAGAAAATACTTCTTGATCAGGCTATAGGAGCCCTCGCCTAGTAGGAGCTCCTGGTTGTGTTGTCCTTAGGTAGGTAGGTAGTTCAGACCACCGCTTAGGGCAACCTCTTTGATAGTTCTTTTTAGTTTGGCCGTGTTGGAGCAGTTGGTTAGTGACTAGCTTCGGACCTTTTATCAGATTATGCTATGCCTACTCCTTGTGGATGTCATGCCTTGGTTCTGTCAAGGGGTAGGGTGAGCATTGTGCTGTGTTTAATATGTATCTATTTTGTATCAGCTTGATGCTTCCTTTGGTTGTTTTGTGCAGATCTACTGTGGGATTCGACGGGCTGAGTTGCCCTATCCTGTGGTCGCCAATGAGAGTAGAATTTTGATGCCGAGAAGTTCTTAAAAATAGCTAAAAATTACGAATATCAAGGAAAAAATATTCAACGTCAAAGGCGACGGCTCGATCTAGGACAATTTTAAGCGGCAAAGTGCTTTAAAGGCGCCCGAGCGACACTTGTTGATTTTTCATAATTTTTCAGACTATCGTGCGGGTTGTCAAGAGTTACCGACCAATGCGGGATGTCAAGCCGGACGCCCAGGATTTTTCAGAGCTCAATTTGAAGTCCGGACGGGGAAGGAGCCAAGAAACCGGGCAAGATATGAAAAGGTGGACATTAGAGTGGCCAACTGTAAGTGACCTTTGGGGCCTTGCGGGGCATTTTATGCCACAACAAATCATGGCATCTCCAAGATGAAGGAAAACGTGAGGAAAGAAGATGCCAGGGAGTGCCCGAAATTTGCGCCATGTGGGATGATGAGGATGACGGGTGGCTGCAAGCAACCCACCCAATTGAGCATGGGGCTTGTCTACCTTCTCCCTGTTGGTCTTATCACCGCCTTTCGCCCGTCAAATGGTGGTTTCTATGAAGATCTCTGATTTCAGTATTTCTCTCTCCTCCCTCTCTCTCTTCTAAGGGCAGATTCATGTGGTGAAGAAGAAGAAGAAGAATGGATGATGGATGCTTGTCCAATGAAGACCGGATTGCTTCGTGGTTCAAGAGGAATGAAGATTCCTGATTGTAGACTGTCATGGACATTAATGGTTGCTGGAAATCAGTCCCGAGACATGGCAAATAAAAACCCGCAACCCGCAAAGAACGGTAATTTCATTTTTACAAAGAAAATTGATGTTTTATGCAATTTGCTTCATGAATATTTGTTCCCATGGGATGATTATGCATCATAATGTTGTTTGCTATGAGTTTGATCAGTTTATGCTCAGAAAATCAGAAAATCATAAGTTTTGTAAGACTAAAATTAATGGTGTAAAACCCGTAAAACACGTGAAATATGGGGAAATTGGGTGTTTTTGATATATAAATGGAAAATATAATAAGACACACCAACTAAATTTGTGTTTTTGCTGCAAATGAACCTAAGGGCCATAGCCCACAACTCATTTTGTATTTTCAGTTATTTAATGTTGCAAAAAAATACAAGAAAAATAGGGAAAATGGAGAAAAAATAAGAGAAAAATGGATTTTGAGTGCCAAAAATTAAGGAAAAATAAGATTCATGTTTGTGTATGTATGGGGGATATGATAGCATTAGTTCAGCCCTACCTTTGTATTTTAGTGAGTTTCTTTTGCTTTTCATACAACAAAAAACATGGAAATATTACCCTAAACCTATGCACCGTGCACAATCTAGACGGCGAGGGGGTAGAGAGAATGAGAGTGGTGTTTAAGTGCTGAGAGAAAGAAAAGGCTGATTGTTTTTATCTATGCATATCATATAGATCGGTCTTTAATTTAAAATAAGGATCTAGTAGCACGAGGTCTCCTCGGTGCTAGGTTCGTGCAACGTAGCAATTACGCGTCAAAGAAATTCATTGAAAGAATGCTTTTGCACTAAGCACAATGCTGATTTTTCTTTGTTTGAGCACATGGACATTCACAATTTGCATGAAGCATAAAATGATAAAAGGTATCAGACAATACCTCCTGCATGCATGGCAATTGCTTTCTAGAGGATCGTGACCAACGTTGAGTGAGAGACAGGATATCCCAAGCTGTAGGCTAGGCGTTGGGTCTAAGGGGAAAGTAAAGTGAGGTATGGTACATTCCTGGATACGATCAATTGGTACCTTGAGTGGAAATATGTGCGAAGTGTTATATATGTTTAGCGACGCATCGAGGGGCCAATCCTCAAGGTGTAGAAGAGTCGTAGTGAGGTAGCGGCAATCAGCTGCCGTTGGAGGACCTCCTATGTTTGTACTTCGTGCTATCTAGAAATGTGCTAGGGACTCCCTCTGAGGAGTGTTAATTGGGTTAGAGTTGGACTACGAGACGTGATACAAACGCAAGATGATTAGGAAGGCAATGTATGATGCGTGTGTCATCAACGCTCTTGGCCGCGAGGCCGTGGGGTTGTTGAGCGCATGATAGACGTTCGGCTAGTGCATGAGCTAGTGCCGGCCCGTTTTAGGTCCCATCACTAATCTACAAGAGAGATCGAATGGCCTCCCACTCCCTTGCTTCCTACCCAAAACCAAGTGTCATTTCAGAGATGAACTTCTACTCTCTCACTCAATTTGGAGTATGCAAGTACTGAAGCTTGAATCCATTTGCCCCAACAATGGAACCAAAATGTCATCATTCTCATGAGCAAACTGTCAAGACCCAAGGACTGCTTATTGCTTTAAGTAGAGAGCTATGGATACCTCTCACATAGCCATGTGCTTTCTTCCACACACAAATGTAGTGAGCTTACCTTTGAATCCAATCGACTGCCTCCTCTCATGAATCCACCAATAGCTCCATGATTCAGGATGCGCTCTCAAACAAGCTCCATCTCCAAGCTTTGAGCTTCCATATCCATAGCCACGTGCACAAGAAAGGAGAAGAGAAAAAGAAGATGATGAAGAGAGGAGGAGAAGAGCTTCTCCACAGTCCCTCACACACACACACACACACTCTCTCTCTCTCTTCCTCTCTCACACTCCCTCTCTCATGCACAAGAAGGAAGCAAGAGCAAGAAGCAAAAAGAGAACAAGTTTGGCCATACAAAAGAATGAGCTTCTTCATTCACTTTTTGACTTTTATACATGCCCTATCCCCTCCTTGGTGGGTGGCCATCCCCTTTTTGGTTTGGTCTTTGGTAAAATTTGCATTGCACAGCAAACATAATCTGAAAAAGAGATAGAGAGCACACAATGGATAAGAGAAGAACAAAAAAATTCTTTAGCTTCAAACAACTGATACAAAGATGGCTTTGTTCACCCATGTGCTTCCATTGTGAAGCTTAGATAGTGATCTAGATAGAAGATAGGTGAAGAGCTCAAGGCTAGCTATTCGATTGGGTGAAAGATGGATAATGGATGGCTGTGAAGGGATTTAGCTTTTATAGCCCGTGAAGATGGTTAGGTCGGCCTGATCGACCTATGATATGAGCCACCAGTAGTCAACCAGGGAATATTCCAAGGAATATTTCCTTTACCATCGGGCCAGGGGCGTGGGCCGTGGGCTGGGGCAGCCAACCCTTGCTAGGGGGGCCAATGGTCCCCTGGGACCCCCTAGCTAGGGGCCGCTTCCACAGCCCCTGGAACCCCAAAATAGGGACCCCTAATAACTCCCTTACCCCGTAACTCGATGCAATGTGCCTCGAGTTGCTACCATCCTAACTACTTACTCTAACCCAAAGATTAGACCCACAATGATCACCTTTTTTCCATTCGGTAACATAGACCTCATCTGACATACAAGTGAGGGCTCAACCAATATCTAGGCTCACATATGGCTTCTCCTCATAATGGGAGCCTTATGACTTGAAGCACCATGGATTAGTGGTGGTACCTTATGAGGGTGGGGCATTGAGCATATCTAACATCCTCCCTCAATGTTCACCTATAGGTGAACTATCTCCTCAGCCCAATTCCGATTCTCTGAAGATAAACTTGAAGCAGATCCTTTGTAAGTGCTTTGGTGAAGATATCTGCTCCATTCTCCTCTGTTGGACAGTAGACCAATTCCACTATCCCATCCTTGATCAAATCACACACATAAGTGATACTGGATCTCTATATGTTTGGTGTGTGCATGAAAAACTAGATTTTTGGCAATGGCAATGCAACTCTGATTGTCACATCTTAGCACAGTTGGTTCTTCATCATGCACTCCCATATGGCATATGATCCTTCTCAACCATATTGCTTCACATGCATCAAAACAAGCTGCCTTGACTCTGCTTCGGTAGAAGACAATCCCACTATTGGCTACTTCTTACTAATCCAATAGAAAATTCCTGAACATAAAGAGAAACAATAACCAGAAATTGGCTTCTTGGAATCACTGTCTCCTACCCAATTTGGGTCATAGTTCCCTACAAGAGAAGTTTTGGAACTATATGTGATATCATAGTCAAGAGTTTGCTTCAAGTATCTGAGCACCCACATCCCAGCTTTCCAATGACTCTCATGAGGTTTGTTAGAGAACCTACTTAAAACACCAACAATAAAATTGATATTTAGTCTAGTGTTATGCAAGTAGATCAACAACCTCTTGTACCTCCCAATGTCTACTAGTGCTGATGTATCCTCAATGGATAACTTTGCATTCACCTCCATAGGTGTAGCTATCTCCTTGCACTCAGTCGTGCAAATGCCTTCAAGATCTCCCATGCATACTTCTTCTAAGGGATAAAGATATTTCCTAGCTCTTGCCAGACTTCAATTCCCAAACAATAGTGCAGCAAGCCCAAGTCTATCATTTCAAACTCAAAACTCAAAGCCTTTCGATTTTGGTTGGCCATCTCTTCATAGTCACTTGTAATAATAAGGTTTTCCACATATAGGACAATCACTACAGACTTTTCACGATCCTTTTAAATATACAAGTTAGCATATGAGGCACATCTATTGAAGTTTATGGTTAAAAAGAACTTATCTATCCTGCTGGTACCATCCTCTAGGGGCTTGTTTCAGCCCATATAATGCCTTCTTTAGCTTACACACTTTGTTCTCCAAATGGGGTCCCTCAAACCCTAATGGCTGAGCCATGAACACCTCCTCCTTGAGGCCACCATTTAAGAATGCTAACTTAACATCCATTTGGTAAATTGGCCACTACTTGTGGGCGGCCACTTTGCAAGTACTATGGGAATAGTGGTCATTCTGGCAGTTGGGACAAATGACTCTTGAAAATCAAACCCTTCAACTTGTGAAAATCCATGTGCAACCAGTCTAGCTTTGCACTTTTCTAAGGTACCATCAGCCTTGTACTTTACCTCCAGATCCACTTGGTGCCAATAACCTTCTGCTTTGCTGGTCGAGATCCACTAGCTCCCAAGTATCATTCTTCATTATGCTGTCATACTCAGCTTGCATATCTGCCTTCCATGCTAGATCTTCAAGTGCTTCTTCTAAGTCAGTTGGATCCTTTACTTCTCTCATAATCTCAGCCATCAAGGCCATATTGACTATGTGAGCAGATGCCCTCCTTTGCTCCTCTATTTTCTGAGATGTCCTTAGTCCCCATCTGCCTTCTCCTCAACAGATGTAGGCATAGGATTATTGTGGTCATAGAGCTACTTCACCCAATGCATCAATGGATTTTCCAGTGGGGTGATGTCAGGTTGGTGAAATTTTTCCTCATTATTTGAAGATGATGCTTCCTCCTCCTTAAGGATAGGGACAACTCTTGGGACATGTTTATAGTGGACTACTTCTTCGCTTGATGATAAAGTCGAAGAACTTGCCTTCTCCTTCTCCATTGTATGCAGCTTCTCCTTTAACATCACATCATGGCTTGCAATGATCTTGTTTGCCTCTTGGTCATATAATTTGTAAGCCTTCTGCTCCTCACTATTGTTGAGATATCGAGCTCCACTCGTGATATGCCAGGGTGACTGTTGTGCATTTATGTCACCGACGTGTTAGTTGCAGATGCGGTTGGTACGCCGCCCATGAATAATAGCTACATGACAGCTATCCTTATCTACTCTAGTTCGTGGCTCAGTTAGTATGCCACCTTAGTTAGTTGAGTTTGGTTTGAGACCCATATATAGGGTTCTTCTATTTCTTTGTATTAGAGTTCTTTTGGCTTACACAACTAAGAAGAGGAAAATTGTTTTCAGCCTCCACCTCTGTGTGTATTCCCCCATTGTGCAAGCAAGAAAGCTACAAGTGAGACTCCTTCCTTCTCTCCCACAATCTTGACATGGTATCAAAGCCTTGTTCGTGGTAAGGAGCTCAAGAAAGCAAGCCAAGCTCGCGGTGTTCTGGTAAGAGGAGCAGTGTTGCTTTCATTTTTTCTATTTTGGGAGCAGATCTCTGCAGGCAGCACAGCCGAAAATTGCAAGAGTGCATTGTCTCAGGTTGAGACGCCCTTCGTGGTGAAGCAAGAGGGCAGTATATGCTGCGGGAGAAGGCTTTAGCCTAGGCGACCCTGTTTTTTTGATTTGAGGCCATTTCGGGGCCTGTTTTGGAGGCGAAAGTTTTCTGCACGCACTCAGGAAAAGGCCCTGTTTTATGCTGTGCAACCACTGTTCTACAGGTTGGTGAAAAGTTACTATAGAAATTGCATCGTATGCCTGTGCACAGAGACATTGGGAGTTACAGAATCATCCTTGTTGCCTGTTGATGCAAAATCGTCACTAGGAAGTGACTGTGTGGTTAAATATCACTTTCGTTAGTTTTGCAGATTTGCCTTTGTGAGGCTGAAGCTGTGTTCTTTGCAGTGACAGAATTTTTTACAGTGTTCTGTAATGGCGTCTGATTCTCTCTCACAGATTGTCACTGAAAAGCTTGACAAGAACAACTTCCAAGCATGGAAGTTTAGAATGACGAATTTCCTTATGGGAAAAGGATATTGGGAATTTGTTGCAGGAAATGAAGAAGAACCAGTTCTTCCTGATGTTCCCAATCAACAGCAAATGCAGGCATTTAAAGCATGGCATGAGAGAGCCAGAAAAGTTATGTATTGGCTGTCTATCAGCATTTCAGACTCTATGATTGTGCATATTCAGGATGCAAGTACGCCAAAGGAGGCATGGGATACTTTGTCAAAAATGTATAGCACAAATACGCAAGCCAGGAAAATGCAGCTCAAGCAAGAGTTGCATAATGTGCAAAGAGAAAATATGAGCATCAATGACTACCACATGAAGGTGAAGAAGATTGCAGATGCACTTGCTTCCATTGGGTTACCAATGGAAGATGATGATTTAGTTTCTGTGACCTTGAATGGTCTAGGAAAGGATTATGCACAGTTCCGAACATCCATTTCCGTCCGTGAAAGATTTTCTGATTTTGAGGAGTTGATTGCTCTTCTAATTTCTGAGGAGCAGAGAAATGGTGGTGCATCTTCTTCAGGAGGAACTTCAAAGAAGCTGTCTTCTACTCAAATGCTGGAAGAGGTAGAGGCAGAGGTAGAGGAGGCCGATCTGGAGGCCGTGGTAGAAATTAGAATATGCAGCAAACTCAAGAAAACTAGTCCTATGGAGGAGGACGTGGTAACTCTAGAGGCTGGGGGAGCCAAAGAGGTCGTGGTGGATGGCAAAGAGGCCAAAATGCAAACAGCAATGATGAATGCTACTATTGTGGTAAAATGGGTCATATGGCTAAGGACTGCTATAAAAAGCAGAATGACATCATGAATGGAAAATTGCAACAAGGGAATTATGCATCTTCTAGTAGACAGGGTGATGACAGAAATGAGCATTTGTTTATGGTGCAGCACATGAACAATTTTGTGACAAGTGCAGAAGAAAGCAACGTTGTATGGTATGTTGACTCAGGTGCATCAAACCACATGACAGGTCATGCAAAATGGATGGAGGATGCAAGGAAAATGGAAAAACCAGGATTTGTAGAGACTGGTGATGATATTGCACATCCTATTGTGCAGATTGGAAAAATTCCTTTGTCTATGCAGGGGAAAAAGAAATACCTGTCCGATGTATTTCATGTCCCGAATATCACCAAGAATCTGGTTTCTATTGGTCAAATGGTTGAGCAGGGCTTGCAGGTTAGATTTAATCCTCATGGATGCTTTGTTGAGGATATGAAAAATAAAGGTCGCTTGATAGAAAAAGGAAAGAAGAAGGGCAGAATGTTTACATTGGATGTAGAAATGCCTGAATTGAGTGCAGCAATGTTTGCACATGGGATCGGTGTAGTTGCAGATATTGATATCTGGCATAAACGCATTGGTCATGTTAATGTACATCGACTTAAATCAATGCAGGCCCAAAATATTGTTGCAGGATAGCCTAAATTCAAGGTTGCAGAAATGCATAAGGTATGTGAAGCCTGTCAGTTTGGAAAACAGGCAAGGAAACCATTTCCTAGACATGTTCAAGAGAGTAAGAAGCCATTGGAATTAATCCATTCTGATGTGTGGACTACTAAAGCTGCATCTCTTGGAGGCTGTCATTATTTTGTCACTTTTATTGATGACTATAGCAGAAAAGTTTGGGTGTATTTTATGAAAAAGAAAAGTGAAGTTTTTGGGCATTTCAAAACTCTTAAAGCTATGGTTGAAAAAGAAACAGGCCTGCAAATAAAATGCCTAAGGTTAGATGGAGGGGGAGAGTACCTCTCAAATGAGTTTGCAAGGTTCCTGCAGGAGCATGGCATAAAGTAGCAATATTCATGCAGTCATACCCCACAACAAAATGGAATTGCAGAAAGGAAAAACAGGCATATTGGAGAGGTATCTCGTGCCATGCTCAATGAAAAAGACCTGCCAGATTTTTATTGGGCTGAGGCAGTTGCTACAGCAGTCTACATAATGAGCAGGACTCCCACTGCAGCAATACATGGGATGACTCCAGAGGAGACGTATACTGGTAGGAAACCAGATATTTCTCATTTGAAGATTTTTGGTTGCATTGCCTATGTTCATGTGCCAGATGAGTTGAGATCCAAGTTGGATCCAAAAGCTGAGAAGTGCATCTTTATTGGTTACTCTCTACAGCAGAAAGGGTATAGATGCTATAACCCTTCTACTTGTAAGTTTACAGTGAGCAGAGATGTTGTTTTTGATGAGATGAGTAGCTGGTATAAACCAATAAATGTGATTGATGATGTAGATGCACAAAATGGTAATGCTGCACAGAATTCACAGCAGCAGTCACAAAATATTAGTGGACCTGGAACGTCTTCTAGCAGTGGTTCACATTCTTCGCCATGGATAGGCAAATTGAGATCAGGAGAATCTTCTCAAAGCAATGCAAATAGTGGTATTCAGGTATCACGAAAAGGAAAATAGAAGGTAGATCAGTCCATGTTTGATGTGAATGCAAGTCACTCTTATGTGGATGGTGAATCTAGTGGCTCAGAACAGAGCATTGATGATGAGTTTGGTATTCCTTCTATTGTTACACCTAGAGTAAGGAAGACCAGGGATGTTTTGAGAACACCTGGGAGTGAACCTACTTTGCGCAGGTCTACGAGAGCTAGGTATCCTGTGGATAGGCTAAAATATGATGGATTTACAGCCATTCACTATGCCTATATGGTCAAAGTGATATAGGAACCAGAACCCACTTCTTTTGAGCAAGCCATGGGAAAAGAAAGATGGGAGAAAGCCATGGATGAAGAAATGGATGCCTTGGAAGCAAATGCTACATGGGAATTGGTACCTTTGCCTAAAGGTAAGAATGCAATTGACTGTAAGTGGGTTTATAAGGTGAAGCACAATGCAGATAGTTCTGTGAATAGATACAAGGCAAGATTAGTAGTCAAGGGGTATGCACAAACATATGGTATTGATTATGAAGAAAAATTTAGTCCGGTTGCAAGGATGGCAACCGTAAGAGCAGTCATTGCTATGGCTGCATCAAAGGAATGGTCTTTACATCAGATGGATGTAAAGAATGCCTTCTTGCATGGTGATTTGCAAGAAGAGGTATATATGGAGTAGCCACCAGGTTATGTGCATGTTGTTCATCCTGAGTTTGTTTGCAGGTTGAAGAAAGCATTGTATGGCTTGAAGCAAGCACCTAGAGCATGGTCTGACAAGATAGGATAGTATCTTGTCATTATTGGCTTTCAGATTTCTAAGGCAGATTTCTCACTTTATGTGAGAAAAACAGAGAAAGATATTATGCTACTTGTAATTTATGTTGATGATTTGATTATGACAGCTGACAGTGATAAAGATATCCTTCATGTGAAAATGCTATTGAAGCAGAAGTTTGAGATGAAGGATTTGGGAGAGCTGCGTTATTTCTTAGGCATTGAGGTGATTAGATCACCAAGTGGGATACGACTCTTGCAGAGGCAGTATGGATTGGACATGCTGTCCAAATATGGGATAACAGGGTGTAAGCCTATTTCAGTTCCTTTGGAGCAGAATGTGAAGCTGAGCACAGATGCAGGTGAGCTTCTGGAAGACCCTACTATGTACAGACGCATAGTAGAAAGTTTGATTTATATGACTATTACCAGGCCAGATTTGAGCTATGCTGTTGGATTGGTAAGTCTGTTTATGCAGGCTCCAAGGAAACCACATTTGGATGCGGCTAGACGCATACTCAGGTATGTGAAGTCCACATTGCAGTATGGACTACTTTATGAGACTGGGGTTCAGATACAGTTGCATGGATACACTGATGCTGATTGGGCTGGTAATATTTCTGATAGATGATCTACCAGTGGATATGTGTTCTCTTTTGGGAGTGCTGCAGTCACTTGGAGAAGCAAGAAACAGCCTACAGTTGCCTTGTCGAGCACATAGGCTGAGTATAGGGGCGTAGCAATGGCTGCATGTGAGGTAGCTTGGTTGCATAAGCTACTTTATGATATGCATTAGCCTACAGATGGGCCAGTTGTCATTTATTGTGACAATATGAGTAGTATACACTTGGAAAATAACCCAGTATATCATGCTAGAACAAAGCACATTGAGGTGCATTATCACTATGTGCGGGAGAGGGTTTTACTAGGTCTTATTGATCTAGTTTATGTCAGCACAGAGGATCAAGTAGCTGACATATTCACGAAGGCATTGGGCACAGAGAAGCTGCGCAAGTTCAGAGACCTGCTTGGTGTGTAGGAATTGGGATTGAGCTCGAGGGGGAGTGTTGAGATATCGAGCTCCACTCATGATATGCCAGGGTGACCGTTGTGCATTTATGTCACCGATGTGTCAGTTGCAGATGCGGTTGGTACACTGCCTATGAATAATAGCTACATGACAGCTATCATTATCTACTCTAGTTCGTGGCTCAGTTAGTATGCCACCTTAGTTAGTTGAGTTTGGTTTGAGACCCATATATAGGGTTCTTCTATTTCTTTGTATTAGAGTTCTTTTGGCTTACACAACTAAGAAGAGGAAAACTGTTTTCAGCCTCCACCTCTGTGTGTATTCCCCCATTGTGCAAGCAAGAAAGCTACAAGTGAGACTCCTTCCTTCTCTCCCACAATCTTGACAACTATAACCCAAGAAGATACATTTTTTTCTTTTTGGTTCTAACTTGTTTCTTTTCTCATCTGGAACATGTGCATAACATTCACATCCAAAAATTCTAAAATTTGAGACAAATGGTTTCTTAACAGTGTAAGCATCTTGAGGTATTTTTCCCTTAAGAGCCTTTGTGTAGCTCCGATTTAGAATGTAGACTACATTATTAATAGCTTCAGCCCAAAAATGGTTAGGCAATCCCTTGCCCTTTAACATGCATCTTGCCATCTCTAGAATGGTGCGATTTCTACATTCCACAACACCATTCTGCTGAGGTGTGTGAGGCGTTGTGAATTGACGCTTGATCCCTTTGCTCTTGCAAAAGTCTTCAAACTCCTTTGAGTTGAACTCACCACCACCATGTGTTCTAAAATTTCTTCATACTTTTCCTTGTTTCATTCTCAACAAGTTTAACCATTCTTTAAACTTACCAAAAGCTTGAGCCTTATCATGAAGGAAGTACATCCACATATTCCTATTATAGTCATTGACAATCAACATAAAATAAAAAGATCCCCCCAAGGCATGTGTAGGCATCTTACCACAAAGTTAGCATGCACCAAATCTACAGGAGCCTGTGCTCTATTCTTGCTTTCTTGTAGAAATGCCTTTCTCTATTGCTTGCCCATCATACAAGCTTCACATGGTTCCTTCAATTCAGTCATTGTAGGTAGGTGAGCAACCATGCCTTGCTTGTGCATCTCCTTCAACACTACAAATGTGATATGTCCAAATCTTTCATGCCAAAGCTTACTTGTGCCCACTCCAACCGTGGCTGTAAGAGCACTTAGCTCATACAGGTTGTTCCTTCTTTCTTCTTTGCCAATAACTTTGCCACCATTGTTGAGAATTTCTACACTTGTCTTCTTGAACCTTGCTTCATGACCAAGATCAGTTATGGCAGCACTGATAATAGATTTCTTCTACATTTGAAAGCTTTTTGACTTCACCATTTGTAGCAACAAAAGAAATAGTACTTGTGCCTGCACCAGGGCATTTTGCATCATTTCCAACTGTCACAGTGATGGATTCTTATAGAGGCTGCATAGAACTATATAGACCTTTCTTGTTGTTGGGAGGCCCCACTATCCAACATCCATGAGTTAGTGGTAGATTCTTCTTGCACCAAGGAGCACACTATCCAACATCCATGAGTTAGTGGTAGATTCTTCTTGCGCCAAGGAGCACACTTCCTCATGGTCGCTATGAATAACTCCAACTCTGCTTTAGCCATATTGGCTTTCTCTTTCCCTTTACTTTTAAGGGTACCATTATTTTCATTTGCCTTCTTGACACGATAATCTTTAATTGCATGTCCTTTCTTCTTGCAGTAGAAGCACTCTCTTTGAAACTTCTTCTTACCGCCCTTTTTTTTTGTCACTATCATTTTTGGTGGAGAAACCATCTTTACCTTTTGCATTGGCAGAATGCAGCATCTCCATTGTTGCTTCCTTCTCGAGATTTTAGCCTCAACTCCTCCTCCATCGATAATGCACAAAACTCCTCAAAAGTCAAAGCTTAAGGACTCACCTCAGTATTAAGGGCAGTTACTAGTCCATCAAACTTTTGTATACAAATTTGAAGACACCTTCAAGCTAGCTCCTCGCTAGTCTTTTGTATCCCAGGGCCAGTCATCTGGTTCTTAATCTGAGTGATGAATACTTGAGTCATCTCTCCTTCAGTAAACTTCTCTGCTGGTAGTTGATTCTCTAAGTTTTGAATCCTCATTTGGTTTCGTGTTTTATATTGACTCCTCAATACATTCCAAGCCTTTGATGCTTTGGTTGTATGCTGAACCAAAGTCACAGAACACTGTCAGAATAGCTTATAACTAAGGCACACAAAGCATCTGCATTCCTTTGTCCAAGCTTGTAGAATATCTGCATGCTACCCATGTTACCCAAGGCAAGCATGCAAAATCATAAAGCTCAATCTTCTCCAACCACACCTTGGTGGGAGCTGTCAAACTTTTAGGGGGAGAGAGAAAGACATAGACATTGAGAGAAACCCACACATAGAGAGTAGAGTACTCTCATGTTCTTCACCTTTTTATTATTCAGAACCCCATAGACTAAAGTCTAGTCACATACTACATAACAGTCTAGGTCACTAATTGACTATGTCACTAACTATGGTTGAGTCTCTGACTCATTTATTACAACACACATGGTAGATGATGACAACTAAGACTACAACTGTCAAGATAGAGTCAATGATAGTGATCATGAGCTTGAATTTCAACACTCCCCCTCAAGCTCAAACTAACTACTGTACTCTAAGTAGCTCTCTGAAATGCACAAACTTCTCTTTACCAAGTGTTTTGGTAAATACATTTGCTACATAGTCTTCTATCTTCACATGGAGTAGATCAATCTATTCAGCAAGTACCATCTCCCTAATTAAGTGATAATAAACCTCTATATGTTTGGATATAGTATGATAGATAGGATTGCTAGCTGTTAACCCCAATACAAAGAAAGGAAAAGGAAATAAAAAAGACGCAGGGCAAAGGCGAAAAAAAGGTAGCTGGACTAAAGAAAGAAGAGGAGGAAAGGCCAAAAGCGCAAGGACAACCTTAAAAGTCCAAGGCAAATGCAAAAGGGGAAAGGTGCAGTTTAAAATACAAAGGCGCACCCTGAAATCTTGTAAAAGAGTGCCAGGCGGTGGAAAATCCGGAAAGCTAAAACAGAAGACAAAGACAAAGGCCAAGGCAAAGAGAAACAGAAGACAAAGGCGCACAAGGAAAATCACAAGTCAAACTATTGTAAAAGAGCGCAAGCGCATCATGGGTTAATTCAAGGAGCACCGGGCTCTCACCGTGCAATTTGTAAATGTGGACGAGCGATGGAAAGGAAGCTAGGAAGATAGAAGGACAATGGGAAAAAGGGCCTACCGGTCATGTAAAAAAAGGGAAAAAGGGGATGACCGCCCAAAAGGGATTTAGGGTTTTGTATGTAAAGTTGAAAATTGAATGAGAAGCTCATTCTTTTGGTGTGTGGCAAAAGGAGTCTTCATCTTCTTCTCTTCTTCTCTCCTTCTTGCTTGTGTGTGCTCTTGAGAGAGGGAGTGTGAGAGTGTGTGGGAGTGAGGGATCAAGAGGGTGAAGCTCTTCACCATCTCCTCTTCTCTTCTTCTCTTCTCTTCTCTTGCGCGCACGGCTATGGAGGATGGAGCTTGGAGATGGAGGAGGCTTGAGAATGCTTGAGCTAGCATCAAGAATCGTGGAGCTACCGAGGTGTGCAAGAGAGGAGGCTACTCACATTGGCATCAACGTAAGCTCACTACACTCGTAGGATCGACGGCGCGTCGGCTAGGTGAGAGATAGCCATTAGAGATCGCTTGAAACGATTGAAGCAATAAGCGGTCCGTGGGTCTTGGCGGTTGAGCGAAAGCTCCCACATTTTGGTTCCATTGCTGGGACCAACGGATTCAAGCTTGAGCACTTGCGCGCCTCATATCGAGCATCGAAGTAGGGGATTCATCCCCGAAACGGAGCTTGAGATAGGTAGGAAGTTTGGGTGTTTTTGATCTTCAAAACAAGTAAGTATTTTGGGATATTTTGGTTGTTTGATGATTGGAAAACACGGAGAAATTATTTTAGTTTTTTGCTTTCGATTCTTGTTGCATTTAGAGTAGGCTAACATTAGGAAATCGCACCCGAGAGGCATAGGGTTTGCTGCTGTAAAACAGGGAGAAAATCGGGAAAAACAAGTGGAAAATGGAGGAAATGCTCATTTGAATGTGTAGAAATCGCAAGGAGAGTGATCGATAACATCCGAGTAATGTCTAGTAGGGGTATAAGTTCTTGGAGGGCAAGAAAATCCTCATTTGCAACTAGTTGAGAGAGAGAGAGAGAGAGAGAGAGAGAGAGAGAGAGAGAGAGAGAGAGAGAGAGAGAGAGAGAGAGAGAGAGAGAGAGAGAGAGAGAGAGAGAGAGAGAGCGAGAGCGAGAGAGAGAGAGAGAGAGAGAGAGAGAGAGCTTGGGTGATCCATTTCGATCGATCAGTATGAGGAGTTACGTTGCTATCGGCGATCCCCAGGTATATAGATCTCTTCCCCATCACTCCAGCATCATTCGTGTTGAATCTCGTAGCTTATAATAATCAATACCTTAAGATTTTTGACGATTTCATGCTCGAAAGTGCGTTTGGGTCGGCAGAATCGGACACCCGATCCAGTGTCCGATTCTCAGAATCAGACGCTCGAACAACCGTCTGATCGAACTACTCGGACCAACCCATCCGATTTTGGAAATCGGACCACTTGTCCGATCGGATGTGTCGTCCAATCGAGGTAATCGGACCCACCCCTGTCCGATTCGTAGAATCGGACCCATGGATTAGGACACGTCAGCAATCGGACCACCCACCTGGTCCGATCGGACCACTTGTCCGATTTTCAAAAATCGGACACTTGACCCCTGTCCGATTCTGAGAATCGAACAGGTCAAAATCGGACCCACCTGGTCCGATTCTGAGAATCGGACCACTAGTAAATCGGATGTCCGATTCTCAGAATTGGACACACCCTTAGGTAGAAAAAAAGAAAACATAAAAAATTGACCCTCGCGACCAACTGGAAGCACAACCCGCTCCAGGACAACATAGTGAACACCTTGTAGGCAGTTCCCGACGTAGGAGTCACGACCAAGGGACAGGGGAACAGTGCTGGAGCACTCCCTAGTGACCTGACGTGTTGAGAATGGAAATCCAATCGTAGAACTTGTGATCGACCCCCTAGTGAACATCAAGAAGCAGCACACACCTTAGAATCCGCTAGAACGGCCAGGACTTGAGCGACGAAGCTTATCACGCCCTCTAACTTAGACCCTCCGCGGGCAGTAATGGCCCTACGCGAGCATGGAGGCTCCCTTGCAGAAGCGCAACTAGAAGCCCGCACTCGAATAGGGGCAAACAGAGATCCTAGAACCTTAACGGGCCAATCTATCCATCAAGGGAAAAAAGGCCACATCACGAGAACACAAAGACAGTGTGTTCAGACCATGTCTAGCCAGAGCGAAATGCAACATCAGCAAGCTACAAATGCCAAGATGACTAGACATGACACTCTTGACGAGAGATGTACCTTGAGCAACACTGCACAGACAACCCAAGGCATTGGTGGAGAATCCATGTCCGGTCATGCAAGTGGGGACTCAAGGGCATCTGTCAGAAGGCTTAAATTTACAAGACAAGACTCAGAAGATGAAGACATAGTACCACCTGCTTATCTTAGGGTCAAACTCACTGCGAAAAGAGAGCATACTATTGATGCTCTGATTGATGAAGGAGCAGATTTTAACATCTTGACCTATGAATCATGGACCCTACTAGGCCAACCAGAGCTCACACCGACTAGTGCAACTCTTAGCCCTTATGAGGGACACCCACAAGCACTCATAGGGAAGTGCAAAATCCTTAATTGAAACGGAAAGCTTGCCTATCCTATTTCATGTTCCTCCAAATAGTGCTAGTTGCGGGAAAGAAACCCTCCTAGGAAGACCCTTCAAAAGGGCGACCAAGTGTGAGACCGACTATGTAGCACAGAGGATACACCTGACACTATCGGGTGTAAGGATAGTCACGACCTTTAGCGAGGGTGACCTCATCAAACCTCAAGGGAAAGGCAAGCAAGGTGTTGACACAACAGTCAAGCTTGCTGATGAGAGCAAGGACTTGTTGGAAGAGTTAATACAAGCACAGGTCGAACAACGAGAACCAGTGAGTGAGGCCATGCCTGAAACAAGAAGGTCAAGAGACAATGCCAAGGACGGGCTTTGGACTTACAAATATCTTAGAAGACCCCAAAAGAAGCCCACGCCTTATAGATACAGGCATCGATGGAGGGTCAACACAATGCCGCGATGGATAACCAAAGCGTTGCTTCGTGCTCAAGGGTATTATGCAGGCAACCAATGGATTTGGGTACCAAAACCCCCTGCTAAACCACCTCTGTCAGAAGCCCCAATTATGTCAAAGGTAAAGAGGCGTAGGAGGAAATCTAAACGAAAATCCAAGTCTCGAACCAAAAATATTGGAGTGATTGAGCCCCTCACGATTGAAATCAAGAAACCGAACATGACCTATCAAAAAGCAGATCCTTAGCCTAGCTTGCTTAGCAAGCATATATTAGAGGTAACTGTCGAGTGCGCACAAGGTCCACTAGTGCCCAAGGAGCCTTCAACTTCCCAAGAGAATAATGAGCACCACAGGCACAACATTGCTTGTGATAAGGTCGATTGCTCAACAAAGCTAATGACAGAATCACCTAACAATCACGAGCAAATTCTCCAGTCAGTGCCAAGCCCACGTAGGAGTCCCAAATCTCCTACATCATCTTCACCTAAATGGATGCGGGAAGCACGGCAGTAGCAACCTCGTGCCGCTGCTCAACCTGCACAAGTGAAAGAGCAAAGGGCAACAAAATACACTATCTCTTCTGATCTGCCTAAGGACTTGACACCGCAGTCTACCAATGGTAGCCAGTTCACTGTACTGGACACCACTACTTCCAATTAGGGACCACAATAGTCACAGCCTTTGGCCATGACAACGCCCCTTGCGGAACGTGTCCTTAGTAGTTTACTTGTGAAGGAGGTGTCGCGACCTACCTCTTTAACAACTCCATCACTTCCAAAGCACCTACAACCTGGGCTGGAGGAGTTAAGCACATGGGAACAGACAGAAGAGCTAGACTCCCCCAAAAGGGAGACACTTGTACCCATGCAACCTGGCAAGGCTACTCCGCAGGCCGCGACTAGGTCCCATGAGGACCCACTAGAGAAGGGAAATGCTGAGGCCTGACCAAGCACATCAACAGTCGATATAGCCCAGGGTCTTGAGACGTTAGATGCACCTGCACTGACCAAGAAAAAGAGGAGACAATAGCGAAAACAACAACAGTTGCAGGTGGTTGCGGACCCCAAGGACATTGGGACGAAGAGTGTTGGAGAGTTGATGAATAAAGCATCGAGTCCATCCACCAATGAGCCCACTGATGCCTCTCCTAATAGCGGTGAAACCTCAGACACATCTGTGTGCTCTGACATATCAAAGTAGTCATTACCATCAATGGCTGCTTGCAACACTCTATCCACTGACAATAGAACTCGCATTGACAAATCAAGAGTGGATACAACACTGTCACGACGGGGTGACGAATTCACACCAGTCACACCCAAGGCAAACCATGACGCAATAATAAAGCCTCAAGAGAAACATGGAAACCCCAAGAGCATGAGCAATCCTAGCGTTGACCAATCTTGCTCATATAGGCCTGAACCCGCAGCTGTGCTAAAACCTAGGCAAACTCCTAGAACCTTGCATGAGATAGCAACCGAGCAAGCCCTCATTGAACATAGAAGTGTCGTGGAATGCCTAACTGAGTTGGATGCTAAGCTCAAGGTGTTCGCACGGGTCTACGTCCTTGTGGACATGGGCGCATTCCCTAAGGAGCAGCTTGGAGATTACTTGCCCTTTCCTTTATCTTGGGAAGAGCAGGAACACCTTGATGAGCACCATAGCAGGCTCCTACACGAACGCTTGCGACTCATCTCGGGCGAGGAAGCTGACGAACTGCGCTTAACTGTCATGTTCAATGAAGTGCTCTGCCGACCGAATCTCGTAGATATAGAGCAACTAAAGCGACTGCTAGCAGGCCAGAGTCAATTTGAGCAGTGTTGGTGTGAAGGCCGCGTTGCAATGGCCAAACTAGGGGCTCAGATCATGACAGTCTCTGAGGAGTGATTGGCCAAATGGCGATCCCAAAGAGACCCAACCTATGTGACACCAACTTCCCTTCGAGTGCTGACTGCCATTCGGGGCAAGGACTTGGCCGAACTAGGCCAAGAAAACCCTCTGTTTGATAAAGTTCTTGCTGAGGAGGAGTTACATGTTGCCAGTAGACTCGGACAAGGTTCCATGCTACTCGATGTGGTGAAATATTTATCAGTATTAAGTAAGCTACCACATGTGCTAGATGCGTGTGCCACGCTTCAGTGCAATCCCGTGTTCTACCATTGGTTTCTATCCTAGTGAAGCGACAAGGGCTCGGACAAATGTATGTGCACATATATATCCAATGATTTTCGTATCACCTTGTATAGACATTATCAACACACACAAGCCATAACAAGTCAAGTGCAGACAGACAAATCGGGGCTGCCAAGCTATGCTAGGCCGGTTCCATGTTCACTAGATCATGCCCGCCTACGAGCAAACAGCATGTGCTCCACATTACCACCATGGTAGCTCTGTCCAACATCCCTAAGGATGTAAGCAAGGTGCAGTCTCTCTCTCTCTGTACACGATCCCCTCCCCGGCCTATCCTTCTGAGGAGGAGCCTTCCAAACGCAGAACCACCAACCGGTCCAACTCGGCGTGAGTCAAGACCTGCTCGTAGTCAGCAGCCAGAGGGACACCACTACAAGAGTCTAGCATGTTCCACACTTCCTCTTCTAATCACATACATTTGACAACCCACACCAAGTCCCTCCTATGGGAACGCTCTTATCCCGTATCAAAGCCTAACTCTTGGATTGCATTTTGCAGGTTTCTAGAAGAAAAACATGGAGAACCACGGTCAGCTGGCGTGCAAGGACGCTCTTCGCACACGTCGGGAACATGCAGCACGTGCCTCTCCACCGGTGCGCTACATGCCCACCCTCAAGAGGTACGCGAAGAAGCGAGGCCCTAAGCGACACCGTACCGGACGAAGGCCGAAGAATCCCCGAGCCAAGAAAGTCGAGGCTCAAAGAAACGCGCAACATGTGGCAACACCAATTGCACAGACCCCCAACGCACGGTCGGGCACCAGGTGCTCATGAAGTGACAAGGTGGCCCGGGATAGAGAAGAATTTAATGAATTGTTCAAAGACATTCTGGAAATGGTAGTGGCCCAGGACTACACCATTCATGTCCCGGCTGCCGACATGTTCCTTGCCCAGCCTCACGGGAACCCCGCACTAGCACCGCCCCGGTCGCCTAGCCAACCAGACTCACCCCGCCTCGTACCTATCGACTAAACCCCTATGATGTACAAGTAGCTCGACAAGTCAGCATGCCATAACCTTTTGTTTTTGATGAGTAAAGGGGCAAGATCCCCACTTGTACACATTTCTGTTACCTCTCGTTACTGTATGCGATCTTAACAAGCAATGAAATAGGCATCCCAATAGAAATCATAGAATTCTGAAAAATTATGTCTTAACATGATTGCATTTGTTCGATGTACTTAACACAAGTGAGCATATACTCTCACGAAGTAACAAGTGGATGCAAGATGACACAGGTCTTCGCGCAAACGTGTCCAACGGCCAAGCCACCGCAAGACCACCAACCGCACACGAACCGCAACATAGCCACGATGCGGAACACGAAAAATCACCCTTGCGAGTACCCACATCGCACGCACCAAAGCATAGTCATGGGCTCCACTCTCTTCTTGGGCCAAGCGCTACAGTGAGCTCACGACGGGTGTCCCCACAATTGCATCAATATCGCAACAATGGCTCCCCTAACAATGAGGCTCGTGCACAATCATCATTGTCATATCCATTTCCTGAACCTTCCAAGCTTGACATTTCCCAGCCAAAAAGGCTCATAGCCTCAGCATATTGCAGTGGTTGTACTTTGGCAAAAAAAGAAGAAGAAGAAGAAGAAGAAGAAAAAGAGACAACAAAGCATGGAGCAATAAGAAGCCCCCACGCTCACAGCACCTAGGGGTCCTTAAGTGAGGTGCATCCAGTGCCCTTGGTCGGCTGGCTCCGTCCCTAATCCCCTAGCCCTTTGTACATCCCCCACAATTGTTCAGGGCACATCAAGGGCAGGAGATACCTCGGGAGCCCGCCTCGCCTATGGTTACCGGTCACCCTGAACCACTTGCATAATTCTTTTGCACTCCATCTCAATGCTATTACAATCAACAATGGTAAGCAAGGCATGAAAGACAATGGAAACGTACATCATACTTTTCACTCCATCTCAATGCTATTACAATCAACAATGGTAAGCAAGGCATGAAAGACAATGGAAACGTACACCATACTTTTCAAGCACTACAAATAGCCACTAGCTACCAACAGCTAAGACATCAAGGAGCTCAATTATGCTACATTGCCTTGACAAGACCATAATGATGTCTAAAGCATTCTTCAAGTGTACTCCCCGTCTTCATCGACAAATTTTTCCATCAACTTAGCCCCTTGCTTCACTGGCCCATTGCTATACAAGGAACCAGGCCGATAGTCTTAAGTAATACCTAAATATGCACGTGTACTCACTTAATATTCACACTATAACCTATACACAGTTTGGGTCCTCAAGTGCAGGACAATACTCCAGGCTTGCTTAGAGTTCGACCTGTCTCCAAAACTAATCAAAATATGTCTTATGCATGATAAAGAAGACTAGCATTACCCCTTAGGGAGAGACCACATGAGAGGTTTTTCAATTGTAGGTATTACAATCCAACGAAGGTATTGTTCGCTCTTCATCCACACTCAACTCTAACTTCCTATCCTTATCACCCGGTAAGCCTGCCATGAATCATCATGTACAGAATCCTCACCAAACCGCCACTTGTACTCCATCAGTGCAACCCCCCCAAAGAATAGACCTACCACCAACTCCCATTGCCCTACCACCTACCACCACTTAACCCACCAACGTGCCCCCAACGACCTTCCTCCCCACCACTACCAACACTCCGCCATGGCAACCATCTATGTCCTTGCCACCCACGTCTTCGGTGCATGCTAAGGCCTGCTACCTACGACGATGAGTGCCGTGGGACTGGCATTGTCTAGGAGGGGGGGTAATGTTAACCCCAACATGAAGAAAGAAAAAGGAAATAAAAAAGGCACAGGGCAAAGGCGGAAAAAAGGTAGTTCGACTAAAGAAAGAAGAGGAGGAAAGGCCAAAAGCACAAGGGCAACCTTAAAAGTCCAAGGCAAATGCAAAAGGGGAAAGGTGCATTTTAAAATACAAAGGCGCACCTTGAAATCTTGTAAAAGAGTGCCAGGTGGTGGAAAATTCAAAAAGCTAAAACAGAAGACAAAGACAAAGGCCAAGGCAAAGAGAAACAGAAGACAAAGGCGCACAAGGAAAAGCGCAAGTCAAACTATTGTAAAAGAGCGCAAGCGCATCATGGGTTAATTCAAGGAGTGTCGGGCTCTCACCCGTGTAATTTGTAAATATAGATGGTGTTGAGATGACAAGCTCAACACATGCGGACATTGATGATGGACCGCCTGGTTAGATGGGTCCACACGTCTACACTTAGCATGTCGGTGGTCATTATGACTCTCACATGGCCACTGACTCATTACTTATTATATTCAGATTGTTACACCTATTTACAATTGGCATAGTTATAGCGCCAATCGACTAGTGTAGTTGGTTATGCATTGTTTGACTTAATAGGCCACTTTCCTTTATATTGTATCTTATCTATACTTTGTGTACATTGTAAAAGAGTGTGGAAGAAGAAGAAGAAATCAGCAAGAAAACGTTTTGGCCTCCATTTCTCTTGTCTCTTGAGTGAGCTTCTCCTTGTGCATTCTGTGTGTGTTCGGCACAGCATCTTGAGCAAGTCCCTCCACCACGCGATTCTTGACATAGTATCAGAGCTGCGCCACTGAGAGAGGCTGATTTCGAAGGCTGAAGTGAAGGAGAAGAAGCAAGGTTCGAGCAAGCAAGCCACGGGTAAGAAGCTCTCCCATTCTTCCACTCTCTCTCTTGGATAGTGCCTGTGGAGACACTAGAAGCAGGGCAGAGCAAAAATCTCAGATTGCAGTGAGATTTGGAGAGCGCTCTATGCGCGAAGACCGCAGTTATTTTGGGCATCTGAGGTCATTTCAGGCTCCGTTTTAGAGCTGCAAGGTTGCGGACAACAGTTTCAGGGTACACTGCGATTGTTTTGATCTAAAGTGGGTGTGCAGGTTACAGATTGCAAAAATCTATAATTCTTGAGGTGTTTACAGGAAGCAAACATAAGGTTTATCTGCAAACAGGTTGCAGATTGCATGTATTGTTGAGCAGCCAATGAAAAAGGTTGTCTGGTGTATTGCTGTGCACTACAGGTCAAAGGTTGCAGAAGATTTGCTTGCTGTTTGGTATTAGTTTTGTGATAATGGCAGAGAATAGTGGAATCCCCATCATTGAGAAGCTTGACAAGAACAACTACCCATCATGGAAGTTCCGTGTCACGAAATTCCTTATTGGAAAAGGCCTCTACGAGTTTGTTTCAGGTGAAGAAAAGGAGCCGGAGGTGAGTGATCCTCCAACTGCAGAAGAGACAAAGGCATGGAAGGAATTGAATGCAAAAGATAAAAAGGTCATGTATTGGCTGTTTGCAGTAATTGACAATAATGTGCTGGGACATATTAGAAATGCAAAGAATTCATATGCAGCTTGGACCATACTTGAAAGTATGTTTTCTGTAAATACAAAGGCACGAAAGATTCAACTCAAGCAAGAGTTGAATACATTGAAGAAAGGGAAGATATCTATCAATGAGTATGCACTGAAGGTAAGGAGCATTGCAGATGCCTTGGAAACGATTGATGCAATGCTCGATGACGATGATTTGGTGTCGTCTACCTTGGGTGGACTTAACAATGAAAAGGCTTGGAAGTCTTTTGTAACTTCCGTATATGTTAGAAAGCCATTCCCAGATTTCGATGAGTTGGTCTCCCTTATGATCACTGAAGAGATCAACATGCAAAGTGAGATATCCGAAAGAAGTGGTGAACAAGTCCAAGCTTTCTACTCCAGTTCAGGAAGGGGACATGGCAGGTTCTCTTCAAGAGGCCGTGGTACAAGACGTGGTAGTGACAACTAGCAAAACAGATTGAATCAGCAATTTGGCAATATGCAGGTTTCAGCAGGTCGTGGTAACTTTAGAGGCAGGGGGAGCTTTAGAGGAAGAGGTGGATGGCAGAACATAGGTTCTAACAACTCTGGTATTGTGTGTCACTACTATGGCAAAACATGTCATATTGCAGCCCAATGTTATGCTAAGAAAGATGACATTCACAGTGGTAAGTTATAGCAAGGAAACTATGCATCGTCTTCACGACAGAATGAATACAAAAATGAACGTCTGGTTGTTATGCAGCATATGCTAAATGCTGTTACAGGAAAGGGAACACATGATGATGTTTGGTATGTTGATTCAGGTGCATCCAATCATATGACCAGCCATGCAGAATGGTTTGGAGAGATGCAGAATTTGCAAAATGCAGGTTATGTGCAGACGGGTGATGATTCATGCCACCCAATTTCACACATTGGAAAAGTTTCCTTGTCCTTGCATGATGGTAAGACAAAGAGTCTTTCAGATGTATTACATGTGCCATCTATTACAAAGAACTTGGTGTCAGTGGGGGCAGATGGTAGAGCAAAGGCTGCAAGTCAGATTTAATGCAAAGGGCTACTTTGTAGAAGACTTCAATGACAAGTGCAGGTTAGTTGCAAAGGGAAGTAGAGTTGGGCGTATGTTTACTCTGGATGCTGGAATTCCTACTATGAATGCTGCTATGTATGCTAAAGGAAAAGGTGTTGTTGCAGATATTGAAATTTGGCACAAATGCATAGGACATGCAAATGTACAAAGGCTGAAATTAATGAAGTCCAAAGGGTTGGTTACAGGTTTGCCTACATTTAGAGTTGCAGAATTTCATAAGGTATGCAAAGCATGTCAGTTTGGTAAGCATGCAAGACAACCCTTTTCACATGATAGAGATGTAAGCATAAATATCCTTGATGTTGTACATACAAACATTTGGGGGCCTGCACAAAATGTATCTCTTGGAGGTAGTTCATACTTTGTCACATTCATTGATGATTGTTCTAGAAAGCTGTGGGTATATTTTATGAAGGAAAAGAGTGAAGCGTTTGAGCACTTTAGAACTTTCAAGGCTGCAGTTGAAAGAGAAATAGGCTTGAAAGTAAAGTGCTTGAGGTCAAATGGAGGGGGAGAGTACCTCTCGAATGAGTTTAGTGATTTTCTGAGGTCTCATGGGATAAAGAGACAATTCACATGCAGGTATACCCCACAGCAAAATGGGGTTGCAGAAAGGAAAAACATGCATATTGCAGAAGTTGCACACGCCTTGATGGCTGAAAAGAATATGTCTAAGCATTTTTGGTCTGAGGTTGTTCATACTGCTGTTTATATTATGAACATAACTCCCACAGTTGCAGTTCATGGTGTGACCCCTGAAGAATGTTTTACAGGTAAGAAGCCTGATGTCTCACACTTGAAAGTGTTTGGCTGCATTGCGTATGTTCATGTGCCAGATGAGTTGCGGAAGAAACTGGATCCAAAGGCTAAAAAGTGTGTCTTTATTGGATACTCTTTAGAGCAGAAAGGGTATCGCTGTTATAACCCTGTCACATGTAAGTTCAGAGTGAGCAGGGATGTCATCTTTGATGAAATGAGTAGTTGGTATGCATCAAGTGGTGATGCATTAGATGATGATGATGATCATGACACTCATGTGCAGGCTGAAAAGCAAGAATCACGGACTCTTAGTGGACCAGAGACATCATCTGTAGTCCTTGGTCTGGGAGACTAAGGAGTACCTCTACATCTTCAGGTGTATCTAGTAGCACTACAAGTAAAGACAAAGGAAAGAATAAAGTGCTAGATGGCATTGATGCAGTTCTTGATGGAGACTCCAGTGGCTCAGAGAGCTTAGATGATGAGCTTGGTATTCCTTCTGTGAAGACACCAAGTGTACATAGAGCTCATAATAGTGTAAAGGCTCCATTGAGTGATCCGGTAGTACGCAGATCTAGCAGGGTCAGATACCCTGTTAAAAGATTTGGTTTTGAAGGTTATGCAGCTCACCATTATGCTTATATGGTGAAACTAGTTGAGGATTTTGAGCCCACTTGTTTTGAGGATGTTGTTGGTCATACTCATTGGGATGTAGCAATGGATGAGGAGATGGCTGCATTAGAGGCCAATAAGACTTGGGATCTAGTATCATTGCCGAAGGGTAAGAAAGCTATTGGATGTAAGTGGGTTTATAAGATTAAGCACAATGCAGATGGTTCTATTAGTAGGTACAAAGCTAGGCTGGTTGCAAAAGGCTATGCCCAGACATATGGCATAGATTATTATGAAACCTTCAGTCCAATTGCTAGGATGGAAACTGTCAGATGTGTGATTGCTTTGGTAGTAGCCAAAGGTTTGAGGTTGTAGAAAATGGATGTGAAGAATGCCTTCTTGCATGGTGATTTGCAAGAAGAAGTGTATATGGATCAGCTAGCAGGTTATGAAGATTTAGAGCATCCCACATATGTGTGCAAGTTGAAGAAGGTGCTCTATGGGCTCAAGCAAGCACCTAGAGCATGGTCTGACAAGATTAGAGAGTATCTTGTCAATATTGGCTTTTATGTTTGTGATGTTGATCACTCACTTTATGTGAGAAAGGGAGATGCAGGTTTGGTCATCATAGTCATCTATGTGGATGACTTGATTATTACAGGTGATAGTGATAGTGGGATTGCTGAAGTCAAGGACTTTTTGAAGAAGAAGTTTGAGACGAAGGATTTAGGTGAGCTAAGGTACTTCCTTGGCATTGAGGTGATCAAATGTGATGATGGTATATGGCTGTCCCAAAGATAGTATGGCTTGGATATGTTGTCCAAGTATGGTATGACAGCATGCAAACCACTTTCAGTCCCGTTGGAGCAGAATGTAAAGTTGTGTGCTGATGTTGGGGATGAGATAGAAAACCCTACTATGTTCAGGAGGACAGTGGGGAGTTTGATCTACATGACCATTACAAGGCCAGACTTGAGCTACGCTATTGATCTTGTGAGTCAGTTTATGCAAGTACCTAGAAAGCCACATTTGGATGCAGTCAGACGCATATTGAGATATGTGAAGTCCACATTACATTATGGAATTTTCTATGAGGTAGGTACAGATGTACAGGTGTTTGGATACACAGATGTGGATTGGGCTGGTAGTATGTCTGATAGAAGATCTACCAGTAGATACATGTTCTCTGTTGGTAGTGCAGCAGTTGCTTGGAGCAGCAAAAAGCAATCTACAGTTGCTTTGTCGAGTACAGAGGCTGAGTATAGAGGTGCTACTATTGCAGCATGTGAGGTAGTATGGCTACAAAAGTTAATGGCTGATTTGGATGTGCAGGTGGAAGATCCAGTTGTCATTTATTGTGACAACATGAGCAGTATACAGTTGGCTAAAAACCCTATGTTCCATACCAAAACAAAACATATTGAGGTACACTACCACTTTGCGAGAGAGAAGGTACTAGCCAGGTGAGATTGACTTGGTGTATGTCAGCACACACGATCAGATAGCTGACATCTTCACGAAGGCATTGGGTACAAAGAAGCTTCAAAAGTTTCGAAGCTTACTTGGAGTTGCAGAGATGCAGTTGAGCTTGAGGGGGAGTGTTGAGATGACAAGCTTAACACATGCGGACATTGATGATGGACCTCCTGGTTAGATGGGTCTACACATCTACACTTAGCACGTCGGTGGTCATTATGACTCTCACATGGCCACTGACTCATTACTTATTATATTCAGGTTGTTACACCTATTTATAGCTGGCATAGTTATAGCGCCAGTCGACTAGTGTAGTCAGTTATGCATTGTTTGACTTAGTAGGCCACTTTCCTTTATGTTGTATCTTATCTATACTTTGTGTACATTGTAAAAGAGTGTGGAAGAAGAAGAAGAAATCAGCAAGAAAACGTTTTGGCCTCCATCTCTCTTGTTGTCTCTTGAGTGAGCTTCTCCTTGTGCATTCTGTGTGTGTTCGGCGCAGCATCTTGAGCAAGTCCCTCCACCACGCGATTCTTGACAGACGGGAGGTGGAAAGGAAGCTAGGAAGATAGAAGGACAATGGGAAAAAGGGCCTAGGCTACGGTCGGCCATGTAAAAAAAGGGAAAAATGAGATGACCGCCCAAAAGGGATTTAGGGTTTTGTATATAAAGTTGAAAAGTGAATGAGAAGCTCATTCTTTTGGTGTGTAGCAAAAGGAGTCTTCATCTTCTTCTCTTCTTCTCTCCTTCTTGCTTGTGTGTGCTCTTGAAAGAGGGAGTGTGAGAGTGTGAGGGAGTGAGGGATCAAGAGGGTGAAGCTCTTCACCATCTCCTCTTCTCTTCTTCTCTTCTCTTCTCTTCTCTTCTCTTCTCTTCTCTTGCGCGCATGGCTATGGAAGATGGAGCTTGGAGATGGAGGAGGCTTGAGGATGCTTGAGCTAACATCAAGAATCGTGGAGCTACTGAGGTGTGCAAGAGAGGAGGCTACTCACATTGGCATCAAGATAAGCTCATACACTTGTAGGATCGACGACGCGTCGGCTAGGTGAGAGATAGCCATTAGAGCTCGCTTGAAATGCTTGAAGCAATAAGCGGTCCGTGGGTCTTGGCGGTTGAGCGAAAGCTCCCACACTAGCCAACATCATAGTATTGAGATTGTCACAATGTAATGTGACCTTTCCGCCTAACTATATACCAAGTCATGTAGTAGTTTCACAAGCCAAACTACTTTGCATGCTACTATAAGGTTGCACCCCTATATTCTGCCTCTGGTATTTGATAAAGAAACAATTAGCTACTTCTTACTACTCCAGTTGATCATGCTGCTATATCGAGGCTGAAAGTATAACCACTGGTTGATCTTCTGTCATAGACACAACAAACCCAATTTACATCTATATAACCTATTAAGTCAAGCGACTTTCCATACTCATAAAACAACCCATAATCAATAGTACCCTTCACATACTGCATAATCCTCCTAACAGCATGTAGATGTGGCTTACGAGGCTTCTCCATAAATTGACTAATTAGCCCCACTACATAACTAAGGTCAAGATGGGTGATATTGAGATAAATCACGATGCCCATCATCTATCAATACATAGTGACATTCTCTTATTCATTCCCAACATCAACTGCAAGTTTGACATTTTGAATCAATGATGTTTCCATGGCTTTACACTCCATCATGCCATATTTCAGCAACATATCATGAGTATACTATTTTTACAATAGCCATATACCTTGAGGTGTAGACATAACCTCAATCCCGAGGAAGTATTTCAGCTCTCCAAGATCCTTCACCTTGAATTCAACCTATAACCATGTTTTAATTGCAGTAATGCCATGATCATCATCTCCAGTGAGGATCAAATCATCCACATAAATCACCAAGAAAACATAACCATTCTCTGTCTTCTTTGTAAACAAGTTATGGTCTGCATGACCCATATGAAAACCAAGCTATTGTAAATAAGTATTGATACAAGCATTCCATGCTCTCGGTGCTTGTTTGTAATATCTCCGCACAATAAAAGCTAGTTGGTTAGTTCGAAAGTTAGTTAGTCAATTAATAAGTTAGTAAGATTGCTAACTAAAGACTAACTAAGGTAAAAAATAACTAACATTAATTATTAATAATATTTATTTAATTTAAAATATTTTATTTAGAAAAATCAAGAGTCATAAATTTGATATTTTTCTCGAATTGGCAAGGACCGTAGCTACCCTTCACGTAAATTACAACGTGAACGAGACTTATGAGTTATATTAATCACTAGGTTAATGTGTATAGTTTGGATGGTCCAAAAACATTAGATTTTGGGCAAAGCTAGTATATTTTAGATATTATCCTTTAAAAAAAAGATATGGAGATTTTTAAAAATGGATGTCATTTAAAAGAAAAAACAAGTGATATTTTAGTTAGTTGGAGATTTTATAAAAAGAAGAAAACAAAGAGTGGATTTGCGAAATCGCGCGTGCCGCGATCGTAGTACACAGGCAGTGGACAGCACTTCGAAACAGAGAAAAGAAGGAGTAGTGAACTCAGAGTTTTCTAACCAAGTGTCTTGGGGTTTTACCCCCCTTTCGGAGCAATGGAACCATCAGACTTATGATCTAAGCATCAGATCACTGATCTTTCTAAGATCCCCCTCCACAAAGAGCTCCACTTCTCAACCACAAGCCCTCTTCTCCAATTCACTATAAATATGAGGCATGGGAGAGGCATAAGGGAAGCATAAGGAGACCCCGACAGGCTGCGAGAGAGAGGTAGAGAGAAGGATACCCCTCCAAGAGATTGTGAGGAAGAGCTTGAAAGAGAGCTTGAGAGAGAGAGAGAGAGGAGTCACCCCGAGAGGCTGCAAGGAAGAGAATTAGCTCAATTCCCTCTATCTCGGTCCTTGACTTAACCGTCTTCTCTTACGATCTCCCATCTTGAATCTATTCTACCTTCTTAATCTCTTAAGTCTACCTACGGTTGATGGCCTCCAAAGGAAGAATGTCGCGTGCGGATAACAATCCTGCAACCAGCAACAAGGCTTCGGGCAAAGGCATCACTGTCAATCCAATTGCGGTTCCAGTCGTAAGTAATGTATTTTTAAATTGATAGATGCTTCTTTTGACTCTCGTATGAGATACATTAGGCCCCATACTATTGCACGAGAATAGGTCATGGGAAAGGATAAATTTCATCTCACCTACTTGGAAGCTGGAGTTTGTGAAGTGCATATATCAAGGGAAGACAATTGCACCTAGTTACATATGACTTATTTGCTAGTAGAGCAATTACAAGGAAGAATTAGCCAAGCATTATGAATGACATAGTCGTCAAAAGAACGGCATTAAAAGATTGGGCATACAAGTGCTAGATTAAGGTATAGTCAAGGGTTATAAATAGCACAATTACTAAAAGAATACGACATTGAGATTCATGAATAGAAAGTACTAGTTTAAAGTTTAGATACTTCAAAAGTACTTAGCTTAAGAGTCCAAATATTAAGAAGAATTATATTCTAGCTCAAGGCAAGGCATGTTAGAGTCTAATTACTTGCGATAATCTCGTACTTATCTTATTAAGTATTCACACGTTATGCCTATAACATGTTTGATATATGAGGATAATTTTCTAGTTGCCTCATGACTTGACAAAGAGCTAATACAAGAAATTAATCATAAGGGTTAAAACTAAGATGTCTTGAGATCCGTCGGATAAGGATGACTTTGCCAATCCAAATCCAGGGTTGGGTTATCAATCAAGGTAAGTGACCTATTGAACTTACATCATGAATAGTGTTTGAACCCTTAACATACGCCCTAGCCAAAGGAAGTGTTAAGAACATGTTTGCATAGTATTGCTCTTAGATCCCAAGGGGGAGAGCAAATATATGATGAAAATGTTATATCGTCTATTCTTGCATTGTTTTGGAAAGAATGCAATTGGTTTTGTTGGTTGATTAAACAATATTCTAAATGCTTTTATATTCAATTGGTTGTTAGTTGTTGTTTGGATGATTATTCCAAGTGCTTGTGATTTATAGTAAAGGCATGGCAAGGGTCTGTGATGACAAGTCGCCATGGGAATAAAGGAATGTTTTCTTGGAAAATGATATTAAGCTGAATGCCTTGTTTGTGCTTGATTCTTAAAGGATTTAATTAAGGAATGATATATTGTACGGGTGGATCACCTCCATGGTCGCACCGCATATTAACCCGAGAGGGCACTGCTCGATTCATGGGCCGAAGGTCGAGTGGTGAGAAGGCCAACCACGGGTATGATGTTTCGCTCCTAGACAGCTTGCGGGTCAATTGGAGCTCTAGACGCCCCTTGCTAGGTCTAGAATGGAGTTGAAGACCTCCATGGCCCCCAACATCTGGGCATGTTGGGAGATCCTATTCTAGATAGAGGATTGAGTTTGTGGTGCCATGTGAATTGGACCAGTTACTTCTGCAGGGCAAAGGGGATACTTCTGTTGGACAGAAGCGAAACATAATTTCTCCTGTATGGGCGGGAGACAAAGATAAACTTGAAGATAAGTTAAAGAACTTGTTTGTCAATAGATTGCTTTGCTATGTTTTCGTGTCTGTGCTATAAGTTATGCGAAAGAACCCTGTTCCCTAAAAGGCTTAATTAATGAAGTTGGCTTTAAGTGTCACACATAAATGTGGTAGGACCTAATTAGAAAACTAAAGCTATTAAGGGAAGCGGGTGGGCGAAACCCCCGACGAGTTCGTCCTACGGCAGGGTGGTCCCAGAGAACTGGGAGGCTTCTCACAAGTCTTTATCGTCATTCGACCTTTAGGTATTGATAGATTAGAACTCGATTCATGCCGTTTTAGGGGATCGGAATGGGACTATGCCCTATGGCCAGAGAGGTTGAGCAGCGCATCCCTCTCGTTTCCCATTCTCTTTAACCAAGTGCGGCATGGGTGTGCTTCGGATTGGGTATCTTTGCGTAAAGTAGGATGTCCAAAACCCGATGCTAGAATGCTAACAGGAGACCTTGACAACTAGAAACCCGAAATCTCAGGTCGATCCTAGTGGGTTCGGTCATGAACTCTCCCGTTGCGAAGTAGACTCGGTAGGGCCTAAGTGACAACCCCGTGATGTTCCAAGGGAGCACCGGGCGGCATCATTTATGAGAAAACCTATTGATGGACTACTAAAAGGTGTGCCATGGATTGGGACTAGCGGACACCTCACAGTTGGTATCAGAGCGAAATTTTGTAATGATACGTGATTGATTAATGTATGGTTTGTAGACATATCCTAAACAAAATAATCTAAGCAGTATGGCTTGATTGTTAGGCACCTTCTGCACCCACGAATGTTGACATGCAAGAGAGGAAATTCCTTCTCAAGCAAATTCAGTCACCCGAGTTTGATGGAGAAGGGATAGGCATTGTAGCAGAGGCAGAGATATGGATTGAGTCGATGGATGACTATTTCTTTGCTTCGGGAACTACCTCTACTAATCAAGCAATGATAGCCAAACTTAAGTTAGTTGGCCAGGCTCGATTATGGTGGAAGCAATGGTGCAAAGATCAAGGTGTTTCTGAAGCCGCTGTTACTTGGGTTCAGCTGAAAGATGCTGTACGCGGACGATACCTTCCGCCAACCTACCGAACTTTGAAGATGAATGAATTTTTCGAGCTAAAGCAACTAGAATTAACTTTGGAAAGTTGTAACCCTACTAAAATACGCACCACCTATGGATATTGTGCAGCAAGTATCCAAGTTGTGTCATGGCCTAAACACTCCTCTGAACCACCGTCTTGAAGCAATGCGTCCAACGGACTTGCAAGACGCATTACTCCGAGTGAATCCAATCATCCAAGAATTTAAATCGGGAAATTGTAGTAAAGATGACTCTCGAGATGTAGATAAGAGATGCCATACATGTGGAGAGATAGGGCATATATGTAGGAGATGTCCCTACCATCAATGTTTCCATTGCAATGAGCTAGGACATGTCCAAGCAGACTGCCCTAACTTAAGTCTAGAAGATATGGAGCCTCCAAGAAAACAAAGCTACACAAGTGCAATCTTCGAATATATAGAGGAATCAGATGAAGACGAAGACTTAGAACCTACTACACCACTTCAGGATTATTAGAAATCCTAGAAATTTTGTCGACATGAAATACAGCTTGTATCAGAATAAACTTTACTCTTGTAACTACAGTTAAGTTGAGTAACATGAGTTGTATCTATTTTGAGCCTAGAACTTGCAAATGATTAGAGATACTTTGGCAAGGAGTGATAGTTATAACGTGCAATGAATTTCTCTTAAGTCATTTCTTCTCAACTAATATAGATTGTGTCTTACGAGAATGTCGAAGCTTTGAAGTATTCTTTAGTATTACAAGCAAAGCCAATTGTCCATAGAGCTCAGTCCCGAACTAAGGGCAGGACAATCTGAAAATGTAGTTTCCAAGATAAAGGACCACTCCAATCTGCTAAAAGAATCCTAGGACACTTTGGTCTAAAGAAGAAAATCCTACCAAGGACAACCGAGAACCTTGTGACTGCAAGTGATAAATCTCCGCGCTGTTTCTATTGCAAGGAGTTAGGTCATTTCAAAAGGGAATGTCCAAAGCACCCTAAACACCGATGCTCCGAGTGCCACAACAGTGGACATAACTATATCAATTGTCCCAACAGAACTCGAAGAGAACTTGAGCTTACAAGAAAAGAAGTTGTACAAGCTCCAATGATCTAGAATATACGAAGTGCTTGGGAAAAACCTAGAAGATATCCATGAGATGTAACTACAATAAATTTTCTCTTGTCATCAAGACTCGGAAATATCAAATACAATAGGTTTTTTTTTTCAAAAGACCGTATGTCTGTGAGAAATTAGAGTAGCGCAGCGAAAGCATGGTGGGTCCATAACCCACATCTTTCAAAATGATACCCCCCGTTTCTCTCGAGATGAGGACATCTCAATTTCTCTAAGGGGAGGAGGATGTAATATCTCCGCACAATAAAAGTTAGTTGGTTAGTTCGAAAGTTAGTTAGTCAATTAATAAGTTAGTAAGATTGCTAACTAAAGACTAATTAAGGTAAAAACTAACTAACATTAATTATTAATAATATTTATTTAATTTAAAATATTTTATTTAGAAAAATCAAGAGTCGTAAATTTGATATTTCTCTCGAATTGGCAAGGACCGTAGCCACCCTTCACGTAAATTACAACGTGAACGAGACTTATGAGTTATATTAATCACTAGGTTAATGTGTATAGTTTGGATGGTCCAAAAACATTAGATTTTGGGCAAAGCTAGTATATTTTAGATATTTTAGATACTATCCTTAAAAAAAAGATATGAAGATTTTTAGAACTGGATGTCATTTAAAAGAAAAGACAAGTGATATTTTAGTTAGTTGGAGATTTTATAAAAAGAAGAAAACAAAGAGTGGATTTGCGAAATCGCACGCGCCGCGATCCTCGTACACAGGCAATGGACATCACTTCGAAACAGAGAAAAGAAGGAGGAGTGAACTAAGAGCTTTCTAATCAAGTGTCTTGGGTTTTACCCCCCTTTCGGAGCCAATGGAACCATCACATTTATGATCTGAGCATTAGATCACTGATCTTTCTAAGATCCCGCTCCACAAAGAGCTCCACTTCTCAACCACAAGCCCTCTTCTCCAATTCACTATAAATATGAGGCATGGGAGAGGCATAAGGGAAGCATAAGGAGACCCCGAGAGGCTGCGAGAGAGAGGTAGAGAGAAGGATACCCCTCCAAGAGATTGTGAGGAAGAGCTTGAAAGAGAGCTTGAGAGAGAGAGAGAGAGAAGAGTCACCCCAAGGAAGGCATTCATCACTAAATAATGATCATCGGGTGGTCCATTGGCAATTGGTATCAATTATTGAAAAACCCGCAACATGTGCATAAATAGTATGCCTCATTTTTACAAAGAAAAGTTACTTCTTTTTTATGTTTGATGGTTGAAATGAAATTCATATGGAACAAAGGATCTTGTTTGCATCTAGTTGAGGGTTGTGCATAAAAGAAATGCAGACATGAAATGATAAATAGTCACAAAAATAAAATTACATCTCGAAAAGTGCATTTTTAGAGTAAAAATGAAGATTTTATTGGTTTCGGGTGGGGAAAAGAGATGCGCATGAAATAAAATTCTGATTAAAAAACATTTCTCAGCTTTCATAATCAGTCACTAAGCATAGATATGAAAATAACCTATTTTTATGTATAAATAAATAGTAAAAAATAGCAAAAATTAGAAAAAAATGGGTTTCTGTGCTTCAAAAAATAAGAAAAAATATGATTAATGTCTGTGAATGTTGGGCAAGATTGAGACATGAGGTTAAGCCTCAACTCACCCTTGTTTTTATGTTTCAGTGTGTTTTTATTGCTTTATATATCGAAATATGACAAAAAAAAAACCCTACACCTATGCAACGATGCAACACATAAGTGGTAGGGAAAAAAGAAGGGTTGTGGAAGTGTTTAAGTGCTGAGAATGAAGTAAAGTTTGATCTTTTGGTTGTGCACATCATATAGGACGATCTTTTATTTAAGTGTTAAGAGACTCGTAGCACGAGGTAACTCGGTGCTAGTCTCCAGCAATGCAGCAACAACGCATAGATTGAAAATCATTGAAGTGATGATTTTACTATCCACTTTGCTTATTTGTTTTGGAATAAAATGTTTGTGCACAATAAGCATCCACTTTTACATTTTACATGCTACATGGTATAATCTCCTGGATGCATAGCACTTGTATGCTGAACATTGACCAATGCTGAGAGTGTGAGGATGTAATATTTCCACGCAATAAAAGTTAGTTGGTTGGTTCGAAAGTTAGTTAGTCAATTAATAAGTTAGTAAGATTGCTAACTAAAGACTAACTAAGGTAAAAACTAACTAGCATTAATAGCTAATAATTTTCATTCAATTAAAAACATATTTTAAAAAATCGAGAGTCATAAATCTGACATTTTTCTCGGATTGATAAGGACCGTAGCCACCCTTCACGAAAAGTACAATGTGAACGGGACTTATGAGCCATATTAATCACTAGTATTAATGTGTATAGTTTGAATGGTCCAAAAATATTAGATTCTTGGGGGGAGAAAAAAAACTATTATATTTTAGATATTATCCTAAAAAGATAGAACTAAAAGTCATTTAAAAGAAAAGACAAGTGATGTTTTAGTTAGTTTTTGAGATTTTATAAAAAGAGAAATAAAGAAAAGTGACTAGCAAAATCGTGCGCGCCGTGATGTGGTCTACAGGCAGTAGGCAGCACTTCAAACAGAGAAAAGAAGGAGTGAACTAAGAGCTTTCTAAGCAAGTGTCTTGAAGTTTTACCCCCCTTTTGGAGCCAATGCAACCATCAAATTTATGATGTGAGCATCAGATCACTAAGTCTTCTAAGAGCCCCTCCACTCTTGTTCTCAGACTTATCCCCTCCACTCTTGTTCTCAAACTTATCCCCTCCTCTCTAATTCATTATAAATATGAGGCATGGGGAGGCACAAGAGAGCATAAGGAGACCCCGAAAGACTGCAAGAGAAAAGGAGAGAGAGAG
This sequence comes from Lygodium microphyllum, assembly GCF_053477565.2. Taxonomy (NCBI): domain Eukaryota; kingdom Viridiplantae; phylum Streptophyta; class Polypodiopsida; order Schizaeales; family Lygodiaceae; genus Lygodium; species Lygodium microphyllum. The sequence continues at coordinate 33,165,943 of NC_141149.1, forward strand.
TATACCCCTCCAAGAGATTGTGAGAGAGAGCTTGAGAGAGAGAGAGAGAGAGAGAGAGAGAGAGAGAGAGAGAAGAGTTACCCCAAGAGGCTGCACAATTTCCCTCTATCTCGATCCTCGATTTAACCATCTTCTCTTACGCTCTCCCATCTCGAATCTATTCCATCTTCTTAATCTCTTGATTCTACTTGTGGATGATGGCCTCCAAGCGAAGAATGTCGCATGCAGATGACAATTCTACAACCAGCAATAGAGCTTCGGGCGAAGGCATCACTGTCAATCCAATTGCAGTACCGGTCGTAAGTAATGTATTTTCAAATTGATAGATGCTTGTTTTAATGCTCATGAGAGATACATTAGGCTCCGTACCTTGTGATGATATAATAGGTCATTGAAAAGGATAAATCACATCTCAAATATTCAAAGATGAAGTTTGTGAAGTGATTGTATCAAAGGGAGTTAAATTTCATCTAGTTGATATGTGATGAATCCATGCATAGCATAAGCAACATATGGGACACTAAAGTATTGAGCATCGATGAGTCTTTGATTAATCTTTACCGAGGATAATATTGTTTAACGTTCACAAATGCATATACACGATACATACATGGGAGAGATTATGTAAACTTTACATCGATGACATGCGACTCCTTGCCTTAGGAGAAAGGAAGATAAAGCCAAGAAAAAAAATGTTGCATAGTAAAAAAATGCTAAAAGATAATTGTCACTTAGAGGAGAGGCATAAATGCTCTTGCTAGATTGATTAATTTGCATTGGAATGATAGGACTTACGTCATGTATAGTATTGGAACCTTTAGCATATGCCTTAGGCTAAAGGAGGGAATATTATGTAAATTCTACTCTTTGGCCCCAAGGGGGAGAGTGAATATGCGATGGAATTATTGTCGCGTCTATTATTGTATTGTTTGGGAAAAATACAATTAGTTTTGTTGGTTGATTGAACAACACCCTAAATGTTTTTCTTTCAATCAAGGGATTGTTGCATTGTGATTTGGATAAATATTCCAAGGCTTGTGTTGATGGCAAATGTATGCCAGGGGTCTGTAATAACAAGTTGCCATGGGAATAAATAAATGTTTTTCTAGAATATGATATTAGGGCTGATTGCTTTGATTGTGCTTGAATTTTAATTGGATTAATTAAGGAATGATATTTTGCATGCATGGATCATCTCCAAGATCACATCGCGGATTATCCCGAGAGGGCACTGCTTGATTTACAGGCCGATGGTCGAGTGGTGAGAAGGCCAACCACGGAAATGGCATCTCACTCCTAGACTGCTTGTGGGTCAGGTGGAGCTCTGGACACCCCTTGCCTGTCCAAAATGGAGTTGGAGATCCCCGTGAGCCCAATGTCTGGGACATTGGAAGATCCTATTCTAGATAAAGGATGGAAATTTCGGTGCCATGAGATTTGGACCGTGTACTTCTGTTGGACAGAAGGGATACATAACAAAGATTAACTTAAAGATAAGTTAAGGAACTTTTTTGATAAAAGGACTGCTTGTTTTGTTTTTGTGTATGTGTTGTAAATTATGTGAATGAACTATGTGCCCTAAAAGGCTTAGTTGATAAAGTTGATTTTAAATGTCGCACATAAATGTGGTAGGACCTAATTAGACAACTAAAGCTATTGAGGAAAGTGTGGTGGACGTGACTTAGGTCCGTCCTACAGAAGGGTGGTCCCGATTAGCTGGGAACTTTTCTCAAAAGACGTAATAACGAAACTGTGAAGACCTAGAGTCAATAGAGTTAGAATTCCGATTTATGCTGTTTTAGGGGAGCGGAATGGGACTATGCCTTATGGGCAGAGAGGTTGAGCTTCGCATCCCTCTCGTTTCCCATTCTCCATGAACCAAGTGCAGCATAAATCTACTTCGACTTGTTGTTCCTACGCATAGTGGTTCATCTGGAGCTCGACACTAGCTACTTCCTAGAGACTTGGATGATAGGAAAGAAACCCTGACTTCAGGTCGGTCCTAAGTGGGAACGTCCGGATACTTCCGCTTCGGGGCAAACTCAAGAAGACCTAGATCACAAGCCCTATGACATTCCTTGAGAGTTCCAGGTGGCGCTTTCTAGACTTCCCTCCCGATGGGCTACTAAGACGTGTCCCACAAGTGGACAAGCGGACACGTTACAGAGGAGGTCCTTTGCTGAAGGTTAGACGAGCGGTTCCTTGGGATAAGTTCAGTGAGGAAATATCAACTCCTAGATTGTTCGATAAATCAAAGAGTGGAGCTTGTACGCTTGTTCTTTATGTTGAGGCAGCACATCAAGGGGCCAATCCCTAAGATGTAGGAGAGCTGCAACGGGGCCATGGTGCTTCAACCAAGAGGTTGCCTCCTATATATGTGATACGAGATATTATACCTATATGTTATGGGATCTCCCTCTCTGAGGAGAAGGGAAGGTAAACGTTGGACTGTGTCCTATTACAAATGCAAAATCAATATTAGAAGTTAGTGTAGTGTGAACCTTAGACGCTCCTGGTCACAAGGTCGTGTGGGGTGTCTTGTATATCTTAGAGGTCCGGCTAGTGCTAGAGAGCCAATGTCGGGCCCATTTTAGGTCCCAACAGTGCATATGTTATGGTAGCCAGGATACAGAAGTCATGGGATAGACTGACTTTGACTATGCATGACATGCAAATAGTAGAAAGTCCACCTCTGGCTATGTGTTCAATTTTGCTGGAGGTGTTGTTTCATAGATGTCCAGGGTGCAAAAATGCACAATCCTTTCTACTACAAAGGCTAAGTATGTTGTAGCTACCATTGAGGCTTGCAAGGGGGCCATTTAGTTGGATCATTTGGTTGCTGACCTTGGTATTGCAGTTGCTATCCCTACACTGCATTTAGATTCTATGAATGCTATCTGATTAGCCAAGAATTCGATCTTCCATGCGAAGAAAAAACACATTGAGGTGAGGTATCACTTCATTTGTGGAGTCGTTAAGGACAAGTCTGTTGATCTTTTCAAGATCTCCACTGACCAAAATCCTATAGACTTGCTCATGAAAAGTCTCTCTACAGAGTTCTTTGTCTTTCTTAGGAAGTTGATGGGCGTTAGATGAGATGACGTCTTTCCTCATTCTGTTGTATCTATGTACATGTTGTATTGTCTTTTTTTCTCTTTTTTCTCTTCTCATTCCTCACTAAGGCAGATTCACCTTTAAATGGGAGGTTGTTGGGGGTAAAGGCACCTCCGCCTAGCCACACGTGTATTACTACACTGATAGTACCCGCACCTACACACACTACAGGTGGCAAGTGCCCATCACTATCACTTTATTCTTTATTCTTTCAGTGACATTTGAATAAAGGGAAGGCTGGTCACACATTGTGATTGTTGGAGTTTCCACATTTGGAGTCTCTCTCTTTCTTGCTCTTCCTCCATCCACCATAGATCTCACCTCCGTGCTCTCTTGCTCAATCCTTCTCACCTTTTTTGGGGGTAAAGGCGCCTCTGTCTAGCCACCCATGTATTACTACACTAATAGTACCCACCACTGCACACTGCAGGTGACGGGCGCCCATCACCGTCACTTTATTCTTTATTCTTTTAGTGACAGTTTGAATAAAGGAAGGCCCGGTCACACATTGGAACTGTTGGAGTTCCCGTTTGTGTCTCTCTCTCTTCTTGCTCTTGCTCTTCGCCATAACTCACTTCCAAGAAAGCTTTGATCCTTCTCTCCTTTCAACTAGTATCAAAGCTTGGCTTCCCGACTTTCCAAGCTTGGTTCTGGCATTCTCAGCTTCTATTAAAATACCTATAGCATTAGGTCTCCTTCCCGATAACCATACCCGCCAACCTTCTTGAGCTCCCATCACTCTCGGATTCCTAAGCACCTTCCTGGCCTATTGAGGCACCCTCAAGGCATTGCTACAGAGGTATTGAAGTGCTCTTTCAGTGCTTTTATTCAATTCTTAGGTTGCAGTCAATAAGGGCAGCCATAGCTCAAATCCTTAGAGCTTGTATCTTGCTCCCCCTTGCATTTGGGCACTTGAGGCTTGTTGTGTGCCGCCTTGGGCACCCCTTAGAGCCTCTAATCATTGCCATCGAGGCCACGTGGATGTACAGCAACAGAAGAACACATCAACAAATTTATGCCATTTTTGGTTTATTCATGGACAACATAACACAACAACACACCTACTTCTTAATGATGGCTATGTCATGCTTCTTTGGGCTTGGCAATGCACTTGGCTATGGTCTCTAGCATGTGTTGAAGCCTCCTTGATCATTCCATCAGATTTGGGTTTGATCTCTACATTCCCAAGACTATTTACAGTGGTCCCACAGTCATGTTATGCAAAAGTGACATTGGCATCTAATTCTATGCTTGTTTCGGCACTTCTACTTAACCAATTTGGTACCTATTAATGCCTGATTTTTTGGAGGATACAAGGCACATGTTATGCCATCATTTTGGAATTATTTTCTTGCTGAAAATACTCAGTTTTAATAGTAAATATTTGTTGTAATAGAGTGGGCTGAAGCTATCTTACATACCTTTGGTTATGCCTATTGGTTTCGGGCTATGTCTTCGGGATATGCAATGAACTATTGACCTTCGGGGTACAATATCGAGCTTGTCTTTGGTTTTGGATATTCATTTGAGCTTGATCTCGGATTTGGAATGCATTTGATATACCATCTTGGATGTACATATGGCATGTATATTACCTATGTCTGACCGGTCTTGATATGCTTGGCCTATGCCACTACTACATGCTAGTTACATTGTTTGGAGCCGATTGCTACTAGAGCCTTGTCTTGGCTTGTGTTTGAATTCCCATAACTTACTTGGGACATTTTCTTGGATTTCCAGAGTTGTATTTGGGATACACTTGATGTCTATGGGTGGATGCTATAATTTAGGCTACAGAACCTATATTCTCATGATGTCTTATTAATGCTTCATCTTGGATCTTTCGTCACTAGTGCTATCATATGCCTTTCTTGAGCTTCTTGGCTTGATCCATATGGCTTTTGTGCCAGTGGGAGCATCTTTGGATGCTTGACAGACATTGAGCAAGTGGTTTATGCTGTTGAGATTTGAGTCTTCTAAGACTGGGATCTTCTTCACTTGGATGTTGCCTAGTTGATATGTCATGGTTTGGGCTTTGCACTCCCTGAGCATACACCTTCTTGTGTCAAGACTTGCCAATGTTGTGTACACTTTGCCCTATTACACAGGGGGTGTCACATGTTGATTTATGCCCACTCAATGCTGGTTATGCTTTGACAGTCAATGGTTGCCTTGGTGCATTTATTTTTCGTACAGTTTGCTCTCATTGTACCTGGCTGTAATTTATTATAGCAAGAAATTATGCATGGAATAACATGGGATTTTCATGTTGAATCATCCTAATTTTATGTACTTTTGATGGTCCTTGGTGGGCAGCATCATTAGCTATCAGTTCATGGTCATTTTGCCTTGGTTTTGGTGGTATTTTGGCTATTTACAGCAGAAAACAACAAGCAATTTTGAACTGTCTGCACCATTTTGGACTATAGTATGGCATCTTCTTCCATTGACAGTGCTATCTTCAACATTATTAAGCTTGATGGTATGAATTATGCCTATTGGAAGAGTCAAGTTTGGCAAGTATTGGTGCAGAAATCTCATATCAAGCCACTAAGGATGCATGGTGAGCAGCCTAAAACTATGACTGATGACAAATGGGATGAGCTTGATGACTTATGCAACTCCACCCTCATCTTGTCTCTCACTGAACAGGTGCATTACAATGCGGTTGAGGAAGCACAAAGTGCTTGGCAACTTTGGAATAAAATTAAGAACCTCTATGACATGAAAAGTCCAACAAGTCAGATGTATTTGGCTGAAGCAGCTTATGGACCTACGCATGAAGGAGAATATGGCAATGTCTACTCATTTGAGCCAATTCCATGCCATTCTCAAGAACTTGACTTCACATGGCATTACCTTCAATGATGACGTTACCCCATTTTTTTTGCTTGGGACTCTGAGTAAGTCATGGGATGTATTCCGCACTGCCTTATGTGCTCCTGCTACTATTTTGAACTTGCCTAATGTAGAGAGTGCTCTTCTGTAGGAAGAGATTAACCGTAAGAACTTGGATGCCTCTCATGTATCGCATGCTTTGACTGTTAGAGGCAGAGATGGTACTAGAAAGAATGACCGTGGGAATGGCGGTGGTAGAGACTCACAGAAGTCTAGGTCTAAGTCACGTGGTAAGTTGCACAACAAGTCTCGTGGGAGAAATGCAAATGTGACATGTCATCATTACAGTAAGAAGGGTCATATATGCCCACAGTGTCATGAGTTGCGCAATGAGAAGCACAAAGAGAAGGGGAAAGGCAAAGTACATGAAAAGTCCTCCGATCACAGTATGGTGCCTGCAAAATCCAGTGTGAAATTTGAGGAAATAAATGTCATGCAAATTAACGACTCCGATGGGGAGTACTTACTTGCAACTAGCTCTTATGATGCTATGTTGTTGACCAAGGTTCACTCTATATATATTCAATGTTGGCTTTTGGACTCTGGTGCTTCATTTCATGTTACTCCATGCCGTGAGTGGTTCCACTCCTACCGCACTATCTCTAGTGGTTCAATTCGCTTGGGTGATCACAGGTCACTTGGTATTGTTGGCATTGGGGATGTACGGCTATATTTCTCCACTAGCAATACTTTTTTGTTACTGGATGTACGTCATGTACCTGTGCTTACCCGCAGTCTTATGTCTGTAGGGACACTTAATAATGCTGGGTTTCATGTTTCATTTGGGGATTCCGCATGGAAGATCACCCATGGCAGACTTGTGCTTGTTAGAGGTGCCAAGGCTGGTAGTCTCTATCCTCTTGTAGTTGATGGGTCCTCTGTTGACCATGTTTTATCAGTCAATTCCATCCCACATGTGTCTCTTTGGCATGCCTGTACATTCAGATGTTTATGGGTCTATGCCATGTTAGTCTATGGGTGGTGCAAAGTATTTTGTGACATTCATTGACGATTTTTCACGTAAAGTGTGGGCTTATCCCATTAAGCTTAAGTTAGATGTCTTGGCTATGTTTCAGAGATGGCTTGCAGTGGTTGAGAACCAAATTGGGCATAGGCTGAAATGCCTTAGGACTGACAATGGGAAAGAATATGTGTCATGTGCTTTTGAGTAGCTATGTGATGAGAGGGGTAATAAGTGTTAGTTGACCACCCCCATACCCCATCCTAGAATGGTTTGGTTGAGCGGATAAATAGAACCATCTACGAGCGTGTACGCAGTATGCTTAGCCATGCAGGCCTACCACAAAGCTTTTGGGCTAAGGCAATTAGTATAGTTGTGCATATCATAAATAGATCACCTTCCAGTGGTTTGAATTTCTAGATTATAGAGGGCTGCGAAACCTCCATTTTATGCACATCTATATGTCTTTGAATGTAAGGCCTTTTGCCATGTGCCCAAGGACAAGCGTACTAGGCTGGATCCTAAGAGTGTCAAATGCATTTTCCTTGGCTATGGAGATGCAAGTGAGATGGGTTACTGCCTCTGGGATCCACGAGCACGGAAGTTCATCCGCAGCCATGATGTAGTCTTCCATGAAGACAAGATGCATAGGTAGCCTGAGAAGGTGGTAGAGATACGCAGGGTTATATTCCAGGAGGAGCCACGTGCTCTTGCACAACCAGTTGGATAGATTGCAGTAGCAATTGGTACACATGGCCAGGGTGTTGCGCAAGATGCTATACATGCAACAGAGCTTGGAGTGAGACGATCTACTAGAGCTAGACATCCACATGATAGATTTGAGCCCTCGATGCATTATATCTTGGTTACAAATGTAGGAGCACCTCTCACCCATGATGAGGCTATGCGCAGGGGTGACAGTCACTCCTGGGAGAGGGCTACGCAGTCTGAGATGGACTCCTTGCATATGAATATGACTTGGGATTTGGTTGTATTTCCTCAGGGCAATAATTCTTTGCCATGCAAATGGGTGTACAAGCTGAAAAGTACCCCTGGAAACCCCAAACTGGCTTATAAGGCAAGACTTGTCGCTAAGGGTTTTAAACAGGAGCATGGAGTTGACTTTGATGAAATCTTTTCTCCTGTGGTCAAGATGACCACCCTATGCTTGGTTTTGGCCTTAGTCAAGCAGCTTGACTTGGACATGTATTAGATGGATGTCAAGACTACATTCTTGCATGGGAAATTGCATAATGAGATATACATGGAGTAGCCTAAGGGCTTTGCAGAACCTGGTAGGGAGCACCTAGTGTGCAAGTTGAAGAAAAGTCTTTATGGCTTGAAGCAAGCACCTAGGGAGTGGTATCATAAGTTTGATGCCTTAATGCAGTCACAGGGCTACAGTAGGAGTGCTATGGATACGTGTCTTTACACGAAGAAAGCCCATGATGGCTCATTGCTTATTTTGGTACTTTATGTGGATGATATATTGATAGCAGGTACAACTCATGATGAGCGGGATGCTCTTAAATATTAGCTAAAGAAGAGCTTTGAGATGAAGGATTTGGGACAGGCCTGTCACATTCTTGGTATGCGCATTAAGCGCGACAAGCATCAAGGACTACTCTACCTCTCATAGAGGGAGTACATTCATAAAGTCCTTGAGAGTTTTTGCATGCAGGATGTGAAGCCTATTGGCTATCCATTACCTTCTTATGTGAAGGTTTCACGGGTCAATTGTCTGTAGACAGTTGTCCACAGACAGTTCTCCACAGACAGATTAGCAGAGAGCCGAGATGGCCAAGGTCCCTTATGCATCAGGAGTGGGCAGTTTGATGTATACCATGATAGCCACTTGTCTAGATATTGCCTTTGCAGTTGGTGTTGTGGCACACTATATGGCTACACCTAGCAAGAAGCATTGGGATACCGTGAAGGTTATCATGAGATACCTAAAGGGCACAATAGATATGTGTATTTGCTATGGCAACCAAGATACAAGAGTTGTGGGATGCACAGACTGTGATTATGCAGGACACCCAAATAGTAGGAAGTCCACTTCTGGCTATGTATTCACCTATGCTGGAGGTGCTATCTCTTGGATGTCCAGGGTTTAGAAGTGTATGGCTCTATCTACCACGAGATCGAGTATGTTGCAGCCACAAAGGCTTGTAAGGAGGCCATATGGTTAGGCTGTTTGGTTCATGACCTTGGGATTGATGTTATACCTATGTTGCATTTGGATTCTATGAGTGCTATTCAGTTAGCCAAGAATTCGGTCTTCCATACGAAGGCAAAACACATTGACATGAGGTATCACTTCATACATGGGGTCATGGAGGACAAGTCTATTGACCTTGTCAAGATCTCCATTGACGAAAATCCTGCAAATATGCTCACGAAAAACCTCACTACTAAGTGCTTTGCCTTCCTCAGGATATTGATAGTGGGCGTTGGATGAGATGAATTTTTTCCTCATTCTATTGTACATGTGTACATTGTAATGTCTTTTCTTTTTCTTTTCACTCCTCATTGGGATAGATTCACCTTTAAGTGGGAGGTTGTTGGGGGTAAAGGCACCTCTGCCTAGCTGTCGGTGTATTACTACACTGATAGTACCTAACTACCACATTGCACAGTGCAGGTAGCGGGCACCCATCACCGTCACTTTATTCTTTATTCTTTTAGTGACATTTTGAATAAAGGAAGGCCCGGTCACACATTGTGATTGTTGAAGTTTCCATTTGTGTCTCTTTTTCTTCTTACTCTTGCTCTCCGCCATAGCTCACTTCCAAGCAAGCTTCAATCCTTCTCTCCTTTCAACCTTTCAGTCTTTAAGTGGGAGATTGTTGGGGGTAAATGTGCATATGTCTAGCTACCCACATATTAGTTACACTGATAGACCCCACACCGTGTATTAGTTATCCACACATCTATATACTATAAGTAGTGGGTGCCCATCATTGTCACTTTATTCTTTATTATTTCAGTGATATTTGAATAAAGGAAAGGCCGGTCACACATTGTGACTATTGGAGTTCACATCTCTCTCTCTCTCTCTCCTTGTTGAGATGACAAGCTCAACATATGTGGACATTGATGATGGACCGCCTGGTTAGATAGGTCCACATGTCTACACTTAGCACGTCGATGGTCATTATGACTCTCACATGGCCACTGACTCATTACTTATTATATTCAGGTTGTTACACATATTTACAACTGGCATAGTTATAGCGCTAGTCGACTAGTGTAGTCGGTTATGCATTGTTTGACTTAGTAGGCCACTTTTCTTTATGTTGTTATCTATACTTTGTGTACATTGTAAAGGGTGTGGAAGAAGAAGAAAAAACCAGCAAGAAAACGTTTTGGCCTCCATCTCTCTTCTTGTCTCTTGAGTGAGCTTCTCCTTGTGCATTCTGTGTGTGTTCGGCGCAGCATCTTGAGCAAGTCCCCCCACCACGCGATTCTTGACATGGTATCAGAGCCGCACCACTAAGAGAGGCTGATTTCGAAGGCTGAAGTGAAGAAGAAGAAGCAAGGTTCGAGCAAGCAAGCCACGGGTAAGAAACTCTCCCATTCTTCCACTCTTTCTCTTGGACAGTGCCTGTGGAGGCACCGAAAGCAGGGTAGAGCAAAAATCTCAGATTGCAGTGAGATTTGGTGTGTGCGAAGAGCGGTGTGTATTCTGCAAATAAGCCCTTTAGGGCTTGACCGCAGTTATATTTAGGCATCTGAGGCTATTTCAGGCCCTGTTTTAGAGCCGCAAGGTTGCGGATAGCAGTTCGAGATACACTGCAATTTCAGTTGTGTCTGTCGTATACAGGTGCACAAGTTACAGATTTCAAATCTATAAGTTCAAATGTGTTTACAGCGAATAAACAAAAGGTTTATCTGCAAACTGGTTGCAAATTGCATGTATTGTTGAGCAGATAGTGAAAAAGGCTGGCTGTCTGGTGTATTGCTGTGCACTACAGGTCGAGGGTTGCAGAAGATTTGCTTGTTGTTTGGTATTAGTTTTGTGATAATAGCAGAGAACAATGGAAACCCCATCATTGAGAAGCTCGACAAGAACAACTACCCTTCATGGAAGTTCCATATCACGAACTTCTTTATTGGAAAATGCCTCTACGAGTTTGTTTCAGGTGAAGAAAAGGAGCCGGAGGTAAGTGATCCTCCAACTGCAGAAGAGACAAAGGCACGAAAGGAATGGAATGCAAAAGACAAAAAGGTTATGTATTGGCTATCTGTAGTAATTGACAATAATATGCTAGGACATATTAGAAATACAGAGAATTCATATGCATCTTGGACCATACTTGAAAGTATGTTTTCTGTAAATACAAAGGCACAAAAGATTCAACTCAAGCAAGAGTTAAATACATTGAAGAAAGGGAAGATGTCTATCAATGAGTATGCACTGAAGGTAAGGAGCATTGCACATTCCTTGGCAGCAATTGATGCAATGCCCGATGATGATGATTTGGTGTCATCTACCTTGGGTGGACTTAATAATGAAAAGGCTTGGAAGTCTTTTGTAACTTCCGTATATGTCAGAAAGCCATTTCCAGATTTCGATGAGTTGGTCTCCCTTATGATCACTGAAGAGATCAACATGCAGAGTGAGACATCTGAAAGAAGTGGTGAACAGGTCCAAGCTTTCTACTCCACTTCAGGAAGGGGATGTGGCAGGTTCTCTTCAAGAGGCCGTGGTACAGGACGTGGTAGTGACAACCAGTAAAACAAATTGAATCAGTAATTTGGCGATATGCAGGTTTCAGGAGGTCGTGGTAACTTTAGAGGCAGGGGGAGCTTTAGAGAAAGAGGTGGATGGCAGAATAGAGATTCTAACAACTCTGGTATTGTGTGTCACTACTGTGGCAAAACAGATCATATTGCAGCCCAATGTTATGCTAAGAAAGATTATATTCGCAGTGGTAAGTTACAGCAAGGAAACTATGCATCGTCTTCACGACAGAATGAAGACAAAAATGAACATCTGTTTGTTATGCAGCATATGCTGAATGCTGTTACAGGAAAGGGAACACATGATGATCTTTGGTATGTTGATTCAGGTGCATTCAATCATATGACTAGCCATGCAGAATGGTTTGGAGAGATGCAGGATTTGCAAAATGCAGGTTATGTGCAAACGGGTGATGATTCATGTCACCCAATTTCACATATTGAAAAAGTTTCCTTGTCCTTGCCTGATGGTAAGACAAGGAGTCTTTCAGATGTATTACGTGTGCTATCTATTACAAAGAACTTAGTGTTAGTAGGTCAGATGGTAGAGCAAGGGCTGCAAGTCAGATTTAATGCAAAGGGTTGCTTTATAGAAGACTTCAATGACAAGTGCAGGTTAGTTGCAAAGGGAAGTAGAGTTAGACGTAGGTTTACTCTGGATGCTGGAATTCCTACTATAAATGCTGCTATGTATGCTAAAGGAAAATGTGTTGTTACAGATATTGAAATTTGGCACAAATGCATTGGGCATGCAAATGTACAAAGGTTGAAATTAATGCAGTCCAAAGGGTTGGTTACAGGTTTGTCCACATTTAGAGTTGCAGAATTTCATAAGGTATGCGAAGCATGTCAGTTTGGTAAGCAGGCAAGACAACCCTTTTCACATGATAGAGATGTAAGCAAAAATATCCTTGATGTTGTGCATACAGATATTTGGGGACCTACACAAAATGTATTTCTTGGAGGCAGTTCATACTTTGTTACATTCATTGATGATTGTTCTAGAAAGCTGTGGGTGTATTTTATGAAGGAAAAGAGTGAAGCATTTGAGCACTTTAGAACATTCAAGGCTGCAGTTGAAAGAGAAACATGCTTGAAAATAAAGTGCTTGAGGTCAGATGGAGAGGGAGAGTACCTCTCGAATCAGTTTAGTGATTTTCTGAGGTCTCATGGGATAAAGAGACAGTTCGCATGCAGGTATATCCCACAGCAAAATGGGGTTGCAGAAAGGAAAAACAGGCATATTGCAGAAGTTGCACGTGCCTTGATGGTGGCTGAAAAGAATATGCCTAAGCATTTTTAGTCTAAGGCTGTTCATACTACTGTTTATATTATGAACAGAACTCCCACAGCTGCAGTTCATGGGATGACTCCTGAAGAATGCTTTACTGGCAAGAAGCCTGATGCATCGCACTTGAAGGTATTTGGCTGTGTTGCATGTATTTCATGTGCCAAATGAGCTACGGAAGAAGCTTGATCCAAAGGCAGAAAAATGTGTCTTTATTGGATACTCTTTAGAGCAGAAAGAGTATCGTTGTTATAACCCTGTCACGTGTAAGTTTAGAGTGAGCAAGGATGTCATCTTTGATAAAATGAGCAATTGGTATGCATCTAGTGGTGATGCATTGGATGATGATGATGATCATGACACTCATGTGCAGGCTGAAAAGCAAGAATCACAGACTCTTAGTGGACCAGAGATATCATTTGGTAGTCCATGGTCTGGGAGACTAAGGAGTAGCTCTACATCTTCAGGTGCATCTAGTAGCACTACAAGTAAAGACAAAGGAAAGAATAAAGTGTTAGATGGCATTGATGCAATTCTTGATGGAGACTCCAGTGGCTCAAAGAGCTTAGATGATGAGCTTGGTATTCCTTCTGTCAAGACACCAAGTGTACAAAGAGCTCATAATAATGTAAAGGCTCCATTGAGTGATCTGGTGGTACGCAGATCTAGCAGGGTCAGATACCCTGTTAAAAGATTTGGTTTTGAAGGTTATGCAGCTCACCATTATGCTTATATGGTGAAACTAGTTGAGGATATTGAGCCCACTTGTTTTGAGGATGCTGTTGGTCATACTCATTGGGATGCAGCAATGGATGAGGAGATGGCTGCATTAGAGGCCAATAAGACTTGGGATCTAGTATCACTTCCAAAGGGCAAGAAAGCTATTGGATGTAAGTGGGTTTATAAGATTAAGCACAATGCAGATGGTTCTATTAGTAGGTACAAAGCTAGGCTGGTTGCAAAAGGCTATGCCCAGACATATGGCATAGATTATGATGAAACCTTCAGTCCAGTTGCTAGGATGACAACTGTCAGATGTGTGATTTCTTTGGCAGCAGAGCCAAAGGTTGAAGGTTGCAGCAAATGGATGTGAAGAATGCATTCTTGCATGGTGATTTGCAGGAAGAAGTGTATATGGATCAACCAGTAGGTTATGAAGATTTAGAGCATCCCACATATGTGTGCAGGTTGAAGAAGACGCTCTATGGGCTCAACCAAGCACCTAGAGCATGGTCTGACAAGATCAGAGAGTATCTTGTCAATATTGGCTTTTATGTTTCTGGTGCTGATCACTCACTTTATGTGAGAAAGGGAGATGCAGGTTTGGTCATCATAGTCATCTATGTGAATGACTTGATTATTACAGGTGATAGTGATAGTGGAATTGCTGAAGTCAAAGAATTTTTTAAGAAGAAGTTTGAGATGAAGGATTTAGGTGAACTAAGGTACTTCCTTGGCATTGAGGTGATCAGATGTGATGATGGTATATGGTTGTCCCAAAGACAGTATGGCTTGGATATGTTGTCCAAGTATGGTATGACAGCATGCAAACCACTTTCAGTCCCATTGGAGCAGAATGTAAAGTTGAGTGTGCTGATGTTAGGGATGAGATAAAAGACTCTACTATGTTTAGGAGGATAGTGGGGAGTTTGATCTACATGACCATTACAAGGCCAGACTTGAGCTACGCTGTTGGTCTTGTGAGTCAGTTTATGCAAGTACCTAGAAAGCCACATTTGGATGCATTCAGACGCATATTGAGATATGTGAAGTCCACATTACATTATGGACTGGTAGTATGTCTGATAGAAGATCTACTAGCGAATACATGTTCTCTCTTGGTAGTGCAGCAGTTACTTGGAGCATCAAAAAGCAACCTACAATTGCTTTGTTGAGTACAGAGGCTGAGTATAGAGGTGCTGCTATAGCAGCATGTGAGGTAGTATGGCTACAAAAGTTATTGCCTGATTTAGATGTGCAAGTGGAAGGTCCAGTTGTCATTTATTGTGACAACATGAGCAGTATACAGTTGGCTAAAAACCCTGTGTTCCATGCCAAGACAAAACATATTGAGGTACACTACCACTTTGTGAGAGAGAAGGTACTAGCAGGTGAGATTGACTTGGTGTATGTCAACAAACAAGATCAGATAGCTGACATCTTCACGAAGGCATTGGGTACAAAGAAGCTTCAAAAGTTTCGAAGCTTACTAGGAGTTGCAGAGATGCAGTTGAGCTTGAGGGGGAGTGTTGAGATGACAAGCTCAACACATGCGGACATTGATGATGGACCGCCTGGTTAGATGGGTCCACACGTCTACACTTAGCACGTCGGTGGTCATTATGACTCTCACATGGCCACTGACTCATTACTTATTATATTCAGGTTGTTACATCTATTTATAGCTGGCATAGTTATAGCGCTAGTCGACTAGTGTAGTCGGTTATGCATTGTTTGACTTAGTAGGCCACTTTCCTTTATATTGTATCTTATCTATACTTTGTGTACATTGATTGTAAAGGGTGTGGAAGAAGAAGAAAAAACCAGCAAGAAAACGTTTTGGCCTCCATCTCTCTTCTTGTCTCTTGAGTGAGCTTCTCCTTGTGCATTCTGTGTGTGTTCGACACAGCATCTTGAGTAAGTCCCCCCACCACGCGATTCTTGACACTCCTTGCACCATAGCTCTTGCTTTTGCTACATGCTTCCAGCCTAAGTCTCACTCCCTTCAATATACTCATTGATAACATCTAATTCTTTATATCCATTTTCTATATCATAATGCTAGATAGAAGAATGAGATGTCATAATGTCAAAGAGAAGAACAAGTATTCTTTCAATCGAAGTATATAATAGGAAAGATGAGGAAGGGAACTAGATCAATTATGCTTATAATTTTTTATCTTGGATGTATGTGCATCTAACGATAAAGAAAGCTTTTAAAGTAAAAGTATTTGTAATTGGAGATGTATTAAAGCACTAAAAATATAGGAATTTAGCTTTTAGACAAAGAAAAGTTGATTGTTGCCTTGTGACAGAGGTATTGATGCAACATATATTGATGTGTTATTACCATAGTAAGCATATAATGAAACATTACAAATAGTAAGTTTTTGTAATACATTGAGAATGAGCAAATTGATGATATCTATATGACTATTTTTCTTGTGTTTATACAAGTATACTACATATAGCCAAATGTCAAGAGTTTTATATGTGCTTTCACATGTTTGTCCATCAAAATTGGTTGACTACTTTTTGAGGAGTGTATGCGCAGGAAGCTCATAGAGGACCTTGTTTTTCTATAATTTTAAGTATATATTATGCAAGTGTGGTTGAGAATATGGAATAATTGAGCAAATATATTTACTAGAGCTCAATAGCATGGAATGGCCATTATGTAGTGATGAGATTTTGCACATGTGCAACAAAAAAAATTTAACAAATGTATTAAACCTCTCTATGAAGCAAAGAATGCTCCAAGTGTTGTAGATATAGGATAATTGGACTTTGAGTATAATATGTCAAGAAATGACAATGTTAATGCAGAGTCCACTAGCTAACTCCTATCTCAAATTAGTAAAGCTTAATTAAGAGTATAGTTGCCAATGGGTATAGTGTGGCTCCACAAATTTTAGAAATTGTGGAGTCTCCTTAAATATCCTACACTTACAATCTTCTGAATTTTGGTTATTTTTTGAGCCTGTCATATGTTCATGTACTTTATTTGGAATTATTTGAGCATGCATACACATTTTTATTTTTGAGAAAAGATGCTCAAATGTTCATTGAGGAGAGGAGATATCTCTACTAATGTTAAACCTTTTTAAGATGTGTCCATGCATTTTTAAATCGAGATAATACACATGGTTGAGAGAGAGAGAGAGAGAGAGAGAGATGACTCTTCTCCAAAACTAGTTGATAGACTACTTATTCTTGTACTTTACAATTATTTTTTGAAATATGTATACACTTTTTTTTTAGATATGACATGTGGATGAGTATAGGAGGTAGAGTCACAATTACAAGTGGCCTATACCTCTAGGGAAAATTGAAATTTGAGTCTAGGTGCTGAAAATACTTTGGCATTGATAAATGGAGGTCAAGGAACACCCATGATTACTTTCAATGGGAGAGGAAGCATGATTCAGAATGAGAGTTGAGTTTAGGATCCGGTTTGGACCCATTCTTAAAGCGATGGAGCCCATTTTTGGAGCCGAAAAGTGTCAGAGAGGCGGTAAAGAACCAATTTTCATGAAAAATCAAACAGTGGTGGATGGCCGAGCTAGAGTTTTTCTAGATGCATTTCAATGTCAGGAATCCAACGCAAGTCTCGGTTCGTCGATCAGATTAACCTCCCATTTAATCCGTGCAAGGGTTGGTATTGTAAAGTAGCTACTAGATCTTGGAGCCAATAAGTGTGTAACAAAGCCCAACTTTATAGATTTCGACGTCACGAAGCCGTCCAGTCGGATAGCAAATCGGAGTCCATTTGCACCTCCAAACAAGCTAAAAACCCTTCCATAATAGTGTGAAAGTGATTTTTTTTTTAAAGCGAACATTTTATAAATGAAATGAAATGAAACTCTAAATGAAAAAAACATACAAAAATATATCGTGATACAAGAAGGGGTATTTTTTTATTGACACCCCATTTTTTGGGAATGTATGTGCCTCTTGGATGCTCAATCATGTAGAGAGAGAATAGGAAATACCTGATCTATGCAGAGAGGGCAAGATTTTGATGATAACCACGTACAATATAATGAAGGAAATGAAATTTTTATTTTTAGTCTTTCTCTCTCCTCCCTCTCTCTCCTGCATAGAGGCACTTCATGTGGCAAGAATCAAAAAGAGAATCGAGTGATGGATGCTTGTCCGAGAGGCACCGGATTGTTCCAAGAGACTAAGGAGGCTAAAGGCTGAAGATCTATGCTGAAATCCATGGCTGGTTTAGTCCCAATTAAATATTCAAGAAACCCAAAACACGCAAAAGGCGGTATGCTCTATTTTATGAAAAAAATTTGCTTGTTTTTTATTGTTCATGGTCTAAATGATGTGCACATGGACTAAAAATTTATTTAAATGCTCCTTGCATTATTTTTTAGGGTTGCAATCACTGTTATGCACAACCCATATTGATTTACAGCAATTATAAATTTTCAAAACTCAAAAAATACTAATTTTGATTAAAATTGATAGTTTCTTTAATTTTAAATGGAAAAAAATGAGTGGATATGGAATAAAATAAAAAAAAATGCTGATTTTTAGTTTCAATGATCAGTCATTTAAAAAAAACCAAAAAATACCTATTTTTTATTAAAAATAAATTAAAAAAATAGAAAAAAATAAAAAAATGGATTTTTTGCGTTCGAAAAAAATGAAAAAAAAAAATCTATGTATGTGAATGTCTGACGAGGCTGAAGCATGAGGTTAAGTCTCAGTTTGGCCCTTGTATTTTGTGTTAAAGTGTGTATTTATTGCTTTTACATACAAAAAATGACATAAAAGACCCTCTACACCTATGCACCGCAGCAAAATCTAAAAGGTGAGGGGGAGGAAGATGTTATACAATAGTTTAAACGATGAAATAATACAAAGTATGATTGTTCTCTTTATGCATAATATTTAGGATGCGGTTTATTTGAAAATAATGAATCTAGCAATACGAGGGTTAGCATTGGTGCTAGGTTCCTACAACGCAGCATTGCATCTTAGCGGGAATTCATTAAAAGAGCTGTTTTTGTATGACACAGGCTGATTTTAAACCATAATTTTTTGTGCATAAAATAAATCATTCACTTTTGCATGAATCATATGCACATGGTATCTATTCCTGGCATGCATAGCACTTGGTTGAAGTATAAATGACTGAAACAGTCATGCTATCCTAGAATGAACTTGAACCGTGGATCGAGAACCTGGGCTTCAAGCAGATAGGACCTAGGCAAACCTTCCGTTACCTTGGATGGCCAATGGGTCTGGAAATTTCCATAAAACAGAGCTGGCTGGCTAGAAAATAAAGTGAGAGACAAATTTACTAGATGGAAGGGTAAACCTTTGTCCTGTGAGAGTGCACTGAAGACAAACACGAACACGGTGAGAAAAGGAGAAGAGAGAAGACAACAGGAATGAAAGAGGATCTGGAAAGAATGCTGAATACAATAATGGACTGATCAGTGCCTGCACACATCCTGCAGTTCTTCAGAATGGTCAGGAAGAAATCTCACTCGTTCAAGTTAGCTTTTGTGCGGCTTAGTAAGGCCAAATTATAAAGTCCTTAGACTCCGCATCTTGCTTTTAGATGAAGGGATTGTAAACAATTTCTTCCATAGTTTATGTATATTTCTCGCATTATGAAAAAAACAATGTAAAAAGGACCATAATCTAGAACTCAGTATAAAACAAAACATATCAACCAGCATTACTGAGGAACCTGTTCTTTTCAAATCATACCTCTATAACCTATTCTATGAGAGATTCCCATACTGAGAGATATCTTATTGAGTGTTCACTCTATTTCATCCCTTTCCTACTATTGTAGTGAACAGTTTTAGATGTTGCACTCTTAATGGAATACTGACAAAGAAAACATGAAAAATAACACTACAGAAGCTGCTTCTTTGCCCAAAAAATTTATCTATTTAGGTCAAAACTTGGAGTTTACATATTAGGCACTTTACAAGGGGCTTCACCCACTGACATCACTACCCATGTTAGTTTCCCCATTTGCCTGAAGTGACCATGTAACAGCATCCTGCAGTCATATAAATTCTCTCCTGAGACTGAAAGCCACATTCCCCTCCAAAAGTTGTCACGCCAACTTTTAACCAGAGAGATATTTGGTCTGAGGATTCCCACAAAGCATAAATAGAGTTAGTAGGAAAAGGTACCACTGTAGGTGCCATAGACAGCAGTACTTGCATGGCCAGATGTGCCTGTTGAAGGTTGATACATGGAAGCCTGTGTTACATATGGTGTATAACCAGCATCCACAGAAGAGTTGTAAGAACCAGCAGGGACAGTGCTATAAGTGGCACTTGATAGAGCCATGCTGTAAGAACTTGTAGGAGCTATTACTCCAACCAGGGAATTCTGCATTCAAACAAAAGCCTAAGTTTTTCCAACGAAAGTAAAACTGACTTCCATATACTTTTTAATGGCATTGTCCTAAAGCGGAAAAATGCACTTCATATACTTTTTAATGGCATTGTCCTAAAGAGGAAAAATGCATTTCATTCTTCGAGGAAAACTAAAAGCAGCACGAGCACACATGCACGAGGTCAATCATGCAGAGGGACTTTTATGAGTGCCAACACTGGTTACATTTTACACTTCAATGCCTATTTTGTTATTTCCTTCTCTCTTTTTTACATTGAAATCAAATTTCTCCCTGTTTCTCTTGCAATGACCTATGCCTTTGGCATGCAAAACAGAACCCCATAAATCATTCAAAATCAGCCCCAAAAATTAAAAAACTTGAGAGTACTACAGTAGGACATCAAATAGGATCAAAGTGAAACGATAAACTTGAAGGGTTTTGTAAATGAAACAAAATCTTCTAAGCACAGTGCTTATTTTGGTGACTTCAAGACAATGCTGCCTGCTCGACCCCAGATCAATGCACATAGTAGATGAGGAATATGCAAATACAACTGCAAGCATACTTTTGCTTACAAGGAAATCAGCAATATCAGGACTCTCATGGAAGATTTCTGTATTCGTTCTTTTCCTCGGCCGTACAAAGATGGTTACAGAGGTCACTTCAAATTCAGCAGCAACATTGTGTTCACTTAGTGTGAATGTTGACATGGATTATGGAAGAGAGGGGATCCATAAATACTGAGAAGCCTAGTGCTACATCAAAGATACATTATCTGTTAGTCACTCATGGACCTATGTTCATGCAGGAGGCTGTAAATTCTGATCATAATCAACTCCTATTCATTTTCTTATGAAACATCCAAACCCCTCTGACATCAACCCAACCACAATGGCTTCCCAAGCAAGTCAAGGATAAAGGTAGGGTACGTGGTCCCTTCAGTCCAGACAGCAGAGGTGGTGAACAAGTAGGGAGGGGTGGTATGTGAATGGTACAGGGCGGTGTCTAATCTGTGCAATGTACCCACAACCTAAATAAGAGCAACAAGGTATGACAGGATACAACCCTCAACTCTAGTAATTTGGGGGGGGAACTGAGCCACAAGAAATTAGGCACCAATATTAGCACAAAGGTAACAAAGAGACGTGAAAACAATATTACTCATAGAGGCTGGTTCAAGTGTCATGATGGGATTGGGTGGCTTTCCCAACCAGTAGGTACTAGAGCCCTCAGCATCGTGATGGGGAGTGTGGGAGCCTCACAAGGTGGCACATTTGGATGCCAGTTGCTAGCTTACCTTTAACAGGGAAATTCCTTGAGTATATGCCACTTTAGCAGAGCACTAGTCTTCCATCATTCACTCCCTTGGGTGCTGGGAGCAGCTTCAGGGAGATCCTCAACATTGAATGACCTATTTTCCACCTAAAGGGATGGTATCCTGTAGTGGTGTTATACTCCCCCACCTTGGCTTCTCCCAGTTCACCCTAGATGGCATTGAGAGGCCTTAGGCTGTCAAGGACCTGTACTTCTTTGAGTTTCTTCTTAGTAATGCAATTGGCCACACCAAAAAAAAGACATGAAAACCTTTGAAAAGCATGCTTCTGTGAATTACCATGCACCCTTGCTAACTATTCCAACAAAACTGTTGCCAAAGACACAAACATTATGAAAGATAAATATAAATTTAACAGCATGAACAATAAGTTTGGTTCAAATTAAAAATTTATCCAAAGACAGTTGTAAATTGTCAGCATAAAAATTAAGTCCTGGCTTTGAATCCAGCCAAATTTACATGGGCTAGAAGATGCACATTTGCACTGGAAACTTCTACACCCACGTGCACTAAATATAAATTTTGCACACTAGACAGACATCCAAGAATTTATTAAGGTACCACCTCACAATTTAGTGCCTGCATAAGGTTGAATTAGATAATCTATGTGGTATAGTCAACCAGCTGACCTGAGCTAAGCTGAAGTAGTGAAATTTGGATTCTCCTGTGCTTTGAGAGGCTTGCTCCTCAAAGTACCAAACTTAGTCTTACAATTTACAAATGGGTCACACTAGTCAAATATGCATGCACTCTCTTTGACATAAGTTATGATAAAGGCATATCAAATTTTAAATTTATTGCAATTCATGCATGAACATATCCATCTGAAAAAACAAAACCAGACAACTCTTAAATATCACCCGATTTGTATTGAGCTTTTCAGGTTCCTTGCAAAAGGGAAAACAGTTCTCATCTTCAAGTTTCTTAATCATTCTTAGCAGATCTGACCTGAATTAGCTGTTGTGCTGATTGAACTTGACTGGCAGTTCCTTGAACCTCCACAGTCATTTCACCAGGATAACTTACAGTTTCTTGAACAGTGATTGTTGCTCCACTTGTTCTCCGGATATGACTGATATTTGCACCTCCAACACCAATTATTGCATCAGCATATGATAGTGGGATCTGCATGTGCTGCGTCACCTGAAGCACAAAATTAAGAAGCGTCCAAGTGAGTTGAACAAATTGGTCATTAGGCCGTGTCCAATACAAAACAGACAATATTAAGGAAAAGACCCTGACCTGTGTGATAATGGGTGCAGGTACAGTTGGCGTTACTGAGCTCATATTGGGATCCCTGCCGTACATAGCCACTCCAAGATGATGAGTTTGCGAGGTACTAACATCAGCAGCTTGGTAGAAGCTTTCCTGCTGAACATTTGGTGTAGCATAATGGGATACCACAGCTAACCCAGGTGTGCTAACACTAGGTACAGCTGAGGTCACAGGGTTCCATGAAGCATGAGCGATTGGCTGCTGGCTTTGATTCTGTACTGCCCTCTGTAAAAAGCAAACAAAAAAACTTTGAAAAATCTCTCTCTCTCTCTCTCTCTCTCTCTCTCTCTCTCTCTCTCTCTCTCAATGGCCAACCAGCCACAGGAGCTCCCCTTCAAGCAAAATTTCAACAACCAAAAAGCGGCCATGCATATCATTCTTGACAAGGACCAGCTGAAATCTCTCATGAACCACCATGAGCACATTGGAGTAATGTCATGCACAGCCCCCAACATAGAACAAATGAAACCCATGGCAGTCCACAATCTTTCCTGCTCCACTATGACTCTTATGCTCGAGCGCACCTAAGACATCCCATTTATTATCATGCAAAATACGCCACATGTCATGTGCTTGCTGCATGAACAAATTCCACACACATTCCAATTGGCAATTCTCATATGCATCCAGAGAAGGAAAATCAAGGCCGAGGCTAGTTGTGCCTCAATTTAACTTTTTTGGTAACATCTCAAGGGTTCCCTCATCAAGGAAATCAGCCAACATGGCAAATGAGTTGAGACATTGACTTGCCGATTTGGAGGTAGAGGGATCATTCCCGACTATGATAGCAAAATCTCCAGACTCCCTCTCTCCAGATGGATGTGATCTATATACAATACTAATGGAGGAGTGGAGTATATGTAGGCCCTAGGGAGAGTTGCAAGACAAATGTTGCTACAATTGCTAGGAATCTGTGTGGATACAAAACAAAAGTGGGTAGAGTCGGAGCTCACACGATAAAGAAATGATAAGGTTTGCGGGAATAAACACAAAGTGTACGAAAAACACTCTAACAAAACTTAGAAACATGGAAGAATAAGAGTGAAGAATGGCAAACATTGAATCATGCTAATAAATGAAGCAAAGCTCTAAGATGACTACAGAGTCCTGCCTGATAAGGCGGCAACACATGTTGGGAATCTACATTGTGAAGGGAGCAAAATGCAATCCTCCAAGTAATAGGATATCAAAGTAGATGATGTGGAAAGAAAGGAGAGCCAGCTGTAGAGGGAGCGAAACACACTCCTCAGAGTTTGTTGAAGTGGAGAAGACGATCACTAGCAGTAACCATGTGCTCTAGGAGGTGAAGAACAGCAAGACAGCTTGCTATGACAGCAACATAACTACAACAGGGTCTGCACCAGCAAAATGCAGATCTGCACAGCATGTAGACTGCCTGTAGGAGCCATGTGTGATGCTGCAGGCAGCAACCGGACAAAAAAAACGCAAATTTTCCGGCCTAAAGAATGGTCACAAGCATGGAGAGGATTGTCTCTAGTCAGCCAGATGTGAAATGGCAGTTGGGCGGCCAAATCTACCTTGAAAACACAGCTTGTAAGAGATGGAACAAGGCGCCAGCAACAGCAGACGGCACCATAGGATCCTCCACAACTTGCAATGTCCTCCATGTCAGGGTGTAGGCAGCAGTGGAGAGGCTAAGGAATGAAGGGGAGAATGATAGAAGAAGAAAGTGTTTGACGAAGAGAGTGTGATTTGATGGATGTATAATAAATGAAGTATGGGCCCTATTTATAGGCATTGCATAGTCTTGGGTAGCACCCAAGAATATGGGCACCCGGCCTTTTTGAGGCTCTAAGTGTGAAATCAAAAGGGAATTAAGGAAAATAAATGCACTTGATGACTAGGTTTCTCAATACCACCTCTTAGGCCCAAAAAGGTGCCCTAAGAGGTGTCAGAGAGAGGGTCCATCTTGTAATCAAGAATTCCACCTGAAAGGAGACCTACAGTTAAGAACAATGGACATAGCGGGCTGCAAAGCCAAAAGAGTGAAAGGAGTTGAATAGCCACTGTCTCTTGAAGGAGCAAATTGTCGAGGAGACAATATCAACACCCACTATCTCTCTATGGAGTGAACTACAAAACCAGAGGCCATGGAAGCCACTAGACACAAAAATAGATGGAGGGAACCTCTGTAGAATATCACGGTGGTCTCTAGGAGGACTTATTGCCTCATGGGGTCTTAGAGCCTCCTTTTTCTTGCAAAGGCTTAGTGTGCATCATAAAAGTCTTATTGCCCTTGAGTATAAAAATATGATAGCTGATGCAAAACAATCTTTGTGGCCCAAAAAGGTGAGGTGGCACAAAACAACAAGGTAGGGGGCAAAGGTCAATGATGACAATCTTCGGTAGCATGACCATTCGTTCCACAAGAGGAGAACCCAATGGTCTAGCCTTCTGTTGTTGGAGAAGCCATAGCTCTGGTGTGTCAAACTTGTAAAAGGAGAGTGGGACGGAGAAGATAATGGTGTCCTCCCAGTGGTGCACCAGAAATAGGAGGAAATTTGAGAGTGCTACCAATCCCACAACCTTTGTATTCACTAATGAAGAGGATCTTTAGCTCTCTAAGCACATTTTCTTTGATACCATGTAAAGAAACGATAGGGTTAGCAAGGGAAACACAATGTGTCTAGGAAACACTATGATAGAAAAACTCAGAAAGAAAAATGAAGAAGAAGAGTGAAGAATGACAAACACTGAATCATACCAATACAATGGAACAAAGCTCTAAGATGACCGCATTGTCCTAGCTGATAAGTTGGTAGTACTTGTAAGGAATCTGCATTGTGAAGGGAGCAAAACACAATCCTCCGGGCAATACGATATTGAAGTAGATGTTGTAGAAAGGACAGCCAGTTGTAGAGGGAGCGAAACACGATCCTTAGGTCAGCAAACGTAACTACAGCTGGGGCTGCATCAGCAAAATGCAGATCTGCCCAGTGTGTAGATTGCCTGTAGGAGCCACATGTGATGCCAAGGAGCAGCTGGACAGCAAAACACAGATCTGCTAGCCTGGAGAATGGTCGCCAGCAACAAAACAGGGGTCACCAACATGGAGAGGAGGGTCGCCAGTCAGCTTGAGATGGAATGACAGCTGGGTGTCCAAATCTGCCCCCTAAAAACAAAACTTGTAGGAGATGGAACAAGGTGCCAACAGCAAACAGCACCATAGAATCCTCCACAAACTGCAATGTCCTCCGTGTTGGCATGTAGCCAGCAGTGGAGAGGCTGTGGAATGAAGGGGAGAATGATAGCAGAAGAAAGTGTCTGATGCAGAGAGTGTGATCTGATGGATGTATTGTTGGGATAAAGGCCCAGTTTAACCTCCATGTAAAGTACACGCACATTATTTAGCTGTACATGTGAATGCACCCTTACGTGCCCTAAGTATAAATACATTTTACTCTTTGTGTACCAACACATTTGTTGGTACACTCTAACCAAATCGTACTTCTCACTACTCTCACTCTCTCTCCAGCCGTCACACTCTCACACTCACTCCTACTCGATTTCCATCTCTCTTAGTTGTGCTCTTCTTCCAACAACTGGTATCAGAGCCAAGATGCTACACACTTCACGAGATCCAGGCGACGGCTGCTGGGCTTGCAGTAGCAGGCATGTGGCAGCAGGCGTGCAGCAATTGGCAGCAGGAGCAGGTGACAGCAGCACAGTAGGCGCGACGGAGCTGTGTCCACGGGACTGACAGACTGTTTGCGACGAGTCTAGCAGCAACATGCGGGGGGTTCCAGGCAGCAGTCGCTGACAGCAACAGGCAGCAACACGCGGGGGGAGGACCAGGCAAGAGTCGCCGGCGGCAATGGGCAGTGACAAGACCCATGGCAAACAAGCCACGTGTCCCGCCTGACGGGTCAACAGAACCCCACATCAGTGTTTTTTTAAAAATAAATTTCCCCCTAAATTTTTTCAATCACCACTTACTCCCGGTGGCAGTTCACGCACTGGAGGCACAAGTCACAATTCTATGCCAAATCGAGCCTAAAATTTGGGGCTTTTCCCAGATTTGACATCATTCATGCCTATTAGTGATTTGACATCATTCATGCTTTTTAGTGATTTTTGAGTCAGAAATTGCAGACATTGCGAGCGGTGACCTCAATTAAATTGGGGATTTTGCCAAATTTATCGGAATTTCGCTCTTTTGAGTAAAATTTCTTGACATTGGATCCCAAAATTTTGGGGTTTTTCATGTATTGGCAAAGTTTTGCTCAGCTGGGTCAAATTGGCTGACATTTATGCAATTTTGGACTTGAAATTTTGGGGATTTGCACAGAATTTGTTTCTGTATTTTTTGCCCATGTGGTGGCTGGTTCATGTACAAACCGCTGAGATTTACTTCTTGTTGAGAAGAAAAGCAGTGTATTTTGCTAGTTCAGCTTGTGCTTCTATAGTTTAGTGCATTTACTCTTTTGTTCGTGATAAAATGGCTGCAACCTCTTCCAGTTCAGACATCAAGAGTTTGATGGAAATCAAACGGTTTGATGGTCATGGCTTTGACCTTTGGAAAGACCGTATGCAGGGCATTTTGTTCCTAAAGGATTGTGAGGATGCTTTGCAGGAAGATAAAGCCGCCGTTCACTAGGGCTTCGGTTGCCGGCTCTCCTGTTATCGGGTCACCGACTTCCTTAACCTTCCGGCACTGGGTAGCCCCCATACATGGTATCAATATTTGGAAGATATAAGATTGTTTTTCCTTCCTTGTTTTATCCCAACAGATTCTATATGCTAGGAACCAGAATATGCTAGGAACCAGATTTGAACTGATGACACAAGGATTTTCAATCCTCTGCTCTACCAATTGAGTATCCTGGCCAATTAGTCAATAATGATTTCTTTTCTTTTCTTTTTTCAATGGATTCAATAATTACTTTGCAATAATCAATAAGAATTTGGAGCTTTGTGGAACGAAAATAGCAATCTTTTGATACAACCACGCTACACAATTGATCACTAATAGGGCCAGAGTGAACAAAAAGGTTGTGGCTTACATAAAGATGGGTGTCACTGATGACATTCTGACAGACATTAAGGATTTAGATACAGGTTATGAAATATGGAAGAAGCTAAAAACTACTTATGAGATCACCACACCTGTTAATCAGGTGCATTTAATGCGCAAGTTGGTGAATATGCGACTCGATGAGTCAAAGCCTGCAGCTGAGCACTTGAGTGCATTTACAAGGATTTTAAATCAGCTCAAAGATTCAAATTTGGACTTTGATGATAAGTTGAGGACAATATTTTTTATGATGACACTGCCTAACTCTTGGGAGACCTTGGTGGTTTCACTCAGCAATAACCCCAATCTCTCATATAATGGGGTGAGGAGTTCTATCTTGAATGAAGAAATTAGACGTATGTCTAGCGTAGAAGGCAGCAACTCAGCTTACAATGTAAGAGGCAGGGCTGAAAAGAAAAATGCAAATGCAAGACATAGAAACTGAAGCAAGAGCAAAGGAAAGGAAAAGAGTGACATTGCTTGCTATCACTGTGGTCGGAAGGGCCACAAGAAACCTGATTGCAGGTATTACAAGAAAGAACAAGAGAGAAAGAAAAATGCAGGAGATAAAAAGAAGAAGGAAGAAAAGACAGATATGGGATTCCAGGGCCAAGGTGGCGTGGGCGACCATCAGACAGCATCGATCAGAGGGAGGGCTTGGGATCATAGACCCAGAGTACCAGAGTATGGCCCTCTTGGGCAAGCTAGTTGTCCACGGCCTCACACCAAGCGGGCAGACCTGGAAGGTCTTATTCCAAGAGGGCCTCCATGACTATAGACCGAGGCTTGGCGGAGAGTGGAGGCCGTCCTGGAGATGGATCTTCACGTCAGCCTAGATTACCCCCCCCCCCCTTCCCCCAAACACCTTTCCTATGCATCTTACTTCACGTGTGGCAGGGCCTCTGTAAGGCCCTAGTCCAGAGCCCCTCAGGCTGCCAGGAGGATATAGACTGTCAGCTGGTGATTTGGAACCCCCAGGTCAAAGATCCGGTTGGGGCACAGATCAGCGAGCGCCCCCACATCCAGTGGGCTGGCTGGGAGGCCGACCCCCGGTTGGTACCATCAGGACATGGCGGGAGGTGTACAAGATGGGGGATGAGGAGGTGTTGCAGCGAGTATCAAGCTGCTAGGGAGGAGTGGAGTTGAGGAGAAGGGAGATAGACGCAGCAATACCTCTAGAGAGGCTTGCTCCCCTGATACGAGAGCCGATAGAGCTCGAGGAGGCATGGGCAGCTAGGTTTTCACCACAGCAGGCATACCCCTACAGGTGGTAGGCAGAGTGGGCGGTGCCCCGCAGGGGACTCACCAGCAGGCATACCCCTACAGGTGGTAGGCAGAGTGGGCGGTGCCCCGCCAGTAAGCATCCCCCTACAGGTGGTAGACAGAGTGGACGGCGCCCCGCAAGGGACTTTCTTTGCTGTTCAGGAGGGGGGCGTCTGGCCCTTGACAAAGGGCAGCAGGATGAGGGGATAACCACCCTTTCATGGAAGAGGATTTGGGTGGTGGGCCTTCAGGGAAAGACATGGCGACTGGACCCCTACGTTTTATGGAAGGAGTTCAAGGAGTGGCGCCTTTGGATTTGGAAGGGCAGACCACTTTATGAGCTGGAGTGGGACCCAGGAGAGTGGCTATGGCCAGCCACAGCAGTCGCCAAAAAGCCATCCAGGTTCCTGGAGTACATTGCCAAGATTGGCAGGCACGTATTGATGCATGAGGATATGAATTGGGCACCGTCACGTAGCAGGCATTGAGCGGAGCACAACATCACGGAGCCTTTTCAACGGACCTTCTGGCACTACCTATGGGATAGCTGGAGGCCAAGGAGAGTGTCGTATTTCTTATGGCTAGTGACACATGGAGGCTTGGCAGTGGGAAGTTGGCTTGGCCAAATGCAGGAGGGAGGTTGTAAGCACTGCACACAGCAACCTCTCGAAACACCAAAGCACTGCCTTTGGTCATGTGAGGAGATGTAGCTCATGTGGAGAGGAGCATGTTGCATCCTTCGCCGTATAGCACCCAGCCTTGGATGTATCTCATGGGGAGCTTTCTGTTGGCACGCAATCAGCCAGGAGCGTCACCTTCTGTATGAGGCCGGGATGCAAAACACAATATTCATTATCGAGGCAGGGTCGTGCGCAGTGGTCGATTTGGAGGCTCTACCCATCTGCCAGGTACTAGAACCCATAGCAGACCGCTCGGGGGTATGGGAGATCATAGGGAGTCTAACTAGATAGCATATCTGGAAGGTGCGGTGTCAGATGGCTTTCAGCAGAGAGAGACTCTCAGTACATGCGACCTTAGCAGAGCTCTGGACCTCCATCATCCACTCCCTCCGCGGACGATGGGACCAGGTGCAGGGCGAGTCCAGGGCTCGTCAGGAGCTCCGTTGTCATTTCATGCGCACTTGGGGCGGCCAGGACCTGTTCTTCATGATGCAGGCACGCAGTCCCAGTTGGCGATACACCCCCCCCTCCCCCATGGCTTCTTGCCCCCATTCCCCCCAGACCGCCTTCAGAGGCTTGTATACATGATGTAGTTGTGACTTTGCATCAACTCCAGCTAGTCTATTGAGCATGAGCACCCCATTGTAATCAATTTTTTTGAGTAATATAATCAACCACATTTTACTTGCAAAAATAAAAAAGGTGTGCTCTCTTTATAGGCACTAGACAATCTTGGGTAGCCCCCCAAAAATATGAATGCCCAATCTCTTTGGGACTAAGAGTGTGAGACCAAAACAGAATTAAGGAAAAGAAATGCACTTAATGACTAGGTCACTCAACACGCACTAGTCCATCACCTTATCAAGTGTGAAAAGCAAGCCATTTCGATCAATAAGTGATTGTATCTATCTTTGATCTCCTCACATGCTATAGGCAGAGGAACATGTAACGATCCTCTAATGCTATCTCCTCTTGGTAAAGCTAGCATAGGGTGTCCGCTGCAGTACACTCTCTCTGGAGATATCTAGAGATAGGGAAAAAAAGGGCCCCAGGGCACTCAAGGGGGCAAGGGGGCTGGGAGTGCATGCGCAAAGAATGTGGTGGTGAGAACCACATGTATAAGACTAAAGAAAGAATCTTAGATCTATGAACACAATGAGATTCATAGGTGTGGGAGAGGAGTATTGATTGTTTGCTACTACAACTCTTGAGAGTGGTGATAAGAGTAATAGATTTGGTACCATGTGGCAAATAGTATGGAGGTTACAACCAAGCCATGGCTCCTCAGGTGATTGGCGAGGGTACTACCAATGACTAGGTACAACACATGAAGGCAACTGGCAATGGGAATGTCAACAATCAAGTACACGCAATCATGTTGATGCCTAGAAGTCACTTAACACAAGTCGTGACTTGGTAGAAACTCACCTCTAAAAGCAGTCATAGCGTTCTCCCTAAGGAAAAGGCCTGTGACCATAGCAGCCAGAAACGTCAGAAACATTTAGAAACGAAACATTAGAAAAGTGTGTTTGTAAGTTTCCTTCAAGAGGGGTTAAAATAAGAAACGCGGGTTTTTTATATGGGGATTTTTTAATAGTTTTAATTAGGGAAATACATCTTAAACCTCTATGGAACTCTCTTAAACAAAGAAAGGCCAATCAAGCTTGAGTGATAATACATGAGAGTCAATTGAGAATAATATGTTACATATCCACAATCCATTATTGACTTATCTCAAAGTTAGTCTTTAGACAAGCTATACTATGGTTCAGACCTCGAACGTTATGATTCATACATGATAAAGTCCAATAGCTAAACAAAATCCCACAAAAGTAATTGTGTCATTCAAAATCTTGAGTCCTCACAAGTCATTACTCATCATCATGATCATGTTTAATGTTGCCCAACAGTTTTTATCAGAAAACCCATGTTTTTAGGTCCCCCCTATTTTTTAAAAAAACACCCATATTTTTTACTATTAGAAATGTTTCTTACTTTAAGAAACGTTCCATAAGTTTCAAACTCAAAGAAACATGTTTCTTTGTTGCTATGCCTGTGACCATATAGTCCAATCACACCATCTTCAATGGTAAAGTTGTTGATGCACAACCCATCATGCTAATACCACATCTTCAACCATTTGTAGGAAAACAACCTTCCCTTGGCACACAAGCAGACCCAAGCGGCCATAACACCACTAGGTCTAACAGGTATTCAATGGTCAACGCACATCGAACAACAAGAGAGATCTATCCTTAGACACCAAAACATCAACACCATCTCCTCGTCGTCCTGCACAACACATTAAAGCATTTAAAACATGCTTACCATCCTATCCAATGGAGAGACACCATCATGTCTAACAAGTGTTCAATGGTCAATGCACATCATACAACAAGAGAGATCTACCCCCGAACACCAAAACATCAACACCATTCTCCTTGTCATCCTGCACAACACATTAAAGCATTTAAAACACCCTTACCATCCTATCCAATGGAGGGTACTACCACGTACTTGGAGTGGCAGCTCCAAAGGACATCCTCATGACATGCAACGGTATCAAAAAGCCTAACTAGCAACCATAAACACCATCTCCATACCAAGAATCATGCAAAATAAGAAAAGAAAAGAAAATTAGAGTTGACTCACACCAGCAACTTGCATGTGCCCCCCCCTTGCTCTCATTGTTACTAGCAACACCCCATATGACCCTATGCAAGAGTGGCCACTGGTGAGAGGCTACTAAGCTAGACTATCAAGGATCCATGAGCTCTAGTGGTTTTGTGCATGTCATCATGGCATGTGTAGGAGAGCAAGAAAAAGCTTTGCCACCAATGCAAGGACCAACTAGAATCTATCTTGCACACATAACACAACACAAGCCACACAAGCAAAGTGAAAAAGAATAAGGAAATAGACATCAAGCTCACCTCTTGGTCATAGAGCCAAATATAGGCTCAACCTCGAGCCTACTAGGGCCACATCCCTATCACAAGAGTTGCCATCCCATACCACTAACCCACACCAATATTATTGTGCAAATAAGGATGCCTAGGGTCTCAAGTCCAAGTGTGGTGATCACATGAGCCCTCAAGGGAAAGAAGATTTACCTTGAGGATGACCTAACCCCAACATAAGTAGCCCATCGACAAGAATGCATACCATGGATCATGGAGGCTTGCCAAATGAGTAGCATGTAGAGATGGTTGGGTCATCCTCACAAAGAGGCACCCATGACAGGGTGCGGAAAATGAGACAGTTGAGATTTGCAATTGTGGAACTACCATGGAGCCATGAGGATTGGCATACTCCTATTCCCGGAGACCTTTACAAACAAAGACATCATCTTCACAAAGACCCACTAGAGGTCAGGTGCTAGTCTACCAAAGGTACAAAGGGGAGACGACCTACCATCCTCAAACATGATCTCGAAGGGGGGACCAAAGGGTCATTAGGGATGGCAATTCTATACAAGGAGAAGCTACAACAAATTGTACGAATCACAAGGAGAGATGAGGAGGCTTGTTTCATGTTGGATCCGAATACGCACAAGTCATCCATGTGACATATACAATGTACTATGCTACTTTGCCCCCACAAGCTCTATATATGCAACCCAGAGGGAGTAACCACCCTACCTCTATCACTATATGAGTGGCCCAATGCTAAGGATGTACAGCCATGTGCAAGGTCATGCTTGATAAGTACTCCACTTTTGATTGCATATCTAAATCAAGAACTGAGAAAGCTTGAAGATGAAGCACCACTTATATAGCTTGTCTTAAAGACTTGTAATAGGCTTCCACATGATGCGGACTTGTAATAGGCTTCCACATGATGCGTAACTCAACTGCCTGGGCAGCTACAAGTACTCTGATTTCATGAGTTATGTTAGACCAGTGCCAATGGGGAAAAAACGGAAGCCCATGGCCAACTAGTAACAGCGCTAGTGGGAACAGAAAGAAGCCATGGGGAGAAAGTTGGAAATAACCAACAGCAATTGTTTGTTTTTGAGAACATTCAAAAAGCCCTCAGCATGATTCTTCAGTCACAAATCTTAGGACAACTAAATAAACCCTAACTCAAAAGTTTACATCTGGATTAACTCATCAAGTTCAAACCCATGAGACTAGAATCAACAGCACCATTGGGGAAAAACTGGAAATCCCAGAGAAAAATCTGGAAATGGAAAAACAACAATGTTGTTTGTTCTGAGGACTTTTGAAAGCCAGTATGAGGCATAGGTCACAACTCTAGAAATAGCTACATACACTGGCTACGGAGTATGAACAGCCAGGGTAGTTGAGTATCATAAGTGTTCAAAAATCAATACTACACCCATGTGTATGGGAAAGTACATGAAATTTTCACAAGAAAGTACTCACCCTCCCTGCATATGTCTTGGCCAGACATCCAAAAACCTGGATCCTATCTTTCTGAAACTTCACTGCTTCCATACAGATAAGTGGTCCAATCTTTATTTTCCTAGAGTACTACAAAAGGGGATCACTGACTTATGCCTAGTCCCCCGTCCCATAACCATATTTCCAATATCATACTTGGTAACCCCATTGTTACATTGCATCCATCAGAGATACATAGTGATAATATTTGCAGATGGACAGAATTCTTGTTTGCATGAAGTGAGCTAAGCCCGTAAATTTTGTGTGTCCTTTTCTTGGATACAGTCTTCCCCTCGATGTTTCCTTGGACTTGTGTCCATAGCATCAGGTCTATCATGGTCTTTCAGTAGATGCTTTCATTTTTATCCATGTCACTCCTTAAGATCTAGTGCTCTGATGGATGTGATATTTTCTCCAGGCTGTTGTATGTGTTGATAGCATAAGGTTTCAAAACCATAATGGTCTTTTGCTAATATCAACATAATTTCTCTACTTCTTCCTCCCACTTCATTGGCCATCCATATTACATCTCATAAAAAAAGTTAATCCAACAACATTAGTCTTACACATCTCTTAATATTACAAATTACTCCTTTGGCACATGGCAAATACCAAAATTCTATAGTGCCACAAATGGTCTTGCATTTAAGCAGTGCGGCTGTGATACTTGAAATCCTATACCAATCAGCTTGTAGATGCCTCTCAATTGATCACAAGATTCTTTTGTTAACCCCGGTGCAAAGAAAGTGCAAAGAACACAAAGAAAATTAAAAAGACGCACGATAGAGAAAAAAGGCGACCCAACGGAAAAACAAGAAAAAACCAACGGAAAAACAAGAAAAAAAGAGCCAAAAGCACAAGAAGCAAACTAAAAAGTCCAAAAGGCAAGTGCAAAAGGGAAAAGGCACATTTTAAATACAAAAGCACACCCTAACTCCTTATAAAAGAGCTAACACAGACACCATGCACTGCAGGTGAGGTAGACACACCCCCAGATAGTGCACTTCCTTTTCCTTTCAAGGTATATTCGACAAACCACGAACCACCACCGACCTCGGAGGCCCCCATCACCCACTCAACCTACCCTCAACCTCCACAACCTCTCATCCATTTTGTTGTACTTCTTCTCCACGACCAGTCTCCCCAAGCCCCCATCATCGACCCACATGGCAACCCTTCAACCACCAAAGTCCTCACCACCAAGTGCTATGGGACTGGAACTCGGCTAGGAAAGGGTTAATGTTAGCCCCAATGCAAAGAAAGCGCAAACGAAGCAAAGAAAATAAAAAGACGTAGGATAGAGCGAAAAAAGGCGGCCTAACGGAAAAAAAAAAGAAAAGAGCCAAAAGCACAAGAAGCAAACTCAAAAGTTCAAGGCAAGTGCAAAAGGGAAAAGGCGCATTTAAATATAAAAGCACACCTAAATCCTTGTAAAAGAGCGTCACGCTCCCTCCTGTGCAATTTGTAAATGTAAACGGGCATGGGTAAAGAAACAATGTAAATAGGAAGGAAATAGAGAAATAGGACCTAGGCTAAAATGGCCGGTCATGTAAAAAAGGGACGGGCATCCAACACAAGTAGAGCATGTATAAAAAGAAAAAAAGTGAATGAAAAAGCTCATTCTTGTGTATGGCCAAAACTAGCTCTCCTCTTCTTCTTCTTTTTCTTATTCTTACTTCTACTTGTGCTTGAGAGAGGGAGTGTGTGAGGTGTAAAAATTACACGGCACAACGGACAGAATCTGAAAAAGAGATAGAGAGTACACAACAGGTAAGAGGAGAATAAGTAAAATTCTTTAGCTTCAAAAAAGTAATACAAAGATGGCTCTATCCACCCGTGCGCTTCCACTGTGAAGCTTAGATGGCGTTCTAGACAGAAGATAGGTGAAGAGCTTAAGGCTAGCTAGAACAACCCTGATTGGGTGAAAAATAGATGATTGATGGCTGTGAAGGGGTTTAGCTTTTATAGCCTATGAAGGGGGTCATGATGGATGACCTTCCATATGCACCTGTGTCTGTTGACCTTCCATGTCCCCATGTGTCTGTTGACCTTCCATGTGCACCTCCACTAGTTGGCTAGGGAATATTCCCTTTACCATTGGCTAGGGCCCCTAATAACTCCCTTACCCCGCAACTCGATGCAATGTGCCTTGAGTTACTACCCGCTTAACTACTCCGTCTAACCCAAAGATTAGATCCACAACAATCACCTTTTTACCATCCAGTCACATAGACCTCATCTGACATACAAGTCGAAACTCAATCAATACCCAGGCTCACATATGGCTTTTCCTCATAATGGGGGCCTTATAACTT
This sequence comes from Lygodium microphyllum, assembly GCF_053477565.2. Lineage (NCBI taxonomy): Eukaryota > Viridiplantae > Streptophyta > Polypodiopsida > Schizaeales > Lygodiaceae > Lygodium > Lygodium microphyllum. The sequence goes on from NC_141149.1 coordinate 33,202,356, forward strand.
TGAGCATAACGGATCATTGGTGGCACCTTATGAGGGTGGGGCATTGAGCATATCTAACGCCTCCCCTCATATCTCCTCAACTCAAAGTCGAGTCTCTGAAGATGAACTTGAAGCAGATCCTTCGTAAGTGCTTTGGTGAAGATATCTACTCCATTCTCCTCTATTGGACAATAGACCAATTCCACTATCCCATCCTCAATCAAATCATGCACATAGTGATACTGGATCTCTATATGTTTGGTGCGCGAATGAAACGTTGGATTTTTGGCAATCGCGATGCAACTCTGATTGTCACATCTTAGCATAGTTGGTTCTCCATCCTACACTCCCATGTAGCAAAACAAGCTGCCTTGTACTTTGCTTTGATAGAAGACAATGCCACAGTTGGTTGCTTCTTACTAATCCAAGAGAAATTTCCTGAACCCAAAGAGAAACAATAACCAGAAACTGACTTCCTTAAATCACTATCTCCTACCCAATCTGAGTCACAGTTCCCCACAAGAAAAGTTCCGAAACTGTATGTGATACCATAGTCAAGAGTTTCCTTCGAGTATCTGAGCACTTGCATCCCAGCTTTCCAATGACTCTCATGAGGTTTGTTTGAGAACCTGCTTAAAACACCAACTCCTGAACCAAAAGAGAAATAATAACCAGAAACTAACTTTCTTAAATCACTGTCCTTTACCCAATCTGAGTCACAATTCTCCACAAGAGAAGTTCCGGAACTGTATGTGATACCATAGTCAAGAGTTTCCTTGAAGTATCTGAGCACCTGCATCCCAGCTTTCCAATGACTCTCAGGTTTGTTTAAGAGCTTGCTCAAAACACCAACAGCAAAATTGATATCTAGTCTGATATTACACAAGTAGATCAAACTGCTGACCAACCTCCTGTACCTCCCAATGTCTGCTAGTGCTAATGTATCTTCAACGGATAACTTTGCATTCACCTCCATAGGTGTAGCTATCTCCTTGTACTCGGTCATGCCAAATGCCTTCAAGATCTCCCATGCATACTTTTTCTGAGAGATGAAGATCCTTTCTAAGACTTCAATCCCCAAACAATAGTGCAGCAAGCCCAAGTCTATTATTTCAAACTCAGAACTCAAAGCCTTTCGAGTTTGATTGATCATATCTTCATAGTCACCTGTAATAAAAAGATCGTCCACATATAGGATAATCACTGCAGACTTTTCACCATCCCTGTAAACATACAAGTTAGCATCTGAGGCACAACTTTTGAAGTTTAAGTTTAAAAAGAACTTATCTATCCGTTGGTACTATGCTTTGGGGGCTTGTTTCAACCCATACAATACCTTCTTCAGCTTACACACCTTGGTCTCAGAATGGGGGGCCTCAAGCCTTGGTGGTTGAGCCATGTACACCTCCTCCTTGAGGTCACCATTTAAGAACGTTGACTTAACATCCATTTGGTAAACTAGCCACTGCTTTTAGGCGGCCATTGCAAGTACTGTGTGAATAGTGGTCATTCTAGCAATTGGGGCAAATGACTCTTGAAAATCAAACCCTTCAACTTGTGAAAATCCATATACAACCAATCTGGTTTTGTACTTCTCTAAGGTACCATCAACCTTGTACTTTACCTTCCAGATCCACTTGTGCCAACAACCTTCCACTTTGTTGGCCGATCCATTAGCTCCCAAGTGTCATTCTTCATTATGCTATCATACTCAGCTTGCATAGCTGTCTTCCATGCTGGATCTGCAAATGCTTCTTCTAAGTCACTTGGCTCATTTACTTCTCTCATAATCTTAGCCATGAAGGTCATATTGACTATGTGAGCAAAAGCCCTTCTTTGCTCCTCTATTCTCTAAGACCTCCTTGGTCTCTGCCTTCTCCTCAACAGATGTAGGCATAGGATTATTGTAGTCATAGAGTTACTTCACCCAACGCGGCAATGGCTTTTCCAGTGGGGTGATGTCAGGTTGGTAAACTTTTTCCTCCTCATCTGAAGATGATGCTTTCTCCTCCTTAGAATAGGGACAGCTCTCGAGATAGGTTAATAGTGGACTACTTCGCTTGATGATAAAGTGGAAGAACTTGCCTTCTCCTCCTCCACTGTATATACGGCTGCTCCTTGAACACCACATCACAGCTCGTGATGATCTTCTTTGCCTCTTGGTCATATAATTTGTAAGCCTTCTGCTCATCACTATAACCCAAGAAGATACATTTTCTGCTTTTTGGTTTTAACTTGTTTCTCTTCTCATCTGGAACATGTGCATAACATTCACATCCAAAAATTCTGAAATGCGAGGCAGATGGTTTCTTACTAGTATAAGCCTCATGAGGTGTTTTTCCCTTGAGAGTCTTTGTGTAGCTCCGATTTAAAATGTAGACTACAGTATTAATAGCTTCAGCCCAAAAATGGTTAGGCAATCCCTTGCCCTTTAGCATGCATCTTGCCATCTCCACAATGGTGTGATTCTTGCGTTCCACAACACCGTTCTGCTGAGGTGTATAAGGCATTGTCAATTGACACTTGATTCCTTTGCTCTTGCAAAAGTCTTCAAACTCCTTTGAGTTGAACTCACCACCACTATTTGTTCTAAATTTCTTCACACTTTTCCATGTTTCATTCTCAACAAGTTTTAGCCATTCTTTAAACTTACCAAAAGCTTGAGCCTTATCACAAAGAAAGTACACCGACATCTTCCTACTGTAGTCATCGACAATCAACATAGAATAAAAAGATCCCCCCAAGACCTGTGTAAGCATCTTACCGCATAAGTGAGTATGCACCAACTCTAGAGGAGCATGTGCTCTATTCTTGCTTTCTTATGGAAATGCCTTTCTCTGTTGTTTGCACATCATACAAGCTTCACATGGCTCCTTCAATTCAATCACTGCAAGTAGGTGAGCAACCATACCTTGCTTATGCATCTTCTTCAACACTGCAAATCCGATGTGTCCAAACCTTTCATACCAAAGCTTACTGTGCCCACTCTAGCGGCGCTTGTAAAAACACTTACCTCATACAGGTTATTCCTTTTACCTTTGCCAACAACTTTGCCAGCACTGTCGAGAATTTTTGCACCTGTCTTCTTGAACCTCACTTTATGACCAAGATCAGTTATGGTAGCAATTGATAACAAATTTCTCCTAATTTCGAGAACATACAACACATTTGAAAGCTTTTTGACTTCACCATTTGCAGCAACAAAAGAAATAGTACATGTGCCTGCAGCAAGGCATTTTGCATCATTTCCAACCATCACAGTGATGGATTCTTATAGAGGCTACATAGAACTATATAGACCTTTCTTGTTGGTCATGTAACGGAAGGCCCCACTATCCAACACCCATGAGTCAGTGGTAGATTCTTCTTGTGACGAGGAGCGTACTTCCTCAATGGTCACCATAAATAACTCCAACTCTGCTTTAGCCGTATTGGCTATCTCTTTCCCTTTACTTTTTAAGGGTACCATTCTTTTCATCTGCCTTCTTGGCACGATAATCTACGATTGCATGTCCTTTCTTCTTGCAGTAGAAGCACTCTCCTTGAAACTTCTTCTTGCCGCTCTTCTTGTTTTTGTCACCATCATTTTTTGTGGAGGAACCACCTTTGTATTTTGCATTGGCAGAGAATGCAACATCTCCATTATTGCTTCCTTCTCAGGTTTTCAACCTCAACTCCTCCTCCATCAATAATGCATAAAACTCCTCAAAAGTCAAAGCTTGAGGTCTCATCTAAGTATTAAGGGCAATCACTAGTCCATCAAACTTTTGTAAACAAATCCGAAGACACCTCCGAGCTAGCTCCTCGCTAGTCTTTTGTATCCCAGTGCCAGCTATCTGGTGGCGTAGATTTTTAATCCAAGGGATGAATACTTCACCCGTCTCTCCTTCAGCAAACTTCTCCGCTGCTAGTTGATTCTCTAAGTTTTAAATCCTTGTTTGGTTTCACGTTTCATACTGACTGCTCAGTACATTCCAAGCCTCTGATGCTTTGGTTGTATGCTGAATCAAAGTCAAAACACTGTCAGAACAGCTTATAACTAAGGCGCACAGTGCATCTGCATTCATTCGTTTCCAAGCTCGTAAAAGATCTGCATTCGGAGGAATCATCACACTAGAATTTGATGGGTCGGGATAGGCTGTGGTTCTGCATCAATCCCCAACAGAGTCTCCAAAAGCTCATAAGAATTAAGGATAGTTGTAATTTTAAACTTCCACAAGGTATAGTTTGTACCATCTAACTTGCCTTCGCTGAAGGTTGGTGGACGAATCAGTGTTTGAATAGCTAGTATAGTAGCATCACCTCCTGCACCACTTCCTAATGCACCACAACCGCTTCCGGAAGACGACATCGTTCCTCGTTGCTATTGAATCCTTTGTCTCTTGCGTACTCTTCGATCCCTAGAGCCCCCTAGGCACTGATACCATCTAAAAATTACACAGCATAGTAAACACAATCTGAGAAAGAGATAGAGAGTACACAACAAATAAGAGGAGAATAAGTCAAATTCTTTAGCTCCAAACAACTAATACAAAGATGGCTCTGTCCACCTATGCGCTTTCACTATGAAGCTTAGATGGCGATCTAGATAAAAGATAGGTGAAGAGCTTAAGGCTAGCTGGAACAACTCTGACTGGGTGAAAGATAGATGATTGATGGCTGTGACGGGGTTTAGCTTTTATAGCCTGTGAAGGGAGTCATGATGGATGACCCTCCATATGCACCTGTATCTATTGACCTTCCATGTACACATATGTCTGTTGACCTTCCATATGCACATGTGTATGTTGACCTTCCATATGTACCTCCACTAGTTGGCTAGGGAATATTCCCTTTACCATTAGCTAGGGCCCCTAATAGCTCTCTTACCCCGCAACTCGATGCAATGTGCCTCGAGTTGCTACCAGCTTAACTACTTCGTCTAACCCAAAGATTAGATCCATAACGGTCACCTTTTTACCATCTAGTCACATAGACTTCATCTGATATACAAGTCAGGATGACTCAACCAATATCGAGGCTCACATATAGCTTCTCCTCATAATGGGAGCCTTACAACTTTGAGCACCATGGATCATTGGTGGCACCTTATGAGGGTAGGGCATTAAGCATATCTAACATGAGGGTGAGGAACCATGGAAAAGAAGGGTGAAGGAACAATGTAAATAGGAAGAGAATGGAAAAATAGGACCTAGGCTAAAATGGTTGGTCATGTAAAAAAGAAATGGGCACCCGAAAGGAGTAGGGTATGTATAAAAAGACAAAAAGTGAATGAAGAAGCTCATTCTTATATATGGCAAAACTAGCTCTCCTCTTTCTCTTTTTCTTCTTATTCTTGCTCGTGCTTGTGCTTGAGAGAGAGAGAGTAAGGAAGTGAGTGTGAGGATGAGGAACCGTGGAGAAGAAGGGTAAATGAACAACGTAAATAGGAAGATAATAGAGAAATAGGACCTAGGCTAAAATAGCCGGTCATGTAAAAAAAGAACAGGCGTCCAAGAGAAGTATGGCATGTATAAAAAGGCAAAAAGTAAATGAAAAAGCTTATTCTTGTGTGTGGCTAAAACTAGCTCTCCTCTTCCCCTTCCTCTTCTTATTCTTGCTTGTGCTTGTACTTAAGAGAGGGAGTGTATAAGGGTGAGAGACCATGGAAGAGAAGCTCTTCATCTTCTCCTCTCTTCTTCTTCTCTTCTCTTATCTCGCGCATGGCAATGGAGCTTGGAGCTTAAGGATTGAGCTTGCACCTTGGATCGTGAAGCTACCAGAGAGCTTGTGAAAGGAGGCAACTCGATCGGGTATGAAGGTAAGTTCACTACACTCATAGGTGTGAGAGTGCACACGGCTATGTGAGAGGTAGTCATTGCACTTGGCTTGAAACGCTTGAAGCAAAAAGCGGTCCGTGGGTCTTGGCAGTTGAGCGAGAGCTCCCACATTTTTCTTCTCTAAGCATGACTTCAGATTTGTGACCAGCAGCATAGTATCTTTCATATAGCCAAAAGATTCACAATGTCCGAATAGTTTTGAGCTCTCTATCCTTTTTTATTTATCACTACACAAGTTTTGTTGCCAAAAACACTCCATTGATTGACAGTAAGGCAAAAGTGCTTTCAAGAGCCAGTGAATGTTTTGATTTGTAATGCAGTTTTCCAAGTGTTTTCCTGCATTATTATCATTGACATTGTTGAACTTTCATAAATAATAAGTTGCTCAAAAATAGCATTATCCTGGACCCTGTTTAATGCATGAGTCTTTTTCCACTACAGAGACTAAGTGATTAACAGTCCAGAGGCTTTCAAGTCACAGGTACTCTTGTTGTTATAATACATGAGTCATGTTCCACTACAGAGATCAAGTGATTAACAGTCCAGACGCTATCAAGGCATAGCCCCTACAACATGTGACTTACAGCTAATTTCAGCATTTGACCACTTATATTTGGTGCTGAGCTGCAATGTATATGTACCATTCCTATGAAGTTAAATATGGCCATATTGTGTTTAAGTCGAGTCAATAATAGCTATCACGTCAGAAAGAATCATATATCTTTCCCTTACCATGGATAAGCAATAATTACTTGATGCGGCCTTCCTTGCCGACATATTTTAGATGTGTTTAAGGTTGGAAATGACAGATCATAGTCCACTTACATTGGGATGAAATAAAGATGAAATGGTCTACTAGAGAACTGGCACAAGCGTACACCATAAGCTCGATCGCTTTGTAGATGTTTCGAATAAACTTGTATGGCACACCTTGGGCTATAAAAAAGAAATTTTCATGTCAACATATAATTTGAGGTTCTCCATTATCATGGATAACCATAATTTCTCTCGTTGCAGAGTTCCAATATCATCCTAAATGTACCCTTTTCAAAACTTTAATCTTTCATTTCTAACCACCAATGCATTGAAATCAGTAGACTGTATTTTGATGTTCAGAAGTGATCAAATTAATGACTTACATTAAGCTCAAATAATGGCAAGACTGATCGATCTACTAAATACTTGCGCAAATATGATGCTACAAGCTCAATTGCTTTGTGAACCTTTGCTGGCTCTCCATGAATTTCCACCAGTCTATCATCTTGTAAAGCATAGAGAGGTAATTCTTCTGCCAAAGAAACCATAAATCAGCATGTGAACAAGAGCCAATAGTCAACAATCACCAGAGTCCTGATTTCCTATACATGTTTTTATCATTTCATTTGGGGTTCCAATCTACCAAAATTTGTGAATATCTGCTATCATGAACATCTCTCAATGACTATGCATAGATCCACATGTATGTATGCATGTGAGACAACCGGATTACTGGTGCATGAATGTATGAACGTGTTATTCAACACAAGTGCAAGTTATAACGTTGCAGATGAGTAATTCATTTTTTATGAAGTTCCAAGTCACAGCAGAATAAACAAATCTAAGGCATGCTTTACTGACCAATCACTTTACAAGTGCCCTATCGACCCACACTTGCATGGGTCCTAGGCGGGTAGCACCTAGTCTGCAGGAAACCAAGACAAAACTGGATGGCTGCTGTCCTGGAGCAGAAACACAGCAGGGCAGGTCTGGAATTCAATCCAAAAGGCAGAGCTGGCTTCTTCCACTAACCAAACTAAGTGGGAATGCATTTTTTGTCAATAAGTATTTACCTACCCCCAACCGAAAAAGAAAAAGCCTGCCGACATAAGAGACTTTTGCATTACCCTGGTATCTTTCAACAAACAATGAGTCGGGTTATACAAAACAGTAGAGCAAAACTGGAGAAATGCAAGTTGTCGATGTGACATTTTCCTTTCATTGAAGCATATTTTATAGTTGTTCCTCGATTTCTTTAAAGAGAAGTGTTTTTACTTTTGTGAGACTCTCTTAAAATACAATGGTGCGCTTGAAAATTTTCACTATTTGCTTCAAAATACTTTCTTGTTTCCTATTTTCAGCAAGTTTAAGCCATGAATATCATAATAAATATTATGTATAGAGCCCGTATGTTTTTAGTTTGCATAAACATTGAGATGGCCTGTCACAACAGATGTATTGCAGTCAGGTTGGCATCTCCAATCTCAAACTTCTAGATCTCAGAAATGCTCTTGTATTAAGATCTTTCAACTTCCAAATAAAGAAGCTGTATTATCCCTAAAAATCAAGTGACTATATGAAGTACAGAATCGACTTCCTAACAGCAATGTAAAGAATGCAGCTCACTGCAAGGTTCTTCATCTCTTAGTGAGGGGACCATCTACATTCTCAAACTTCTAAATTTTAGAAATCCTATCATATTAAGGTCTTCCAACGTCCAAATAAAAGAGCTGTTTTATCCCAAAAAATTTAAATGACTACACAAAGTATTGAATCAACTTCCTACAGCAATGTAAACAATGCAGTTCAGTGCAAGCTTCCTCTCTCTTACAATCTTGTAATACTTCAACTACCCTCTCCATAGTACAGAAGTGTATGGTGTGTGAAACATTATCTGTTCATTAAAGATGATGAAGGCTGGACTTTAAATCATTGTTTTCAGCAAGTTAAGGTCAATAGCAAACACAAAAAAAAGATGGCAATCCTACAACCAGTTGAAGATATGGCATACATGCAGTACCACACTCAGTTGACTGCAGCTGTGTAACTATGCATAACCCCCTGTCAACTTTGCAGAATACCCTTCTTCTCATCCATTGAGGCAGGCAATCACAACTACTATATCTGTGCTTTAGCAAGCACTGCACCCAAAACTAGCCAAAATTGCCAAAAATATAGGTAAACAGAAACTAACTATTTAAACATTGCAAGGCCAAAACAGGCCTCAAAATGGCCTCGGATGGCAAAATAATACTGCTAAATATCAAAGGGCAAGAGTGAGGAGAAGGGGAAGGAAAGACTAGGAGCATATTAATGAAGGCAAGACAGATTAAAGCAATCATGCAAGCTCAAAAATGAAAAGTTTTTATACTCAAACCCAACAGGTCTCATAAACAGGACATGACAACTTAATGGGAACATGAGATTACTGCTAGGAATTGCTGAGCTTACCATAGAAAGTTATTAGGAAGTGAGATCAAATCCTAAGAAGACAAAGATCAATTCCTCAGAAGAGAAATGAATAGACTGTTTAAGTTCTTACATCCTAAGGGATGATTATAGGATATAATAACAATAAAATGTCGATCCAAGTTAATCTTCTCTTTTCTCCTCCTCCACCAGACAATCAAGACAGAAAGAGTAAAGACCTGCAAGCACCATAATGTGCAGGGATAGCCTTTTGAGCCAGTCAAAAGACAGGACTCTGTCTTACAACATTAGCATAGTTAATTTGATCAAGTCACAATATCTCACATTTTGGTAACCAATCAACTCAATCACTAGAACAATGCACCTCCTAGTGCGCATCCATGTCCTAGGGAACCAAAGAATGAAAAATATGATACAAATGTGCCTCCAGGACTATAAAATAGTGTAATAATTTGAGCTAATCTTCAACAAAGGACCTTGTTTGACAGACCGAAAAAAGGAAGCTAACAAAGCTACTCAATACAGTGCAGAGGAGAATAATACCAGGAGGCAGAATTCGAACAATTGCACCAGATGTATCCTGTATTGATTTAATGGTTGCCCCCTGTTTTCCAATTAGGCTTCCAGCCTGTATAGCCGCCACAAGAAGTTTGGAGGAAACTGTCCCATCAGGTAAATGCATTATAATAGGATAACCATCCCCTTCCGTACCACTGTTATTGATAGTGCGCTGGTGGACCTGAAGCAAGCCATCCATGGCTGGAGAAACCACTGCTTCTGGCTCCTCTCGTGCAGACACCATCACCTGCATGATCAACCAGTATGCTCATAATAGAGATAAGCAAGAGTTAAGCAAGAGTTAATCACAAAGACAGAATGACACTTTGGTTGCTTATAAAGGTGGTTCTAGTCAAAACAAAAGATTGAGGATTTGAGATGCCATTGAAAAAAAACAAGCCTGAAATGTTCTTTCTTCAACTACTAGCAAGCAGTTTCACTCCCCATGCCATTGCAAAAAACCCAACTAAAACTTTATTCAACTACTGGCGAGTAGCTCCACTGCCCATCAATGGGAACAAGTAATCAGTACAGTTGAAATAACAAAGATTATCAGTACCAAACTACAAGAGGTCACAAGTTTCAAACATTGGTGTCTGAAACAAAATTTTATTCAACCTAAAGGCATGTTCAGAATTAGACTACCCTTGAAATAGAGACTTATGGAAACTGTTCCTTAGATATTAGCCTTTCACATACATTTCAATTGTCTCCTCATTAGCTTGGAGCCTTCAATCCCTCCTTGTATCCCTGAGAGTTTGAGTTGTTTACTGCATCATTGTGTTGTGCACTTATGTTGCTCAATTTACAGAAAATGTTTAATGCTACTACACTTAGTTTTCAACCATCAAGTGTGGTATATGCGTAGCCCATTGTTGGCACAGTTATTAATACAAAGGTTTGCCTATCCATTAATTTGTTTCAGCTTTGGTTTCAGTTGCATAACAATTGTATTCTCATTTTATTAAAGCAACAAAATGCTCTTGTTCCTGGTGATAAAACTTATTTTTTTGGCTGATCGTTTAAATTTTTGTGACTAGTGTGTCAAGATCTTGTTAGCTTTCATTCAAGTCATTCACTGTGTGCTCAAGTTAATAATCATAATGTAGCCTAAGTATCCACCAGTGGTGATAACGCCACTGAGCCACAAGTCCTAATTTCTCATCCTCTCCTTTTCAACAGTCCCTGTGTCTTCAGTCCTTTATTTCCTTTGACCATTGCATTGCACTCCTTCGTTTAATAGGTCATCTTGGCCTCTAGCAGACAATTGATATAAAACCAACTCTCCCTTCCTCTCTATTGTACCTACCCAATAAAGGATTATCCAAGGTGAATGTAACACAGCTACAGAGCTATGCAAAGCTAGGAGGCCCTGTCCTTGGCCCCAGTGACACCCAGGAGATTATATGAGAATCCAAGCTATCATCTCTCACCACTGCCAGACATCTCTGGGGACATGTACTTCTGCAGACTCTACCAGGGAAGGCTCCATGAGCCATGATAGATCTCCTATGATGGTAGAAGAGCTAAGAACTCTTGTTCATTGGTGATGTTCATGACAAGACATATCATGGATCAGCCGTACATGTCATTTTGGTCCCATAGGTCTTTTTTGCCTCTAGTAGATCTTGATATGACTTTCTTTCAGTCTCTTTCCCCTCGAAAAAATTTGTCAATTTCCCAAATATTTCTCTTCCTGCACACATGCACATTCAAGAATTCAATTGTGAAAGTTTACCACTCTTTCTGTGGTCCCTGGAACTCCATCAAGTATTTTGATGCGAGATTTCGTCTCTTCACACATTTTTTTTACAAACTCTCCCTTACGGCCAATTATAGCACCAACTTTTTGTGCTGGCACAATCAACCGGAATACACTATCACCTGGCCACCCTGGCCACTTTTTCTCACTTGCCAGCATGGCCTCATCCTCTCGACCTCTTTTTAGAGAATAAATATTGACACCAAATGGCTCCTTGTTCTCTGTCAAAGGTACCACTGCAGGAACCGCAGGTACCGCCATTCAGCTTTGGACACTGAATCTGGTCAGACAGAATCAAATAGACAAAATTAAGCTTCACATGTTTGCAAAAACCCTCCCTCCCTCCCTCCACATATTCTATTAGACAAAAATTTGAGCTTCACCTGTTCTACTACATAAAAATGTAATTACAACCTGGAAATCAATGTTGCAAAAAATTGCTCTTTTGTATCTAGCAAATTTTGTTAGATATCACATTTAACTGTATAATCCATACTTAACAGTGAGTTGACTGCCTCAAGCAGCTGACATCAACCAATGTAAACTGCAATGGTGGAAATATCCATCCAGATTTGCAGCCTTCATGAATCTTTTGCACAACTATACTTACATAAGAACTTTCATCAAAATCCCCCAAGTTTCATGTCCCCTCTTATAGAAGTCTTGACAACACAGTTTAACATGGTCTTTAGTAAGGAAGGTTCTGTTAAATATTGATGAGGTTTTGAACTTTTTAATGCAACTGGCAAAAACATTTAATCTTATTTTTCTCAGCTGGTGTCTATTACTAGACTACATGTACAAGATCATCAAAAGCTTGTTGAAAGTTGAGTTGTGTTGTCTCATTGAGAAATCATCTATAACTTGCTTCCTGTTTATTTTCCCCTCAATCTCATGCATAGACATAATTTGATCAATCAGTTACAAACAAAGCACTCTTAACAGGGCTTCTACCTCCTTTGTTGATTAGTTGTGTGTTTCTTCTCATAAAGATGAGCCTTCTATGCACATAAAAATTACCAGGGAGCTTTTACAGTTTGTAGGAATTCTCAACCAAGTAGGGACTATACACTGACAAACTATCCCCTCATAGATAAAAGAGAAGAACACATCAAGGTCCCAGGTGACGACATCTTCCATATGCTTTGAATTAACCCAAATGCAGTTTCAAGTGCACATAAAGTGTGGATGATGCCAATTCATGTACATTTTCATGGATAACATAAGCCTGAAAAAGCTGTCCAAAAGTTGAGTGGCCCTAATTTTGGAACAACTCCCAAGTAGAATCAAGCCTCAAAAGAATAAATGGTAAGCCAATGAGGAATAGGAGCAAAGCAAATTCCGCAATCCTTATGTCATTGTAACTAGTCTAAGTGACTGGAATTTCAGACATGCAAAGGGTGTAAGCATGGTTGAGCAATAGATTCACACATTGTTTGACTATGATGCCAATATGCATTTCTAGTGGTACCTAATGCCTTTGTGTCACACTACAATGCAATTTAGACAATCGCAATGGGAGGTCTATCACAAGGACATGAATAACTTAACCTCTTTGGATATGTAAGTTGTGATAGTTGAGTTGTGCACATGTGAGGTACACAAGTGAGATTAAGTTAAACATGTGTCACAATGACAAATAATCCTAGCTTTGGTAATGGGGGACATTGGCAAAAGTTATTATGGATAGATGCCAATGAGGTGCCTAAGTTAGATCTTAGACATGAACATTGAATTTTCCCTTGGAAGTGACTTTTCATGTCATGGGGGTTAGAGATTTAAATGATTTTATGTCCTAAACTAAGGTCTATGAAAAGTTTCAACACTTTCAAGTTCAAAGAGATTAGGGTTTTAAATTGAGGTTGGGCACCATTTAATGTTATATTAATGAGGGTAAGGCCAAAGTGTTGGTGGCTTGTTTTCACATGTGGAGGCCCCAGTGAAAATGGAGATATGCCAAATGCCAAGTTCGGGTTAGTTTTGGGTTACATGCGAGTGTATCTTCTATGTTGGGTGTTAGAAGACATGAAATTTATTGCTTTGCTTAGCATTGGATTAAAAGTTAATCAAATTTGCTAATGCAACTTGCACATGTGAGGTGCAAGCTAATTATTTCATAGTGTGTGGACCTAGGACCTCAAAATATCAGTTGATGCCAAAGGCAAAAGTTGTAAGACATTATGTATGACAGATACTAGGTGGTACCCGGTGTCAAATTTGGGCCTAAACCAATTTATTGGCTACTAATGTCAATGGTGACACTAGAGACTAGGCATTAGTTAATTAATGCATGCCATGTTGGCCCAGGCATGGAGTGATTGTGTAATTAATTTAATGGAAAATGAATGAGAATGAAAGAATTAATCGATACACAACAATACTCAATCACGAATAAGAAGCAATAAATTAATGAGAGAGTGTGTGTGTACAACACTCTAGGGAATCACATTGAATAATGCCACACTTGAAAAAATTACTGAGAGAGAGAGAGAGAGTACAACGCTCTAGGCGATCACATTGAATAATGCCACACTTGTGCAAAATGAGGCACAAGATGTCTTTAACTAATAAAAAATAAAACTCTAATGGCTTAACCGTCATAGGAAATACTAAAATAAACCCTAACCCTAGTGTCACTTAGTGCTAGGACATTAAGGGTAACAACTGCATTTAATAACAGTTTAAATGACTAGGGAGCCCGCATGATGAATTTAAGGAATCAATGTGTAGCCTACGAGATGGCCTATAAACCCCTCTCCATGAGATGGGTAGATTAATCTAGGAAAATTAGAAAAATCCTAGAAAAGGAAAGAAAATATAAGGTCATGGTTGTACAAGTTCATCCAAGTGGATATAGCAACCTATGACAATATAGAGTATAACAAATCATGGAACAAATGGAATCAAGTTCAAGGCTTGCTGAAAAGCCTAGAACTTTGGTCGAGGAAGAGCCTTCGTGAAAAAATCTGCCAAGTTGTTTTCAGTGGGTACATAAGACAACTCTACTTCTCCAACTGACATCCGCTCACGAATATAATGATAATGAACTTCTATATGCTTTGTGCGGGCCTGGAATACTGGGTTCCGTGCAATGGCCAAAGCACTCTAGCTGCCAGTGTAGATAAGTGCCGGAGCCATCTAGTGCTCATGAAGATCTACAAGTAACTTGCAGAGCCAAACACACTCCACTGTGGCTGTGAACACTGCTCTGTACTCAGCTTCACAACTAGAAGTAGCAATTGTAGTCTGTTTCTTGCTGAACCAAGAAACAAGAGATGTACCCAAGAAGAAGCAGTTGCCACTATGAGAGACATGAGTACTTGTCAATAGAACCATTTGACTTTCTTTTAATTTTGTAAACCCATTTGGTACCTATGGCACGCTTGTCGTGAGGCAAGTCACATAGCTCCCAAGTGTCATTCTAATGGATGAAATTAATCTCTGCCTTCATTGCTTCCACCCGACGATTATCTAAAAAAGCATATTTATAGCATAGGGGTTCTTCATTGCATGTTGTAGCCACTAATGCACATGCAAGAATATTACCTTGATCTTTGCAAGCAGAGGCTTGTGTGTTTGCCCGAAGAGTGTCTAACAACCAATGAGAGACTCTTTTAGGTTACTGAACTTCAGCCCTTGTATGCTCCAATTGATCTAGAATAGGGGGCTACTCTTGAAACAAGGTATCATGATGCTGTTGTGATTGTAAATCAGTCTGAATAGACTGTTGTTATGTTTTTGTAGATGGTGGAAATGAAGGCTAAGATGAAGGATTAGCCATGGAACCATGTGAATGCTAAAAATTTAGATTAGAAGGCTGCCACTTGGAAAAACTTGCCATATAAGAGAAAAAAACGTTTTTGGGGGCTAGTCCAGCCATTGTGGGTGAGAAGAAGGCTATTAGAGAGCAAGGAGATGTTGTTGATGTGATTTGCAACCACTAGGGACCAATCCTACAGTAGGCAACAATAGTTTACAGCCCTCCAAGTGCAAATAGCGTACAAGAGAGAATAGCAGTCTTTTTGGTGGTCCTAAGCTATAGGTGATAGCTTCCATGGCTGTTTGAGCAAGGGGCAGTAACCGTTTTTCAGCATTTCTGGCAATGAAATTCTAAAATTTCTCTCTCTATAGCATTCTGTCTCATTCCCCAACCATCTCTCAAGTTATCTCAATAGAATCCAACCATTTGAATCATCAGAGGTGGAGATATTGGAAACTCTTTGCTGTGTAAACCCTAACTTACAGCAGAAATTAGGTTTTGATAGCCACCTCAGGATAGTACTTAGAATTGAGAGCCTAGGACTTGAATTCCAGATGCTGAAATTGATGAATTTCAGGGACATTCAAGAGGTCAACCAACCAATATCAAATTCGATGCTGAATTTTTCTTTAAAGGAGTAGGGTGAATGCCAATCCCTGAGCAAACCAAGCGGAAAATTGGTTTGGAGGCTTGCTAATCAATTTTGATAATAAGTGGCACTTGGATTAGCAAAGAAGGTTAGAGGATCTTAGTTCTACTCCATTCACTTATAATCAAAGTTAAAGAAATACTACAAGGGACACTAGTTTTAGGGCCAACCGTAGGCTGTCCATTGTCCAAGATTATAGTGGGAACGTTTGCATTTTCAGTTTATGTAAATTTTATGCTTGTTGTAATTATTGTTAAATCAGGTTATTACCACCCGCTCCAAGGAGGGAGGCTAGTTTCATTTGGGACTTTTCTCCCATTCTCAATTGTTTGGGGTAGATCTGAGGGTGGAAAATTGAGTGATGGGCTGAGAGAGAGCAGGCCAACCATCAATGATAACAAAGAGACCAGATCTAGATCACTTTTTGAGACTGGAACAACACGGAAACTACAACGCAATCAAATTTGTCATGGAAGTTACAGAATTTTCTCTAATTTGCTACTCATCTCTCTCCCTCAACATATCAGAATTTTCTCAGCACTAATTAGCTAGTACAGGGCATGCCATCAAATATCAACCATGCAACAAGGGGAGTTGCTGGAAATCTTAGAAATTACAGCAAATCAGAGAAGAATTGCTCATCTACAACCAAGATAACTCATATACATGTGTAGAAGACTCGATTTGTCATTACATGATGACAGTGATGTGTTTGATATACACACATATGCTCCAGCAGTTGGATGTCTTATTTACCTATGCAACACTAGGCCAAACATGCAGCTTGCAGTTTCAGCCCTAAGTAGATATATGCATCAGCCACACATGTCACATTGGCAAGCTGTTAAGCATGTCTTCCGTTACTTGCAGGGTACTAGATCTCTTGGATTGCTTTATGCCAAGGGGAGACCATTGCAATTACATGCTTACAGTGATTCTGATTGGACTGGTAATTATGATTCACGTCACTCCACTAGTGGCAATTGTTTCTTTCTTGGCTCGTCTTGCATATCTTGGCTTAGCAAGAAACAATCCACTGTTGCCACATCCTCATGTGAAGCTGAATACAAGGCAGCTTTCACTACCACAGCTGAATGCGTATGGATTAGACACTTGCTAGCTGATCTGGATGTATCTATTACGGAGCCAACTCCTTTGTTTGCTGACAGTCAGAGTACCATTGCAATGGCACGGAACCCAATGTTTCATGCATGCATGAAACACATTGAGATACACTATCACTTTGTTAAAGAGAGACTACATGCAAGTGATATCAGCCTTATTTATTGTCCTACCACCAATAATGTGGCAGACATCTTTTCAAAGCTCTTCCTCGTGACATTTGAAGCATTTCGCAATGCTTTAAATTTGATCTCCTTTGGTGGCGGATGATCCTTGTACTCTTGATCACCCTTCACTCCAGGGGGGTTTGTTAGGTATTTCACTCACGTCTCACTTACGCCTACGCTCACATAGGAGTGTCAGTGATCAATAGGACATTGGGGCACTTTTTACTCTCGGTAGGAGAGGTTTTTTCCCCTAGACTTATGGTATTATTTTGTATGTGCTTATGACACACACTTGCGGGCACTTATCGTGTTCGGGTGTGAACACCCCCTATAACCCTAAGGTTTAAGGGTTGTACCTTGTGCTTTTAGCTCACTCTTTCAATCTATTGCATTGGGTGTCGTGGTTCACTCTCATACTGTCTACTGATTTTTGTGTTGAGCTTCGATCCTGCCTTCTTCCCACAGATTTTACAGGAAGAATGGAAGCTTCACAAAGGACTAGCCATCCTAATGTGGAAACCAACATGGACTACAAACCCTTCATCTCTTTACCACTTTCATCTCCATCTCTACCTCTTTCATCTATGCCTTTTACATCTCCCCCTTCATTCACTCCTTAGTTGTAATCTACCTCATGATGCGTGCTAGAGCCAATAGATTAAAAAGCCCCAATTTCTTGTACGAATCTTAAGGAAATTGTGCAATGTCAATGTTTTCGGTGTTGAACCATGCATAGGAAGCCGATTTGAGCAAAAGCCTCAAATGTCGGGTGCCTCGGGATGCATGCACAAACTTCCAATTGCACTGATGGAGTTTGGTACAAACTAGTGGCACTATACTACAACCAAGTGGCTAGGAGCGCATGTGGCTGTGCTCATAGTGCAAGCAGGAGGTCATGTGGGCAGCAATAGCACAAGCACAAACTAGCAAGACAGAGGTGGAGCAAGTAGCAGGGAGCTGTGGAAAGTGGTGCTTCTGGCACCTACAAGAGGCACACAGGACAAGACAATGGGCAGGACAAGCATAGGCAGTAGGAGCACAAGAGATGGTTGTGGCACTACACTTGGTGAACTGGCATGACAAGCAATGGCCTAGGTGGCAGCAACTGTTGAAGGCATGCAATGCAATTAGTGTAGGTGGCACAGGAGGCCGCAATGGTGCTACCAAGTGGATGGTGAGCACAACAAGGCAAGCAACGCTACCATACAGTGAGAGGGTAGTTGGCAGCGGAGCTGGCGGCTATATGGACAGCACGCAAGGCAAAGCTAGGTAGAGCTGGTGGACAGTTGCTCAGTTTTCAATAGCTCCTCCTTATCTTCCTCACAAGAACAAAAGCCAATGGCAACACAACCTCGGGCGGCAGAGCAGCACGGACTAATGGTGGCTGAACAGAACCCACATGCAGTAGCTGCTCTGATACCAAATGTGAGAAATGGCACCAGCTATGGAAGAGAGAGACAAGAGACAGTAACGAGTGTACTTGCTAAACTGAAGATCGAGTGAAAGTACAACAACTCTTGTTTAGGTCAAGGGTTGACCTAATCAGCCTTCCACCAACTAACTAGAGTTAGGTTTATTTACTCTAGAGCCTAGTGTCACTACTTTAATGTTCTAATACACTCGGTGTACACACACTACATTGACAGTTTAATGAGTATCCACACCACAAAAATTACATCCATTATGAACTTGTGCTTGACCATTTTGGAGCAATAGCTACTACAATGGGATGTGGGATGATGATAAAAGACTATCTGGGATGAGAGGTAATGATCCTAATAGGGAGCCAAAGTCTTTGTGAAAATATATTTGAGGCATAGACATTATCAAATCTAAATCAAAGACCCCCAAAGGCATCCTTCAACAATAGAAATGGACATTAGGTAAGTTATTGGTCATGCCATTTTTATTGACCAATGCCCCAAAAACATTTAACCGATTGATGCAAGATATCTTATGGCCATATCTAGGTAATCCCCTATGGTCGCTCCGAGCCTTTGTGTAGGTCCAATAGAGGGGCCTCCTCTCAATCATCTAGATGTATGCTTATGTGGAAAGCAAGTGAGAGTATCCAATCTATGCCATATAACTAGTCCATTAAGAACGGCTAGTCCATGTGCACCTCCTAGAGCCAAGACATGGTCTCCATATTGTGATATCTTGTGATGTCCTATTCAGTCCCATCTCCCCCAATTCTTTACACATAGGATCCTTACTCTCAAAGAATAGTACCTATCTCTATGTTGTACATGCATTGAAATCCCTAGCTAGTGGAATATCTCCTATGCTATAATAATGCACAATATCCTCATACAATGGTAGGTAGGGTAGCAACTCCCTCTGGGTAGCATATGTAAAAGCCTGTTGGGGCAAAGTAACATATTGCAATGTGTGTGTCATGTGGGCAATCTATATGTATCCAGATCCACATGAAGCGAGCCTCCTCATCCCTTCTCATGACCTACACAATATATTGTAGCTCCTCTCTACATAGAACTATCGCCCCTCCTAACCCTCTCATCCCCCCTCATGATCATGCTCAAGGAAAGTAAGTCATCTTCCATCTGTAACCTCTTACCTATGGTAGGTGGGCGCATGGGCTGTGGTAGGTCTCTACGTACAATATGACATCTCTATTTGTGAAGATCTCCAGACATAGGTCTACGCCAATCCTCATGGCCCCATTCCAGTTCCATACTGTGAATCTCAAGTGTCTCATAGGCTACTATTGTGGCAATGCGCATCCATTCACAAAAAACCGGAGAGGATTACCATTTCATAGGATTTCGGTGCTCTTTGTTAGTGCTGTGTTAACCTTTTGTTTTGCCATTCTTCCATTCCCGTAAGTGCTTGTTTCCAAGACAGAATGCCAAAAGATTTAGTGTATGAGACCAGATCTCAAGTTTGTGTAAGAGATGGTGTCCAACGGCTGTCCAGTAAGGTCAAAAGTAGGAGAACAGGATTGAAGACATGCCACAACGTGAAAAGGGATGAGTTGTGGGCTACCGATCAAAAGTGGATTGTCCAATGACTAAAGAAGGAAAAACTGGCGCAAATTTTCATCCTTCTTGTTGATCAAACATGGTGAAGCAGGGGAGGAGAGATGCATGCATCTTGTGCTCCAAAGGAAGCTCTCAAGGCAGGGCACAAAGGGGAGCCATTAAATCTTATGGGAAGGAACTTGGAAGAGGGCTTTTTAAAACTGATCTGTGAAGTGCCTTTGCTGTCCAGAACAGGGCATTACAGCAGTAGACAACTTTCTTCTCCTATCTTGTCAAAGATTATGAGGCTTTGGGGCTGAAGGCACTCCTAGATACACCCCCAAACATCGCCTAAGACTCGAGGCATCAAGTGGAAGCCTTTGTGGATGTTTTGGGGCTGAAATTGACAATCAGAACAAGGTATACAGCAGCATCTATATTGCTGTAATAAAAATTCAGAGGTGAAGACTATTGCTTGTTTGCATGAGACAAAGGCATGATGTATATACATGGACTTGCTTTGGATGCACTGGGACAGCAAGAGCTAAGTTTCTTGTGATGTTTATGGGCTGAATATGACAGGGAATAATAGGGTAAAACAGGCCAGCATGCTTTCCATGATGTTTAAGAGTTTCAAACTTTCTTCTGAAGGCATCTATTGAAGGAATCCTGCTCTCTATCACTAGTGACAGATTGGGTACTATCAAAACTACAGTTTAGAGTGGATTTCGAGCAGCAAAGAGGGCTTTTTATGCTGCTGTAATAAATTGTCATAAAAAGGGTCAAGTTGTATTTAATGGCCCATACAAGGTTTTGTTAGGGTCTTATGCTTTCTACCACATGGTATTTTGTCCAAATGATAAATGCAACACTTTGCTATATAGTTACATGATTAAAACATGGATTTTGGAGCCTATGTACAGCAATGAATTGATCAATGTCATCAGGGTACCACAATCATCCCATTAAGGGTTTACTAGTACTTGCAATGCACGCATTGATCTTGAACTGATGTACATGTCATTAATCAAAGAGCTTTGATTTAGCTTCATTCAATGTGTTTGGATTCCGGAATTCCATAACCAATCGATCTTCTTAATCTTTTCTATCTTTACTCTTTGCAACCTTCTTACCTCAACCCCTATAGTTAAGGCCTTCGACCTCCAACACCCAAACATTGCACCCCATCATGGGCATCTCTATGATGATGACCCAACTGAGTAAACTACCCAATTGCCCACCTTGCAGGCCTCCATGATCCGTGGCATGCACTCTGCGAACCTCAAGTGTGTCTCATAGGCCACACCCTATCATGGGCGTCTCTCTATGATGATGACCCAACCTTCTTCGTAAACTGCTCATTTGCTCACCTTGCAAGCCTCTATGACCCATGGTATGCACTCTCGTCGATGGGCTACTTCATGGGCGTCTCTCTATGATGATGACCCGACCTTCGTAAACTGCTCATTTGCTCACCTTACAAGCCTCCATGACCCAAGGTATGCACTCTCGTCGATGGGCTACTTCTATTGGGGTGAGGTCATCCTCAAGGTAGATCTTCTCCCCTTTGAGGGCCTTCCTTTTGGAGAGAGAACCTCTCTGTGTGTCAAGACCAGTAAATTTGAGGATTAGGCATCGATCTTTGGTTGGGTCCTTTAAAATTTGCCACGCACTCTAAACAATATAGGTGTCAAGGACCCCTAGTTTCCCACACAAACTTTTTGCATCATCTAGTCTAGTGGACTGTGCTCTTTCCACCCCACTACACTGACATCAAGGCTGGAGTTTTCCTTTTCTCCTCCTCTAGTATAACATTTACAAACTCTTCTTTGTTGGGTGGGCCCTTCCCCACCACCTCAATCCATTTAGAGTTTTCTGCCACATCATCTTGAGCCTTCTTTGCAATTGCTGTCCCATATGTTGATTTCTTCTCCATGTGCATTTTCAGCTCATTAAATTATGTTTGCATCTTTTTGGGAATGTTACTCCGTAATCTCCCCTTCCTCTTTTCTTAAAGAGGTCAAGTCGGTCTTCGTGGGCGTTTACTTCTTGTTTAACCTCCTCAATCATTGTGTTTCTCTCCCAAAGACAAGACTCAATGTCTTCCTTCCATGAGGTAGAATGTGCTTTTATGTCCTCATATATTTCATTCTTCCATTTATATGAGCATTTCCTCCCTTAATTGCAGCATTGCTTCATCACACATAGCTGTCATAATTTCTTTCACATTTTCAAAGTCATGGTCCTGGATTTTGCACATTTCCCGGATTGCTTCCAAAGCTTTATGCATGTCGACAATTTGGATTTGTCAAGGTAGCTCTAGATGGTAGGGTATTTCTTGCTCTTCTCCCCTCATGTGCAGCTCCCAGGAGAGAGACTACTGAATAATCAGGGCAGAATTTGTACAAGAGTGTGTGCGCACTTGCATGTGCGCATATCTCTGAGAGAACCTCACACAGACCAACAATCTCTCACTGACAGTCTATATACTGACAAAGCACACAAACAGGCAGTAAATACACGATGAAAACAGCCAGGTCAGACCTTTAAACTAGATTGACCTGTTGCTCACATAAATAAAATAATAAAACATGGCCGACTGGTCACAAATGCTGTCCAACTGGTCAACATTACTATCCAACTATGCACTACCCATCAATTGACACATCCAAGGGATGAGCCTCTAACATGTCCACCTGTATATGGTGCCTTCTTCAACGTCGTCCTGCCCAAGGACTGTGTTTTGCTCCCTCCACATTGCAAATTCCTTCACAGGTGCTACCACTGATCAGCCAAGACAATACAATCATCTTGAATCACTTCATCAATGCCAAGCTCCGTGACTCACACCTCAGCCCTGGTCCTAGAGACATGAGGGCCAAGGGCCCTGTATATGATTCCTGATTTCATTCATCTCTGTGTTTCTGAGTTCATTTACTATCAATGTTTATTGTATAGCTTGTCATCTCCATTGCAAACCTTACTATTTCTTTACATAGTATCAAAGTGGTCTTAGGTTTCCCTGTGCTTTCTTTACAATTAGGGTTTGCAATAATCTAAATTTTTGTGCATTAATCCCCAAATTATGTCTCCTTAAAACAACTCCAAGAAGCAATTTATGCAAACTACCTATAAATAAAGTCATTTGTGGGAATCCCTTCATCCCATTCTGATCACTATCATTACCTTAAACCTACAGCCATCTCTCCTCACACTGCTGCCCATACTCCATCTTGCAACCATTGTCGCTTTCATGAGTTGTTGCCACTCAGACAGAGGACATCGCCAATCATTCAGATGACATTTTGCTCTGCCACCCAACCTACCACATCATCAATCAGAGCCTCTATTGGTGCCTTTTTAGCAGGCTGCTCTACTGTCCCATCATCAAGCAACCTGTTTTCTACCTCATTTGATGTGTTGTTCTGTTGGACATCATCGTCCAGATTGTAGATGACTTGTTGATTGCTGCTGTCAACATCATCCACCTCAGCTATCAGACTGCATACTGCTCCCTTTGCTGCCATCAACATCATCACCGATGTGCATTTCAAGATCCATCATGAGTATGACACACTCCAACACCATTCTTTAAACCACCTTTGCCCCGGTCCCTGAGACATGTAGATTCAAGGCACCTCATTGTATCATTCAAATTTGTGAGAACAGGAAGAGATCGAAGCTCAGCTGAGAGTGGAGTAGACAGTATAGAGTGTGAGAGCACGACACCCAATGCAATAATCTGAAGTGTAAGGTGCAAGTACAAAGTACAACCCTTAAAACCTTAGGGTTGTAAGAGGGTGTTCACACCCGAAGTGTGTGAAACACAATAAGTGCCCAAAACTGTGTAACACAAGCACATAAAACAAAGGGAATAAATTTGGGGGAGAAAACCTCCCGTACAAAGAGTAAAAAGTGCCCCAGTATCCTACTGAAGATCACCGACACAAACCCCCCTAGAGTGAAGAGTGATCAAAATACAAGGGTCATCCACCAAAGGAGATCAAATTTAAAGCATTGCGAAATGCTTCAAATTTGTCACGAGAAAGAGCTTTGGTGAAGATGTCTACCACATTACTGGTGGTAGGACAATAGACAAGGCTGATATCTCCTACATGTAGCCTCTCTCTGACAAAGTGATAATGAATCTCAATGTGCTTCGTGTGTGCATGAAACACTGGGTTCCATGCCACTGCAATGGCATGGAACCTAGTGATAATGGATCTCAATGCGCTTCGTGTGCATGAAACACTAGGTTCCATGCCACTGCAATGGCACTCTGACTGTCAGTGAACAAAGGAGTAGGCTCCATGGTAGATACGTCTGAATCAACTAGCAAGCGTCTAAGCCATACGCATTCAACTGTGGTAGTGAAAGCTGCCTTGTATTCAGCTTTACATGACGATGTGGCAACAGTTGATTGTTTCTTTCTAAGCCAAGAGATGCAAGATGAGCCACGAAAGAAACAATTGCCACTAGTGGAGTAACGAGAATTATGATCACCGGCCCAATCAAAATCATTGTAAGCATGTAAGTGCAGTGGTCCCCCCTTGGCATAAAGCAATCCAAGAGTCCTAGTACCTTGCAAGTAACAGAAAACACGCTTGACAGCTTGCCAATGTGACATAATTGACTGATGCACTCAAGGCTGAAACTGCAAACTGTATGTCCGGCCTAGTGTTGCATAGGTAGACAAGGCATCCAACTGTTGGAGCATAAGTGTGGATATCAAACAAGTCACTGTCATCATGCAATGACAACTTTAGTCTAGGTTCCATTGGTGTACAGACTGGCTTGCAATCCTGTAAGCCAAACCTCTCAAGTTTACCAATGTATCTCGACTATGATAAACCAATGACTCTAGCATCATGAATGAACTGAATGCTCAAGTAATAGTATAAAGGCACCAAATTTGACATCTCAAAAGTTTACTATAAATTTTGTTTGAATGTTGAAATCTAATCAACCTGTGTCCCTGTAAGCAGAAGATCATCAACATATAGACATGTGACCAGCAAGGATCCCCCCACTTTACATACGTAAAGGGTAGACTCTGATGAGCTCTTTATGAACCCTTGACTAAGTAAAAAGGCATCAATCTTTGCATATCAAGCTCGATAAGCTTGTTTCAAGCCATACAAAGTCTTTTTCAGCTTACAAACCAAGTGTTTGGATCCCTCAACTACAAAACCAATGGGTTGTTGTACATACACTTCTTCTTGAAGGTCCCCATGTAAAAATGCAATCTTTATATCTAGTTAATGCACAGACCATCCATAATGGGCAGCCAAAGCAACCATAGACCTAATGGTAGTCATGCGGGAGGTAGGAGCAAATGTCTCTGCATAGTCAATGCCTTTCTCCTATGCATAGCCCTTGGCCACAAGCCTGGCTTTATATTTATCAATGAATCCATCTACATTCCTTTTCAACTTGTAGACCCATTTTGTTCCAATGGCTTTCTTCCCAATAGGCAAAGACACTAAATCCCATATTTAATTCTTTATGATGGAATCAAACTTAGCTTGCATTGCTACCATCCAATAATGCACACTATGTTGTGCACCCTCAAAACATTCAGGCTCCTCATCATTAACTGAATGTGCTGCCATAACAAACTCCATGGTATGTGCACCATCATGCATACGAACTTGCCTTCTAGTACGACCAGCAATAAGAGCATCTAAATGACTATCTTTCATAGTCTGTAAATACCATCTAGGCATTTGTCTAGCCTCCTAACTATGTACGAGCTCTTGCTGAATATTCAGATCAGCCATGGGCTGATTTTCTGCTTTACCCAATGGAGCAGTTGGCTGGACATTAAGTTCACATGCTGAACCTCCAGCTGTATCACCAAATGAAAAGGACACCAACCCTTCAAATACATTATTGGCAGCTTGATATGTATCAAAACCAACAAGGGATAATTTTGACTTTTCATCGAAAACCACATCCCTACTGACAAATACCTTTTTAGAGACAGGATCATATAATCTATATTCTTTGCTCTCACTGCTCTACCCCACAAAAATGCATTTGGCAACCTTGTTATCCAACTTCTTCCTAAGTACCTTGGGAATGTGTGCATATGCAAGACACCCAAAAGTACGAAAATGCCCAACAGAAGATTTCCAGTTGTTCCAAGCCTCAAACGGCATCATATTCTTTAATGCCTTGGTGGGGCATCTATTCAAGACATGGCAAGCACACACTGATTCTTCCTCTCTGCAATCCCATTTTGCTATGGAGTATAAGCAGTAGTATACTAATAAACAATGCCCTTTTGCTTCAAAAAAGAATTCAGCATAGAGGACATGTATTCCCCCCCTCGGTCCAAATGGAGAGTCTTCACCCTACAACCAGATTGGTTTTCAACAAGTGCTAGAAAAGCCAAAAATGCATTATACACTTCTAACTTTTTCACTAAAGAGTAGACCTACCAAAAGCGAGTGAAGTCATCAATAAAAGTAAAGAAATAGTAATAGCCACCCAATGACTTTGTCTGCATAGGGCCACATACATCTGAGTACACAATCTATAACCTGGCAATGGCTCTAAAAGCAACATCATGGGGAAACAAAAAACGATGTATTTTTCCCAAAATACATCCCTCGCATAAGTGCTCAGGAGGTCTCTCCAAGAGAGGTAAACCATCAAGTATCTGTGTACGCTCCAAAAGCATCAAGCTATCATAGTTTACATGCCCCATGCAAGCATGTCATAACTCCGCCTGTAACATAGCAAGAGTAAGAGCGGACGCTAAATAGCCGACCGATCAACTGAAAGAGCATCCAACTCATATAACCCATGACATAGAGTGCTAGTCAAAACCAAAGTTATGTGTTCCTTATCTCTCACCATGCATCTATCATCATCAAAGGTGACCTACAATCCACACTGTGCCAAGGAAGAAATAGATGGCAAATTCTTCTTTATACCTAGCACAAACAAGGCATCCTATAAGCAGAGAATAGAGCCATCAATGGTAGCTGTCAGCATAATCTTCCCAATACCTCTAACAGGGTATGATGAATTGTTGGCACACTGTACAGACTTGCCAACAGGGGCTACAATAACAGAAGCAAACAAATCTTTGCGAGATGTGATATGCCTAGATGCACTACTGTCAAAAAACCATGTGTCTGGATCCTCAATAGAGCTAAATGCTCTATCAGCCCAAGAAGAGTCATAACTGCATTTGTAAAAAATATAGTCCCTGTCTACAACAAAGGACGCTGACTCAGTAGCACTGGAAGGTGCATCAAAGACAGACATCCCTGACTCCTTCTTCTTGGCTATGCGCTTTCTACACTCAGTGATGTAGTGGCTTGGCTTCTTGCAATAGGTGCACTTGCCCTTCTTGGCTTGCGTGCCCCCTTGTTTTTTATTGCCCTGAAAAGTGCCTGAAGTCCCAGAGCTCTGCGGAGCATTCTTTGCTTGGCTGCCCTTGCCCTTCTACCGTGCCATAAAAGCCTGCTCAGAGGCTATAACATCCATACCATTGTTCTTTCGTGTCTGCCCTCTAAGAGCAAATTGACCAACTGAAGAAAAGTAAGTGGCCATGGGGCAATCCTCATGGTTAGGTTCAAGACCATATGAAAGGCCAAGTATGAGGGCGGCAATGAATTCACAGTAGTAGATATCATCTGTGCATCTGAGTAAATACTCATCGACATTCATAAGCTACTCACGCAAGTCTTGAATTTTACTTAGGTGATCTTGCATAGAATCACCCTCATCCATCTTCACTGTCTCAAGCTCTTTCTTCAAGAAAGAGATGCGGATCTCATTCTTTCCAACAAACATCTACTCCAAGGTCAGCCATGCTTCTCGTGAAGAAGCTGCAAACCGAATGTGAGGGATTCTAGACTGCTGAACTGCCAATACAATCAGTGACAAAGCCTGTGCATCCCGTATATCCCATGCCTTTTGTACTGCTAATCTCAAGGGAAGTGGCTGAGCTGGAGCAGGCTGAACAGGCTAAGCTGCCCATTGTCCACGTCCTCCTGGAGGAGTAGCAGGAGCCACAACTCTAGACCTAATTTCTTCACCGCTAACATAATCCCAAAGATTCATCGCAATCAGCACATTCTTCATCATGAAGAACCAGAGTAAATAGTTGTTACCATCCAACCTATCCTCCTTGATCATCTCTGTCTCTCCTCTTCTTCCATCATCTTCTTCAGACGCCCTGTCTCCTCAGCATCAAGTTTGTGTTTGGAGCCCATCCTACTAGCGTCAACTTCTCCCTCCTAGCAACAGCTCATCCTAGCCTAGCATCAGCATCCCCAACTTGGTGTCAGCTTCCTCCATCTTGGCATCAACCTCCACACTTGTGGTGTCATCCACACAATCCCTTGATTTAAATGCATTTGCAACTTGTGGACACTCCTGACAACTGCCATCATCCTCTCTATCCTGGCATCACATTTGCAGCCTCTATACCTTGTGTTTAGCAATTAGGAGGATCCCTCCATTTGCATTTGCCGCTTCTAGGATCTTCTTCACAAAGCTGGCGACTTGCTCCTCCACCAAGTGTCAGCATCGAGGTTATTGACACTTGCATTTTTAGTTTCTCGCTCTTCCACCACACTTGGCATCACTCCTAGCAGTTGGTGTCAGCTCATCAAGCCTACGCTTGCAAATACAAAGGCTTCTTTGGGTGTCTCCCTGCTCCAAGTACCAATCTTCATCCCTGCGTTACAGATTCAAAGTCTCCTCTTCGACGGTAGTCTCCCTACTCTAGACAACACCTCATCATCCCTACATTTGCAGACTCAAAGGCCTCTTCGACAGTATTCCTACTCCAAGGCATCTTTCGTGCTTCGACATCCTTGTGTCAAATTCACTTTATTATTTCATTCATTCATAATCTTGTTCATCTGAGTTTCTCTTCTCTTCTCAGTGTTTGCTGTACACACTCTATGTTTCTCCCTACAAGCCCTACTACTTGAGAACATGAAGCTGACCTACTACTTGAGAACATGAAGTTAAGATACAAAATGACCTAATCAATCATCATCTAACTTGAGAACTAGTTGTGGCAAACTCACAAGCAATCGCCAATATTCTACCAACTTGACTTTCTCATGATCAAGACTTTTACGTCAATTACAATTGCAAACCACAATCAAGTGAGACTATCGCTCTCATGCAAGGTCAAGATGGTGAAGCACTATAGTCGGTCCATATTGATACATAGTAATGGGTGCAACCAACAATTGCTTTATGATGGAGAGTATTGAAAATGCATCCGCGGTTGACTTCTTACATGATATCTAACCAAAAAACATTAGTGATTGCAAAGGCAAGCATTAAAATTACCTAGGATCATGCTGGCTCATACTAAAAAGTGCTGCACTCTTGAGAGCTCTAACATGTAGGTGTGCTCGAAGGTTCCAAAGATGCACACCACAAGGGTTATATGTTACCTTCAAGGTATTGCGGACCACTCTAAACCACCAAGAAGATAAGCAACGTACCCTACTAATTGGATTCACCTCATGTTATCTAGCATGTATGCAATTTGAAAGAAGTGTTAGATAACAATTTGAAAGAAGGGTGAGACAAGGTAAACAGATTAGTTCTAATCAAGAAAGTTACACATGTGGAAAGTTACACATGTGGAGGACACTGCTCCTTATATTCCAATACAAGTAGCCGAATTGGTTCTTCACTAGAGGGAAACCCCAATTGACTTTATCCCAAGTACCTAGTCAAGTGGAAGAACCAGCTCCACATGGGAGTTGGTTCACTCACTTTTCCAACTTTGTTCTTGAGGCAACTGTTGAGGCAGCAATCATTCATATTCTTCAACATCCAGGATGGCGCTTGTAGCATTGGCCACCAGTGATCTTGGGTCACTAGGCGACTAGTTGTGAACGCAGCTTTAAAGGCCACGGCAGGTCAGGACTTCTGTTAAGAGGACTCAAGGGCTCATGGGCTGATCTATACCACATCCCGTGTAATCACCACAGTTGAATTCTCGGCCCACCAAAACATAGGAACCAAAACATAAGAATGAGCACACTGTTTAAGGCACGAGATGTGTCTACCTGATATTCATGGCCATACATGCATATGTATCATAAAGCAAAGAGTCGACACGGCGATGCAAGGTTGTATAGTCAAAGACACTAGGGAGTTCTTTCTGACACTTAAGGCAGAAAATTCCACACTCACAACTTTCCAGACTTCAAAGCACGTTACTGATTGATGGTAAGGGCAAATCTTAAAGAAAAATGCTCTATTCACGAGCATCTTCCGTTGGCAAATGCATGCATGCATGCCTTGTGAAGTCACTATTGTAGGTGTCAGTTACTAAAATGCAAGCGCTGGAGTACTGAGAACTTCCCAATTGCAAGTGCAGACTCTCAAGGTAGAAAGCTCCCCTGTTTTCTTTTAAGCCTGTGTAACAACGTGTGAAAATTATAATCACAACTTACACGAACTATGGTTATCTCAAGGTTTTCAGTCAATCAGAGATGCCTTTGGTTTCTTTATTGGGTAAAATTAACAGGAAGGGGAGCAGAGACGAGCTGTGTACCGTATCTTGCTCTGCCGGACGGAGGAGAAGGCTGCAAAGCTGTTCAGTTCTCCAATTATGGGAATGAAGGCAGGGAGAGAGAGAGAGAGAGAGAGAACGTCAGAGACGGCAGGAAAACATACGAGGTTGGAAATGGAAAATAAGGAAGAGCAGGCAGACAGACGGCTTACGACAGACGACGATAATCGGAATGCCTGTCGCTAATATTATGTTACTATGATTCGTACCCTCGAAGAAAGAGAGAGCAGGATCCTCCGCGGAGAGAAGGACAGAGGGGACCTGGGCACGTGAGGGTTTTCTTGTTTCTCCAACGGTTATCGTTGGGGAATGTTGCTTGTCTTCGGAGCCGGTGTTTGTCGTCTAAAAATTTTAAAAATCTTTTTTTGCTTTCAAGGAAACTGTAAATTTCTATTACATATCTATGTACACCATCCCTTAGTGACACACCTAACGACGTTCCATTACATCCAATATCTCTTGATATTGACGACGGTAAGGGAGCCCATTGCGAAACGGGTGCCAAAAAGCACAAATATGCTGAGAATCTTGCTTAGGTGTCACTCATTGATTTGCTAAAAAATATTACAATACTGACTCACGAGTGTACCTTTACCTCCTAAATTTATATTCAAATCTATAAAAAAACATGTGAAATCCCCACCAAACATTCTTAGGTGTTCTATAGTTGGCCGCCTTACCCTACCTGTATAAAGTCCAACTCTATATGTTTTCTTCTCTCTATTAATACAACTTTAGGTTTTTTTTTTTAAAGAAAGATCTATCAAACTCAAACGAAGATCTACTGAACTTAAGCCCCAAAACAATTATAGGAGTACCAAACCTGTCAAACTGACCTTTTATTGACTTGTATTTTTTCCAGAATAGAACTACTCTAATAAAAAATAGCTAATGAGTGGGCCTATAAATGCCACGAATGCATGTAATGCCTCTCTCTCTCTCTCTCTCTCTCTCTCTCTCTCTCTCTCTGTGTGCAGTGGAATTTGGGAGTCACATGGAGAGGGAGTTATAGGTAATACCTCTCTCAGACGCAATAAGAAGTAGGATTCAAAAATGATTTTGATCTTACCCTCTCCATGTCCCTTTGTCCATGATACAAATTTGAAGTTGCACAGAGAGGGAGCTAGAGATAACACCTATCTCTACATATATATATGATTGCATCCCCCTCTATTGTGTGAGTAAGAGAGAGAGATAGAGATAGAGAGAGAGCCCTATGCTTATCTCTCTTTTATGTTTTCTAACATTTATCTTTCGATGATCACTCTTTCCTCTTTGTTCAGTGCATGTGTTGACTACTATATTCTTTGAGGTGTCATTTTTAGTCATTACACTTGAACAAAACATCATTCACAAACCTTGGGGGTGTGCACTTATAAGAAATCATCTATATAACGCACATTCAAAGAATGTTAAGAAATGCCCTTTCTTTACATGCTATAAGGCCATAAAATAACCCCTTTTACTTTACCAAACTTACACTTTTTTTTCAAATTGTAATTTAAAAACTCTTTTGTAAATATAATCCTATAAATTTTACTAAATAAAATATCATTTCCTTTAACTCATGTGGTATCTTACGTGTTCTATAAGGTGCACCCCCTAAACACAGACTCGATGAGGCCAATTTGACAATATAATTCTTCTTTCTACATAGAGTTAAAGTGCAAATTTCCCCTTCCATCTAGCCATACATGCTAGGATTGCATGCCAAAATCTAGCTTCTAAGGAGAGGCACCAATGGACTTAAAAAAGAGCTTAGGATATCCTTTGTTTTTTTGAAACCCCATATAACTGAAACACACTTTGATAAGCTAAGACACCCAAAGCTGGCTCACATTATTGTCAACATGCCATAGTTTGAGACAATGGTAAAGCTTTCAAGCATCTATGACCATCACTTACAACTATGAAGTTAGAAAGGGGGTCACATTGGCCATTAGTTCTAATAAACTAAGTTATTCTTGCATCCAAGCCCAAGTGGAGAGTCCCAAGGAATCCCTCTCTTTATCCCCCCCTCTTGCTATGCTATAGAAATTGGGGATTGCATGGAGAGGGAGTTATAGGTAATAACTCTCTCAAATGCAAGAAGTAGAATTCATATATGATTTGGATCCTACTCTCTCCCTCTCCGTCTATCAATTTTAGTATATGTATTTCTTTCTATCAGTAGGCTTTTACATCATGTTTTCTTTTAGTAGGATATGTTTGTGAATTCAATGGGCTGGGTCACCTATCCCATGGTTGCCAATGAGAGGAGATTTTAAAGAGTAAAATTCGAGTTATATTTGTGGGATGTGGAAGCAGTTTTTTAAGATTTAAAGTCCACAAATGAAGATTAAAGACCTCAATGTTGTGAGTAGCAAAAAGTGTCAAATAATGGAATTTGTATAAACTTGTGCATGTTTGGAGCTAAAATTCTTGATAAAACACATTAATTCATTTGGGGAATGGTTGTGAGCAGCAAAAACAGTCAAAGCAATGGTCCAAATACAAAAGGGTATGCCCAATTTTGAGGGAGCTTGTAGTAGGTGTCATCATGATGAGCAATTTTTTACCATTTCTCATGTATCATGAAATGAAGGATTTAGAAATTTGCAAATTCAATCTTTCTCTCTCCTCCTCTATAGCCACAAGTGCAGCTCACATGAGAGAAGGCGGATGGGGAATCAAAAGGGAGAGACACATGAATGATAAAAAGCAGTTATTAGAGTGATATCCTAAAGCATAATGAAGGCTTCCCAATTGCATTAGTGGCTATTCATAGCATCAGCAAGGCCTTGGGAGTCATTATTTATATATATGTGCTACAATATTTGAGATTTTTAGACATAAGGGCTTATATTTTGCACATGATTTATTTATGTGATGATTTGTTGTGTTTCTATGGAATGAATATGATTAAGTTCTCTATTTTCATGGCAATCACTAATCAATTTTGATAAATATGGCTTTTTAGGAACACACACACACACAATACAATAAAATACAAATAAATCATAAAAATTTAGACAAATGATCAAATTCACAATGCTAATGTGGTATAATTAGATATTGGGACTTTATGATGATCCCTACCTAATTAAAGTTGGCACTATGTTATCTAAAGATGAATGAAAGGATCGTGTTATTGAGTAGACTAGTGATTGAAGACAAGCCTCATTCACAACCCAAAAACGAGACATTAAGGAGTGCCATTTATGGAATTGACTTTGTCAAAGGACAACATAAATGAAAATTTTCTACTTTTGACATACACAACACGACTAACTCACAAACACAAACAACCAATAATGCCTCTTGTAGCCACAAATACTCCAAAATCAAACACAAGGTAGAGCATCGACATCATCAAAACATTAAAATTTGAGTTTGAAAAAACAAGCTCTTTGTGCCTCTTTGAGATTGTTATAATACTTCAACCCTTCGACATTCATTTTTCGAACACTTCTTCTAACATGACAAGTCTCCTCACACGTGTGTGACCTTTCACTCACCTCTCACAGGATACAAGTTTGCATACCAAGGGAAGGGCATGGCCCTTAATGCTTCGTCGTCTCCTCTTTATATAAGTTTTTGGTTTCTCACACGTTTTGTTGTGCTTTTTGAAAAGCTTGAAAACTTTTCAATCGTTTAAAGCTTTATTATATTTTCAACATTGTGAAAAAAGAGCGTTTCAATTATTTTAAATTTTTATAAATCTTTAGGAAAAAACATTTATTCCTAATCTTTTCTTCGCCGCCAACCACATTCGTATTTGATGCCGACATCATGATGATTATACGTATGTATTAGATCAGACTACTACACCATAGAAGTAACCACCAAACTTCTACGACCTCTATGTGGATAGTGATGGCCGTCTTCTTATCAAAATCTAGCACCTATATCAAACAATCTTTATGACAGATTCTGAACCATGCTGAATTTCAAACTGAACCATGGAACCAAAACTCCAATGATTCAAAAGTCCCTGAGGTTCAACCACCTTTAAATCATATCTTCCATTTGTCCATACTCTCTGCCAAAAAAATCTATAATACGCACTGACTTAAGTAGACCAAACCGTATTATATAGTTGCAAATTAGCTCATCAAAGCTCTCCTCTTCAAGATGGGCTCTTCAAAAGAAAAACATCTTCTCAACCTTTTGCACACTAGTCTCGTAATTCCTCTATGCAATAACATAGATTCCCATGCATCTTTCTAATCTTCTTCGCAAATTTCTTAACTAGCTCTTTGTCATCTTTAAAACATGTCTTGCCTTTCCACGTTGAATCCATTGATCAATTTGATAATGTTGCTTAATGACACTTGGCTAAAAGCTCTCAATGACTCTTTTGCAATTCCCAAAACACTGTCTACAAACCTTTTGCATTATGGACACTACAAGACTAATAATGCCACTAGAATCAAGTCTAGTCTTGAGTTGCTATTGAACCCCTTTGAGTAGAGATATTTTTTTTCTACATGTTCCTAGAAACAAGACCTAGAAAGTTGCAAAGAAAGACATCATAACCTTGATCATAAGCTACAAAGGTTTGTGGCAGAACAACTCCCTTTGTAGGTGCTAGCAATCAACATTCTGCAATCCTGATTTAAAAATCTCCTAATAACATTAAAATTTGAGTTTATGATGAGCTCCTCCTCCTTAATACCAAAGAACTTTGATGTTTCGAAATGCCTCCCTTTACTCCTAACATTTGCAATTGCTCTCTTGATGATAATCTCCTTTTGTCCTCTTGCTTTCTATTTCATGCAATGTGACCTAGTAGAAATATGCTATTGAAGAATAAACTTTGTACTCAATCCTTCATGATTTGGGAAAATATACAATGTCAAATCCATGCCATACAATCAAACAAGTGATGCTTACATGAAAAGATGAACGCACTAGAAAAATAGTGATTAGCTTATCTACATGTGCTCATGTGTCATGCAAAATGCAAGCACAATTCCTTGATTAGATTAAATTCTTAACTGCACCTCTCATCACTTAGCAAGGAAATGTTGTACTCCACTCCATCCTCCCAAGTCTCATAATCTCTCAACAAAATAATGGTCCTCATGATGTTGACCAAGAAAATAGGCCATCTCATAACTGGCGGTGTCCTTCACAACCCTCAAACTCACCCAACCACCTTTCCCACTCTTCCAAAGATTCCTAACTTGGTGATGAATATCCCAACTCTTGTGCATGCAAAGAACAGTGCATGCACAATGAAAGTGTGAGTGCATCTCAAATTTACTGTGTATAGCTGCAGTGAGCATCATGCCATGCTAGTGCTTAATGATGGTGCAAAACGTGCATCATCCCAACCCATGGCATGGAAGTATTTGATAAAATCAAGAGACAACACCCGAGTGGAATGCATTAGACAAGTGCAATGTGAAGTTCTTGTGAACCATAATCCCTATGATGATGTGCAAGAGTATTAGCAAGAAATATACATGTTTCACAATGTTCAGTAACTACCAACAAACTTCAACTCCAATCTCTCAAGGAAACACCAATCTTGACCAAGGCTATCAAGTTTTCACACTCAAAATACCTAAACAAAATGACAAAAATAATCCTTAAG
The DNA here is from genome assembly GCF_053477565.2 of Lygodium microphyllum. Classification (NCBI taxonomy): domain Eukaryota; kingdom Viridiplantae; phylum Streptophyta; class Polypodiopsida; order Schizaeales; family Lygodiaceae; genus Lygodium; species Lygodium microphyllum. Next base: position 33,238,487 of record NC_141149.1, read on the forward strand.
CAAGACAAACACAAAAAAATTCAACTACAAAATAACAAAACAAGCAATCACGTAAACAACTAATCCCAACCAATCTATAGTTTTTCCAAGGATTTTTAGTTTTTGCAAAAACACTTGACTACATGAAACTCCTACCAAAGTTTAAGGACATTTAGAGCTACAATGAGCTGAAGGGGTTTCCCCCCACTCTTGTCATGCACATAATCCCATTAAAATAAGGGAGTAAGTCGATGAGATAGAAGGTCAGATGAATGCATTTTGAGTTAAGAGAGCCTCTATTTGAGAAACTGATGCGTTTATGAAAGGCCTAATTAATCTTTCCCATGGAATGTACTAAATGGTACTCATTTGATAGTAATAAGAAAATAGAATAACAATTAAATCCACTTTTGTGTGGATTTTAAGAAGCTCAATAAGAAAACTGTCGATGATTATTATCCTTTGCCCTTTATCAATTAGATCTTGATTAGTTGGTAGGTAAGAGATAGATTCTTTCATGGAATGTTTTTGTTAGCTACAATCAAATGGCCATAGCTAAAGAAGTCAAGCTAAAAATGATGTTTATTAAGGTCTTTGGTACTTCTGCATATCGTGTCATGTCCTTTGGTTTGTATAATGCCCCAAGATCTTGGTAGAGGACATCGCGATAAGACTTTTGTTGATATTTCACCAAAGGAGCTTAAGGTGTTTATAGATGATCTGGGAGCTACCACTGCAACTCGTGATCTATAGCTCAGTGTACTTTAAAAATGTTTTAAGAGGTATTAAGAATATTGTTTCATATTTAATCTATGAAAGTGTGTGTTTGGGGTGCCCTATAGTCTATTGCTAGGATTGAAGGGTTAACCCTAAGTGGAAGCACAAGCAAGTAGAAGTAAGAAAGATGCAAGCTACGGTCGATGGATATATATATATATATATATATATATGGGAACTCCAATAGTCACAATGTGTGACACTGGTCTTCCCTTATTCAATAGTCATTGAAAGAATAAAGAGTAAAGTGATAGTGATGGATGCACTCAAGCACCTTTTGTATGTACACCTGTTGTGGCACGTAAAGGAGCCCCTTAGAGTGATTGCACATTATGTGCATACCAAGAAAATGTGAGGCCTACCCCATGTCCTTTGTCTCAAAGCTCTTCTTGAATTAAGTCTTCAAAGCATCTAGCTCATCATGAGCTCTCCTAGCCATCAACATATCTACTGTAAGTACATCCCTATGAATACATGAAATTATCAAACTTATGGTACCATTCTCTAAGTGCCTACTCAAGGCTGTAAAGGCTCTTTCTCAACTTGCACACTAGGTATTCCTTGCCCTTTTCCATAAAACCCTTAAGCTATTGCATATAGATGTTCTCATGCAAGTCCCCATATACAAAATCCATTTTCACATCCACCGAATAAAGACCAAATCCACCTATGCAATCGAGGCCAAAATCAAGTATAGGGTAGTCATATTGAATATAGGAGAAAATACTTCATCAAATTCAAAACCATGCTCTTGCTTAAAACCCCTAGCAACAAATCTAGCCTTATACACTGGCATGGCAATGCATGTTTTCCACTAGGTAAAGGAACCAAATCCCATGTGTGGTTTTTTTATAGTGAATTAAACTCAAATTGCATGGCCCTCTCCCAAGAATGACTATCACCTCTGTATATGGCCTCCTCATAAGTAAGTAGCACATTAGAAGAAAGATTACCTTGCGTATCTTAACTACCTGCTCAGATTGCTTATGCATCTTCTCCTCATGGAAAACAACATCATGGTTGTGGATGACCTTCTGAGCATGCAGATTCCATAGACGTTAGCCCATCTTGCCTACATCCCTAGAACCAAGAAAGATGCATTTCATTGACTTTGAATCCAGCTTATTGCATTTGTCCTTAGGTGCATGGCAGAAATAAGGAATAGAGGCTTCTAGCCTTGATACCTTGAGTAAAAATATCCAATTTCTACTTAATAGGATATGCCTAGACACATGAATGATAATCAATATACGTAACAAAGTACTTCGTGCCACCCAATGATTCACATGGCATGGGACCACATACGTTAGAATGCACAAGATCCCGCGACTCGTCCATGTGTGTAATGCCAGACTTCTTATGAGAACTACATGTCTACCTTCATAAAGAGCAATGGTCACAAGAATCAAAATAATTGTAGAGGTGAAAGATACATCAAATGAGTAAGCATTTTTATTCCTTTTAAGGATATGTGTCCAAGAAACAATGCCATAAAGATACATGTCATATGTCTTATTTTTACTCAAGGTGCCAAATCATGGTCAAGAGACCTAGATACAAACAAGAAATAGAGACTTCCAGCCTTGGCACCTTTGTAGACTTCAAATGCATAAAGCTTATTAACAGCTTGTTATCCAAACTATATTAAAGGTAATGAATCCCTTCAAAATTGATTTAACTGAGCTCTATCCAAGCTATTGGGGTAAAAGGCCCTTGGGCCTGGCCATGTACACTAACCGCCCATATTCTTTATTCATATATATGAGATAGTACAATAAGGCTGTTATATATCATTCTGGACAGCACCTACATTGTGTGTGCTCTGTTGAGATATCGAGCTCCACTCGTGATACGCCAGGGTGACCGTTGTGCATTTATGTCACCGACTTGTCAGTTGCAGATGCGGTTGGTACACCGCCCCTGAATAATAGCTACATGATAGCTATCCTTATCTACTCTAGTTCGTGGCTCAGTTAGTATGCCACCTTAGTTAGTTGAGTTTGGTTTGAGACCCATATCTAGGGTTCTTCTATTTCTTTGTACTTGAGTTCTTTTGGCTTACACAACTAAGAAGAGGAAAACTGTTTTCAGCCTCCACCCTTGTGTGTATTCCCCCATTGTGCAAGCAAGAAAGCTACAAGTGAGACTCCTTCCTTCTCTCCCACAATCTTGACATGGTATCAGAGCCTTGTTCGTGGTAAGGAGCTCAAGAAAGCAAGCCAAGCTCGCGGTGTTCTGGTAAGAGGAGCAATGTTGCTTTCATTTTCTGTTTTGGGAGCAGATCTCTGCAGGTAGCACAGCCGGAAAGTGCAGGAGTGCATTGTCTCAGGTTGAGACGCCCTTCGCGGTGAAGCAAGAGGGCAGTATATGCTGCGGACAAGGGCTTTAGCCCTTGGCGACCTTGTTTTTTTGATTTGAGGCCATTTCGGGGCCTGTTTTGAAGGCGAAAGTTTTCTGCACGCACTCAGGAAAAGACCCTATTTTATGCTGTGCGACCACTGTTCTACAGGTCGGTGAAAAGTTACTGTAGAAATTGCATCGTATGCTTGTGCGCAGAGACATTGGGAGTTTCAGAATCATCATTGGTTCCTGTTTATGCAAAATCGTCACTAGGAAGTGACTGTGTGGTCAAATACCACTTTCGCCAGGTTTGCAGATTTTCCCTTGTGAGGGTGAAGCTGTGGTTTTTGCAGTGACAGAATTTTTTGCAGTCTTCTGTAATGGCATCTGATTCTCTTTCACAGATTGTCACTGAAAAGCTTGACAAGAACAACTTCCAAGCATGGAAGTTTAGAATGACGAATTTCCTTATGGGAAAAGGATATTGGGAATTTGTTGCAGGAAATGAAGAAGAACCAGTTCTTCCTGATGTTCCCAATCAACAGCAAATGCAGGCATTTAAATCATGGCATGAGAGAGCCAGGAAAGTTATGTATTGGCTGTCTATCAGCATTTCAGACTCTATGATTGTGCATATTCAGGATGCAAGTACGCCAAAGGAGGCATGGGATACTTTGTCAAAAATGTATAGCACAAATACGCAAGCCAGGAAAATGCAGCTCAAGCAAGAGTTGCACAATGTGCAAAGAGAAAATATGAGCATCAACGACTACCACATGAAGGTGAAGAAGATTGCAGATGCACTTGCTTCCATTGGGTCACCAGTGGAAGATGATGATTTAGTTTCTGTGACCTTGAATGGTCTAGGAAAGGATTATGCACAGTTTCGGACATCCATTTCAGTTCGTGAAAGATTTCCTGATTTTGAGGAGTTGATTGCTCTTCTAATTTCTGAGGAACAGAGAAATGGTGGTGCATCTTCTTCAGGAGGAACTTCAAAAGAAGCTGTCTTCTACTCAAATGCTGGAAGAGGTAGAGGCAGAGGTAGAGGAGGTTGATTTGGAGGCCGTGGTAGAAATCAGAATATGCAGCAAACTCAAGAAAACCAGTCCTATGGAGGAGGACGTGGTAACTCTAGAGGCAGGGGGAGCCAAAGAGGTTGTGGTGGATGGCAAAGAGGTCAAAATGCAAACAGTAATGTTGAATGCTACTACTGTGGTAAAATGGGTCATATGGCTAAAGACTGCTATAAAAAGCAGAATGACATCATAAATGGAAAACTGCAACAAGGGAATTATGCATCTTCTAGCAGACAGGGTGATGACAGAAATGAGCATTTGTTCATGGTGCAGCACATGAACAATTCTGTGACAAGTGCAGAAGAAAGCAATGATGTATAGTATGTTGACTCAGGTGCATCAAACCACATGACAGGTCATGCAGAATGGATGGAGGATGCAAGGAAAATGGAAAAACCAGGATTTGTGGAGACTGGTGATGATACTGCACATCCTATTGTGCAGATTGGAAAAATTCCCTTGTCTATGCAGGATGGGAAAAAGAAATACCTGTCCGATGTATTTCATGTCCCGAATATCACCAAGAATCTAGTTTCTGTTGGTCAAATGGTTGAACAGGGCTTGCAGGTCAGATTTAATCCTCATGGATGCTTTGTTGAGGATATGAAAAATAAAGGTCGCTTGATAGCAAAAGGAAAGAAGAAGGGCAGAATGTTTACATTGGATGCAGACATGCCTGAATTGAGTGCAGCAATGTTTGCACATGGGACCGGTGTAGTTGCAGATATTGATATCTGGCATAAACGCATTGGTCATGTTAATGTACAGTGACTTAAATCAATGCAGGCCCAAAACATTGTTGCAGGATTGCCAAAATTCAAGGTTGCAGAAATGCATAAGGTATGTGAAGCCTGTCAGTTTGGAAAACAGGCAAGGAAACCATTTCCTAGACATGTTCAAGAGAGTAAGAAGCCATTGGAATTAATCCACTCTGATGTGTGGACTACTAAAGCTGCATCTCTTGGAGGCTGTCATTATTTTGTCACTTTTATTGATGACTATAGCAGAAAAGTTTGGGTGTATTTTATGAAAAAGAAAAGTGAAGTTTTTGGGCATTTCAAAACCCTTAAAGCTATGGCTGAAAAAGAAACAGGTCTGCAAATAAAATGCCTAAGGTCAGATGGAGGGGGAGAGTACCTCTCAAATGAGTTTGCAAAGTTCTTGTAGGAGCATGGCATAAAGCAGCAATATTCATGCAGTTATACCCCACAACAAAATGGAATTGCAGAAAGGAAAAACAGGCATATTGGAGAGGTATCTCGTGCCATGCTCAATGAAAAAGACTTGCCAGATTTTTATTGGGCTGAAGCAGTTGCTACAGCAGTCTACATAATGAACAGGACTCCCACTGCAGCAATACATGGAATGACTCCAGAGGAGAGGTATACTGGTAGGAAACCAGATATTTCTCATTTGAAAATTTTTGGTTGCATTGCCTATGTACATGTGCCAGATGAGCTGAGATCCAAGTTGGATCCAAAAGCTGAGAAGTGCATCTTTATTGGTTACTCTTTGCAGCAAAAAGGGTATAGATGCTATAACCCTTCTACTCGTAAGTTTATAGTGAGCAGAGATGTTGTTTTTGATGAGATGAGTAGCTAGTATAAACCAGTAAATGTGATTGATGATGTAGATGCACAAAATGGTAATGTTGTACAGAATTCACAGCAGCAGTCACAAAATATTAGTGGACCTGGAGCATCCTCTAGCAGTGGTTCACATTCTTCGCCATGGACAGGCAGATTGAGATCAGGAGAATCTTCTCAAAGCAATGCAGATAGTGGTATGCAGGTATCACGAAAAGGAAAAGAGAAGGTTGATCAGCCCATGTTTGATGTGAATGCAGGTCACTCTTATGTGGATGGTGAATCCAGTGGCTCAGAACAGAGCATTGATGATGAGTTGGGTATCCCCTCTATTGTTACACCTGGAGTAAGAAAGACCAGGGATGTTTTGAGAGCACCTGGAAGTGAGCCTACTTTGCGTAGGTCTACCAGAGCTAGGTATCCTGTGGATAGGCTGAAATATGATGGATTTACAGCCATTCACTATGCATATATGGTCAAAGTGATACAGGAACCAGAACCCACTTCTTTTGAGCAAGCCATGGGAAAAGAAAAATGGGAGAAAACCATGGATGAAGAAATGGATGCCTTGGAAGCAAATGCTACATGGGAATTGGTACCTTTGCCTAAAGGTAAAAATGCAATTGGCTGTAAGTGGGTTTATAAGGTGAAGCACAATGCAGATGGTTCTGTGAACAGATACAAGGCAAGATTAGTAGTCAAGGGGTATGCACAAACATATGGCATTGACTATGAAGAAACATTCAGTCCGGTTGCAAGGATGGCAACCGTAAGAGCAGTCATTGCTATGGCTGCATCAAAGGGATGGTCTTTACATCAGATGGATGTAAAGAATGCCTTCTTGCATGGTGATTTGCAAGAAGAGGTCTATATGGAGCAGCCACCAGGTTATGTGCATGATGTTCATCCAGAGTTTGTTTGCAGGTTGAAGAAAGCCTTGTATGGCTTGAAGCAAGCACCTAGAGCATGGTCTGACAAGATAGGACAGTATCTTGTCACTATTGGCTTTCAGATTTCCAAGGCAGATTTCTCACTTTATGTGAGGAAAACAGAGAAAGGTATTATGCTACTTGTCATTTATGTTGATGATTTGATTATGACAGGTGACAGTGATGAAGATATCCTTCATGTGAAAATGCTATTGAAGCAGAAGTTTGAGATGAAGGATTTGGGAGAGCTGCGTTATTTCTTGGGCATTGAGGTGATTAGATCACCAAGTGGGATACAGCTCTTGCAGAGGCAGTATGGATTGGACATGCTGTCCAAATATGGGATGACAGGCTGTAAGCCCATTTTAGTTCCTTTGGAGCAGAATGTGAAGCTGAGCACAGATGCAGGTGAGCTTCTAGAAGACCCTACTATGTACAGATGCATACTAGGAAGTTTGATTTATATGACTATTACCAGGCCAGATTTGAGCTATGCTGTTGGATTGGTAAGTCAGTTTATGCAGGCTCCAAGGAAACCACATTTGGATGCGGCTAGACGCATACTCAGGTATGTGAAGTCCACATTGCAGTATGGACTATTTTATGAGACTGGGGTTCAGATACAGTTGCATGGATACACTGATGCTGATTGGGCTGGTAGTATTTCTGATAGACGATCTACCAGTGGATATGTGTTCTCTTTTGGGAGTGCTGCAGTCACTTGGAGCAGCAAGAAACAGCCTACAGTTGCCTTGTCGAGCACAGACGCTGAGTACAGGGGTGCAGCAATGGCTGCATGTGAGGTAGCTTGGTTGCATAAGCTACTTTATGATATGCATCAGTCTACAGATGGGCCAGTTGTCATTTATTGTGACAACATGAGTAGTATACACTTGGCAAATAATCCAGTCTATCATGCTAGAACAAAGCACATTGAGGTGCATTATCACTATGTGCGAGAGAGGGTTTTACTAGGTCTTATTGATCTAGTTTATGTCAGCAGAAAGGATCAGGTAGCTGACATATTTACGAAGGCATTGGGCGCAGAGAAGCTGCGCAAGTTCAGAGACCCTGCTCGGTGTGCAGGAATTGGGATTGAGCTCGAGGGGGAGCTGACATATTTACGAAGGCATTGGGCGCAGAGAAGCTGCGCAAGTTCAGAGACCTGCTCGGTGTGCAAGAATTGGGATTGAGATCAAGGGGGAGTGTTGAGATATCGAGCTCCACTCGTGATACGCCAGGGTGACCGTTGTGCATTTATGTCACCGACTTGTCAGTTGCAGATGCGGTTGGTACACCGCCCCTGAATAATAGCTACATGATAGCTATCCTTATCTACTCTAGTTCGTGGCTCAGTTAGTATGCCACCTTAGTTAGTTGAGTTTGGTTTGAGACCCATATCTAGGGTTCTTCTATTTCTTTGTACTTGAGTTCTTTTGGCTTATACAACTAAGAAGAGGAAAACTGTTTTCAGCCTCCACCCTTGTGTGTATTCCCCCATTGTGCAAGCACGAAAGCTACAAGTGAGACTCCTTCCTTCTCTCCCACAATCTTGACATGCTCTTCTCTCCCGCATCTTCCTGTTCTCCTTCTCCATTGCCACTGCATCCCCTTCAACTGGTATCAGAGCTTTGGATCAAAGCTTCATCGTGGAGCTTGGCCCAACATTACTTCAGCCCAGATTTGAAGACCTAGAGCTTGGAGCTTCAATACCATTTTTTCTCATATCTCAGACATCCGGAAACAAATGGAGAGAGAGAGAGAGAGAGAGAGAGAGAGAGAGAGAGAGAGAGAGAGAGAGAGAGCACCAACTTGGTTTCATGCTCTGCATGGCCTAGGCTTAGAGCACCATTAAATAGGTATGGCAATAGAACTATTTGAACCACTAAAGGATAGCCCCCCACAATCACCTTTCCACCTCTCTAATCAAGGGGATGCACCCTTAAATTCACTCTACTTCTTCTAGCGTAATAGGCTTGATGTGGTTAAACCTTTTGCTAATGTGTACAATTGCAGTATAGCTTGGACTAAGGTCCTAAAGAACCATGTTAATGCATTGGTGCCAATATACCCCATGATTCTATCAAAGAGTTGTTGGTCACATCACTTTTGGGGGCAGCCTCTATAGACAAGTCTATTGCAAAAGAATGTGCCATCCTACCCTTTATCTAAGAAAGTCTTTGCCACATATTTACATTGGGGTGATAAGTGTTTATGCAAAAAAGAATAGCCCACTCAAGATCTTCACCAACTAAAAGGAAAAGAAACACAAACATCCAATCTATCAAGTGCTTCATGTTTGAGAATCGAGAAGCTATAATAACAAATAAGATACATACATCTAGAAAACTAGAACAAACACATAGCCAACTAACAAGAGTATAATAGGAGTAACTAGGCACAACCTTTTAAAAAGTGAGCCATAATTTTTTTTAAAAAAATACTACAAAATGATATGTAAATGAAAGATATTTACATAACCCTTCAAAACAAGGGAATGCAGCGTGTGAAAAGTACTCTCGATCTTTATGTAAAACTAGCACTTGCTAACTTTTGCAAAGAAAACCACGAAGGTTGTATCTTTTCCCCTCAATCCTCTGAATATATTTTTAAAGACTAGACCATTCTTCTCTTAATATTTTTCATCATCATCTTCTTTGTTCACAATATCATTGTTGTAAGGGACTACCCTTCCCCCTAGTTACAAACCTTCATGAGGCTTCAAGTCATAACCTATCATGAGACACTGTGGAAAGGCACACAAGATATATCAATAAGGAATCCATTGTATTCATGGTAGAAAGATACAACATTGAGGCACATCTCAGGATTCTCATGATGCCACACATATGAGGATTCATGGCACGGAGCCTAGGAAATCACATGTGAAGCACAACCCAAGCAGAGCTTGAGTGACTACTACTCCCTATATAGGTGTTTTTGGAAGCAATGCCATGGTATACCTACAAAGTCCTTATACTCACCCCCACTTAATGGATTATTGCCCTCAATAGTTTAAGGGTAGTATTCTTGACTCATTTCGAGGTCTTAACACAACTTATTCTATCAAGCTAATTAGTGTCTATTAATCTAGTGATTGACTCATTAGCTAGGTCTTAACATAGAATTTTCTATCAAGCTTGTCAATATTTGTCGCACTACAACTTGGGAGTCTTAACACACACTTTCTTATCAAGTTGGCTAGGCCTAACTATACAATTTGTATATTTTTTTCCATCCCAATCCACCCTCGACTCAATTACATTTGAGGAGTGCAGGCTTCATAGTTCTAACTTTATTTGGCTTGGGCTCTTATGGAATTGCATGCCAAGCTTTCTCCTAAGTTGTTATGTTGTTGGAGTCAAAGAATGGTGGCTTGGGTCTTGCCATGTTGTGCCATGCCTTAAGGGAGACACTTTCTTATCAAGTTGGCTAGGCCTAACTATACAATTTGTATTTTTTTTTCCATCCCAATCCACCCTCGACTCAATTACATTTGAGGAGTGCAGGCTTCATAGTTCTAACTTTATTTGGCTTGGGCTCTTATGGCATTGCATGCTAAGCTTTCTCCTAAGTTGTTATGTTGTTGGAGTCAAAGAATGGTGGCTTGGGTCTTGCCATGTTGTGCCATGCCTTAAGGGAGATAGTCCATTGGGTTGCTTCTTGCACAATTCCTCCCTGTCTTTGTGCCTTTGCCTTGGGCCTTGTGGACTTGGGTCTCTTGGTTTGTTTGCCAAGATGCTTTGCCCTCATCTCCAAGTCAAGTACTTGGGTTGTTTTCCCAGGCCTCTTTGCCACATCTTTCTTGCTTGCCTTGAACTTAGATAAACTAGTTGGTTCATCTTGTCTTTTTGCACGAAATGTACGGTCTTGATGCTATAACAAGTCACCGCTATACTCTCCCCCCCTTTCTAAATTAATGAAAATTTTTAAAAATAAAAAAATATCCCCCTATTCACACTGCCAGCTAGCGAACGGAGGGGGGCTGCTGTGGGATGATGGTCGTGATAACGGCAGGAAATGGCGGAGGGAGGGATAGTTGCAGTGGTCGACAACTCCTCGATGTGGTGGCAATGAAGTTGCATTGGAAGGCAACAACTATCTCTTCTCTCCCCCTCCACCATATCTTGCATGGCGACATTCCACATGGTCACCTCATGGAGATGGGGGGGGCTCCATGCCACGCCATTTCCACTCTCCCCTCCCCCAACAATGTTATAAAATCACCCCTCCTTAAATAAGGAATAGCATGCTATTCTTCCCCCCTACTATTCGATTGATTTTGAGAGAGAGAGAGAGAGAGAGAGAGAGAGAGAGAGAGAGAGAGAGAGAGAGAGAGAGAGAGAGAGAGAGAGAGAGAGAGAGAGAGAGAGAGAGAGAGAGAGAGAGAGAGAGAGAGAGAGAGAGAGAGAGAGAGAGAGAGAGAGAGAGAGAGAGAGAGAGAGAGAGAGAGAGAGAGAGAGAGAGAGAGAGAACATCATGGCAACTGTTGCAAAGGCAAAAAAAGACCCAATAAGGGTGAATGCTAAGCACTCAAAGAGGGGAACTCCACCTTCGCAGATGCTTCACCATTTTTTGTGATTGTAAACTTAGGAACACTGTCCGTAAAAGGATTGTATGACCCCAAACTCAGAAAAGAAATTGGAATAACGAATCATGTTGAATTCTTGGAGGGCGTGCCAAACCACCCCTAGCTGGCCGCCAAACTGAGCCAAGGGGGTTCTAAATAACCATGAGGGGAACCTGGACTGAACCCATCACGAGAGGTCTCTCCGCGGGTTGGTTTGAACATAGGAGGACGCTTGGATGCCAGGGGGGCTTTGGCTGTAAATTCCCTGCCTTCGGGTCCTACTCAAACGATCTCGTGACTCGAGATAGATTCTTGAGGCCCTGTTACTAGTACAAGGGGGGAAACTTGGAGGAAACAAGACACATCCTCACAGACTACGAAAATCATCATTTTCGGGCAAGATTTGTACCTCAGTTAAGATGCTAATATAAGGTTTACTTCCAAGGAACTTGTCTCAACTGTTTTCGTGTTAGTGCTATAAGTTACATGAATGAAACATGTTCCCTAAAAGGCTTAATTAAGGAAGCTGATTTTAAATGTCACACATAAATGTGATAGGACCTAATTCGATAACTAAAGAACACCTAACGAGGGAAGCGAGTGGGCAGAACCCTCAACGAGTTCGTCCTACGGAAGGGTGGTCCCAAAGAATTGGGAGGCTTCTCACAAGGCTCTATGATCAAGCTAAACAAATCGAAACATGTAGAGGACACCAATGAAGAACCATCATGGTTAAAAGAGTATGTAGATGTGTTCCCAGAAGAAATGACTCAATTACCACTGCCGGAAGTGGATCATGAGATCAAGGTAATACCAGGAGCTGTACCAGTTGCAAAAAGGCCTACAAGATGTCCATTCCTAAAGCTATTAAGCTAAAGGAACAACTCAAACAGCTATTGGACCAAGGGTACATACGACCTAGCAGTTCTCCTTAGGGGGCTGCAATCTTGTTCCAAAAGAAGATGGATGGTACACTTTGCATTTGCATCGATTATAGAGGCCTGAACCAAGTAACCATCAAGAATAAATACCCCATTCCAAGGATAGATGAGTTACTCGATCGATTGCTGCAGGGAGAAAAAATCTTCTCCAAGATTGATTTGAGGTGAGGGTACTATTAGATTTGCGTTAAGGATGAGGATATTCTGAAGACGGCATTCAATACCAAATATGGTCATTTTGAATTCACAGTAATGTCTTTTGGATTGACTAATCCCTTGCCATCTTTAATAGGCTAATGCAGGACACTTTTAGACCCTATCTCAATGATTTTGTACTTGTCTTCTTTGATGATACCTTGGTTTATTCCAAGGAAGAGGAGGATCATGAATCCCAAGTCTGTATCATCCTTGAGACCATGAGGACTCATAAGCTCGATGCTAAAAAGAAAAAGTGTGTCTTCCTCAAAAGCCAGATCAAATATCTTGGGCTTATTGTGTCAAATGAAGGAATCTTTGTAGATCCTACAAAGGTTAAGGATGTCCAAGAGTGGCTTCCACCAGCTACTATTAAAGAAGCGCGTAGCTTTCTTGGATTAACACGTTGGTACAGGATCTTCATTAAGGACTATGCCTTAATCGCAACACCCCTCACAAATTTGCTGAAAAAGCAAGTTGCCATAGTGTGGACGCCCATTGAACAATCAAGTTTTAATCAACTCAAGCATAGCTTAGTGGTGACAGCACTGATTCTGAAACTCCATGACTTGAGCAAGGAATTTGACGGTTGTCACGAATGCTAGCTCACTTGCACTAGGCTATGTACTAATGCAAGAAGGTCATCTATTCCTCAAGAAAGCTAAAAACCCATGAAAGGAATTATGCCACCCATGACTTGGAGATGCTAGCACTTATTCATGCTCTCAAACTTTGGCGACATTACTTGCTTGGTAAAAAGTTCTCTTTGGTCACGGACCATAACAACATTAAATGGATCTTCACCCAGACCGACTTCAACATGAGGCAACGTCGATGGATTGAAGTTCTACAAGAGTATGATTTTGAGATCAGGTATTGACCCAACAAAGCGAATATGGTTGCTGATGCCTTAAGTCACAAGGCGTTCCTCAACTCTCTTATCATGGAGGAACCCTCAATGGCGAAATCATTGAAAACTATGGTGTCATTGCCTAGCAACCCTATCCTTGAACTAGCTAAGGAAGAAGCTAGCCCTGACCTAGAATATCTAAAGATGATAAAGGAGATTTTGGAAAAGGACCAAAACCCTAGACTTAAGGTCAAGTATCAAGAATTTTCTATCAATGAGGGACTTGTCTATTTTAGGATAAGATTATGCATACCCTCAAGCAAAAAACTCAAACAGAGAATACTTTGGGAAGCACATGACTCCCCCTTTTCGGGCCATCCCGGATACGTCAAGACCCTCAACATGATTAGAAACAGCTATCGTTGGGAAATGCTTAAGGGAGACGCACTCAAATATATCACGGAATGCTTGTCTTACCAGGGCATTAAGGCAGAACATATCAAGATGCCGGGGAAGTTGCAACCTCTTGACATTTCCCAAGTGAAGTGGGAATTTATCAGCAAGGACATTGTTGTTGGGTTACCTTGATTGCAAGGAGGCTACAATTCAATTATGGTTATAGTAGACATGCTCACCAAGGTTGCACACCTCGTTCCAGTTAAGACAAACTATAAAGCTTCAGATATTACCAGATTATTCATCAAGGAGATATTCAAACTCCATGGGTTTCCTAGAAGGATCGTTAGTGACTGTGATTCCCTCTTCACATCTCACTTTTGGAGGGGGATATTCGAGGCCATTGGGACTCAACTCTATTTTAGTACAACCTATCACCCTCAAACTGATGGCCAAATGGAGAGGGTCAACCAAGTCATTGCAGATATTCTTAGAGCATATTGTTGTCGCAAATCCAAAAAGTGGATCCAATATCTAGCATTGGTAGAGTTCACCTATAATGCTTCCTACCAACAAAGCATTCAAATGACACCTTTTCAAGCATTATACGGGCATGACTTTCGTACTCCATTGAATTTTTCAGATCCTACCTTAAGGGTGGAAGCTCCCAAGAAAATGCTCCAAGAAATGGATGAGTAGGTCAAGGCCATCAAACAAGACATTAGAGCCGTCAAGGATAGGCAAAAAGCCTATGCAGATCTAAATAAACAAGAGTGACTCTTCAAAGAAGGAGATATGGCTTTTATTCGTGTACGACCCAAGAAGAGTTCCTTATCTTTGGGAGAATTCAAGAAACTAAGTGGTACTACGGGCCCTATAGGATCCTCAAGTGTCTAGGGACCAATGCCTACAAACTCCAACTCCTTGAGAACGTAAAAGTTTACAATGTATTTCATGTTAGCCTACTAAAGAAATATGTATCGAATCCTAGCCATGTACTCAATGATCAACGAGTTGTAATGCCAAGCTAAGGAGTCCTTGAGTCCAAATAGAATCCTAGGCATTCGAGAAAAGAGATTGAGGAGTAGAACCCTCAAAGAGTACCTCATCCAGTGGAAGGACTATCCAGGGGAGGATGCCACATGGATTGACGAGAATACTCTCAACCAACAATACTCTCAATTCCTTTCAAGATGAGGACATCTTGATTCCTTAAGGGGGAAAGGATATAACATGTTGCCGCTAAACTCTCCCTCCCTTTATAAATTAATGATTTTTTTAAAAAATAAAAAAATTCCCCCTATTCACCTGCCAGCTACTAGTAGATGGAGGGGGGCTGTTGTGGGTTGACGGCCATGATGATGGCACGAAATGGCAGAGGGAGGGGGAGCTGCAATGGCCGATGATGACGTGGTGGCAATGAAGCTACGATAAAGGCAACAACTATCTCTTCTCTCCCTCTTTACCATATCTTACATGGCAACATTCCACCTAGTCGCCTCATTGGAGATGGGAGGGGCTCCATGCCACGCCATTTCCACTCCCCCCGCCCCCAAACAATGCTATAAAATCCCCCCTCCTTAAACAAGGAATATCACGCTATTCTTCCCCCTACTATTTTCCAATTGATTGATTGAGAGAGAGAGAGAGAGAGAGAGAGAGAGAGAGAGAGAGAGGGACACTAAGGAACAGAGAAAGAGGGAGAGAGAGAAAGGGGGAATCTCTTAGAAGCTTCCAAGCTTCCTCTCCCCCATCTTTGAGAGGGTTCCCATGGCGGTCCCCCCCCCCCACGAGGAGTCAACTCCTTTGTAGCTATGTGTGCATCCGCGAAGAAAAGGCCAAACTATACGATGCCTCCCAAGCAAAGCAAGATCCAATCAAGCGTGAATCCCACATCAACCAATGGAGCTACAGGTTAAGGAACCCTGACATTTGGTAACCATGTGCATCACATAAATCCTACTTTGATAGGAAACTTTTAAAATGAAGATTGAATTCATTAGGAAGGGAGAACTATTCTTGCAAAAATCCATGATAGCTAACCACCAATTAGGTTGCAATACATAATCATGTTGAAAATTGTGTTTTATCGCACTATGGCATGTTATAGAATGAACAATTTGCACAAAAGATTATGCTTTGGTGCACACTAAAATTAAGGGCTTTATTGATTGCATTCGTAGAGCGTTAGATTTATGCACTAGCATTGCCATGCTTGAGAGGTAAAAGAAACTGAAAAATGGGTTATCGGGTACAAACACTAATTCGACACTCTAGAACTGGGTGCCATTACGATGTCAAGCCCTATGAATGGGACGGTAAAGCACAGTCATCATTAGAAAGAAATCATACTTTTGCATCGTGAAATTTGCATAATTGAAAAGGTAGGTGTAAAGGCTTGAATCAAGCCCATGATAATCATGAGTTGCCATGAAACGGTTAAGTATTTATGAGTTGTTGCAATACTAGGCCGAGTATTAGGCTCCTATAAACCTTTAAAGAGAAGAGTGCATTTACATTAGGCATGATGATTTCATGTTCTTCACATAAAGGAAAATACAAGTTGCTATTTATGATATGGATAAGTGCATTGAAATGAATTGCCAAGAATAGAAGCTCCACATTGCATCATCAACTTAGGAAAGACTCGCATCTAGTCTTTCATGGCATCATGGATAGTTTCAGTTGCACTACATGTTAGGGATTCATCTTAAAAGATAGATTTAAGATGTGCATGTGGACTACTGCTAAACTTATTTGCTTGAGGCAATTCGATAGATGAAACCCTATATGATACGTAAGGTTGGGGTTTAATTCGACTTATTTAGGGTTTAATTGTAAATAAGTCAAACTATTGTTACAATCATAGGTTGACCTTGAGACAAGTAAACCACTACTTGGTCTCTATCCTACAACTGACCGTGATAATTCCAAAACACCCTTGGAGATATCACCTTTAACCATGATACAACTTGATGTCAATACAAGAAAACTCAAGTGACGTATCCCCAAGACAAGAACCCTGGACTAAAAGCTAGCAAATTAGGGCCGCTACCATCCAAAGACTAACGAATACAAATCTGATAGCGCAATTGCTCGCTCCTATCACATAGGAATGAGGTCAGAACAAGGGTATTCTTTATCCCTCAGAAGGTCATGGAAACTGTCGCCAAGGCAAAAAAAGACCTAAGAAGGGTGAACGCTAAGCGCTCAAAGATGGGAGCTCCACGCTATGCCCAAGCACTTGCCTTCACCATTGTTTGCACTTGTAAACTTAGGAACACCGTCTGTAAAAGGATTGTATGACCCCAAACTTAGAAATGAAATTGGAATAATGAATCATGTTGAATTCTTGCAGGGTGCACCATGTTGAGATATCGAGCTCCACTCGTGATATGCCAGGGTGACCGTTGTGTATTTATGTCACCGACTTGTTAGTTACAGATGCGGTTGGTACACCGCCCATGAATAATAGCTAGATGACAGCTATCCTTATCTACTCTAGTTCGTGGTTCAGTTAGTATGCCACCTTAGTTAGTTGAGTTTGGTTTGAGACCCATATATAGGGTTATTCTATTTCTTTGTATGAGAGTTCTTTTGGCTTACACAACTAAGAAGAGGAAAACTGTTTTCAGCCTCCACCTGTGTGTGTATTCCCCCATTGTGTAAGCAAGAAAGCTACAAGTGAGACTCCTTCCTTCTCTCCCACAATCTTGACATGGTATCAGAGCCTTGTTCGTGGTAAGGAGCTCAAGAAAGCAAACCAAGTTCGCGATGTTCTGGTAAGAGGACCAGTGTTGCTTTCATTTTTCTGTTTTGGGAGTAAGTCTCTGCAGGTAGCACAGCCGAAAAGTGCAAGAGTGCATTGTCTCAGATTGAGAAGCCCTTCGCGGTGTAGCAAGAGGGCAGTATATGCTGCGGGTATGGGCTTTAGCCCATGGTTGCTCTGTTTTTTGATTTGAGGCCATTTTGGGGCCTGTTTTAGAGGCAGAAGTTTTTTCCACGCACTCAGGAAAAGGCCCTGCCTTATGCTGTGCAACCACTATTCTACAGGTCGGTGAAAATTTATCGTAGAAATTGCATCGTATACCTGTGCGCAGAGACATTGGGAGTTACAGAATCATCCTTATTGCCTGTTGATACAAAATCGTCACTAGGAAGTGACTGTGTGGTCAAATACAACTTTCGTCAGTTTTACAGATTTGCCCTTGTGAGGCTGAAGCTGTGTTTTTTACAGTGACAGAATTTTTTGCAGTGTTCTGTAATGGCGTCTGATTCTCTTTCACAGATTGTCACTGAAAAGCTTGACAAGAACAACTTCCAAGCATGGAAGTTTAGAATGACGAATTTCCTTATGGGAAAAGGATATTGGGAATTTGTTACAGGAAATGAAGAAGAACCAGTTATTCTTGATGTTCCCAATCAATAGCAAATGCAGGGATTTAAAGGATGGCATGAGAGAGCCAGAAAAGTTATGTACTAGCTGTTCATCAGTATTTCAGACTCTATGATTGTGCATATTCAAGATGCAAGTACGCCAAAGGAGGCATGGGATACTTTGTCAAAAATGTATAGCACAAATACGCAAGCCAGGAAAATGCAGCTCAAGCAAGAGTTGCACAATGTGCAAAGAGAAAGTATGAGCATCAATGACTACCACATGAAGGTGAAGAAGATTGCAGATGCACTTGCTTCCATTGGGTCACCAGTGGAAGATGATGATTTAGTTTCCGTGACCTTGAATGGTCTAGGAAAGGATTATGCATAGTTCCGAACATCCATTTCCGTCCGTGAAAGATTTTCTGATTTTGAGAAGTTGATTGCTCTTCTAATTTCTGAGGAGCAGAGAAATGGTGGTACATCTTCTTCAGGAGGAACTTCAAAAGAAACTGTCTTCTACTCAAATGCTGGAAGAGGTAGAGGCAGAGGTAGAGGAGACTGATCTGGAGGACGTGGTAGAAATCAGAATATGCAGCAAACTCAATAAAACCAGTCCTATGGAGGAGGACGTGGTAACTCTAGAGGCAGGGGGAGCCAAAGAGGTTGTGGTGGATGGCAAAGATGCCAAAATGCAAACAGTAATGTTGAATGCTACTACTGTGGTAAAATGTGTTATATGGCTAAAGACTGCTATAAAAAGAAGAATGACACCATGAATGGAAAATTGCAACAAGGGATTTACGCATCTTCTAGTAGACAGGGTGATGACAGAAATGAGCATTTGTTTATGGTGTAGCACATGAACAATTCTGTGACAAGTGCAGAAGAAAGCAACGAAGTGTGGTATGTTGACTCAGGTGCGTCAAACCACATGACAGGTCATGCAGAATGGATGGAGGATGCAAGGAAAATGGAAAAACTAGGATTTGTGGAGATTGGTGATGATACTGCACATCCTATTGTGCAGATTGGAAAAATTCATTTGTATATGCAGGATGGGAAAAAGAAATACCTGTCAGATGTATTTCATGTCCCGAATATCACCAAGAATCTGGTTTCTGTTGGTCAAATGGTTGAGCAGAGCTTGCAGGTCAGATTTAATCCTCATGGATGCTTTGTTGAGGATATGAAAAATAAAGGTCGCTTGATAGCAAAAGGAAAGAAGAAGGGCAGAATGTTTACGTTGGATGCAGACATGCCTGAGTTGAGTGCAGCAATGTTTGCACATGGGACCAGTGTAGTTGTAGATATTGATATTTGGCATAAACGCATTGGTCATGTTAATGTATAGTGACTTAAATCAATGCAGGCCCAAAATATTGTTGCAGGATTGCCTAAATTCAAGGTTGCAGAAATGCATAAGGTATGTGAAGCCTGTCAATTTGGAAAACGGGCAAGGAAACCATTTCCTAGACATGTTCAAGAGAGTAAGAAGCCATTGGAATTAATCCACTCTGATGTGTGGACTATTAAAGCTGCATCTATTGGAGACTGTCATTATTTTGTCACTTTTATTGATGACTATAGCAGAAAAGTTTGGGTGTATTTTATGAAAAAGAAAAGTGAAGTTTTTGGGCATTTCAAAACCCTTAAAGCTATGGCTGAAAAAGAAACAGGTCTGCAAATAAAATGCCTAAGGTCAGATGGAGGGGGAGAGTACCTCTCAAATGAGTTTGCAAAGTTCTTGCAGGAGCATGGTATAAAGCAGCAATATTCATGTAGTCATACCCCACAGCAAAATGGAATTGCATAAAGAAAAAACAGGCATATTGGAGAGGTATCTCGTGCCATGCTCAATGAAAAAGACCTGCCAGATTTTTACTAGGCTGAGGCAGTTGCTACAACAGTCTACATAATGAACATGATTCCCACTGCAGCAATACATGGCATGACTCTAGAGGAGAGGTATACTGGTAGGAAACCATATATTTCTAATTTGAAAATTTTTGATTGCATTGCCTACGTTCATGTGCCAGATGAGTTGAGATCCAAGTTGGATCCAAAAGCTGAGAAGTGCATCTTTATTGGTTACTCTCTGCAACATGGCAGAAAGGGTATAGATGCTATAACCCTTCTACTCGTAAGTTTACAGTGAGCAGAGATGTTGTTTTTGATGAGATGAGTAGCTGGTATAAACCAGTAAATGTGATTGATGATGTAGATGCACAAAATAGTAATGCTGTACAGAATTCACAGCAACAGTCACAAGATATTAGTGGACATGGAGTGTCCTCTAGTAGTGGTTCACATTCTTCGCCATGGACAGGCAGATTGAGATCAGGAGAATCTTCTCAAAGCAATGCAGATAGTGGTATGCAGGTATCACGAAAAGGAAAAGAGAAAGTAGATCAGCCCATATTTGATGTGAATGCAGGTCACTCTTATGTGGATGGTGAATCAATGGCTCAGAATAGAGCATTGATGATGAGTTGGGCATTCCTTCTATTGTTACACCTAGAGTAAGGAAGACCGGGGATGTTTTGAGAGCTGCTAGAAGTGAGCCTACTTTGCGCAGGTCTACCAGAGCTAGGTATCTTGTGGATAGGCTGAAATATGATGGATTTACAGCCATTCACTATGCCTATATAGTCAAAGTGATACAGGAACTAGAGCCCACTTCTTTTGAGCAAGCCATGGGAAAAGAAAAATGGGAGAAAGCCATGGATGAAGAAATGGATGCTTTGGAAGCAAATGCTACATGGGAAGTGGTACCTTTGCCTAAAGATAAGAATGCAATTGGTTGTAAGTGGATTTATAAGGTGAAGCACAATGCAGATGGTTCTGTGAACAGATACAAGGCAAGATTAGTAGTCAAGGGATATGCACAAACATATGGAATTGATTATGAAGAAACATTCAGTCCGGTTGCAAGGATGGCAACCGTAAGAGCAGTCATGGCTATGGCTGCATCAAAGGGATGGACTTTACATCAGATGGATGTAAAGAATGCCTTCTTGCATGGTGATTTGCAAGAAGAGATCTATATGGAGCAGCTACCAGGTCATGTGCATGCTGTTCATCCTGAGTTTGTTTGCAGGTTGAAGAAAGCCTTGTATGGCTTGAAACAAGCACCTAGAGCATGGTCTGACAAGATAGAACAGTATCTTGTCACTATTGGCTTTCAGATTTCCAAGGCAAATTTCCCACTTTATGTGAGAAAAACAGAGAAATATATTATGCTGCTTGTCATTTATGTTGATGATTTGATTATCACAGGTGATAGTGATGAAGATATCCTTCATGTGAAAATGCTATTGAAGCATAAGTTTGAGATGAAGGATTTGGGAGAGCTACGTTATTTCTTGAGCATTGAGGTGATAAGATCACCAAGTGGGATATGGCTTTTGCAAAGGCAGTATGGATTGGACATGCTGTCCAAATATGGGATGACAGGCTGTAAGCCTATTTTAGTTCATTTGGAGCAGAATGTGAAGCTGAGCGCAGATGCAGGTGAGCTTCTGGAAGACCCTACTATGTACAGGCACATAGTAGGAAGTTTGATTTATATGACTATTACTAGGCCAGATTTGAGCTATGCTGTTGGACTGGTAAGTCAGTTTATGCAGGCTCCAAGGAAACCGCATTTGGATGCGGCTAGACGCATACTCACGTATGTGAAGTCCACATTGCAGAATGGACTATTTTATGAGATTGGGATTTAGATACAGTTGCATGGATATACTGATGCTGATTGGGCTGGTAGTATTTCTGATAGACGATCTACCAGTGGATATGTGTTCTCTTTTGGGAGTGCTGCAGTCACTTGGAGCAGCAAGAAACAGCCTACAGTTGTCTTGTCAAGTACAGAGGCTGTGTACAAGGGTGCAGCAATGGCCGCATGTGAGGTAGCTTGGTTGCATAAGCTACTTTATGATATGCATTAGTCTACAGATGGGCCAGTTGTCATTTATTGTGACAACATGAGTAGTATACACTTGGCAAATAACCCATTCTATTATGCTAGAACAAAGCACATTGAGGTGTATTATCACTATGTGCGGGAGAGGGTTTTATTAGGTCTTATTGATCTAGTTTATGTCAGCACAGAGGATCAGGTAGCTAACATATTCACGAAGGCATTTGGGCGCAGAGAAGCTGCGCAAGTTCAGAGATCTGCTTGGTATGCAAGAATTGGGATTGAGCTCGAGGGGGAGTATTGAGATATCGAGCTCCACTCGGGATATGCCAGGGTGACCGTTGTGCATTTATGTCACCGACTTGTTGGTTGCAGATGCGATTGGTACACCGCCCATGAATAATAGCTAGATGACAGCTATCCTTATCTACTCTAGTTCGTGGTTCAGTTAGTATACCACCTTAGTTAGTTGAGTTTGGTTTGAGACCCATATATAGGGTTCTTCTATTTCTTTGTATGAGAGTTCTTTTGGCTTACACAACTAAGAAGAGGAAAACTGTTTTCAGCCTCTACCTGTGTGTGTATTCCCCCATTGTGCAAGTAAGAAAGCTACAAGTGAGACTCCTTCCTTCTCTCCCACAATCTTGACACACCAAACCACCCCCAACTAGTCGCCAACCCTAGCCAAGGGGGTTCTAAATAACCGTGACGGAAACGTGGACTAAACCCACCACGAGAGGTCTCTCCGCAGGTTGATTTGAACATACGAGGACACTTGTATGCTAGGGGGCTCTGGCTGTAAATTCCCTACCTCCCGGTCCTACTCAAACGATCTACATGACTCGAGATAGATTCTTGAGGCCCTGTTACAAGGGCGAAAGCTTGGAGGAAATATGATGCATTCTCATGGCTTGCAAAAATCGACTATAAGGTTTACATCCAAGGAACGTGTTTGAACTATTTTCATGTCACTACCATAAGTTATGCGAACAAACCTTGTTCCCTAAAAGGCTTAATTAAGGAAGCTAATTTTAAATGTCACATATAAATGTGATAGGACTTAATTAGATAACTAAAGAATGCCTAATGAGGAAAGCAGTTGGGCGGAACCACCAACGGGTCCGTCCTATGAAAAGGTGGTCCTAGAGAACTGGGAGGCTTCTCACAAGGCTCTACGGTCGTATGACCTGTAAGTATTGATAGGTTAGTACCCGATTCATGCCGTTTTAGGGGACCAGAATGGGACTATTCCCTACGGGCAGAGGGGTTGAGTGATGCATCCCCCTTATTTTCCATTCTCTTTGAACCAAGTGCGGTGTGGGTCTGCTTTGGCTTGGGCACCTCTGCGTGAAGTGGGATATCCAAGTCCCGATGCTAGAATTCTGTCAGGAGACCTCGTCCTCTACGAACCTTAATTTCAGGTTGGTCCTAGTGGGTTCGACTGCGAATGTTCTGTTGTGAGGCGGACTCAAGAAACCCTAGGTAGCAAACCTCGTAACATTCCATGGGAGTGCGGGTGGTATCTCTTAGGCTCGTTTCTCGATGGACCGCTAAAAACATGTTTGGACCGACGATGGGTGACACATTACAGATGCATGGCACTTCTTTGGCTCTTCTTAGCCTCATTTGGAGTTTAAGATCTTTAGGGGGCATGGACTAATTTGTCGCACTTAGCTTGGCTTTGGGGTTATGGAAATAGAGGTATCATTAAAGCTCTTGGGGTGACATCCATGTTTAGAGTTCTTGGCATGTCACAGATCCATAGGATTAGAATGACAACTCCTTGTACTACTTGTAGCTTGAATGCCAAGATCTCAGTCTTTATTGGGATTAAGTATGGTCCCAATAGGTTCCATAGTCCAAAGACATTAACCTTAAGAGCGAGTTGGAAGGCTCAACTAGCAAGATTCCCTCCCATGGCACTAAGCTACTTTGGTCATACCATATTGCAAGAAATCCCTCATGCTCTCCTTTCTTTGAGGCTTTGTCCTCTTCTCATTCTAGATCCATCTTTTCTTGCTCCTCTTGTCCTAGTCTATCTTTTTCCTTTTACTTTCTAGCTCTCTACACCACAAAAGTCGATTCCTCTACTTCTTTCTACTTGCTCATTCTTCTTCCTAACTTTCTTCTTCTTCTTTTATATTCTACTTGTTTCTTCTCATCTTACTCTATCTTTTCTTTATCTTCTAGCTTCTTCATAGCTAGCTCTACTTGCTCTTCTATCTCTTTTCTTCTCTTTTCTTGTCTCATCTTTTCCTTGATCTTCTCTATGGCTCCATCTAGAAAGTCTTTTCCTTCTTCTTTCCTATCATTTTCTTCTATCTCTTGCCATATTATCATGATTCTCTCTTTCAAGTCCCTTTCTAACCTATCATCATTAAACTTGGTTGGGATGTTTAATTGTTGGGATTAGGGTTGTCAGGGTTGAGGTGTTTTAAGATCTAGATTTAGCTCACCCTTCTCTTATTCTTTGGGTTGTTAGAATAGAGTTGTTCCAAGATTTAGACTGAGGTCATCCTCTCTCTTTTCTTCATCTTTTCCTTCTATCTCTTCCTTTTTCTCCTCTTCTTTACCTCTCGCATCATCCAAAGCTAAAGTGTTGGCTCCATGTAGTGGTGGCCGCTCTACCCAAGGTGCTTTCAGCCTTTCATTCTCATATTCTAAGTCTAACTCCTCATCTACTTCCTCCTCATTATCTTCATCAAAGCCATCATATGCCTCAAAGGAGGGTGCCAATTGGGCCTCACCCTTAATCTCAATAGGTGGAGGTGTTTCAAGATCAGGTTTGAGCTCGTCGTCCTCCCCCTTCTTAAACTCTATTTCTTTTAAGACTAGTTCTTCTTCCAACTCGACTGCATCCCATGGGTATAAGGAGAGATTGATATGTTTTGCTCTTAGAAGATATCACATGGTAAAAGGGTAAACCACATCCATTCTTGAGCTATTCTTGAGGTAAAAGGAAGGTGCACATTGCACACTACTCCCTCTTTCTACCTACAACTTGGTAGGACATGTATGATGGTGTACTTGCGTGTCAAGATATCATGGTTCTTTGTTGTGTAAAGGGGTAGCGAGGGAAAAGATGTGGTACAAAGGTAGAAAGGAAATGTAAAAGGCGTGCATGTGCAACTTTATGTGATATAAGGTCTACGTGGTGACATCGTTGGGCAGAACCATTCTCCATCCTTCTCCCTTCACATAATATCCTATATTTTCTTCTTCTTTTGAACTCCTTTGGGTTGGTCTTCTTCAAGGTAGGGTTAGTTAATGTATAGGTAATCTCCTGCCAGCTGATAGTTGATGGGAAAATATTCAGGATAGTAGTATCCATCTTCTTTAGGAGGATATTTTGGTAGAGGTATTGATCTTCGAGGTAGCCTTCTTGGTAGTAGTCTTCAAGGCAGTAGTCGAGGTAGTTATAGTCAGCTCCTTCTTGTTGGGGATGAGATGTTCCAAGATTGGTAGTGAGCTCATCCTCTCCTTTGTCTTCTTCTTCATCTTTATCTGATTAGAATTCTTCTTCTTTTATCACTTGTTTATTCTTTTCTTGGCTCTTTGATTCTTCGTTGGTTGACTTCATTCCATTCTTCAACTCTTGGACTCTTTCATTCCTCATCTACTTCAAGTATGGTTTGGACTCCTCTTTGGCTTCTTTAGATCTAGAGATAGTCTCCTAGTCCCACCTTAGAATGATTTCTCCTTGCGGCTCCATATCGAGGTCTCAGGCCATCTTCACTTACCACAACCTAGATTTCTCTATTTCTCTCACCATGATCAGTTGGCAGTCGAGCTCCTCTAGGTCTTCTTCCAGCTCTTCAACCTTCTCTTCCAAGTTGCATAGCACATGTGTTTCTTTGTGGGTCTTCTCTAATGCCTTGATGGTCTTCTTGGTTTGCTCGATCAGTTTGAGTTGTAGCTCCTTCTTCTTGTATGTGATCTTAAGCTAGTGACATAGCCCACCTTGCTCTTCAAAGAAAGTGTCCTTCCATAGCTTTAGCTCTCTCTACGACATTTTTGAACGGTATGTTGCATGTCTCCCATCACACCATGGCTCCCTCTCAACTTTGTTGGCACAATAGGTTCTCTTCCAATTTTTAACAAGTATCACGCTTGGGGGGGGGGGTTCATGACATGGGCTATCACATTGTGTTGCATCATTTTGTACCATGTAATGTTGTGTCATGTCATGTCATGGAGCTGGTTGGGAGCCAATGGATGTTGGAGTGTCATAGATTGCTAATGGAGTCATACCCTCTTATTTGGGGGCCACAAATGATCACATGCTTGCCATATGGCGAGGAGTAGGATTTGAGCTTCTTAGCCATTACAATTATCCATCATATTTAAAAGAAAGAGGATGACCATCACTTGGTTAAGGATTGTCACCGTGCTGCTTCACCACTACTATTGTCACAACATGTGTAGGCTACTACTTGCTTGGAAGAGAGAGGATTTACCTAATCTTAGTCAAGATGTAGGTATTAATGCTATTGTCATACTTGTGGAAGCTTATGGCCATGAACTTGTGAGCGTTGCCTCCTCATGTTGTGCCAAATGAGGGTTGGTTTGGGTTTGATTACTTATTTTCACACACACACACACACACACACACACACACACACACACACACACACACACACACACACACACACACACACACACACACACACACACACACACACACACACACACACACACACACACACACACACACACACACACACACACACACACACACACACACACACACACACACACACACACACACACACACACACACACACACACACACACACACACACACACACACACACATGCACGCATGCATGCACGCACGCACGCACGCACACACATGAGAGGATGAACAATGACCAAAAGGGAGCTAGAAGAATAATATGCACTAGTTGGGTAGTGTTAATGGGGGTTGGAGCCCCCCTCAGTACCTAAAAGTTTTTCATTGTATTAAGTCAATCACATGAAACTCATTATGTGAAGCTACCCATTCATTTTGTGCATTAAAATGCACAATCTAAGTTGACATCACATTGACTACATGGGTTTGCTTCCATATAAGTATATGTTTTTATGCCAAATCCAACTCAAACTATTTAATCCTTGTGGGTTTGCTTCAACATCAAAATAGGTCTCCTTGAAATGACAAAAGTGATATTTACATTGGAAATCGAGTTGCCATGGTATTTGCTAATGATATGGTCATAATGTAGACAACAATAGTGCTAGGATATGCATATTGGTGTAGGCACTATTCCATCTTCACATCAAGAGTTATTTGATCCATGGGGTTAACTCACCATTTCATTGCATGCATTCAAGCATTATTTTTGTGAAGCTCTTGAAGCTTTAGTGAAGTAGTGGGGAGTGCAAATTTCAAGCCAATTACTCGATTTAGGGGGGGGGGGGGGGGGGGGGAGAGGGAGGGCCAAAAAATGTAAGTGTACCACATGCGATCAATAGAATGGTTATTTTATTTAGTGAAATTTACAGGATTACATTTACAAAAGGGATTTTTAATTATAATTTGGAAAACAACCTTAAGATTCTTAAATGAAAAGGGGTCATTTTATTACATTACAACATGTAAGGAAAGGGTATTTTCTAATAGCCTTAAAATGCACATGATATAGAGGGTTTACATATAAAGACCTCCCAAAGCTAATTAAGTAGCAAGAAATCAAGTGAGTTATTTTTAGAAACTCAATGTAACACTTTACATCATGTAAGAGAAAATGATACCAACTTTTCTGTATTTCAATCTAAGATCATGTTGTCATATATCTAATAGATCATTCTAAGTTTAATATGCGTACTAAATAGTGAAAACCATTTGTAATGCTTATGCACCTTGTCAAATGTCCTCGCTATGCATGAATTTCTCTTCCAGCGCTAATGAACTAGGAAGATGTGGGAAAATTTTCATGGTTTAGAAAAACCTTAAAGAAGAAGAGTAGAAGAAGATATGGGAGAAGGAGGTGGCCTATCAAGCCATTGTAAAACGGCACCCCCTTCCCTCCTTTCCCAATTTAATTTTTAAAAAGTAATAATTATTTAATTACTTTACCCCCTTCACCCCTCTATAACTGGTGCCACTCCGCTCTCCCTTCCCCCTACGTTTACAAGATGGACTCTCCCAATTAAAAATTTAATTAAATAAATAATTAATAATCAATTACTTATTACCTCCCCTCACCCCCTCTATAGTTGCTGCCACCTCCCATCACACACACACACACACAAAAAACAAACCCCCCTCCCTCCCTCCCTCCCCCCCCTCTCTCTCTCTCTCCACAAAAGCATGTCCATTTCCCCTATATATATATATATATATATATATATGATTGAACTACACCATCCCACCCTCTCTCGATCAATGTGCCCTTCCTTTCTCTCAAAACAAAGTAAAATATCTTAGTTTTTTTTGTACACTTCTCCCTCTTAATTGACATGTCAACCCCCCTCTCCCCATTTCTTAAAAAAAAATCCAAACAACTCTGCCTTTCCTTCCCCCTCCCTCCATTGTTTTAAAAATATACAAATTCTCCCTTGTGCCAACACCCTCCCACCCCTTACAATATCCAAGATATTTGATAGCACATAAGTCTCTTCAAAAAAATCTCTTCTCCCCCCTTGCCACCACATGACACCTCAAAATTCCATGACACAAGCAAGAGATCCCCCCTCCCTCCCCTTCTCCCTTAGCTGTAAATGGAGGACAAAGTGTGAAGAGTGGGGTATGAGAGGCAACTGACGGTAGAACTACACCAGTTAGGGAGAAACAAATAAAATAATAGAAGAGCATTAGAGTGTGAGAGTGTGAAGAGGGTGAAGATGAAGACTCTTTCAACCACATGCATCCCTAAGGCACAAGATCTCCACCCACTTCTAAATCCATTATCTTTCTCTTGTCCAACCCCTTTCTCTTTCTCCACTTGTGGTGCCCCTAGTAAGAAAGCTCCACATGGTGGGACCATAACAAAGTGAGACTTTCAAATATGACCGGTCCAACTAATGAAGCATGATCTTCCCATGAGATGGTCAACAACTCTTAATGTAGGGATGAACACGGCCAATAACACTGACATCTCTAATGCCTGTAACAATGTATTTTCCTTTTAATGATCTATATGATACAATCTCGATAAAGAAAAAGAGAAATGAATATTTGGAGTTCTTCAAAATAATGCATGATAAAAATTTTCAATTAGCTTAGTCGTGAAAAGAATAGCTGCATTCTAATAATAAATTTAGATTGTCATTTGGAAAAAAATTATCAACATATTATACAAATTTAGTTAGCATTTGACTAAACAAAAGTTGTAGGATGGTGCTAGGACCTAATTACTCATTAAAAATAGCACGCATTAAACATAATTACAATAAATAGATAAAAAATTAGTTCTTGTTTTCATTAATCCATAGCATGATATATTAGTATCTTCAAATACTCATGCATTGCAAGTTAAGGAAAAGTAATCCATAGGGATAACATTACTAAGTTTTCTTCATAAGTTGAATAACTACCATTATGTAGTCTTGGTCGTACTCTCATTTAAAGGCTCGTATGTATGAATAACCATACCATTGATTGATGGTGTTATCTTACCCTCAAACCTCTTTTCCTATCAAATAAGCTATAATTTAGCATTACACTTATAATTATGAATGA
Source organism: Lygodium microphyllum (assembly GCF_053477565.2). Taxonomy (NCBI): domain Eukaryota; kingdom Viridiplantae; phylum Streptophyta; class Polypodiopsida; order Schizaeales; family Lygodiaceae; genus Lygodium; species Lygodium microphyllum. The sequence goes on from NC_141149.1 coordinate 33,268,109, forward strand.
CCATTTCAAATGGATGTAGGAGTCACAACTCTAGGACAAACTTCCTCACCATTAACATCATCCCACATATTTTTGCAATCAACACATTTTTCATCATAAAAGACCATAGAGAATAATTATTACCATCCAATCTATCCTCCTTAGATAGATACGTAGATACATTATTTTGTCCCTGATTGGCCAAGGTAAATATCATTGTTTCAAAGAACATAAAAGCAAGAGACAAAGCTGGAACAACTTGGAAATTCCACGTTTGAGTGCCCTCTCATCACCATGCAATAGTTATTCCTCGCACCCTTCTATATAGAGTGATCGAGACCCTTCATATTCCTGACAACTGGCTCAATTGCACCACATTAGGTGGTGATCTCACAATGAGCTTTGTTAACTCCAATATAGCATGATAGATAACATTTATTTTGCTTCCAATGTGCACTCCTATATCACATCGACCTATGATCTCACAAAGTAACCTACGTGTCTTCCAATATAGTGCAATAAATAGCTTTTGTCTTGGTTCAAACATTTTCTCTTGTGCCATATTGGCAATGACCTCTTCAAGCTCCTCACACCATCTAGGGTTTATTCAACATATATGGTGTGATAAACTACTGTCCTCAACTCGTTTTTCCTCTTCTTACACCATATTGATAGGTTTCTTTTTTGTTATTTGCTCCTCTTTCTTGTGAAGGTAGACACATTCAATGGCTAGGACCAAGCAGACTGCAAGGAAGGTTTATGTGCAACAACTATCCGCAAAGGCTCCTAATGTGCATGTAGAGGAAAATGTTGGCCTGGCTATCCCAAAGGGTTTTCTAGTGTCTCATGAGATTCCTATTTACCCTTCAATTGAGGCCACATCATCAAATGATAGTCAAACTCTAGCTTCTTCTAATGCTTAGCCTTCAATTCTTCCTACTATTCTTAACCATGGGAAAGATTCACCTCTTCCAAACGCTCCTAAACATGGTGAACCTTCAGCTGCATCAAGATCTTTCCAAAGAAACTCCAATGAAGATAAAGAGGAAATCAAGGTGGTTATACATGCAAAGGTGCTTTAGAGAGATCATGAAAGCTTAGAAGGCAACTAACCATCTCATTCCAAAGGCAATACCTATCAAAGTGATCAAGGATATTTCAAATAGATTGTCCAAGGTTGCTACTATTCATGGACTTCATAACAAGTGGAAACTTCTAGCAATAATTTGTTTATAAGAGGATACAAAGAATTTCATCATTTATTTCATGAATGATGCTTACATTGTTGCTACCCATGCACATAGGATCACATTGATGAACAAGAACTTTAGTATGGTGAGTAGACTAAGGTATACGTTTGACAAAGTATTGAAGCCCTTACTCTCCACTAATCATGAAGCCTTTGAGATCGTTAACATTATCCCAAAATTGTCTAAAAAGAAGAAAGATCCTATTGTTGAAGATATTACTCACTTATAAAAGATTGAGTCTTTTGGTATAGTTAACTATGAGAGGATGGGCAAAGTATTTGGCCAAATTTTTGCTAATGTTTCTCGAGATACAGAGAAAGAGGATTACCTTAGCATATCTTCAAAAGACAAGAGTGTGTTAAAGAAGAAATATATTCAACTATTAGATTCTATGATTTATTATTGTTTGAGGTAAGGACTCACTTTTTTTAAAAATTGACTTTTTCAAAGTTCATTACACCTTCATTATCTTATTTTAGGCTTTGTTTTTATATAGGGTATACATTGCTTCTCTCAATAATGATATCACTGAAAATATATTTATTGTTGATCCACTTCTCTCTAGAGTTGTTTTCAAAGTCTATTCAAATATTGTAGGGTTTTTAAAATAATTTCATACCGCTACACACTCCCATATCTTTTTTCCATATGTTGAAAGGTGATTCCCTTATATATACTTACTTTTGGTGATTTATTTTCATATTTGTTGCTTATGAATGTTTACTTTACAGATTACATTCGAGTCTAGTCTACTTTAATATTCTTGCTCGAGAGGTCATCTTCATGATTTCTCCTTATGGAATTCATGGCATAGCAAAAATGTATTGTCAATTTGGTTTTCCTTTTGTTTTCTAAATTTGCAAGTAGGTTCTCTATTGTTGGCTATCAAGTTTTCATTTGTAGTACCACTAGATTTATTACTATCAAGTTGGATGCTAGATTTGAAGGCATTGCTAACCCTTCAAGTTTGATCCATCTCCTTTGAAGACTTAAGAGAAGAGAGTGCATGTGAAATTCAAATTCTTCAAGCAATGAAAAAAATAGGCTATCGTAAGGAAAGTAATGATGATAAATGAAAGCAATGAAGAAGAAACTATAACAAAGAAGAAGAAAAGTTTAAAATAAGGAGAAACTAAAGATAAAAAAGCAAAACACTAGCCTTATATTTATCACTTTTATCATTTGTACAAAGAAGAAGAAAAGTTCAAAGACAAGGAGAAACCAAAGATAAAAAAGCTAAACACTAGTTTTGTACCTATCCCTTTGTACATTTTTACTATACCAAAGAAGAAAATCTCAAAAAGAAGGAGAAACCAAAGATCAAAAAGCTGAACACACTAGCCTTGTATTTATCCCTTCATACATTTGTATTATAGTTACATTTTCCTGTACATTTGTACTTCAATTTTGTAAACTAGATATAATGAAAGTTTTTAATCTTGCTCATATGAGTTCTTTGTAATGCTTGTGAGTATGCATTGAAGAATATCATTGGCAACAATGTTTGTGAGAAATAATAAATTCAAAATTGTTGATATATTCATAGCTCAAAACTCACAATTTATCAATGGAAGGATATCTAACACCAACAATCCATTATTTAATATAAGCTTTAACAAAAAAATATTTGTATACAATATTCAACTCAAAACTAAACTTACAAAGGCTTTATTCGGAAAAACATTCATTTGGAGGCTAGTACACACCTTTATCATGTAGACACATGACACCTAAGCAAATCACCCTTGGGCTATGATTTTGAAACCAATGATACATCCCTTTCAATGATTTTTGATATCCTATTGTTTCATTTTCTTCATCTTGTGAGAGTCCTTGCAAGATGACAACATGGTAATCCAATATTTATATTGAACATTTTGGGATCCCACTTTCCATTTGCACTATTGTTAAATATGGTGCAAGAGCTTATTGAATGAGAAGGATCCCTTGTAGATACTATGTAAAAATGGGAGCATAGGTAATGTGCAAAGAAAGAAATTCAGAGAGGAAAGGTTGACAAACTCAAAGTGAATGTCAACGAGACTAATGAAAATACAATGGGCACCTAAAGGAATATTCAAATACCTGTTAACAGTTACAAAATATAGAATCAAATAGACCTGTTGTTGCAGTAGCACCACCTCTAGCACAACCCCCTTCCACCACTTTGCCACCCATCTCGCAGCTCAGTAGCATCTTCACTTTGGCCCCTACCCAATCCTAGCCCACCTCACCCTCTACTACCTCCCCTTCCACCTCTAGCCCTTCTCAATCCACCTCTACCACTGTAGGCTTTGACACAAAGGATAATGGCAACATCAACCGTGTGTGTCAATGTTAAAGGCAGTGATAGTTAGCAGCCTTTAAAGCCAAGAGCCAACAATGGTGCATTAAGGAGTCGATGGGTGTAGAAGTAGTAAACAATACCTAGAACGGCACATGGATGGAGAGAATGTCCCATTGCAGCAGGTAGCACCCTATATAAAGAAAGGGATCAAATAATTGTTGTTGTTCAAGTGTACACACATCCCTAGAAGTCAAGTATCAAAGGGTTCTCTTACTTTACTAACATATCCTTCCTAAATCCCTTCTATCAATCTCTCTTGACGGGCATCTTAAGTGCTCTCTACTAGTAGAGCCTATATTGCATTGGCTACAATCACTATATTCGACAATAGTACTACCTTGGTCTTGTATCTTACAATTGTTTAGTACTTATAATCTAGCACTAGCTATTCCCAAAGTCCTGTGTTATGACCATATCGGTTCTTGATAGTTGTATTGTCCTTATTTCATCAATATATTTTGGATTGATCTTAAAGCACATTTGATGTTTGATCTCTTTGTTGTGATTATGCCTCATTCTGCAACCTAGACATTGACTATCAAAGTGATGTTAGTGTCTACCTGTGTCGATTATGAGCACCTGTCATTTGTCCTATGGCAATAGTCCTTGGTCAATTGATTACACTATTAAAGTGAAGAGTGAGTAGCATTGCCCTAAATCAAGAAAAGTATTGGATTTATTTGAAACAATAGAAGTATTTTACTGCCTTGAAATAAAAGAAGGATGTATTGCACTGATCAAGAGGATTGTTCTTAATCTAATACAATGTAAAATAAGAGCATATGAGTTGAATAAGTGTAGGTATTTCATAGGCAAGAATAGTATTGGAGATATAAGGAGAATAGAGATTGTACATGTATAGAGAGAGAGAAAGAGAGAAGATGCTATGTTTGTGGTTCCTCCAATAGCTTTCTTATGAGAAGTGCCTTATTATCTTATACTCAAAGAATAAAGAATGAGTATCTACATATATAGTTAGGGCTATCGAGTAAGATGGGTAGCCATTCGCATTAGGTTTTACCCCAAAAACATCCCACTTAAAGGCCAATGTTCCTTTTAAAATGTTACCCTCACCAATGCCCATCAACTCCTTGCAATACGCAAACATTTCAAAGGGTATAATATATGTGAGTTACCATCACCCAATGCTCATAAACTCATTGCAATATGTAAACTTTTCAAAAGATAGACTCTTGGTGAGAAAGTCTGCATGTCTATCATCAGTATATGCACTTTGATAAGCCCAACTTATTTATCCTCAAATACTTGACAAATAAAGTGATATCTCACTTATATATGCTTGGCTTTCACATGAAACATGAGATTCTTTGCCAGCATTATGGAACTTTGACTATCACTATGCAACAATGGCATATTTTCACCAAAGCCCAAGTCTCCCACTAGATGTGTAAGCCATATGGCTTCTTTGCATGCCTCTGTGGTGGCTGAAAAATACTCAGCTTCACTCATAGATAATGCCATGTCATTTTATAGGCAAGACATCCATGAGATTTCACTACTATGCAAGGTAAAAACATATCATGTGGTTGACTTTTTATTAATAGCATTACCTCCATAGTTTGTATTTATGTATCCAAGTATGCCATTTCTACCTCTCCCAAAGCATATGCACATATCTCTTGTACCCAATACCCTAAGTTTCCTTTCACTCTTCCTAATTCTTCTTCCAAGATTTGACATCTACCTACTCACTACTCCCATTTCAAATACAATGTCCAAGCAAGTGAGGGCACAACAAGTGCTCTTCAAGAATGAGGGGATTGCTCTCACAACTTACAAGAGAAGAACTTGAAAGAGAAATTAAACTATAACTCAATTATGAGATAACTCAATTAAAAGAGAATGCTCACAAGAGCATAGCTTGATTACAAGAAAAGACTCGATACATGACAAGACTAGAACAAGACGATAACTCGAAGAAGACTTACCTTACAGGAGCCTCACAACTAGTATTGGCTAGATTGAAGGACTTGTTACCCATGACACCTATTTAAACTATAGCCTTGGGAGGTTAAGGGGAATATATGTTGTTATAAGAGGATGCCACATAGTATGACATGCACAACAACACATGGCATGATATATTTACTAACACATGGCATGGTGATATTGGTAATGATGACATAAATGATGATGTAAATATCTTCTAGGATGTTCTATAATCTTCTAGAAACTTTATGGAACCAAGGGTTGTCCTACATTGCATACGAACCAAGGTCTATCTTTGCTTGAGCGTTTGCCGTTACATTATTCCCCTTCTATCACCAAGTTCCACGATGGGCAGTGGTGTGCTTTGGAATAGGCCTTATCTTGGTTGGGTGTTGAAGATGAAATTTGCAAATCTTAATTGGAGCTCTTTGAACATGTGAAGCTGGTTCCCATTTTCATTCACTTCCATCACAGCCCTTTCAATGGACAAGATACTATAATCTACCTCTTTAAATTCTTGAATCCAAGATTTTGCCTACTTTATGTTCTTGGTTATCTTCAATTATGATTAAAGGTGATGGCATTGGTATTCTTCTAGGGATACATGATGTATGACATGGATCCAAGACTGAAACCAAAAATACATGATGGATTTTTATGGACTGAGGAAGGAGGAGACAATAGGTGGTTAGATTTAATTGGCCAAGAATCTTAAAGGACTCAAGTTGTTGATAACCAAGTTTCTAGTAGGGGCAAGAAGAACATAGATCACTTCTAAGAAGCCAAACTTGATTTACAATTTTGTATGATGGACGTTGCATGCAAATCTTATTTTCACTTCTCTTCTATTTATGTTGAGCTTGTTGTAACTCTTTATGAATATCAAAGAAGTTTCTTATTAACCCCAAAATGCCCTACTAAGGGGAGATCCTATCTCTTCTTGAGTATATTCACTTGTAGAGGACTGGGAGGAATGTAGAGGGGTCCTTTATAATAGAGAAATCCATCAATGACTTGAATACCCCTTTGAGTTTGTTCTTGGCCTTAATATAACTGCCTCCTTATGTCCTTGGCAAATAAGTATTTTGCAATTTCCTTCTTGACACTTGATAATAATCTAAAGTTTTCTAGGGGTTTTGCTGATAACTATCCTTAACTTCAATTGCAAAAGTCCCAAGGTTATTAAATTTTGTTAGTCATGGACTTCATCGCCTTCTTTCAGTGTAAGGTAAGATCTTTGAGATAAAGCATCTGCCTTTTCTTGTTGGTGGCCAAGCCTATAGGTAATGAAGAAGTCAAATGTGGATAGAAAACCACTCTATCTTGCATGGCAATGATTCAATATATGAAAAATCATTGAATATTCCAAAATTTTGTGGTCCATATAGATAGTGATCTTATGAGGGGCTCCTTCAAGCAGATGTCACTAGGTCTCCAAGGAGTCCACAATAGCTAGAAGTGCTTTATCATGAATTTCATAGTTGATTTCTCCATCACAGAAAATTCTCGAGTGGATATCTACTAGATGAACTCAATTGTCATCACCAATTCGGGATAGAATATGTGTAAATGTAAAATCTGAGGTGCCCATCTCCATGATAAAGGGCTTCAATGGATCTGCATGGGTACTAGGTAAGGCTTGCTTTAATCTTTGAAAATCTTGTTAGACTTTTGATCCCATACAAAATTTTCCTTTCAAGTTAGCTTAGTTATAAAGGCAACAATATCAGAGTAATCCTCAATAGATATTTGATAAAAAAATTCAAATCCCAAAAAACATTGAAGATCTCACATAAATGAAGGTGGCTCCCATTCTATAATCGTTTATACCTTCTTAAAGTCCATAGAAATTCATTTCTTAGAAATGATGTACCCCAAAACTCAACTTTAGTTTGATGGAAATAACACTTTTCTAGCTTTGCATACAAGTTGACTTCCTGCAATTTATTTAAGAATATTTTGACGTGATGCTCATGCTCCTCTTGGTTCTTGGAAAAGATCAAAATGTTATCCATATATATCACAATAAAGTTATCCAAGTATTCTTAAAAGATATCATTCATCATATGTTGAAAAATTCTTGGAGAATTCTGAGGCCAAATGGCATAGCAACATATTCAAAATCCTCATATCTTGTGTGAAAAGCTATCTTCATGTATCACTATGCTTTATCCTCAAAAGATTATAAGTGCCATGAAGATATGTCTTGGTGAAGACTTTGGATTTCCCAAATCGTTCAAGGAGTTCTAAAATCAAGGGAGGAGGGTAGTAATTCTTTTTTCTTGGAAAATAGAATTCGAGCTCCCATTGGACATTTCAAATGATGTATGAATCCCTTGGTAAGATTCTCATCAATATATTTATTGAGCTATGCTAAATCATATTGGGATAGGTTATATATGGCGGGGGTCCGGGGGCACCGATGATAAAGGAAATATTCCTTTGAATATTCCCTGGCCAACCAGTGGAGGCTCATATGGTAGGTCTGTCAGGCCGACCTAACCACCTTCGTGGGCTATAAAAGCTAAACCCCTTCACACCCATCCATCATCTATCTTTCACCTAGTCAGACTTGTTCCAGCTAGCCTTAAGCTCTTCACCTATCTTCTGTCTAGATCACCATCTAAGCTTCACAGTGGAAGCGCATGGGTGGATAGAGCCATCTTTGTATCAATTGTTTGGAGCTAAAGACTTTTTTTAATTCTCCTCTTATCTATTGTATACTCTCTATCTCTTTCTTAGATTTTGTTCGTTGCACCGTGTAATTTTTACATGGTATCAGAGCCTAAGGGACTCTAGGGATCAAAAAGAGTGCTCAAGAGGCAAAGGCTTCAATAGCAAAGAGGAAGAATGTCGTCTTTCGAAAGCGGTTTTGGTGCATCAAGAAGCGGTGCAAGATGTGGTGTTGATATATTGGCTATTCAAACACTGAGGATTCATCCACTATTCTTCAGCGAAGGCAAGTTAAATGGTACAAATTACACCTTGTGAAAGTTTAAAATCACAACTATCCTTGATTCTTATGAGCTTTTGGAGACTGTGTTGGGGACTGACGTAGAACCATAGCCTGCCCCCAACCCATCAAATTCTAGTGTGATGATTCCTCCGAATGCAGGTCTTCTACGAGCTTGGAAATGAAGGAATGCAGATGCATTGTGTGCCTTAGTTACAAGCTGTTCTGACACTGTTTTGACTTTGATTCAGCCTACAACCAAAGCATCAGAGGCTTGGAATGTACTGAGGAGTCAGTATGAAATGCGAAACCAAACAAGGATTCAAAACTTGGAGAAGCAACTAGTAGCGGAGAAGTTTATTGAAGGAGAGACGGCTGAAGCATTCATCACACTCAGATTAAGAATCTGTACGACTAGATGGCTAGCGATGGGATATAAAAGACTAGTGAGGAGCTAGCTCGGAGGTGTCTTAAGATTTGTCCACAAAAGTTTAATGGACTAGTAGCTACCTTTAATACTCAGGTAAGACCTCAAGCTTTGACTTTTGAGGAGTTTTGTGCATTATTGATGGAGGAGGAGTTGTGGCTAAAAGCCTTAGAAGGAAGCAACAATGGAGATGCCGCATTCTCTGTGCCAATGCAAAAGGCAAAGTTGGTTCCTCCACCAAAAATGATGGTGACAAAAAGAAGAAGGGCAATAAGAAGAAGTTTCAAGGAGAATACTTCTACTGCAATAAGAAAGGACATGCAATCATACATTGTCGTGTCAAGAAGGCAAATGAAAAGAATGGTACCCTTAAAAGTAAAGGGAAAGAGACAGCCAATACGACTGAAGTAGAGTTGGAGTTATTCATGGAGACCATTGAGGAAGTGTGCTCCTCGGTGCAAGAAGAATCTACCACTAACTCATGGGTGTTGGATAGTGGGGCCTCCCATCACATGACCAACAAGAAAGGTCTATTTAGTTCTATGCAACCTCTACAAGAATCCATCACTATGATAGTTGGAAATGATGCAAAATGCCCTGCTGCACGAACATATACTATTTCTTTTGTCATTGCAAATGGTGAAGTAAAAAACCTTTCAAATGTGTTGTATGTTCTAGAAATTAGGAGAAATCTGTTATCAGTGTGCTGCAATAACTAATTTTGGTGATGAAGTGAGGTTCAAGAAGACAGGTGCAGAAATTCTCAACAGTGCTAGAAAAGTTGTTGGCAAAGGAGAAAGAAGGAACAACCTGTATGAGCTAAGTGCTCTTACAACCACCACTGGAGTGGGCACAAGTAAGCTTTGGCATGAAAGGTTTGGACACATTAGATTTGCAGTGCTGAAGGAGATGCACAAGCAAGGTATGGTTGCTCACCTACCTGCAGTGACTGAATGGAAGGAACCATGTGAAGCTTCTATGATGGGCAAGCAACAGAGAAATGAATTTTCACAGGAAAGAAAGAATAGAGAACAAGTTCCTCTAGAGTTGGTGCATGTTGACTTATGTGGTAAGATGCCTACATAGGCCTTGGGGGGATCTTCTTATTTTATGTTGATTGTCGATGACTAAAGTAGGAAGAAGTGGGTGTACTTCCTTCGTGATAAGGCTCAAGCTTTTGGTAAGTTTAAAGAATGGCTAAAACTTGTTGAGAATGAAATAGGGAAAAGTGTGAAGAAATTTAGAATAGATGGTGGTGGTGAGTTCAACTCAAAGGAGTTTGAAGACTTTTGCAAGAGCAAAGGGATCAAGCATCAAGTGATGATGCCTCACACACCTTAGTGGAACAATGTTATGGAATGTATGAATTGCACCATTGTGGAGATGGTAAGATGCATGCTGAAGGGCAAGGGATTTCCTAACTAGTTTTGGGATGAAGCTGTTAATACTGCAGTCTACATTCTAAATTGGAGCTACACAAAGGCTCTCGTGAAAAAAACACCTCATGAGGCTTACACTGGTAAGAAACCATCTGTCTCACATTTCAAAATTTTTGGACGTGAAGTTTATACACGTGTTCTAGATGAGAAGAGAAACAAGTTAAAACCGAAAAGTAAAAAATGTATCTTCTTGGGTTATAGTGATAAGCAGAAGGCTTACAAATTATATGACCAAGAGGAAAAGAAGATCATCGCGACCTATGATGTGGTGTTCAAGGAGTAGCCACATAGAGTGGAGGAGGAGAAGGTAAGTTCTTCGACTTTATCATCAAGCAAAGAAGTAGTCCACTATGAACCTATCTCGAGAGCTGTCCCTATCCTTAAGGGGGAGGAAGCATCATCTTTAGATGATGAGGAAAAAGTTCACCAACCTGACATCACCCCATTGGAAAAGCCATTTCCGTGTTGGGTGAAGTAGCCCTATGACCACAATAATCCTATGCCTACATCTGTTGAGGAGAAGGCAAATGGGGACCAAGGAGGTCTCAGAGAATAGAGGATCAAAGGAGGGCTTCTGGTCACCTAGTCAATATGGCCTTGATGGCTGAGATTATGAGAGAAGTAAAGGAGCCAAACGACTTAGAAGAACTTTCAAATCTAGCATGGAAGTTAGCTATGCAAGCCGAGTATAATAGCTTAATGAAGAATGATACTTGGGAGCTAGTGGATTGGCTAGAAAAGTGGAAGGTTATTGGCACCAAGTGGATCTGGAAAGTAAAGTACAAAGCTGATGGTACCTTAGAAAAGTACAAAGCCAAACTGGTTGCCTAGGGATTTTCATAGGTTGAAGGGTTTGATTTTCAAGAGTCATTTTCCCTAGCTGCCAGAATGACCACTATTCCACAATACTTGCAGTGGCCACCCACAAGAAGTGGCTAGTTTACCAAATGGATGTTAAGTTAGTGTTCTTAAATGGTGACCTCAAGGAGGAGGTATACATGGCCCAGCCACCAAGGTTTGAGGCCCCACATTCTGAGAACAAAGTATGTAAGTTGAACAAGGCATTGTATGGACTGAAACAAGTCCCCCAAAGCATGGTACCAATGGATAGATAAATTCTTGACTATGAAGATATGATCAACCAAACTCAAAAGGTTTTGAGTTCTGAGTTTGAAATGATGGGCTTGACTTGGGCTTGCCGCACTATTGTTTGGGGATTGAAGTCTGGCAAGAGCTAGGAAAGATCTTCACATCTTAGAAGAAGTATGCATGGGAGATCTTGAAGGCATTTGGCATGACTGAGTGCAAGGAGATAGCTACACCTATGGAGGTGAATGCAAAGTTATCCGTTGAGGATACATCAGCACTAGCAGACATTGGGAGGTACAAAAGGTTAGTCTACTTGTGTAATATTAGACCGAACATAGTTGCTCTTGGTACTTTGAGCAGGTTCTCGAACAACCTCATGAGATTCATTGAAAAGTTAGGATGCGGGTGCTCAGATACTTGAAGAAAACTCTTGACTATGGTATCACATATAGTTATGGAACTTCTCTTATGGGGAACTATCTATGACTCAAATTGGGCAGGAGACAATGATTTAAGGAATTCAATTTTTGGTTATTGTTTCTCTTTGGGTTCAAGAATTTTCTCTTGGATTAGTAAGAAGCAACCAACAATGGCATCGCCTTCTACCGAAGCAGAGTACAAGGCAACTTTTTTTGCTACATGTGAAGCAGTATGGTTGAGAATGATCATATGGCATATGGGAGTGCAGGATGAAGAACCAACTGTGCTGAGATGTGACAATCAAAGTTGCATCACGATTGCCAAAAATTCAGTGTTTCATGTGCGTGACAAACATATAGAGATCCAGTATCACTATGTGTGTGATTTTATTGAGGATGGGATAGTGGAACTACTGTCCAATAGAGGAGAATGGAGCAAATATCTTCACCAAAGAACTTACAAAGGATCTGCTTCAAGTTCATCTTTAGAGACTCGGCATTGGGCCAAGGAGAGAGTTCACCTGCGCCGGGTGGACATTGAGGGAGGGTGTTAGATATGCTCAATGCCCCACCCTCATAAGGTGCCACCAATGATCCATGATGCTCAAAGTTGTAAGGCCCCCATTATGAGGAGAAACCATACGTGAGCTCAGATTTTGATTGAGTCTCCTAAATTGTATGTTAGATGAGGTCTATGTGACCGGATGGCAAAAGGTGACTGTTGTGGGTCTAATCTCTGGGTTAGACGGAGTAGTCAAGCTGGTAGCAACTTGAGGCACATTGCATCGAGTTGTGGGCTAAGGGAGTTATCAGGGACCCCTATTTTGGGGTTCAGGGGCCACAAAAGCTGCCCCTAGTTGGGGTCCGGGGGCGTTGCTACCCCTAGCATGACAATAAAGGGAATATTCCCTAGAATATTCCATGGCCGACTAGTGAAGGCTCCTATGGTAGGTTGGTTAGGCCGACCTAATTGCCTTCACAGGCTGTAAAAGCTAAACTCCTTCACAACCATCCATCATCTATCTTTCACCGAGTCAGAGTTGTTCGAGCTAGCCTTAGGCTCTTCACCTATCTTCTGTCTAGATCGCCATCTAAGCTTCACAGTGGAAGCATACTGGTGGACAGAGTCATCTTTGTATCAGTTGTTTGGATCTAAAGAAAAAAAATTATTCTTCTCTTATCTATTGTAAGATTTCTAGACCTCGATGGGGTTATGTAATTCTAACTAGGGTAGCCCAATAACAATGGGACTATTTGGGCAAGGGATGATGTTGTAGGCTATATCTAATATAAGAACTCCTTAGGGTAGCTTTTATGGATTGAATGCCATACATACCATCCATGAAGCAAGAGGTTGACTATCAATTACTTCTGCACATACTGGATTTGCTTTCCTTAGAAGTTTTGTACTTGTAGATCTTTGCAGAGTGCCACAATCTCTTCATTGTGCTGATGTAGGCATTGTGTGGGCTTGTTTCTTTGTTTAGGCGCGCTTGCCATTCATCTTTTGCCTCCTCCTTAGCTTGTAGCTGCTCTTTCAACTCATTTACTTCCCCTTGGGCCATGGCCATTCGGCGTGTTCTCTCCAACTGGAACACGCCATGGCCTTCTTTTCAGCTTCCAGCTCTACTACCACAGTTTCTTCTCCTCCTTGGCTCTTTCTAGTTGAGAGAGGAGCTTTGTGACATACTCATCGTATTCTTTGGGTGGCCTCTTTGTTGTGCAGGGGTGGAGGTTGTAGAGCTTGCCACCTTTTGCTTCTTAGGGTCTCGCCTCAACTCGGTGTCTGCTGCTGCAGCTGGTCTTTTGGTCCCTACCGGGGGGGTTTCTTCTCCTACTCCTTGGCCCATTTTCTTATTTACAAAGTACTGGACCCAAGCAATTAGGTTGCTGGTGTCCACCTGGGTTGTAGAACTGGGAGTGGAGATGGCAGTGGTGGTAGCGGGCATCAGGAGGGTAGGGATGGGGTGATCAGAGCCTCTTGCACTGCAGCTGGCACAAACTCAGGCACATAGGCACTTGAGCTCGGTCCTTCATTTTTGATGGGGCTTGTGGGTTCTAGCTCATCGTACATGGACTGCTGCTCAATGGACCTACACGTGGTGAGGGCCATGTCTTCCTCCTCTTTTTTTCTCAGCTCCTCCTCCTCTTCCTACTTTTTCTTTCTCTCCTCCTCGGTCTGTTTGGACTCCCTGTGGACCCTTTGCAAGTCCTCCTTTTCTTTTTTCTTCCTCTCCTCTTCCTGATGTTCATGTGCAATTTTCTTCTTTGTCTTCCTAGCCTCTCCCCGGCTGGTTTGTTCTTCTTGTTCCTTGTTGTCTTCTCCTTCACTTAGAATTCTTTTGTTGGATTGTGTTGCCTCCCGTTTCCTGGTGGGGTGGCAACCTGCTTGGTGTTTCATCCACCCCTTCTCCTCCTTCTTCCTACTCTTGTCCCAAAGCTTCCCTGATGATTGCAGTGAGGACTCCACCGAATCCGATGGTTGCAGCCTTTGAGGACAAAGCTTTCCTTTTAGCCTTGGTGGCGGGAGATTCTCCTCCAACACGCTGCCCTCTCATTGCCAAGGCCTTTGCTGAGGTCTCAATGGTCTTTCTCACAAACCTGTTGAGGTTGACCTCATCTAGTGACCTTGCTGCGACACTCTTTAGTAGGGGGATGTTGATGTGGCTCATTATGGAGTTGTATCTTTGGCTAGAAAATAGTGCATACACCATCTTTGTCAAGAATCGCGTGGTGGGGGGACTTGCTCAAGATGTTGCGCAAACACCCATAGAATACACAAGGAGAAGCTCACTCAAGAGACAAGAAGAGAGATGGAGGCCAAAACGTTTTCTTGCTGATTTCTTCTTCTTCTTCCACACTCTTTACAATGTACACAAAGTATAGATAAGATACAACATAAAGGAAAGTGGCCTACTAAGTCAAACAATGCATAACCGACTACACTAGTCGACTGGTGCTATAACTATGCCAGCTGTAAATAGGTGTAACGACATGAATATAATAAGTAATGAGTCAGTGGCCATGCGAGAGTCATAATGACCACCAACGTGCTAAGTGTAGACGTGTGGACCCATCTAACCAGGCGGTCCATCATCAATGTCCGCATGTGTTGAGCTTGTCATCTCAACACTCCCCCTCAAGCTCAATTGCATCTTTGCAACTCCAAGTAAGCTTCGAAACTTTTGAAGCTTCTCTGTACCCAATGCCTTCGTGAAGATGTCAGCTATTTGATCCTGTGTGCTAACATACACCAAGTCAATCTCACATGCTAGTACCTTCTCTCTCACAAAGTGGTAGTGTACCTCAATATGCTTTGTCCTCGCATGGAATATAGGGTTCCTAGCCAATTGTATACTGCTCATGTTGTCACAATAAATGACAACTGCACCTTCCACCTGCACATCTAAATCAGCCAATAACTTTTGCAGCCATACTACCTCACATGCTGCAATAGCAGCACCTCTATACTCAGCCTCTGTACTCGACAAAGCAACTGTAGATTGCTTTTTGCTGCTCCAAGCAACTGCTGCACTACCAAGAGAGAACATGCATCCGCTGGTAGATCTTCTATCAGACATACTACCAGCCCAATCTGCATCTGTGTATCCAAACACCTATACATCTGTACTACTTGCCTCATAGAAAAGTCCATAATGTAATGTGGACTTCACATATCTCAATATGCATCTGACTGCATCCAAATGTGGCTTTCTAGGTACTTGCATAAACTGACTCACAAGACCAACAACGTAGCTCAAGTCTGGTCTTGTAATGGTCATGTAGATCAAACTCCCCACTATCCTCCTGAACATAGTAGGGTCTTCTATCTCATCCCCAACATCAGCACTCAACTTTACATTCTGCTCCAACGGGACTAAAAGTGGTTTGCATGTTGTCATACCATACTTGGACAACATATCCAAGCCATACTGTCTTTGGAAGAGCCATATACCATCATCACATCTAATCACCTCAATGCCAAGGAAGTACCTTAGCTCACCTAAATCCTTCATCTCAAACTTCTTCTTCAAAAAGTCCTTGACTTCAGCAATCCCACTATCACTATCACCTGTAATAATCAAGTCATCCACATAGATGACTATGATGGCCAAACCTGCATCTCCCTTTCTCACATAAAGTGAGTGATCAGCATTAGAAACATAAAAGTCAATATTGATAAGATACTCTCTGATCTTGTCAGACCATGCTCTAGGTGCTTGCTTGAGTCCATAGAGTGCCTTCTTCAACCTGCACACATACGTGGGATGCTCTAAATCTTCATAACCTGCTGGCTAATCCATATACACTTCTTCCTGCAAATCACCATGAAAGAAGGCATTCTTCACATCCATTTGCTGCAACCTCCAACCTTTGGCTGCTGCCAAAGCAATCACACATCTGACAGTTGCTATCCTAGCAACTGGACTGAAGGTTTCATCATAATCTATGCCATATGTCTGGGCATAGCCTTTTGCAACCAGCCTAGCTTTGTACCTACTAATAAAACCATCTGCATTGTGCTTAATCTTATAAACCCACTTACATCCAATATCTTTCTTTCCCTTCGCCAATGATACTAGATCCCAAGTCTTATTGGCCTCTAATGCAGCCATCTCCTCATCCATTGCTGCATCCCAATGAGCATGACCAACAGCCTCCTCAAAACATGTGGGCTCAACATCCTCAACTAGTTTCACCATATAAGCATAATGGTGAGCTGCATAACCTTCAAAACCAAATCTTTTAGTAGGGTATCTCACCCTGCTAGACTTGCATACCATTGGATCACTGAATGGAGTCTTTGCATTGACGCGTGCTCTCTGCACACCTGGAGTCCTCACTGAAGGAATGCCAAGCTCATCATCCAAGTTCTGTGAGCCACTGGAGTCTCCATCAAGAACTGCATCAATGCCATTTGACACTTTATTCTTTCCTTTGTCTTTACCTGTAGTGCTACTAGATGCACCTGAAGATGTAGAGGTACTCCTTAGTCTCCCAGACCAAGGACTACTAGATGATGTCTTTGGTCCAGTGATTCTTGCTTTTCAGCCTGCACATGAGTGTCATGATCATCATCATCATCCAATGCATCACCACTAGATGCATACCAACTATTCATTTCATCAAAGATGACATCCCTGCTCACTCTGAACTTACATGTGACAGGGTTATAACAACGATACCCTTTCTGCTCTAAAGAGTATCCGATAAAGACACACTTTTCAGCCTTTGGATCCAGTTTCTTCCGCAACTCATCTGGCACATGAACATACACAATGCAGCCAAACACTTTCAAGTGTGAGACATCAGGCTTCTTACCTGTAAAGCATTCTTCAGGAGTCATACCATGAACTGCACTGTGGGGGTTTTGTTCACAATATAAACAGTAGTATGAACAGTCTCAGACAAAAAATGCTTAGGCATATTCTTTTCAGCCATCAAGGCGCGTGCAACTTCTGCAATATGCCTATTTTTCCTTTCTGCAACCCCATTTTGCTGTGGGGTATACCTGCATGTGAACTGTCTCTTTATCCCATGAGACCTCAGAAAATCATTGAACTCATTCGAGAGGTACTCTCCCCCTCCATCTGACCTTAAGCACTTTACTTTCAAGCCTGTTTCTCTTTCAACTGTAGCCTTGAAAGTTCTAAAGTGCTCAAATGCTTCACTCTTTTCCTTCATAAAATATACCCACAGCTTTCTAGAACAATCATCAATGAATGTGACAAAGTATGAACTACCTCCAAGAGATACAATTTGTGTAGGCCCCCAAATGTCTGTATGAACAACATCAAGGATATTTCTGCTTACATCTCTGTCATGTGAAAAGGGTTGTCTTGCTTGCTTACCAAACTGACATGCTTTGCATACCTTATGAAATTCTGCAACTCTAAATGTAGGCAAACCTGTAACCAACCCTTTGGACTGCATTAATTTCAGCCTTTGTACATTTGCATGTCCAATGCGTTTGTGCCAAATTTCAATATCTACAACAACACCTTTTCCTTTAGCATACATAGCAGCATTCATAGTAGGAATTCCAACATCCAGAGTAAACATACGTCCAACTCTACTTCCCTTTGCTACCAACCTACACTTGTCATTGAAGTCTTCTACAAAGTAGCCCTTTGCATTAAATCTGACTTGTAGCCCTTGCTCTACCATTTGACCGACTGACACCAAGTTCTTTGTAATAGATGCCACATGTAATACATCTGAAAGACTCTTTGTCTTACCATCATGCAAGGATAAGGGAACCTTTCTAATGTGTGAGATTGGGTTGCATGAATCATCACCTGTCTGCACATAACCTGCATTTTGCAAATCCTGCATCTCTCCAAACCATTTTGCATGGCTAGTCATATGATTGGATGCACTTGAATCAACATACCAAACATCATCATGTGTTCCCTTTCCTGTAACAGCATTTAGCATATGTTGCATAACAAACAGATGTTCATTTTTGTCTTCATTCTATCGTGAAGACGATGCATAGTTTCCTTGCTGTAGCTTACCACTATGAATATAATCTTTCTTAGCATAACATTGGGCTGCAATATGACCTGTTTTGCCACAGTAGTGACACACAATACCAGAGTTGTTAGAACCTCTATTCTGGCATCCACCTCTTCCTCTAAAGCTCCCCTTGCCTCTAAAGTTACCACGACCTCCTGAAACCTGCATATCACCAAATTGCTGATTCAATGTGTTTTGCTAGTTGTCACTACCACGTCCTGTACCACGGCCTCTTGAAGAGAACCTGCCACGTCCCCTTCCTAAACTGGAGTAGAAAGCCTGGACCTATTCACCACTTCTTTCAGATGTCTCACTCTGCACATTGATCTCTTCAGTGATCATAAGGGAGACCAACTCATCGAAATCTGGAAATGGCTTTCTGACATATACAGAAGTTACAAAAGACTTCCAAGCCTTTTCATTGTTAAGTCCACCCAAGGTAGATGACACCAAATCATCATCATTGGGCATTGCATCAATCGCTGCCAATGCATCTGCAATGCTCCTTACCTTCAGTGCATACTCATTGATAGACATCTTCCCTTTCTTCAATGTATTCAACTCTTGCTTGAGTTGAATCTTTCATGCCTTTGTATTTACAGAAAACATACTTTCAAGTATGGTCCAAGCTAGATATGAATTCTCTACATTTCTAATATATCCAAGCATATTATTGTCAATTACTACAGATAACCAATACATGACCTTTTTATCTTTTGCATTCCATTCCTTCTGTGCCTTTGTCTCTTCTGCAGTTGGAGGATCACTCACCTCCGGCTCCTTTTCTTCACCTGAAACAAACTCGTAGAGGCCTTTTCCAATAAGAAATTTTGTGACACGGAACTTCCATGAAGGGTAGTTGTTCTTGTCGAGATTCTCAATGATGGGGCTTCCACTATTCTCTGCCATTATCACAAAATTAATACCAACAGCAACAAGCAAATTTTCTGCAACCCTCGACCTGTAGTGCACAGCAATACACCAGTCAGCCTTTTTCACTGTCTGCTCAACAATACATGCAATCTGCAACCAGTTTGTAGATAAACCTTGTGTTTACTCACTGATAAACACCTTTGAACTTACAGATCTGAAATGTGTAACCTACACACCCACTTTCGGTCAATACAGTTGAAGTCACAGTGTACCCTGAAACTGCTGTCCGCAACCTTGCGGCTCTAAAATGGGGCCTGAAATGGCCTCAGATGCCCAAAATAACTGTGGACAGCCTTAAAGGGCTAATCTGTAGAATACACAGCGCTCTTTGCGGACACCAAATCTCGCTGCAATCTGAGATTTTTGCTCGACCCTGCTTCCGGTGCCTCCACAGGTACTATCCAAGAGAGAGAGTGGAAGAATGGGAGAGCTTCTTACCCGTGGCTTGCTTGCTCAAACCTTGCTTCTTCTCCTTTGCTTCAGCCTTCGAAATTAGCCTCTCTCAGTGGCGCGGCTCCTATACCATGTCAAGAATCGCGTGGTGGGGGGACTTGCTCAAGATGCTGCGCCAAACACCCACAGAATAACAAGGAGAAGCTCACTCAATGAGACAAGAAGAGAGATGGAGGCCAAAACGTTTTCTTGCTGATTTCTTCTTCTTCTTACACACTCTTTACAATGTACACAAAGTATAGATAAGATACAACATAAAGGAAAGTGGCCTACTAAGTCAAACAATGCATAACCGACTACACTAGTCGACTGGCGCTATAACTATGCCAGCTGTAAATAGGTGTAACGACATGAATATAATAAGTAATGAGTCAGTGGCCATGCGAGAGTCATAATGACCACCAACGTGCTAAGTGTAGACGTGTGGACCCATCTAACCAGGCGGTCCATCATCAATGTCCGCATGTGTTGAGCTTGTCATCTCAACAATCTTGGCTTGGAGTTGGATTTCAGGATCAGGAATATCCACCAAGTTGATGCCGTTTCATTGGTGTGGAGTTTTACCTTGTCCATCCCTAGTAAGGCATATACATCTCCTTTTGGCTTCCTTTCTACTTTTTTTACCAGACCTAATGCCTTTTCCACTAGCTTTGAGGTCAATTTGATCTGCACTTGGTGAGTTTCCTCCCCCTCATGCACAATTATGGTGATGCAGTTTTTGTGGAAAGTCCTCAAGAACTCTGCACAGCGGAAGTAGTCCACTCCCCGACTATTGCTTCCACATATTTCTAGAGATTGCATTGCTCAATATGCCTTACCGCCTGCTCTTCAATGGACATGTCATCAAGGTTGAAGATATGCCGAATTTGAATTGGTTGAAGGCTCTCGTTTTCCACCGAAAGTCCATATTTTGCTTGTTTTTCCTCTGAAAAAGGCAGTTTGCTAGACTTTTCTTGGCATGCCATGATGGGTGCCTGTCATGATGCCATATTCACCATTAGTGGTTTTCAGAATAAGAAATAAGAAATGACTACATGCTTGTTGAGCTGAAATGCTTGCGTGTAGAAGTAAACTTTTCCTCCCAGTAGTCTATTGATTTTAACTTTTATTGACCTTCTCCTTAATCATAAGTTGTTGCATTTTACCCTTGCAATGTGTGCTTTTCCTTTATTGTTTTCTTTATGTGTTTGGTTTGATTCACCTTACCCCTTTCCCCTTGGCTATGAAAAGAATCCTTCCTAGGAAGAAATGGTTAGAGGATGAAGGGCCTTTAGCACACAATCTTAGTGTTTTACTTTCGCATGAGCTAGGCATAGAAACTTGGATTATATTCTAATCGAGCATAGCTGTCCATATAAAAAAAGAGTGGATGCCCACATGTGTAATGTAAGTGAGGACATAAAGTAAGAAGTCACCAGAGGCCACTCTACTAGCAATGTATATCTCCTCCTCAGTGAGGATGCGATCTAGATAAGGGTTTTCTTTAATGTGGTCTTCCATGGGTCAATTATGGAGAGTAGTCAACACCCTATATGAAGTTGGAGTGACATAAGTTGGGTCATATTCAAATGCTTTGATTGTACGTTGCTGTTCAATATTGGTCATTATTTGGCATCCCTCTAGCTCCCATTGCAATCATAGAGCGTATCATTTCTGCAAGAAGGGGGAATTGTTGTTAGCAAGCCGTTGCAACTTCTTGATTTCTTGGTTCGTGGCCATGATCGTGCTCTTGCTATATGATGTGATGAGATGTTGTTTGGTTGCTTGTTGCTTGGATACCTCGATTGCAATTAACTCCGAAGCTACTTCAGAAGCTTTAACGAATACGAATTCCGACTCCTCCCAAGAGCAAGGGAGTGTTCGCACTTCTGTCGCTATAGGTTCTTCCATGAGTCCTAGATCTAGTCGATCGCAGCTTTTAGCCAATGTCATGAAAGTAGTGTCCAAGCATCGGAGGTAGGTAACCAGGTCATCCCCCATATTTTCAGCTAAATCAACGGCCAAGGTTAGAATTGAGTGTCGCTCATAAGAGGGTCTAAGCTCGGTAGTAGGTGGTTGAGTTTTGACAGCACTAGAGAGGTCAGTAGCTAATGATTGTCGCTTGGTTTGCTCATGAGTTTGTTGCTTGGCCTTATGTTCGATGGGCGTGGTTGTGGCTACAGGTGACGTACTACTTGGTGCATTTGAGAATTGGGGGGCGTCACCGGGACTAGATGTGGTTGGTTTGTTAGTAACAGGTTTCAGTTTTGGCCGATATATTGGCTTATGCCCTATTGAGCTAGGCTTTACCCATGTGTGAAACATAATCAAATTGATTTACTGTTTTTCCATAAAAATCAATTGAGTAATAGCTTAAAAAATGAAATTTGATGAACAGACAGTGCTCCATGGATTTAGCAGCTTGAGTCACTTGTGGTTTGAGTGGTTCTAACGGACGTTTTGTGTGGTCAAGATGCCGTTTGAGTAGTGCCTTTAGATGTTTGGGCTTTAGGTAGCCAAATCTAGGTGTTACCCGCATAGTAGCCTTGCGCATGAAACAAGACCTTGGGGACCCACTATGGTTTGACCATATGCCGATGTTTATAGTTTTGTCTTGGCCTCCTAGGTTTCGGGTGCAGATTCTTAGCCTTGCGAGGCCACAGCTTTCTATTCCTAGGTTGCGCTCTCTGTTTAGGTATCCATTTGAACTGGGGTTCAGTGTTGGTTTTGGTGGGTTTCTGGCCTCGAGGCTGGGTAGGTTGTGACAAGTCCCGACCCCCCTCCTGAGACTTGGTGATGGGTTTCTCTACCGATGGCTTTGTGGACTTGGAAAGAATCACACCACCCTTGTTGAAAGCTGCAACTATGCGGACGCTACCCATAGCTAGGTGGATTCACTGTGACTCATAATCAACATGGCAAGAGGCTTGCTTCTTGAAATTTCATCCTAACAACGATTTCGTCCCTACATTCTTAGTGTTGGGTAACACATAGAAGATTATTGACTTACTTTAGACTTGAATAAAACTGCAACCTTGCACTTTTCCAAAAGTGTGTAGGGTTGGCGTCCATAAGGGGTGAGATTAGCAATAGTGGGTTGCAACTACGGTTTGCCAATTTGGGTCCAATGGTCATGAGTCAAGATATTAAAATCAGCTCCCTCATCGATCAATGCGTTGATGGTGCATGTGTGTTTAGCAGTGACTATCATGCATAGGTAAGCTAGTGGTACTACTTCTTCATCCTCACCATCCACCTTAGTGATAGTGGCTACTCGTACATGGATGGGGGTGCTAGCATTGGGGGCTCATGCAATGGGTGCGTGGGAGGGAAATACTTCTTTATGCGACTGCCATTGAAGAAGCCTATGCCCTCGCCCTCTAGGGTTTTGAGTTCTACGTTGCCAGTTGAGAGCCGAGTTTTGAGCTCAGGATGTGTCTAAAATTTGCCAAAAAATCTGGAATTTAGGGGAAAAATATTCAACATCGAAGGTGGCGGCTCCAGCTAGGACGATTTTAAGCATCAAAGTGAAATACGACTTTTAAAAGGCGCCCGAGCGACACTTGTTGTTTTTAGCACTCGAATCGGAGTTCGGACGGGGAAATGGCAAACAAATGGGCAAGATTTGAAAAGGTGGACTTGTTTTGGCCAAGTGGGGTAGTGAACTTTGGGGCCAAGAAGCATTTTATGCCACATGAAAAAACGTGGAGAGAGAGGAGAACCAAAAAACGTGGAGGAGAGGGCGCCATGGAACAGTCGAAAAATGCGCCTCAGGATGGGGGAAATGGAGATGACAGCCTGCAAACAACCCGCCCAATTGATCATGGGGCTTGACTACTCTCTCCTTGCTGATCATATTGCCGGCCTTCGCTCTTACAATGGTGGCCTGAATGAAGAATTCTGATTCTAGTATTTCTCTCTCCTCCCTCTCTCTCTCCCTTAAGGGGCTGTTCTTGTATGCAAGAGGAAAATGAAGAATGGTGAAGGAAAGCTTGTCCGGTTGGAACCAGATTGCTTCTGGATCAATGAAGACATGAAGATTGCTGATTTTGAAGGTGCTAGACATTGAATGAGGGCTGACCCGCAGTCCCGTAGCAAAACCGAGATCTTGAGACACAAAGCCTAAGCGGTAATTCAATTTTTATGAAGAAAAAATGAGTTTTTATGCTATTTGGTTGATGAAATATTGTTCCCATGGGCTGATTATGCATCATAATATTGTTTGCTATGAGTTTGATCATTTTATGCTTAGAAAATCAGAAAATCACAAGTGATATGGCTGAAATTAGTAGTATGAAACCCGTAAACCACGCGTTTAAGGGGTAAAATGGGGTTTTTTTGCAAAATAAAGGGGAGATATGAGACATAATATCAACAAAAATTGAAATTTTGCTGTCAAGAAACCTAAGGGCCATAGCCCACAATTAATATTAATTTCTAGTCATTTTTTATTGAAGAAATAGAGGAAAAATACCAAAAAATGGTGAAAGTTGTGTTTTAAATGGGAGAAAATTATGAAGCGATAAAACAAAAATTTCAAAAAATTACATAAGTGTTTGTGCAATGTATAATGAAGGTAGATTACGAGGTTGGCCTTGGTTTACCCTCGTTTCTATGTTTTTGTCCGTGTTTATCGCTTTCTCTATAAAGAAATACACATAAAATGACTCTTTCACCTATCAACGAATGCAAAACATTAAACGGTAGGGTGAGAGGGGAGTTTGAGCGTCAAAGTATAATCTTAAATCTGATTTATGTGTTGCATCATGCCTATAGGACGTGGTTTTAAAATAAAGGAAAAGGCAGCATGAGCATAAGGCTTGGTGCCTGTTCTCATTACATAAACGTTAGCGTGGAAATCATGAAAAGATTGGTTTCGCACGATGCACAATGCTGATTTTCTTTTGTTTGTGCACTAGACCATTCACATTATGTATTATGCATGGTTCATGGTATCAAAGGAAAATCTCTTGGACTGCATAGCAATTGTTTTCTTAGGAATTTGACCCATGATTAAGAGTGTGAGGTTATCCCTTGCCGTAGGATAGAGGGTCGGTTTCCTAAGGGACTGTTAACTGAGGAAACATGGTATATCTCCTGGAAATACGAGAAATATAAAAGATAGGAGTTTGTATTCGTTTGTGTTATATATTTAGCAGCACATCAAAGGGCCAATCCCTGTGATGTAGGAGAGCTGCAGTGGGGTTGCGGTGTTTTTACCGAGAGGTTGCCTCCATATGTATGTGATCATCGCATTGCCAATGTGTATGGGTTCTCCCTTTGAGGAGCTTAAGGGAACCGTTGGACTATAAACTATAAATGCATGAATTAAGCTTTAGGGCAGTTTGTCCTTTAGCATTAGATTGACGCTCCTGGTCCACGAGGCCGTGAGGGTGTTTGTGTGTCATGAGCATGAGGTCCAGCTAGTGCTATAGCCAGTGCTGGCCCATTTCAAGTCCCATCACCAGTTTGACCGATGGTTCGAATCTTAAAAGGTCCTAGCCCCCAAAACTTCAGCTTTTTCTTATGTCCCTTGACTGAGTATAGCAGTACTAAGTCACCCTGTTCGAAGTTGCATTGCTTGACATGCTTGTCAAACCATCTTTTGCATCTTGCCTTCTAGCATATGAGCACATGGGTGGCTAGAAGCCGGCGGCGGGTTTCCATTAAGTGTTTGAGTTCAACTAGGCATTCCGTCCATGCCCCCTTCCCATCCCATCTTTCTTGAAAGGTGATCCTAAGGCTTGGTACGAAGAATTCCAAGGGAAGGATTGTCTCTATACCATATGCCAATCTAAAGGGGGTCTGTCCTACTTGTTAGATATGATTAATGCCCCACCCTCATTAGGTGCTACCAATGATCCATGGTACTCAAAGTTGTAAGGCCCCCATTATGAGGAGAAGCCAAATGTGAGCCCGGACATTGGTTGAGTCCTGACTTGTATATCAGATGAGGTCTATGTGACCGGATGGCAAAAAGGTGACTGTTGTGGGTCTAATCTTTGGGTTAGATGGAGTAGTTAAGCTGGTAGCAACTCGAGGCACATTGCATTGAGTTGCGTGGTAAGGGAGTTAAAAGGGGCCCCTATTGTGGGGTCCTAGGGGGGCCAGCGGCCCCCCTGGCGGGGGTCTGGGGACAGCGCCCCCGGCCCGATGGTAAAGGGAATATTCCCTGGAATATTCCCTGTCTGACTAGTGGAGGCTCATATGGTAGGTCACCGACCTAACGACCTTCGCGGGCTATAAAAGCTAGTGGAGGCTCATATGGTAGGCCGACCTAACGACCTTCGCGGGCTATAAAAGCTAAACCCCTTCACAGCCATCTCCCTCTCATCTTTCACCCAGTCAGAGTTATTGTTCCAGCTAGCCTTAAGCTCTTCACCTATCTTCTGTCTAGATCGCCATCTAAGCTTCACACAGTGGAAGCGCATGGGTGGACAGAGCCATCTTTGTATCAGTTGTTTGAAGTTAAAGAATTTACTGATTCTCCTCTTATCTGTTGTGTACTCTCTATCTCTTTCTCAGATTCTGTTCGCTGCGCCGTGTAATATTTTACACTACTGCTGTCTTGTAAGCCATGTGGTAGGCCCACAAGGCTGCCACATCAATTTGTTATCCCAATCACTGCATGAAGTAGAGACGACCTTGATTAAGACATTTATTAGGATTTTATTTGTCGATTTAGCTTGACTGTTTGCATGTGGGTAATAGGGTGAGTATTTTTTATAAATGATTAGGAAGGAGGATAGGAGGTGAGCTATTACTTCGTTGATGAAGTGTGTGCCCTGGTTGCTGACTAGTTTGATGGGCTAGCCGAATTGTGAGATCACTTGCTCCCATAGGAACTTAACGGTGGTCCTAACATCATTCTTTCTCATAGCTCTTGCGTCTGCCCATTTGGTTAGATAGTCGGTGGCCACGATGATGTATTTAGCTTATGAATATTGTGCCACAGGACTAATGGGTTCGATGAAGTCAATCCTCTATTTCTCGAAGGGTTGTCGTGCAATAATTGGGGTTATCTCCATGCGATCTTTATGGATAGGGACTTTAGTTCATTGGCACTCATCACAATGCTTCACGAATCACATCACATCTCGAAATAGGGTGGGCCACCATAGCTAGGACTGCAGCACCTTGTGGGCTATTGCATCTCCACTGAAATGTCCTCTTGCAATTCCACTGTGTGCATATGTCAATACGTCATGCATCTCATTCTCACACATGCATCTGCACAGCAACCCATCTTAGGCAGGCCTTTTCTATCGATCGTTCTAGTAGTCTGTACTAAAGCACTTGAACTATGTTGTCTGCCCAATACGGTGTCAAGTCAGCTTTAAACAAATCTTTTTCTCTAGATAAGCAGAATAGGTGTGCGTCTGGCAGTTCATCCTCAATGCCTTGTCCAGCCACTTTTCCTGTGGGTATACGAGACAGATGGTCAGCCATGTAATGCTGCTTCCCTTTATGCACCACCACGGAGAAGTCAAATTCCAAAAGCAAAAGCAGCCATCTAGCAATGTGTCATGTAGCACATGGTTTATTAACCAAATATAGCAAGGTTTGATGGTCAACAAAGAAAGTAAAAGGCGTAGCCAAAATATAATGTTGGAATTTCTTCACGGCAAATACCATGGCCAAGCCCTCTCTCTCCGTTGTCGAGTAATTCATTTCACTCTCAATGAGTTGTTTGCTAGCAAAGCTCACTGGATAATCTAGGTTGTGTTCACCAAGTTGGCACAAGATAGCTCTTATAGAGAATTTCAAAGCATCAATGAGCACATCTAACGTGAGTGTCCAATTTGGGGCTCCTAGTATCGGAGCGGTGATTAGAACCTTTTTTAGTTCTTCATACCCGTGTTGGCATTCTGTAGTCCATTCAAATACAATCAACAGCTTATATAGAGGTCTAGCAATCAATGTGTAGTTTAACAAAAACCATCGATAGTACCCGGTATGTCCTAAGAAGCACTGAACACCCTTGTAATTAGCTGGGGATGGAAGATCGACAATGACCTTGATCTTCGAGAAATCTATGGCAATGAACACCCTTGTAATTAGCTGGGGATGAAAGATCGACAATGACCTTGATCTTCAAGAAATCTATGGCAATGTCATTCCTTGACACTACGTGTCCTAGGATACATCCATGCTTCACCTAGAATTGGCATTTCAAGGGGTTCAATGAGAGGCGGTATAGCCAACATTGTTCAAAGACCGCCTAAGTACTCTTGCCAAAAGCAGAGTGAATGCACAAGTCATCCATGAAGACTTCTAACTCCTTCCTTAGCATGTCTTTGAATATTTTAGACATCAGTCTCGTTGGAAAGTGGCTGGTGTGTTAGTCAATGTAAAAGGCATGACTATGTAGACAAAGACTCCCCATTCTATGGCAAATGCCATCTTATGCCTATTGTCAAGATGCACTTGCACCTGATTGTATCGCGAGAATCCATCCAGAAAACTCTAGGCTTCTTTGCCAACCACTCTCTCTAACATGTGCTTGATGTATGGCAATGGGTAATTATCTCTTTTTGTAGCTGCATTTACCTTCTTGTAATTGTCACACACTCGAATCTTTCCATTTTTCTTTAGGACAATGACTATGGGCGAGACCCAGTCCGTGTGTTCAATTTCGTAGATGAACCCCACTCTCATCAATTTTTCAATTTTTTCCTTAAGAGCGTGAGCGTGCTTTGGATTCATGGGATACAATCACTGCTTGGCTAGCATTGCATTAGGTGTCATGGGTATGTTGTGAGTCACCACACTCGGGTCTACCCCCTTGAGCTCTTCTAGGGACCAAGAAAAGACATCTACATACTCTCGCAAGAGAGTGATGATACTTGCTTCATCTTGCTTAGCCAAGTCATCGGCTATAAAGACAGGTCGTGGGGTCTCCCGTTCCCTGGCCAAATCAACCTCCTTAACCTTGGTGAGTCCCTTGATTGGTTTGCTTGCTTGCCCCTGTCGTTTGGCTCCTAGCAATATCACCACCCTATCTCCCTTTTTGAACTTCGTGAATTGTTTTGGTAGGTCTTGTGGTTGTCATTGTTTGTATGTTTGCATTTCTTTGCTCAGTGCCTATCATTCCTCCTTTAAACATCGGCGTCATAGGTAGATGGGTAAGTCCCCCTTAGTGTGTCATGTCTTGGGAGGTCAAGGTATTTCCGAGTCACTATTTGAGCTGACTTCCAACTCGAAATTGAACTCTCCCTCTTCACTAGAAGAGGGGCTCTCTCCTCGTGGTCGGAGGTGAGTCAATTTGCAATAGTAGTGCATTACTTGGTTGGGCTAGGCATGCTTGCTCATAGTCGATTGCGCCCATGTGCTCCAACCAAGTTTGATCGCATTCCTTGTGTCTGACTCTTTTCCCTACTCTAAGTGCACTCTACTTACGTGGTCTAGGGTCTACTCGTATTTGTTCAATCGTATGCCCCCCCAGTATCGTACTCTAGGGTATCAACTTCCTTTTTTCTCTCTTGACTGAAGGAACAATAGTCCTCATATTCATCATCTGAGTTGTCTTTGTCCGGTTGCTCATGATTCTCTTGGTTCTGACTATTCCCTTCTTGTTGGTCGAGAAGTAAGGCCCAATTGTACTTTAAGTTCAAATCGTGCACCTTTGGAACCATCGCCATTTAGGCTTATCCAAGAGATCTTAGAGTGGCTTAAGGTTCATCCTCGCTGGATTGCCAGCCAACTTGTTGGTTAAGTATTCTATTATCTCCTATAGCTCACGTCTATTGCTCGGGACTCGGAATGCAACATGAGTGGGTTTTCCACATAGACTTCCAGTCATCATGCAGACCGGCACTGAAGGTGTGTCCTTGAGCTTGCCGGTTGTCTTGGTGGCTTGTTTGTACTCCTCAGTGTCTGAGAATGGTAGGTCGATGGTGGCAAGAACATGCATCCAATTCCGCTCATTCTTAGGGCATGGATATACTTGGTAAGGGCCCCATGGGATCTCCTAATCTGTCCCTCACCCTTCAACATGGTGGAGATGGCATCTAGATCGACAAGCGTAGTTTTCCAGGTGTCCATCTCTACTCTCACAGCCTCCGTTCAATTGCCTAAGAAGATGAGGCCATTGCCCCAATATTCAACGATCCTCACATTGTGCATCTAGGATCGGCCTAGCAAGATGTCGTAGTCCACTCCCTTCATGACAATGAAGTCAACAGAGAATTGGATCCCTATGATCTTTACTGGCCAATTTTTTAACACTCCTAACGGCTTCACCTTCATTCCATTTGCTAGTGTGATGTTAAATCTAGCAGACTCGATTGGTGGGTTACCCCAAGTTTGGAGTACCGCCTAACTCAGTACACTCACTCCTGCCCCCGTGTCCAGGATCCCCTTTTTGGTGACATTCCCCAATGCTAAGACTGGTAGGACTGCATGCTTTTATGTGCTTTCCCAAAAGGCATTGACATGTAGGGACTTAGGCATGGAGTGCAGCGTTAGGCTCGGTATTTGAGTTTCTGCATCATGCTCAGGCAAGTCTACAACAATTGGCTCATTTGGTTCTTCAACCCACTGTTTTAGCTCTAGCCATAGCATTGGGTGCTGCCTAAGCATTTCGCATAAGCTTAGAGTTACAGGGGTAGCCATTAGTGTATCGACGAGGTGGTTAGTCACTTGCCTCTCTCATAAGTCTGCGGTTCTTGCTCAATGGCCTTGACTGGTTTGCTGGCCCGCAGCAGCTAGACTTTATCTAGGCTGCCCAGCTTGCGGTTCCATCGCCTCCCTTGATTTTGGTTGTGGGAGAGAAATTAGGTTGCTTGTGCTTGAGATATTGTTGATCTCATCCTCCAATATGGGCTCAACGTCCTTTAGGTCCTCCTGGGCCTCCCTCACCCACTCTTTTTCCTTCTTGATGGCTTCAAGTTGGCGCTTTGGATTGGGGTACTCCTCGACCTTGGCACTTTCCTTCTCAGTCATCTGTGGAGCCGACGTTTCTTCCTCAACATCAACTTTCCTTCCAACCGGCAATAATGTGGCACTTTTAGTTTTGAGGGTCACCTTAGTGTTTGGTCTCTTCTTCCTTCGTCTCCGACTCCTTTTTCCAACTGAGGTTGCGTCAAGGTTGCTAGGCCCTAGCAATGATATGTCAGCCTATTTCATTTGTGCATGGGTCATGACATTTAATGGGATAGATGTGGCCTCCCCATCCAGTGTCTCGACACCGAACAACCCCAATGGAACGGATGACTCATTTGCTGAACTAGAGGATAGTTTCCGCCTAGGGCAGTCAACAAAGAGATGAGTGATTTCACACTCAGCGCATCTTAAATCAGCCTTATCTCTGTTCACTTGCCCTCTCTCAAGGCAACGCTAAGAAATATGTCCTAGGTGACCGCAAGTCCAGCATTGCTCCTAGTCTTACCCTCCTAGGCCTCTGAGTCTCCCTCTTCCCAACGCCATCACCAGTACTAGTTGATAGTCCATGAGGATAGCATTGCCTTCCTCATCATATGGCACATATGGGTTTACATACAACTCATAGTTGCTAGGCTATTGTCCACATAGTGGACTCGCGCATCACTCGGTGGATGGGTCAAGTAGGGTTAGGCGGTGTAGGGATACTTGTAGGATTGATTTCCATCCTAGGGATGGTAGATTTAGCATCATTTGGTGCCAGAAGAACCAACGGGGCTCCCCTTCCAAAGAAATTTGGTGGTCTGTTCGCAGGGTGGAGTTGACCGTCAGGCTGCGGGTATGGGAGCCTCTGAGGTAATCAACAATGCATGGTTTCATGGCCAAACCTACCACAATTAGCACAAGGTTGTGACCTAGGGTTGTGACACTCAGTTGGCAAATAGTTCACGCCGCAATGCATACATTGGACATGTGGGTGCATTGGTCATCTCATCGTTTCCTATAGTTTGGCTATGTCCATCCTAATCTCTGCTAGGTCTTGTCATGTCTCAATGCCCTTCTCTTTGTCCAGAGTGCTTGAGTCTATTCTCTCACTCAGCGTTGAGGCTCTCTCGGAACTCCTGGCGCACTGGACTCTTCCTGATTCGAGCCTCTGGAGCCTCTTTCCTTGAGCTGGTCATCCACTCTAATAGCTTCCTCAAAGACCCTTGCCAGTGCATCTTGCTGCAAGCTTGAGTTGCCAGCCAAGGCTTTTTAGAGCTCCTCGCCCCGTATTGTGTTGATGAATATCGTGGATACCGCCCTTTTGGTTGGTCTCTCACCCGGGAGAATTCTCTTAAAGAGGCTCCTTACGTGGGTCACATAATCTCAAATGTCCTCTCTCTCTTTCTGCTTGATGTTCATGAGCCGCACTAATAGGTTATCGGAGTATCTCGATTCCGAGAATCTCTTAATGAAGATATTTTTCAAGCCATTAAAATTGGCACACTCCGCAGCATCTAGATTTGTATACTAGGTTCTAACCCTTGTCACTTAAGCACAGTCCGAAGGCTTGGGAGAGTTTAGTAGGATTAGTGAGGCTATTGGCTTCACAAACCTGCTCAAACTACTTCGTAAAGCTGTATGGGTCGTCGGTTGCTTGGTATTTATCCAACTACTTTGCTACACACTGGGATTTTTGATTGGCTCCTAGAGCGTTGGT
Organism: Lygodium microphyllum; assembly: GCF_053477565.2. Taxonomy (NCBI): domain Eukaryota; kingdom Viridiplantae; phylum Streptophyta; class Polypodiopsida; order Schizaeales; family Lygodiaceae; genus Lygodium; species Lygodium microphyllum. The sequence goes on from NC_141149.1 coordinate 33,300,429, forward strand.
TGACTCCCAACCCTATCAGTAGTGATGTTGACAATACTATGGTGTTTTGTTATGTGCCCCTGTTATCTAGCAGCCACTTCATCAGGAGCTCACTCAGCGTGAGATCTCCTTCTAGAGCTGTCTCACTCTCTGATCGATTCCTGCCCGCTAAGGCTAGCACTCTCTGGATCTCTCACATTTCTAAGCTATGGCGTAAGTTCCTAGTTTGCTAATCCCGGTTGTACACAGCTAGGCCTTGCGGAGCTCTACATGCCAGTTTTCTTTCCTCCTCCAGGTCTGCCATGATGTCCTTGACTGGTCTACCGCAATGTTCTAGCCAGGTTTGAGCATCGTATTTGTACACTAACTGTTGGACAACCTTAGGAAAGTCTCCTAGGTTAAGCTCCTCGTCACTTCTACGACCGAGCTGCCCCCTTTCATGTCTAGGACTTTCTATTTTGCCAAGTTGTCGATCAAGTTGATAAGGCCGGGCAGATCCACTTTTGCGGTATTGTTCGTTCTTGTGGTGTTTAGATATTTTTGGCTATGTTCTCCACTTGGACCTACCATTTGGGGATTTGATATTCCTTCTATGTCCTTGGGTCTTCGCCTATTGGTGGGTTCCTTAAAGTCCTTAGGTCCAGGTGTGTTCCTTGTTACTTACAATCAGTCCTCAACTTACCCTCACTCTGTGAGTGGGTGCGGATGGGTGCTCTTTTTTGTGCACTACGTGAAATCAGGCTTTTAGATTTTCTTAATTGAGCTATGAGTGGTGGAACTCAAAGTGAGTGATAAAACAAAGTGCACGTAGCTCCGGTGCTCTTGTTTACGGGTTAGCTTGACAGGGTCGTGTGTTTAGTTCATGCGCTATCTCATTCGGCTCGATCCGAGTTAAGTTGGGATCTTGCAGTCACTCCACAACACCAAACACCCTTTCAGACTGTTCAACCACAATCTCTAGATTTATAACTACATGTGAGGCGTTCAGTGGGTTCTTCCCGTGCAGGTCACGCTTCTCGTTAGCCGGGGTTCATCGAATTCCTAGGTTTTCCTTCTCAGGCTATGTCTAATTTTGAAAATCGGACGTCTGATTTACTAGTGTTTGATTTTGAAAATCAGATGTCTGATTTAGTAGTGTCCGATTTTGGGGATCGAAGAGGTTCGGGTCCAATTGTCACAATCAGACATGTGTGTGTCTAATCGAACAACTAGAGTTGAACTGATTCTTGCGGTCCAATTTTTGAGCGTCCAATCCGATTGGGATATGTCCGATTAAACAAGGCCGTTGGTCTGACTCTATCATTTGATCGTCGCGATTGGATGGGTCGAGTGTTGATTTTCAAAATTGGATAGATCAGACAAGATGGGTTGGTCCGAATATGTGGTCTCATCATCATGATTGAACAGTTCAAGTATGAGTGGTCTATTGTCCAATTTTCAAAATCGGATAGGGTGTTTGATCGGACCAAGTGGGTTTGTCCGAGTGGTCTAACTCTGGGAATCAAACACTATGGGGGGTATCCGATTCCACCAGCCAAAACGCATGTCGATCACTTATTTGCCCAAAATCTAAGCATAGATGTTGCTAGTGGCTACTAGAACTTCCAAGAATCAAGGGGGAGTGTAGGCCAAGGCATTCCATACCTTAATCTCACTAGAAGTCTTGATATGCTCCAATCAATCTGATGTAGACGTAGACTTGCAAGCCCTCTCTCTCTCTCTCTCACACAAAGCCAGAACTGTGAATAAGGTTTTCCCTAGTCACCCAGGACATTAAGCCCTCATTGGCCTACACCTTAACCTTCCCAATCACTCAACCTTCGACTCCGAGACATCTGAGCACTCTTTTGTTTTCATTTTCCCCTATTATTTTCCTGTTTAGGACTATTTTACAGCAATGAACTTCAAGCTTCCCTCTCTGATGTCTCCTACCTATCCTACTCTAAATGTGACAAAAATCAAAAGCAAGGTACTTAATGGATTTCTCCTACTTAATCAATCATCAAAAACCAGAAATACTTACTTGTAGCACGGATTAAAACCCAAAACCTTCTATCCATCTCAAGCTCCAATTTGGGGGTGAAACCCTTACTTCGATCTCAATTTGAAGTGCGCAAGTGCTCAAGCTTGAATCCGTTGGTCTTGGCAATGGAACCAAAATGTAGAGATGAGCACAAGCTCAATTGCCAAGACCCATGGACCGCTTATTGTTCAAGCGTTTCAAGTGAGTACTAATGGCTACCTCTCACATAGCCAACACACCATCCCTCTCTACAAGTGTAGTGAGCTTACCTTGATGTTCAACTGAGTTGCTTCCTCTCTCAAGCACTCCGATAGCTCCATGATTCGTGATGCAAGCTCAAGCATCCTCAAGCCTCTTCCTCCAAGCTCCATCCTCCATAGCCACACGCGAGACAAGAAAAGAGAAGAGAAGGGAAGAAGAAGAGAGGAGATGGTGGAGAGCTTCATCTCCAAGATCTATCACTCTCACAAGCTCACTCCCTCACTTCCTCACACACTCCCTCCCTCAAGCACTCACAAGCAAGCAAGAGAAGAGAAGGAGAGAAGAAAAAGAGTTCACTTTGCCACACACCAAAGAATGAGCTCTCATTTATCTTTTGAACTTTATATACAAAGCTCTAAATCCCATTTGGACGGTCATCCCCTTTTTACATGGCCATAGCCTAGGCCATTTTTTCCATTGTTCTCATATCTTCCTAGATTCCTTCCTATCGCCCATCTATATTTACAATTTCCACAGGTTAGAGCCCGATGCTCTTAAAACAAATCACAGTGTGCCTTGCGCTCTTTTACAAAAGTATTGACTTGTGCTTTTTCTTAAACGCCTATCCTTGATTTAGGACTTTTTCACACCTCTTATGTTTCCCGATTTTTCTTTGGCGTGCCTTCGTTCTCCATTTCGCTTTTGCCTTGGCTTTGTCTTCTGCTTTAGATTTTCTAGATTTTTCACCTTGTTTGTTTGAGGGTTAACACTTGTCCCTCTATTTGTCTTCCCTCCAAGTGAATCTTTATTTGGTAACATAAAGCTGCAAGTTGGATTTGTAGATAAAATGAGACCTTCTTTTGGGTTTCTCAACGTCTTTGTCCAACTATATGGTCTCTACGGAGGCTAGACATCGACATTTCTTGATAGTCATGGAGTAGTGGTGCCATTAATTTTCATTCTTACTTTGTTAGGGAAATATTTAGCTATGTGTCTCAATTGGGCGCAATACATGCATAATTTATTAATGCGCCACCTTTTTTTCTTGAGTTGTCAATGTCTTGAACAATGCCATGTTGATTTGCATAGGCTTTGCCTCACATACTTGATCTTCTTGGTCATCAAGTCTTCAAAATTCTTTGTCCTACTTAAATTCAAGGTGGCTCCTCGACATCTTTTTCTTGTCTTCTCTCAAACAAGTGGTTATCACATTCAATTGCTTGAGAGATAAATTCACTAAGTTATGCATCTTTGGCATAGTGAGAAATATATCTTTAATATTGTCTTCCAATCCCCAGTAGAATTGGCTAATAAAATAATCCTCATGCCATGCTAAATCACATGTGACTTGTCAAAATTCCAATGCATATATTGAGGCAAATCTTGATCCTTCGCACATATTTTTAATATTTTTTTAAGCTACACTTGCTTTGTCTACTTCTCCCAAATGTGGCAAAGAACTCTTGTACAAAGGCCTCAAAATTATATACCAAGGGCCTCAAGCAAGGGGGAAAACCAAGAGAGATTTATACCTGAGAGAAGAGTTCCTATGTGGTCGATCCAATCATTTGGATAATGATTTGGTTACATATGTATTAAGAATTGTACCTATTAGAGAAAACCTCTAGATTTTGACCTTCTTCCATCAAATTTCTTTGGAAGATTGACCTTTGGTTCTTTCTTATATTGATGAACACTAAGCTTAGGCCACAACCCTAGTCTAAAATCACTTATAGACATGTGAGACATGAGTAGATCTATGTAGCACAATGAGCTGATTTGGAGTGGAAACTTCAACCTCTACTCTTTTTTCATAAGGCACCAACTTGTAACTCAATAAATATCATTGCTTCCTATTCACTAGCTAAAGCATTACTTATCCTCTTGCTTTTCACACTTGGTGCATTATCACCTACCCTACGTTGCAAAATAATAGGTGGCATTGCATCTTGGAAAGTAACCTTTCTTATTTCCACTTCCTTAAGAGGTTGCTTATGCATCTTCTTCTCATTGAAGATCACATCATTACTATAGATAATTGTTTTACCTTCTAGATCCCAAAGGCAACAATCTATCTCACCACTCTATTTAGAAGCAAACCTTTTCTTCATAAAATTAAATCAAAAACCAAATATTTTTTTCATCAATCACGAGATTTCTCATGTTCATTGTGATTATATGCCTAGTAGGTTTGCCTTTACCATTTAATCAACTATTCGAATCGTTACGGTACCAAAAGTGCATGATCCTCCTAGCCTAAAGTGAGGTGGGCTCAGCTACACAACAATAAGTATCAAACCACCCAACTTACGATGGATACTGATCCCAAAGACCAAGCCATGCATTCAAGTTTAATGTCAAAACTCCCATATAGTATAGGGTTTAGGATTGATTTAAGCGTCTTGGATTTCATAGCTACTTTATTATCTTAGAGTCATGTGAGCACTAAAATAATCCAAATATGTAGTTTTGTAGCCCAACAAAATGCACTTAGTGGATTTTTGTTCTAAATTATTGCACTTTTTCTTTGGAACATGCATATAAGCTTCACAAATCAAATCCTCTTAAGTGATCATAAGAGGAATTTTATATGGCCACACCTTGTTAGGAAGGCCATCATCCAAAGTAGTATTAGGTGATATATCCATCGAATCTACAATAGTTTTTGTAGCCTCAGTCCAAAATCCTTGAGTAAGACTAGCACTAGATAACATTATTAGGATCCTTTCATTTATTTTCTTATTCATACACTCTATAACACCATTTTGGGTAGGACAAACAAGTACATTGAGTTCTCTTTTTATCTCACAGGCTTCACAAAAATTCTTGAGAAAATGAGATACATATTCTCCACCATTATTGGTTCTACGAAACTTAACTCTCTTTCCAAACTAATTTTTTATAAATGCCAAAAAATTTTGAAAACAAGACAAAGCCTCATCTTTCCTACCCATAGTGGAAGCCCACACTTCATTAGTTGCATCTTCAATGAATGTGATAAAATATGATGCTCTCCTACAGACTTTGTAGGCATAGGCCTAGATATATCACAATGCATTAAGTAAAGCAACTCACTCCTTTTCATGTTTAAGTTTTTCTTATGGGTTGAACATGCAAAATTTCTATATATACAATGCTCACAAACAAAAAGTTTTAAAAAATCAAGCGAAGGCAAGTAACTTAAATGAGATAGCATTTCCATTCCTTTTTTGGACATGTCTAACTGATGATGCCACAAAGATACATTTGGTTGCCTAGTTACTACAATTACATGATTTTGAGAGAAGATACATGAAGAGATATAAAATCCCACATTTAACTTCTTTAGCAACTAGAAATGATTCATTGTAGACTTTCCATGATGAACTTTGAAAAGTAATAGAGTATCCTAATTCATCTAGTTGACCAGTAGATATCAAGATGTTAGTAAGATTGAGCAAAGAGTAAAGGTAGATCGATTCTGAAAAGAAAATTTCACATCAACTTCATGAACAATATCACATATATAGCATTACTAGGATTTATAAAACAAAGTAAATATCATCTCACTATTATCATTATGCATAGTTACTACATTACGTTCTTCAATTGTATCTTTCCTTTATATTCCTTCTTTCTTTTTTCTAGCATCCTTATCCTCCTTCTTCTTATCCTTTTCCTCTTGCTTTTATTTGTAACAATCCTTAATATGACCTGTTTTACTACAAACACCATATTAGAGAATTTGGGAATTTTCTAAGTCCCAATTTCAAATACATGATAACTATTTGACCACATTGCTAAATCTTGATCCATTTTTGAAAGTGGGATTTGGAAAGGTAACTTATATAGCATTTAGGGTAGACTCCACCTTTAAGTAAGACAACAAGATTTAACCATATGGTTAAATAGTAAAGGTATTAGGGGTTAGGCATTTGGAAATTTCCAAATTTCCTAATAATATAGTGTTCACAATGGAAACCTCAATATCTTTCATAAACAAAGATTTTCTACATGAGTCCACGGTCCTAGTTTTTGTCTTTGTAATGTTTTCTATCTCTTTCTTCCTGAGTTGCCAATGCTTGACCATTTTTGCCTTGTTCCATGGATTTCCTACATATCTCTTTAGCTAATAAACTATCCAAAACATCATTAAACTTTAGCTCGCCATTTAAAGCTAAATAACTAATGGCTATTCTAAGCATATCCCATGACGCAAGTAAGGTCTATTTGATGTCAGATCATTTGGGGATGCTATGCGACTGATTTGAGAACTCATTTGCTTAGTTTTACTACATAGGTTTTTTACTATTGTAACAAGTAGGGTTGAATGCTATTTTTCTTACGAGGGGGAACATGTGGCAAATCTAAAAAATCAAATCTCAATCATAAACAAAGAACTTAGTGAAAAAATCTAACAAATCAAACATCTCAACTATTAAATACAAACAACATTATAATACATAAGAGGATTTAAATAACTCAATAGATTGAGAAAGATAAGAGAAAAACACACAATTAGGCCCAATCTTCCCCATGGTAAAAGCCATGGTTTGCTATCCTTAATTATATATTATAGTTTTACATGGATATTTGTATTCATATCTTACATATAATTACAAAGAAAGTACAAATATCAATTGAAATACAGAGTTTTAAGAGTCAAGAGGTATCCTTAACATGCTACAGTTGTTGTAGAAAATTATGTGCTCTGAATCTTGATGTTTTGACATTACTATCACGCTTGGGAACATGTCAAAACCCCCAAAACGACTCTTAAAGCTTTGAATTATGATTCCGGATGAGGGAGAAACAAAAAAACTCAGTTTTCACCCTCTTCTCTTATTTTACACGTGATCTTGTTGCTTTTATAAAGAAAGCTAGAAAAGCTTTCTAAACTTAATCACATTAAAAAAATAGCAAAATATTCCATAAAGATAGCTTATTTTAATAAAAGCATATCTTAAATCTCATATTCTAAAATAATCTATATTAACAACAAATAAATTAATAGTACTAAGGACAATGATCTAATTATTACTAAAGAAGTTTAAACTTATAACTTACAAATAGAGTAATAATTTTAATAATACAATATCATATAAATACATAATATTATATATTATACTTAATATAACTAATCATAATTATGAAAATTTAGGCTTGGACTTACGCTAACGCCTAATGATATCTAAAGCCACCGCTATCTGCTCTACACATCAACTGAAGTATTTACAATTGTTTATAAATAAAATAAACAAACAATAGTGAATACCTAGCAATCTTTAGCTACAAATCAATATCTCGCACAAGGAATCCACCTTGTCTATGAGCCTTGGTAAATACATATAGTTTTATGAAATCCACCAAAAAACCTCATGGAATCCACCATGGAATATGCCTCTAGTTTTATGTAATCCACCGAAAACCCTCACGGAATCCATAGTGGAATATGCCTCCTGGCATCATACCCTCGGGGTGGGATAGCAATTGTCCATAATTGCTATTTTTATGCTCAATGTAGAGCTAGCAGTGTAGGGTAAGCACTAAGGGTGTGAGCGGTCATCCATTGCACGTCTTCAACTGAATGAGTTTTTTTAAATTTTTTTTACAAAGTATCTAGTATAGGACAATGAATCAATCAGAGACTAATTATTAGCAAACAATTGATCCTAATAAGATTAAAAACTAGTGTTAGTGCCATAGATATCTTTCATGGAAGTAAGAGAGTGAAAAGATAAGGCTAAAGTTGGATAAAATACTATTCTCTTGGTTAAAAAATAGTAATATTCATGTTTTATGGCATATTTAGATATGATTATCTTTTAATATATGCATTTTTTGACAAAATCATGTCTAATATAAGTTTTAGATATTTGTACAAGCTAAAACTTTTTTCTTTTGGAAGTATACTCAAATTTCAAATAGATTAAAAGCTATCCTACTAGGAAATTATATGTCTGTATAGGTTGAAATTTACAAATTTCACTCTCTGGGTTAACTGTAAGATTTACTTTCAAGATAAATATCTTTGTAGATAGAATCAGGTCATAATGATAACTAAAGAGTTGTAGACAACAAAAAGGTCTGCAATTCATATCACTATAATGGATTACTAAATCTAAAGGTAAGGTCATAAAAAATAGGGCTCAAAGTTGACCACTGCACAGTTTTTTGCATACTGCTATGAAATTTACATTCAGGGTCACTTTAGGACTCAAATAACTCACTAAATATTTAGAATTTGTAAAATATGTCTAATAACAATTATAGATCTTTCTGAGACTAAAACTTTTGTTTTTATACCATCTTCAAAATATGAACCAGTAAAAAGTTACATTACCTAAAAAATAGTTGTTCAAGAGGATTTTTATGGTGAAGCATATGCAATAGCTAGACTACTTTCCAGTGCCTCTTCTATATAGCATGTTACATAAATAAAAACTTAGTATGCTTAAACTTGAAAATTTTATAAAATAAAACAAAGCTATGATTTATTATGAAAAACACTTTAAAAGCTTTTTGGCTATAACACCCTGTTTGTATAGCCAAGTCCATTCTATAATCCAAATTCAGAGAAGAACAAATTGGATCAATTCGAGTCAATCAACTGTGGATATAAGGCTATCCAAAATACAAGAAATGCAATTGCAATATTCATCTGTAGTGATTTGTCTTGTAGATTGCGATTGTTTCACAGTATTTGCCTTTATACACTGATATCATATAATTGAAAACTCGGAGCGTAGCCAGGGCTCTGATACCAATGTTACCAAGTGGAACACGTGGAAAATCTAGCAAATCAAATCTCAATCATAAACAAAGAATTTAGTGAGAAAATCTACCAAACCAAACATCTCGACTATTAAATACAAACAACATTATAATACATAAGAGGATTTAAATAACTCAATAGATTGAGAAAGACAAGAGAAAAACACACGATTGGGCCCAACCTCCCCCATGGCAAAAACCATGGTTTTCCATCATTAATTATATATTATAGTTTTACATGGATATTTGCATTCATATCTTACATATAATTACAAAGAAAGTATCAATATCAATTGAAATACAGAGTTTTAAGAGTCAAGAGGTATCTTGTAACATACTACAGTTGCTATAGAAAATTATGTGCTCTAAATCTTGATGTTTTGACATCACCATTATGTCTAGAGCGCGCCGAAACTCCCAAAATGACTCTTGAAGCTTTGAATTCTAATTTCAGATGAGGGAGAAATGAAAAAAGTCGGTTTTCACCCTCTTATCTTGTTTTGCACGTGATCCTGTTGCTTTTATAAAGAAAGCTAGAAAAGCTTTCTAAACTTAACCACATTAAAAAAATACCAAGGTATTCCATAAAGAAAGCTTATTTTAATAAAAGCATATCTTAAATCTCATATTTTAAAATAATCTATATTAAAAATAAATAAATTAATAGTACTAAGAGCAATGATCTAATTATTACTAAAGAAGTTTAAACTTATAACTTACAAATAGAGTAATAATTTTAATAATACAATATCATATATATAATATTATATATTATACTTAAGATAACTAATCATAATGATGAAATTTACGATTGGACTTACACTAACGCCTAGTACTATGCAAAGTCTCTGCTACCTACTCTACACATCAACTGAAAACACCATATTGGGAAAAATATGAAAATTTTCCATAAGTTTGGAACATGTGTTCAAATCTTTGGATTTATCATAACTTGAACACTATAACTCCAAATCGAGCGATGTATAGCTCAATAGATTCCATTTTTCAAGCACTTTCCAATGATAGGTCAGATCATATGGTTTTGAGAAACTTATGGGCATGTTATACGGGTGCAATATTTTTAGTATTCAAAAAATAGAATTTGGAAGATTTCCAAACTTATTAATATTGTATTTGAAGCATTCACAATTATTTATAAATAAAAAAAACGAACAATAGTGAATACCTAGCAGTCTTCAGCTACAAATCAACTTCTCACACAAGGAATCCACCTTGTGTATAAGCCCCAACAAATACATATAGTTTTATGGAATCCATCGAAAAACCTCACGGAATCTACCGAAAACCTTACGAAATCCACCGCGGAATATGCCTCCTAGCATCAATCTTATTAGAGAAACTTCATGCCTATTGCTATTGGATGCTTCTTGAGCACCTTAGATACTACATTGGGATATACCATTGATCTTATATGCTTGATTATACTCTTTACGAGCTCTTGAGTTGAGATTGGAGCTTTGACTCCTGATAATGGCTGTCAATCAATATTATGTATGGTCATTTCATGCTATATTAAGAGCTTTGCAAGTTACTTGCTGATGCTCCAATGGTCCAAGTCCTTGATGCTCCACAAGATGTACATGCCCTTGAAAACCTCTTTTGAGGTAGTCTATTGAAGGTGGATGATAGTCTATGTAGTTTCAGCCCTCCATGGATTATGTTATGGTAATAGATGATGATGAGTCTCTTACCTATGATGAGGCCATGTGCAGAGATTATAGTCACTCTTGGGAGAGGGCCATGTAATCAGAGTATGACTCACTTCAAAAAAATCATATGTGGGATTTGGTTCCTTTGCCTAGTGAAAAGTGTGCTTTGCTATGCAAGTGGGTATACAAGCTAAATAATACTAGATTGGTTGCCAAGGTTTCAAGGAGAAGCATGACATAGACTTTGATGAAGTATTTTCTCCTATCATGAAGATAACTATTGGTATCGGCTTTGGTTACTCAACTTGACTTGGATCTTTATTAGATGGATATCAATATGACTTTTCTTCATGGAGACTTGCATGATAATATTTACAAGGAGTAGCCTAAGGGCTTTGTAAGTTCTGATAACCACCTAGTGTGCAAATTGAGAAAGAGCCTTTATGGTCTTAAGTAGGTACTTAGGGAATGGTACCACAAGTTTGATGCTTTTATGCATTCAAAGGGATATTCATGTAGTGATATGGATTCTTGTTTATACAGAAGAAGACTTGTGATGGAAGCCTTATGATTTTGATCCTCTATTTGGATGACAGGTTGATTGCTAGGAGTGCTCATGATGAGCTAGATGCCTTGAAAGCTTAGCTAAAAAAGAGCCTTGAGATGAAAAACATGAGACATGCCTCACATTGTTGGGACCCAAAATGGGCCCGCCGACACTAGCTCTAAGGCTCTAGCCAAGCCTCTATGCTCAACTAAAACACCCCACGGCCTTGTGGGACCAAGAGCGTTCATAGGCCACTTACACTAACCTAACTTAAATAAGCATTTGTATCATTTATAGTCCAATGGATCCCTTTTCAAACTCCTCATAGGGAGCCCCTACACATAGTGGTGTTATACACCAATATGTGTTATATACCATGTAAAACAGACACAGGGAGCACCACTCGGCTAATTGCCACAGCCTCTCTACAGCTCTCTTACACCTCGAGGATTGGCCCCAAGATGCGTCGTTCAAACATAAAGCACATATGATACATAGTCCTCTCTTTTAATCAATCGTTCCATGAGATAAAAGATAATCCTCATTGAGTAAGACCCCCAAAGGAAACAAATCGCTAACCTTACAACTTGGGAAACCTCACCCTCAACGTGGGTCAATGTTGACGAAGACAATTGCCATGCACCCAAGACGATACAACATTGAGATAATGCGAAACCATTCCTTTTCATGCTTTCATTCTAAGCATAATTATTGCATTGCATAGGGTCAACGCCACCGAGCATGCACGTGCTACTGAATCCTTTAATTCTAAAAACACAAGTATCCTATATGCAAATCGCATGATAAAAAATCAGATTCAACATGTAATCAACACTTATTATCTCCTTCTCTTCCTAGGGTTTAGGATTGTGTATTTAGTGGTTGTAGGTTTAGAGAGCATTTTGATGTATTTTCTTTATAACGAGTGATAAATACTCACTTTAACATAAAGATACAGCTAAATTGAGGCTAAATCTCATGCTTTAGTCCTACCATACATCCACGGATATATCTAAAAACCTTTTTTTTTCATTTTTCTTATTGATTGATAAATAATTACTGTTATTTTCTAATTTTCTGATGTGACTTGATTATACTTGCTAAGAGTTATTTTCATCCCTCATTTTATCCCATGAGAACACCATTGACACATCAAATCCCCCAAAATCCATGATGTACCCTAAAACTGCAAGTTCGTGGGTTTTGCATTTTTATGAAAAAATCAATAGATGACTGCTTCTTGCTAATTTTCTTAATGTTTCTCATAAAACAAATCATTCATAATCAAGAGCAATAATTTTCAACCATTTGCAATCAAGATCTATCATAAAATGATAAAATTCATCACTTACTTATAAAACTGTGCTTTACCTCACACATATCTTGTATTTGAAAGGTTGTTGTTGCTCAGTAACAGCCACTAATGCTCTCCAAACATCAATATACATTCCATCGCGTCTCAACATCATCTTTCAATCAAAATATCTTCAATCATCCCACCCTCTTCTCTCATAGATTGATCCATAGAAACATGCATGAAGAGGGGGGAGAGAGAGAGGAGAGAGAAATATTGAATTTTGAAGTCTCCTCTCCACTCCCCATCCATCAAATCATCACAATGGAGGGGTGTTATTTTTTGTGTCATTTTTGAAATGGCTCCCCCCCTCCCCCCAATTGATAATGTTTTTTAATTGCCTCTTTTTTGGGCCCTCCCAAAGTCTCATGGCCATGCTCATTGTAATCTTACACTATTTGATCCCCAAAGTATCAAGATTGTGGGAGAGAAGGAAGGAGTCTCACTTGTAGCTTTCTTGCTTGCACAATGGGGGAATACACACAAGGGTGGAGGCTGAAAACAGTTTTCCTCTTCTTAGTTGTGTAAGCCAAAAGAACTCTAGTACATAGAAATAGAAGAACCCTATATATGGGTCTCAAACCAAACTCAACTAACTAAGGTGGCATACTAACTGAGCCACGAACTAGAGTAGATAAGGATAGCTGTCATGTAGCTATTATTCATGGGCGGTGTACCAACCGCATCTGCAACTGACAAGTCGGTGACATAAATGCACAACGGTCACCCTGGCATATCACGAGTGGAGCTCGATATCTCAATACTCCCCCTCGAGCTCAATCCCAATTCCTACACACCAAGCAGGTCTCTGAACTTGCGCAGCTTCTCTGCGCCCAATGCCTTCGTAAATATGTCAGCTACTTGATCCTCTGTGCTGACATAAACTAGATCAATAAGACCTAGTAAAACCCTCTCCCGCACATAGTGATAATGCACCTCAATGTGCTTTGTTCTAGCATGATAGACTGGGTTATTTGCCAAGTGTATACTGCTCATGTTGTCACAATAAATGACAACTGGCCCATCTATAGGCTGATGCATATCATAAAGTAGCTTATGCAACCAAGCTACCTCACATGCAGCCATTGCTGCACCCCTGTACTCAGCCTCTGTGCTCGACAAGGCAACTGTAGGCTGTTTCTTGCTGCTCCAAGTGACTGCAGCACTCCCAAAAGAGAACACATATCCACTAGTAGATCGTCTATCAGAAATACTACCAGCCCAATCAGCATCAGTGTATCCATGCAGCTGTATCTGAACCCCAGTCTCATAAAGTAGTCCATACTGCAATGTGGACTTCACATACCTGAGTATGCGTCTAGCCGCATCCAAATGCGGTTTCCTTGGAGCCTGCATAAACTGACTTACCAATCCAACAGCATAGCTCAAATATGGCCTGGTAATAGTCATATAAATCAAACTTCCTACTATGCGTCTGTACATAGTAGGGTCTTCCAGAAGCTCACCTGCATCTGCGCTCAGCTTCACATTCTACTCCAAAGGAATTGAAATAGGCTTACAGCCTGTCATCCCATATTTGGATAGCATGTCCAATCCATACTGCCTCTACAAGAGCTGTATCCCACTTGGTGATCTAATCACCTCAATGCCCAAGAAATAACGCAGCTCTCCCAAATCCTTTATCTCAAACTTCTGCTTCAATAGCATTTTCACATGAAGGATATCTTCATCACTGTCACTTGTCATAATCAAATCATCAACATAAATGACAAGTAGCATGATACCTTTCTCTGTTTTTCTCACATAAAGTGAGAAATCTGCCTTGGAAATCTGAAAGCCAATAGTGACAAGATATTGTCCTATCTTGTCAGACCATGCTCTAGGTGCTTGCTTCAAGCCATACAATGCTTTCTTCAACCTGCAAACAAACTTAGGATGAACAGCATGCACATAACCTGGTGGCTGCTCCATATATACCTCTCCTTGCAAATCACCATTCAAGAAGGCATTCTTTACATCCATCTGATGTAAAGACCATTCCTTTGATGCATCCATAGCAATGACTGCTCTTACGGTTGCCATCCTTGCAACCGGACTAAATGTTTCTTCATAATCAATGCCATATGTTTGTGCATACCCCTTGACTACTAATCTTGCCTTGTATCTGTTCACAAAACCATTTGCATTGTGCTTCACCTTATAAACCCACTTACAACCAATTGCATTCTTACCTTTAGGCAAAGGTACCAATTCCCATGTAGCATTTTCTTCCAAGGCATCCATTTCTTCATCCATGGCTTTCTCCCATTTTTATTTTCCCATGGCTTGCTCAAAAGAAATGGGTTCTGGTTCCTGTATCACTTTGACCATATATGCATAGTGAATGGCTATAAATCCATCATATTTCAGCCTATCCACAGGATACCTAGCTCTGGTAGACCTGCGCAAAGTAGGTTCACTCCCAGGTGCTCTCAAAACATCCCTGGTCTTCCTTATTCCAGGTGTAACAATAGAAGGAATACCCAACTCATCATCAATGCTCTGTTCTGAGCCACTGGATTCACCATCCACATAAGAGTGACCTGTATTCACATCAAACATGGGCTGATCTACCTTCTCTTTTCCTTTTCGTGATACCTGAATACCACTGTCTGCATTGCTTTGAGAAGATTCTCCTGATCTCAATCTGCCTGTCCATGGCGAAGAATGTGAACCACTGCTAGAGGACGCTCCAGGTCCACTAATATTTTGTGACTGCTGCTATGAATTCTGTGCAGCATTACCATTTTGTGCATCTACATCATCAATCACATTTACTGGTTTATACCAGCTACTCATCTCATAAAAAACAACATCTCTGCTCACTGTAAACTTACGAGTAGAAGGGTTATAGCATCTATACCCTTTTTGCTGCAGAGAGTAACCAATAAAGATGCACTTCTCAGCTTTTGGATTCAACTTGGATCTCAACTCATCTGGCACATGTACATAGGCAATGCAACCAAAAATTTTCAAATGAGAAATATCTGGTTTCCTACCAGTATACCTCTCCTCTGGAGTCATCCCATGTATTGCTGCAGTGGGAGTCCTGTTCATTATATAGACTACCGTAGCAACTGCTTCAGCCCAGTAAAAATCTGGCAAGTCTTTTTCGTTAAGCATGGCACGAGATACCTCTCCAATATGCCTGTTTTTCCTTTCTGCAATTCCATTTTGTTGTGGGGTATGACTGCATGAATATTGCTGCTTTATGCCATGCTCCTGCAGGAACCTTGCAAACACATTTGAGAGGTACCCTCCCCCTCCATCTAACCTTAGGCATTTTATTTGCAGGCCTGTTTCTTTTTCAACCATAGCTTTAAGAGTTTTGAAATGCCCAAAAACTTCACTTTTCTTTTTCATAAAATACACCCAAACTTTTCTGCTATAGTCATCAATAAAACTGACAAAATAATGAAAGCCTCCAAGAGATGCAGCTTTAGTAGTCCACACATCAGAGTGGATTAATTCCAACGGCTTCTTACTCTCTTGAACATGTCTAGGAAATGGTTTCCTTGCATGTTTTCCAAACTGACAGGCTTCACATACCTTATGCATTTCTGCAACCTTGAATTTTGGCAATCCTGCAACAATATTTTGGGCTTGCATTGATTTAAGTCGCTGTACATTAACATGACCAATGCGTTTATGTCAGATATCAATATCTGCAACTACACCGGTCCCATGTGCAAACATTGCTGCACTCAATTCAGGCATGTCTGCATCCAATGTAAACATTCTGCCCTTCTTCTTTCCTTTTGCTATCAAGCGACCTTTATTTTTCATATCCTCAACAAAGCATCCATGAGGATTAAATCTGGCCTGCAAGCCCTGCTCAACCATTTGACCAACAGAAACCAGATTCTTGGTGATATTCGGGACATGAAATACATCTGACAGGTATTTCTTTTTCCCATCCTGCATAGACAAATGAAATTTTCCAATCTGCACAATAGGATGTGCAGTATCATCACCAGTCTCCACAAATCCTGGTTTTTCCATTTTCCTTGCATCCTCCCTCCATTCTGCATGACCTGTCATGTGGTTTGATGCACCTGAGTCAACATACCACACTTCATTGCTTTCTTCTGCACTTGTCACAGAATTGTTCATGTGTTGCACCATAAACAAATGTTCATTTCTGTCAGCACCCTGTCTACTAGAAGATGCATAATTTCCTTGTTGCAGTTTTCCATTCATGATGTCATTCTGCTTTTTATAGCAGTCTTTAGCCATATGACCCATTTTACCACAGTAGTAGCATTTAACATTACTGTTTGCATTTTGGCCTCTTTGCCATCCACCACGACCTCTTTGGCTCCCCCTGCCTCTAAAGTTACCACGTCCTCCTCCATAGGACTGGTTTTCTTGAGTTTCTGCATATTTTGATTTCTACCACGGCCTCCAAATCGGCCTCCTCTACCTCTGCCTCTACCTCTTCCAGCATTTGAGTAGAAAACAGCTTCTTTTGAAGTTCCTCCTGAAGAAGATGCACCACCATTTCTCTGCTCCTCAGAAATTAGAAGAGCAATCAACTCCTCAAAATCAGGAAATCTTTCACGGACGGAAATGGATGTTCGGAACTGTGCATAATCCTTTCCTAGACCATTCAAGGTCACTGAGACTAAATCATCATATTCCACTGGCGACCCAATGGAAGCAAGTGCATCTGCAATCTTCTTCACCTTCATGTGGTAGTCATTGATGCTCATACTTTCTCTTTGCATATTGTGCAACTCTTGCTTGAGCTGCATTTTCCTGGCTTGCGTATTTGTGCTATACATTTTTGACAAAGTATCCCATGCCTCCTTTGGCGTACTTGCATCCTGAATATGCACAATCATAGAGTCTGAAATACTGATAGACAACCAGTACATAACTTTCCTGGCTCTCTCATGCCATGCTTTAAATGCCTGCATTTGCTGTTGATTGGGAACATCAGGAAGAACTGGTTCTTCTTCATTTCCTGCAACAAATTCTCAATATCCTTTTTCCATAAGGAAATTCGTCATTCTAAACTTCCATGCTTGGAAGTTGTTCTTGTCAAGCTTTTCAGTGACAATCTGTGAAAGAGAATCAGATGTCATTACAGAACACTGCAAAAAATTCTGTCACTGCAAAGAACACAGCTTCAGCCTCACAAGGGCAAATCTGCAAAACTGACAAAAGTGGTATTTGACCACACAGTCACTTCCTAGTGACGATTTTGCATCAACAGGAAATAGGGATGATTCTGTAACTCCCAGTGTCTCTGCGCACAAACATACGATGCAATTTCTACAGTAACTTTTCACGGACCTATAGAACAGTGGTCGCATAGCATAAAATAGGGTCTTTTCCTGAGTGCATGCAGAAAACTTCCGCCTCTAAAGCAGGCCCCGAAATGGCCTCAAATAAAAAAAACAGGGTCGCCGAGGGCTAAAGCCCTCGCCCACAGCATATACTGCCCTCTTGCTTCACCACGAAGGGCGTCTCAACCTGAGACAATGCACTCTTGCAATTTTCGGCTGTGCTACCTGCAGAGATCTGCTCCCAAAATAGAAAATGAAAGCAACACTGCTCCTCTTACCAGAACACCGCGAGCTTGGCTTGCTTTCTTGAGCTCCTTACCACGAACAAGGCTCTGATACCATATCAAGATTGTGGGAGAGAAGGAAGGAGTCTCACTTGTAGCTTTCTTGCTTGCAGAATGGGGGAATACACACAAGGGTGGAAGCTGAAAACAGTTTTCCTCTTCTTAGTTGTGTAAGCCAAAAGAACTCTAGTACATAGAAATAGAAGAACCCTATATATGGGTCTCAAACCAAACTCAACTAACTAAGGTGGCATACTAACTGAGCCACGAACTAGAGTAGATAAGGATAGTTGTCATGTAGCTATTATTCATGGGCGGTGTACCAACCGCATTTGCAACTGACAAGTCGGTGACATAAATGCACAACGGTCACCCTGGCATATCACGAGTAGAGCTCGATATCTCAACAAAAAGTGCCCAGCTTCCCTCATATTCAGTGTCCGGCCACCACTGATTCAAGATTTGAAAAATCCTGCACATCCGGCTTGAGGTCATGAATGGTCAATAACGCGCCTTACTTTGATCCAAAACTCAAAAAAATTATGAAAAATCTACCACTGTCAAGGTCGAAATTTGAATTCTCTTCTTTCACGATCACTTAAAATTGTCGCGGATTCGTATCTTTTGCTTCTGTGTCGAGTGTTAAATTCCACTTCAAATTTGCATCATTTTGCTCTTTTTTTTTTACATGTCTTGGGTGTTTAAAATCCCGCTCTCATTAGTAACCACAAGATAGGGAAACTTAGCTCATCGAATCCACAAACTGGTATGCACAGAACAACAGCAACAAAAAGCATCAAGTTGCCCACAAAACAAAATACAAATCAAAGTACAAGAACCCTACCCCCTGACAATATCAAGGCATAAAACCCACAATGGAGAGGTCCAGCATAATTTGACATAAATCTAGAGCGAGTCGCTAACCAACTACTCCAACATAGACTGACAAAAAAGAATCGCCAAAGAATTCATCCTAGGTGGTGGCCTAAACTACCTACCCAACTTAGGACAACTAGACCACAAACTCCTACTAGGCGAGGACTCTTATAGCCTAGTTAGTATATGTCTTCATATTATGATATTTTTCCTTCAAGTTTCCATACTTGGGTTTGTAAAAAGGAGGGAGCTGAGTGTAGTGACCCTAGGAGAATAGGGTATCGGCTCTTGAACCTTTCAATAGCTCCATGATCTGAGATGTGAGCTCAGGCAACCTCAATCCTCCACCTTCAAGCTCCATGCTCCATAGCTATGTGAGACAAGAGATGAGAAGACGAAGAGAAGAAGAATAATAATAAGAGAGGAGAAGATGGAGAGCTTCTCCATCATGGTCCCTCACCCTCACTCCCTCACTCTCTCACACTCCCTCACTCACTCTCTCAAGCACAAGCAAGAACAAGAAGAAGAGAAGAAGGAGAGGAGAGCCGCTTTTTGCCACACACCAAGAATGAGCTTCTCGATTCACTATTTGGCTTTTATACATGCCCTAATGCCTTTTGGGTACCCATTCCCTTTTTTATATGATCGGCCATCTTGCCTAGTTCCTCTTTTCCTATTTCTTTCTATTTACACTGTCCCTTCACCTATGCCATCTACATATTACAAATTGAATAGGAGTGACCATTGTGATCTTTTACCAAAATTTAACGGTGCTTTTGCATTTTAAAATGTGCATTTTCCCTTTTGTATTTGCCTTGAAATTTTAAGGTTGCCCTTATGCTTTTGGCCTTTTCTCCTCTTATTCCTTCTGTTGAGCCGCCTTTTTTCATATTTTTGAATTGGTGAAAAAAGTGGAGAGGAAGCCAAAGACAAATGTATATGCATTGTTAGGAATGGACAAGGTAAGGGTCCACACCAACGATGACATCAGCTTGACAGATATTCATGACCCTAAATTCCGCAAGATGGTGCATGCATTGTTTTCTAATCAAAGATACAACACCATCATGAGCCGCATCAATGTCCCCTGCTAGAGAGCATCACATCAAGGTTGCTGGATGAGGTGAACCTCAATGGTTTTGTGAGGAAGACCATTGAGACCTCGGAAAAGATCTGGCAAAAAGAGAATATCCCACCATGGGGGAATCTCCTGCCACCAAGGCTAAAAGAAAAACTTCGTCTTCAAAGGCTGCAACCATTGGATTCCGTGGGGTCCTCATTGTGATCATCAAGAAAGCCTTGGCGCAAGGGTAAGATGAAACAGAAGAGGAAGTGGATGAAACACCAAGCCGATCACCACCTCACTAGGAATAGGAGGCAAGTCTAGCGAAAGGACATTGAGTGAGGAAGAAGAAAGCAGGGAAGAAGAAGAGCGAACTAGCCGAGGAAAGGCCAAGAAGACGAAGAAGACAATTATACAAGAACAACAAGAAGAGGAGAGGAGGAAAAAGGAGAAAGTGGACCTACAAAAGGCTCGATGGGAGTCCAAAAAGGCTGAGGAGGAAAGAAAGAGGAAGCAGAAAGATGAGGAGGAGGAGTTAAGAAGAAAAGAGGAAGAAGACATGGCCCTCGCCATGTGCAGATCCATTGATGAGCAACAGTTCAGGCACTCGCAAGCCCAATCAGAGACGAAGGGCCGGGCTTGAGCGCCCATGTGCCAGAGTTTGTGTCACCTACAGTACAAGAAGGCAAGGGCAAGGCCCCAATCACCCCACTCCTGACGCCCATCACAACCACCACCATGTCCACACTCAGCTCTACGACGACCTAGGTGGACTCCAACAACTTAATAGCATGGGTCTAGTATTTTGTGAATAAAGAAATGGGCCAAGGAGCAGGAGAAGGAACCTCCTAGTAGGGACCAAAAGACCGATTGTAGTAGACGCTGAGTCGAGGCAGCACCGAAGAGGCAAACAGTGGCAGGCTCCACCACCTCCATCCCCACAATAGAGAGGCCACTCGTAGAACATGATGACTATGTTAAGGAGCTTCTCTCTAAACTAGAGAAAGGCAAGGAAGAGAAAAAAATAGTAGTGGTGGGGCTGAGTTGGAACTTGAGAAAGAGTCGGTGGCGGCCTTTCAATTGGAAAAAACTGTGTAGGTCACTACGTACCAAAAAGAGATTAGTAAACTAAAGGCCAACCTCAGTGCTAAGGAGGAAAAGGAGAAAACCTGGAAGCAACAGCTCGAAGACAAAAACCAAGAGTTGGTGATGATATAGCGCGAATATAAGGCCTTGATACTATAGCACTAGGACTTGGAAGCTCAACTACAAAGAGTTAGGGTTTTGTATATAAAGTTCAAAAAGTGAATGAGAGCTTATTCTTTGGTGTGTGGCAAAGTGGACTCTTCTTCTTCTCTTCTTCTCTTCTCTTGCTTGCTTGTGAGTGCTTGAGGGAGGGAGTGTGAGTGGGTGAGGGAATGAGTGTGTGAGGGTGAGGGATCTTGGAGGTGAAGCCCTCCACCATCTCATCTCTTATTCTTCTCTTCTCTTCTCTCTTCTTGTGCGTGGCTATGGAGGATGGAGCTTGAAGGAAGAGGCTTGAGGATGCTTGAGCATGCATTATGAATTGTGGAGATATTGAAATGCTTTGAGAGAGGAAGCAACTCAATCGGGCATCAAGCTAAGCTCACTACACTCATAGATAAGGATAGCGCACCGGCTATTTGAGAGGTAGCCATTAGTGATTGCTTGAAACACTTGAACAATAAGTGGTCCATGGGTCTTGGTGGTTTCGTCTCTACATTGGGTTAATCCACGGTGCAATCTTGGAGGTGATCCACCCGTGCAAAGAACCTTTCCTTAATTAATTTGTTTAAGAATAAAGCACAAACAAGGCATTCATCCCCAATATCATCTTTCAGAAAACATTCATTTATCCCCATGGCAACTTGTCATCACACACCCCTGCCATGAATTTATCATCAATCATAAGCACTTGGAATAATCATCCAAACCACAATCCAACAATCAGTTGAATGTAAAAGCATTTAGGGTGTTGTTCAATCAACCAACAAAACCAATTGTATTCTTCCCAAACAATGCAAGAATAGACGCGATAACATTTCCATCGCATATTTGCTCTCCCCCTTGGGATCAAAAAGTGATACCATGCAACATTTTACTTAACACTTCGACTAAGGCATATGTTAAGGTTTCAAACACTATACAAGACCAATGAATTCATGCTTACATCTACAATTTCTCATGCTAATTGTCCTCCCAACAAAACCCAGTGATTGCTTCATTACCAATGGAAGTGTAAAAATTATCATATGCCACAAAGAATTAATCTTTGTAATAAGAGAGGAGAGTAATACCACTATATATTCTAATTGCTACTAAGATGACTAATTAAGCAATGATGTAAGTAAATGTAATAAGTCATTGCGTTAAAAATATTGTAAAAGAGTAGTACCACTGGTACAAAAATACTTCAATAATGCAAACAAATCAGCTTGAAGCTCTAGATTAACCATGTTTAGTAGTCCAACCATTATTCTTTTGACTTCCACATTACACATACATTCTTGTAAAATAGTGTTGTCATTCAGATTGGTGAGGACCTGTATAACACATTGCTATACCACAACTGAGAAATATGAGGTTTTAACTTGTAGAAAAATACTTGTTCAATCATACTCACATCTACCACCTCTACTATCATTTTAGAGTCATAGAAAGTCATGAATGCATGTGCAAAAGTACCCATTATGTGTATTAAAGAAACATCTAACTTGCTAGAACCAATCTCTGTTATAAGAGGCTCATTATTGGAGAGTGCACTCTTGCAGTACCTATAGGCACTAAATCAACCATAACTTTTGCTAGAAAGATCTGAGCATTATTCTCTTTGAACATAGCACTTACAATAAATTTCAAATTAGGATAGAAAAAGTTATAGTGGTCTAAAGTTGGCTAAGTGAAAGTGTCCAAAACATGTCTTCCTATTTGGATGAGCCTGTAAGAGACCTATAGATCCAACTCTGACCGTGGTCAATGCCAAGATACCAATATATGATCTATGGAAATAAATAACAAATATATACCAATTGTATTTAGTCATGCAATACCCCTAACTATTTAATGTAGAGATTGAAGGCTCCAATTTCAGCTTACATTAGCCCCCACAATTGACATGAATTCCCATGAAATCTTTAGTTTGGCATTTCTGCTAGGATTGTTGTACCATTACAAGTAGATTTAGTAAATGTCCAATGGGAAATATGACCCCACTTGAAGTGGGTTGATCGATTGGGAGAGGGGGAGTACTGGAACTTTCTCCTCCTCCTAATGAACAATTCATAGAACTAGGGTTGATAAGACCCCTCCTTGTAGGGATATCAGACTACTCCGCTGAGGAGAATATCTCCTAGTAGTTTCAACCCGCCATCTAGCCCATTCAACACTTTCTTGCTTCTGAAGCTCGGCTTAACAATCTTTTGGATCACTGCCTTTTGACATACACTAACAAACTGGTCCCTACTATTGACCAAGATTCGGACACTGCCACTTATTAGTAGCTCCCAGCAAATGCACCACCTGTTGGGACCTAAAACGGGCCTGACACTGGCTCTAAGGCTCTAGCTGGGCCTTTATGCTCAACCAAAACACCCCACAGTCTCACGGCCAGGAGTGCCTAGAGACTCCTTACAGTAACCTAACTTAAGCCTTTGTATCATTTATAGTCCAATGGATCCCTTCCCAAACACCTCACAGGGAGCTCCTACACATATTCATGTTATATACCATATAAATCAAACACAGGGAGCACCGCTCGGCTAATTGTTGCAGCCCCTCTACGGCTCTCTACACCTCGAGGATTGGCCTTGAGATGTGTCATTCAAATATAAAGCATGTACGATGCATAGTCCTCTCTTTTAATCAATCATTTTAGGAGATAAAACATAATCCTCACTAAGTAAGACCCCCAAAGGAAATGAATCACTAACCCTACAACTTGGGATACCTCACCTTTAGCGTCTATGGGTCAATGTTTATGAAGACAATTGCCATGCATCCAGGATAATACCATGTGTTGAATGCAATGCAACTGTGAATGCTTCATAGTGCTCAACCATTTTTATTAATTTAAAATAGCATTGTGATAGTGCAAAACCATTCCTTTTCATGCTTTCATTCTAAGTGTAATTGTTGTGTTGCATAGGGTCAACACCAACGAGCAACATGCTCGTGCTACTAAACCCTTTAATTCTCAAAATATATGTATCCTATATGCAAAGCACATCATAAAAAATCAGATTCAACATGTAATCAGTACTTATTATCCCCTTCTCTTCCTAGGGTTTAGGATTGTGCATTCGGTGGTAGGTTTAGAGGGCATTTTGATGTATATTTCTTCATAAAGAGTGATAAATACTCACTTCAACATAAAGATACGGCTAAAATGAGGCTAAACCTCATGCTTCAGCCCTACCATACATCCACAAACACATATATTATTTTTCTCTATTTTTAAGCACAAAAAATTTATTTTTTTAAATTTTTATCTATTTATTATCAATAAATATTATTATTTCCTAATTTTCTAATGTGACTTGATTATACTTTTTGAGAATTATTTTCATCCCTCATTTCATCCCATGAGAACACCATTGACACATTAAAACCCCCAAAATCCATGATTTATCCTAAAACCACAATTTTGTGGGTTTTGTGTGTTAATGGAAAAATTAATAGACGATTGATTCTTGCTTATTTTCTTAATATTTCTTGTAAAATAAATAATTCACAATCAAGAATAATAATTTTCAACCATTTGCAATCAAGATCTATCATAAAATAATGAAATTTATCATTTACTCATAAAACTACATTTTATCTCACACGTATCTCGTATTTGGAAGGCCAAAGATGCTCATTAATAGCCGTAATGCTCCTCCAAACATTGATCTACACTCCATCATGTCTCAGCATCATCTCCCGATCGAAATCTCTCAAATCACCCCACTCCCTTCTCTCATAGATTGAACCATAAAAACATGTATCAAGAGGAGAGAGAGAGGAGAGAGAAAGACTAAATTTTGAATTCTCCATCCGAGCAACCATTTTAGGCATGGAAGCAAGTGATTGGAAGCAAAAAATTTGAGGAATCCATGGCATTGATCAAATTGACTGCTTGCTTTTAGCCTCTCCATCCCCCATCCATCAAATCATCGCCAGGGAGGGGCATCGTTTTTTGCACTGTTTTTGAAATAGCCCCCTCCCCAATTGACAAAAAATTTACAATTGCCCCTTTTTTGGGCCCTCCCAAAGGCTCATGGCCATGCCCATTGCAATCTTGCACTATTTGACCCCCAAAGTACGTGGCTTCCCACATATTCCATGCCGGCAAGACCAATTCGAGATCTAAAAAATCCAATGCGTCTTGTCTTACTTTGATCCGGTACTCAAAAAAATTATGAAAATTTTGTAACCACTGTAAAGGTTGAAATTTGCATTGTTGTCTTCCACGATCACTCAAAATTGTCAAATAGTCATTTTTCTTCTGTCAGGCATAAAATTCCACTTTAAATTTTCATCATTCTACTCTTTTCTAGCATTTCTTGGGTGTTTAAAATCCCGCACTCAAACATATTCTTGGGATGTGCATTATGCATGATCGCTCCAAGGGGCTCTTCTACTTGTCATAGGAGTACATCTAGAAGGTCCTTAAGCGGTTTCATCTATAGGATGTTAAGCCTATTGACTATCCTTTACCTTTTCATGTGAAGTTAGTGAGGCTGATTGTCCACAATCTAATGAGAAGAAGTCTGAGATGGCCAAGATCCCTTATGCATCCATAGTGGGTAGTTTGATATATGCCATGATAGCCACTTGCCCTGACATAGCATTTGCAGTGGGAATTGTGGCATGCTATATGGCAACACATGGCTGGTGACATTGGGATACCATCAAGGTATCATGTGATACATGAAGAACACAGAAGCTATGTGTATCTGTTATGGTGGCCATGATAAGGAGTCATGGGATACACTGACTTTGATTATGCAAGACATGTAGAGAGTAGAAAGTGCCTATGTCTTCACCTTTGCTAGAATTGCTATTTCTTGGATGTTCAGGGTGCAAAAATATAGGGTCCTATCTACTATAGAGGTAGAGTATGTTTTAGCCACTCAGGCTTGCAAGGAGGCCCCTCTGGTTGGGTTGGCAGACCTTGGTATTACTGATGAGATCCCTACACTGCATTCAGATTCTATGAGTGCTATTCAGTTGGCTAAGAACCTGGTTTTCCATGTGAAGATGAAGCACATTGAGGTGCATTACCACCTTATTTGAGAGGTCTTTGAGGACAAGACCATTGAATTGATCAAAATCCTATAGATTTGTTCACTAAAAGTCTCTTAGTATAACATTTTTCCTTCCTTAGAAATAGGTGTTAGATGAGATGATGTCTTTCCTCATCCTATTATATTTATGTACATTTGTACTTTGTCACTTTTTTCTTATTCTCTCCTCACAACGGGCACATTCGCCTTTGTTGGGGGTAAAGGCGCATCCGCCTAGCCACCCGTGTATTACTACACTAACAGTACCTGCACCTGCACACACTGCAGGGGCGGCAAGTACCCATCACTGTCACTTCATTCTTTATTCTTTCAGTGACATTTGAATAAAGGGAAGGCTGGTCACACATTGTGATTGTTGGATTTTTCACATTTGGAGTCTCTCTCTTTCTTGCTCTTGCTCCATCCGCCATAGTTCTCACGTTCGTGATCTCTTGCTCGATCCTTCACACCTTTCAATTGGTATCAGATCTCGGATCTTCGAGGTCTTGAATGTGGTTGGGCACTCCTTCAACATTCATTCAAATACCTACACTCTTGTCTTCACTCTTGGCAGCCATAGCCACACCTTTCGAGCTTCTTCTTGGTCTCATCCTTCTCGGGTAAGCATTGGGCCTTCTTGGGCAACCTCAGGGCATTCATCTATAGGTATTGGAGCTCTCATTCCACTCTTTATTTCAATCCATAGGGTTTGAAGAACGTGGCAGCCATGGCTCAGCCCATGAAGGTTTAGAACTGAGCCCTCTCTCTTCTATACCTATTGAGGCCTCTTGGGAAGCTTCTTTGGGAGCCATACAATCTCCCTAACCATCAAGTAATGCCCATCTCCCTCAGCAACATCAAAAACATGATTTCAGTAGGTTGCACCATTTTCTCTGCCTGTAAAAAATGTAGCCTTCATCTCTAGCTCCTCTTCAAGCCATCGGCACTACAAAAAGGTCTCATTTGAGGCATAGGAGCATGCTTCAACCATGGCATTGAAGGCTTAAGCTTAGCATTGACATTTGGGTCCGATATACTTTAGTCTAGGACTGTCATAATAGGCAATCCCAAATAGTGCTACATTAGCATTTGATGTTTATTCTTGCTTGGTACTAGCTATTGATGCCATTTGATACCCGAATCATGCCTGAATGCTATGGGAAGCTATGCATATGATAT
The DNA here is from genome assembly GCF_053477565.2 of Lygodium microphyllum. Taxonomy (NCBI): domain Eukaryota; kingdom Viridiplantae; phylum Streptophyta; class Polypodiopsida; order Schizaeales; family Lygodiaceae; genus Lygodium; species Lygodium microphyllum. Next base: position 33,327,936 of record NC_141149.1, read on the forward strand.
GCCATTTATTTGGTGCTAAATTTGGCCCTATTTATTCTTAGTTTGATAGTAAATTTATTGATGTAATAGAGTAGGGCTGAATATATTTAACTCAGGTTATGTTATGCCTATTGGTCTTGGATGCTTCCTAGATGCTTGTTATGACTATTTAGATGCAAATGGAGGCTGGCAAATGTCTTGGATGGTTTCGGAATGTATTTTGAGCCTTGTTTGAGCTCCATATTGGTTGGTACTTACTTGACATTGGTCTACAATGGCATGCTTTGTGACAGAGGTTATACCTATGGTCTATGCATGATCCTGGTACATGCTTTGAAGCATATGTCAGTGATGCATGCTACCTACATTGTTTGAGCTTCTTTGCCACTTGGAACTTTAGTTGGGCTTGTACTTGGATACTTTGGAACCTTTTTTAGATGTTTCTTGACTTGTTAGAGATTGACTTGGATTCGTACATGATGTCATTGGATGCTATCAGATGCTTGACTGCTTACATGCTCTTGGTGCTCTCATGATGATGTACAGTCTTGGCAATGAGATGTCTTATGCATTTACATGCTATCTCTGAGCTTGGTTGCTCATTTTCCATCAACTTTTGTGCCAATGGGAGCTTTATGCTTATGATCTTGGATTTATCTAGAGCTTGCAGGCTATGCATTTGAGCTATTACTTGATATTTGAGACAGGGATCTCTTACATGTCCTTGACTATGATATTTGCTTGGTAGATGCTTCCATGTCTGCTCTTGGATACTTATGAGCTGATTTGATCCATCTTCATCAAGCATACACCGACCTTTGTCAGGTCTTGACACATTTGGTTGTTTGGTTCATGTTCATTGGCTCTCTTGACATACTTGGTTGTTTGGCTCATGTTCATTGGTTGTCATAGTGCCTCTATTATGCTCGCTTGATGCAGGATTGGACTTAGTAGTCTCACTATTGTCATTGGATCTCTATTAGCTCATTGTTTGCTCTCATTTACTCACTGTTGTCATTTATTACATCAATCTATTTTATGCAAATTGTTATGTATTTATTGGGTTGAATCATGTCATTTTGATGTATTATTGATAGTACTTGGTGGGCAGCATCATTGATCACTTGTACTTCGCCATTTTGTCTTGGTTTGCTCATGGTTTTGGCCTATTTAGTATACACCAAGTTGTTTTGACTGTCTACACTGTTTCCAACTTGCATTATGGCTAGTTCTTCCATTGATAATGCTATATTCAACATCACTAAGTTGGATGGTATGATCTATGGCTATTGGAAGAGCCAAATATGGCAAGTGTTGGTGTAGAAATTGCAAGTTAAACCACTGAGATTAAGTGGCCAATAGCCTGCAATGATGCTTAATGATCAATGGCTTGAGCTTGATGAATTGTGCAAGTCCACTAACATATTATCTCTCACAGAACAGGTACACTACAATGTAGTTGAGGAATCACACAGTGCATGGGATCTTTGGGAGAAAATTAAGAACTTTTATGACAAGAAAAGTCATGCTTCCCAGATGTATTGGTTAAAACACCTTATGGATCTCCGTGTGAAGGAGAATGTGATTGTGTCTGCTCATTTGAGCCAGTTCCATGCTATTGTGAAACATTTGGTTTGATAGGGTATTGATTTTAAGGAGGATGTGACTCCCTTGTTCTTGCTTGGCACTCTTAATGACTCTTGGGATATCTTTTGTACTACTTTGTGTGCCTCTGCTACTACACTTAAGCTATTTGATGTTGAGAGTGCTCTTCTTCAAGAAGTGATAAAAAGAAAGAATTTGGATGCTTCACGTGTCTCTCATGCATTGATAGTTAGAGGAAGGAATGATGGAAATGAAAAGAATGGCAATGGTAGTGGTCGTGGATGGGATTCTCAAAGATCCCACTCCAAGTCTGGTGGAAAATCACACAGCAAATCCCGTGGCAAGAATGTAAATGTTACATACCATCATTGTGGGAAAAAGGGCTGCATTAGGCCACAATGTCATGAACCGTGCAATGAAAGGCGCAAGGAAAAGGGGAAAGAGAAAGTGTAGGAGAAGTCCTCTGATTGTAGTATCGTACCTGCAAAGTCCAGTGTTAAGATTGAGGAAATTAATGTTATGCAGCTCGAGGACTCTGATGGAGATTATATTCTTGCAGCTTCTTCATGTGATGCCTCATACATGATTGACACTCACTCTATGAGTGTTGGCTTTTGGATTCGGGTGCATCCTTTCATGTGACACCTTGCAAATATTGGTTTCATACATACCACATTATTTCTGGTTCTGTGTGTCTTGGTGATGACAGGTCTCTTGATATTATGGGCATAGGTGATGTTATGTTGCAGCTTTCCTCTTGCAACACTTTTCTTATGCATGATTTATGCCATGTACCTGCATTGACCTGCAGTCTTATGTCAGCTAGACAGCTTGATGATGTAGGATATCATGTGTCTTTTGGGGATTCTGCATGGAAAATTACTCGTGGCAGGCTTGTACTTGTAAGAGGTGCCAAGTATAGCAGCCTCCACCCCTTGGTTATATCTGGTTCTACTCTTGATCATGTTTTACTATTGGGTTCTATCCCACATGTATCTCTTTGGCATGCTCGTTTGGGGCATATGTCCCTTAAAGGAATGAAAATGCTTTGTGCTTTGTAGTATATCCCATCTTTTGACTCTTCTGACTTTGTGTCATGTGATCATTGTTCATATGGCATGCAAACTAGAAACTTGCATAAGAAGTTTGATATTCACATATGGGTGAGCCATTGGCTCTTGTGCATTCTGATGTTTGTGGACCCATGCCCTATCAGTCATTAGGGGGTGTCAAGTACTTCGTTACATTTATTGATGGCTTTTCACGTAAGGCTTGGGCTTATTCCATAAAGCAGAAGTCTGGTGTCTTTGTAATATTTCAGTGTTGACTTGCTTTAGCCAAGAACCAATCTAGGCATAGGAAGTGCCTAAGGACAAATAATGGGAGTATGTCTCACATGCTTTTGAGCAGTTTTGTGATGAGCAGGGTATTAAGCATCAATTGACCACCCCTTACACTCCTCCCCAAAATGGTATGATTGAGTGCATGAATAGAACTATCCAAGAGAGGGTACGCAATATACTTAGCCATGCAGGCTTACCACAATATTTCTGGGTGGTAGAGGCAGTTATGACTGCATTGCATATCATTAATAGATCTCCTTGCAATGGCATTGACTTTCACGTTGTAGAGGAGGTATGGATAGGAAAGCCTCCCTCTTATACTCATTTGCGTTTCTTTGGATGTGAGGCAGTTTGCCATGTGCCCAAGAACAAGTGCAATAAGCTCGATCCTAAAAGTGTGAAATGCATATTCCTTGGCTATGGAGATATAGGTGAGATAGGATATCGTCTCTGGGATCCACAGGTGCAAAAATTCATCTACAACCATGATGTTGTGTTCCATGAGGACAAAATGTATAGGCAGCCTCCTGAGAAGGTAGTGGAGATATGCAGGGTTATCTTTTAGGAGGAGTTGCTTGCTCCAGTATAACAAGATGGATAGCTTGCAGTAGCAATTGGTGCTCATGGCCAGGATGTTAGATATGATGTTGGATAGGTAGCACAGCCTATATTGAGGAGTTCTACTAGAGATAGACGCCCTCCTAACCACTTTGAGCCATTTATGCACTATATCTTTGTTACATATGTAGGAGATCCTCTCACCTATGATGAGGCTATGCGCACGGGTGACAGCCACTCTTGGGAGAGGACTATGTAGTCCAAGATAGACTCATTACATAAGAATCATACTTGGGATTTGGTTTCCTTACCTAGTGGCAAGAAGGCTCTACCATGCAAGTGGGTGTACAAGTTAAAAAGTACCCCAGGATACCCCAAGCCAGTATACAATGCCAAATTGGTAGCAAAGGGTTTTGAGCAGGAACATGGTGTTGACTTTGATGAGGTCTTGTCTCATGTGGTTAAGATGACAACCATGCAGTTGGTTTTGGCTTTGATTGCATAGCTTGACTTGGACTTGTATTAGATGGATGCCAAGATGGCATTCTTACATGGGGACTTGCATGATGAGATTTACATGGAGCAACCTAAGGGCTTCGTAGAGCCTAGTAGGGAATACCTAGTGTGTAGATTGAGGAAAAGTCTTGATGGCTTGAGGCAAGCACCTAGGGAATGGTATCATAAGTTCGATGCATTTATGCAGTCACAGGGCTACAGCCGTAGTGCTATGGATCCGTGCTTATACACAAAGAAAGCCCATGATGGATCTTTATTGATTTTGGTACTCTATGTGGATGACATGCTTTTGGCAAGGAAAGCTCATGATGAGCTAGATGCTCTTAAGGCTCAGCTCAAGAAGAGCTTTGAGATGAAAGATCTGGGACATGCCTCTCATATTCTTGGTATGTGCATTATATGTGATAGGCATCAAGGACTATCTATCACAGAGAGAATACATTCATAAAGTCCTTGAGTACTTCCGTATGCAAGATATAAAGCCTATTGGTTGTCCATTGCCTTCTCATGTGAAGATATCACATGATGCTGATTGTCCACAGAAAAATGAGCAGAGGGCTGAGATGGCCAAGATTCCCTATGCATCCACAGTGGGCAGTCTTATGTATGCCATGATACCCACCCATCCAGATGTTGCTTTTGCAGTTGGTGTTGTGGTACGTTATATGGCTACACCTGGCAAGAGGCATTGGGATGCCGTGAATGGTATCATGAGGTACTTGAAGGGCACTGCAGATATGTGCATAAGCTATGGTTTTTTGCATCTAAAAGGTGCTTAAAATTTTCTAAAAAATCCAAATTTCAATGAAAAAATAAACTCAGTTAAAGGTAGCATAGGCAATTGGGTCAATTTTAAGCAGCAAGCAGCCGACACATTCCAAAAATGCTCTAAAGACCCACTAAGTGATAGTTGTGTAATTTTCATAATTTCTCAAGATGTCAGATGAGACTTCTAGAAATTTCCAGCAGTGGGGGACTTCAAGATGAACATGCAAGATTTTTTCGATCACGAATCGGAAGCCGGACGTGGAAATGGGAGTGCCCAAAGCGGAGAGCAAAATGAGAAGTAATGGAAATGGACTTAAAGGGAAGGGGGGTGACCCTTGGGGTCTCCCAATCCCCAATTTTTCATGCAAAGGGGGGGGGGGATCATTTATTTGAATGGCGTGGGAAAAAAAAGGGGTGCCATGGTGTGCATGTGACGTGTGAGAGAGAGAGGCCATGGAGAGGCAAAGAACAACCCCCCAATCTAACTACATCAATGATCTGTTGATTCTCTTTGCTCTCTATCAAATGGTTTCACGCAAAAGATGACTACTTGGTTGCTGAGATCCAAACTCATTCTTTCTCTCTCCTCTTTCTCTTTCTCTCTCTCTCTCTCTCTCTCTCTCTCTCTCTCTCTTCCAAATGGCAGTTCATGTGGGAGAAATCAAGAAGAAGAGGGGTTGAAGGATGCTTGTCTCTTGGTGATCAGATTGCTCCAAGGTCAAGAGGAGGCTAAGGGAAGGCATTCAACACTGAAGAATGATCATCAGGTGGTCCATTGGCAATCGGTATCAATTATTGAAAAACCCACAACACGTGCATAAGCGGTATGCCTCATTTTTACAAAGGAAAGTTACTTCTTTTTTATGTTTGATGGTTGAAATGAAATTCATATGGAACAAAATTTTGTTTGGATCTTATTTGCATCATGGTTGAGGGCTGTGCATAAAAGAAATGCAGACTTATAATGATAAATAGTCACAATAATTAAATTACAATCCCGAAAAGTGCATTTTTAGAGTAATAATGAAGATTTTATTGGTTTCGGGTGGGGAAAAGAGATGCGCATGGAATAAAATTCTGATTAAAAAAACATTTCTCAGCTGTCATGATCAATCACTAAGCATTAATAAGAAAATAACCTATTTTTATGCATAAATAAATAGTAAAAAATAGCAAAAGTTGGAAAAAAAATAGATTTCTATTCTTCGAAAAATAAGGAAAAATATGATTGATGTCTGTGAATGTTAGCCAAGGTTGAGGCATGAGGTTAAGCCTCAACTCACCCTTGTTGTTATGTTTTAGTGTGTTTTTATTGCTTTATACATCGAAAATGACAAAAAAAATAAAACCCTACACCTATGCAATGATACAACACATAAGCGGTAGGGAAAAAAGAAAGGTTGTGGAAGTGTTTAAGTGCTGAGAATGAAGTAAATTCTGATCTTTTGGTTGTGCACGTCATATAGGATGATCTTTTATTTAAGTGTTAAGAGGCTAGTAGCACGAGGTAACTCGGTGCTAGTCTCCAGCAATGCAGCAACAACAACACATAGATTGAAAATCATCGAAGGGCTGATTTTACACTCCACTTTGCTTATTTGTTTTGGAATAAAATGTTTGTGCACAATAAGCATCCACTTTTGCATTTTTCATGCCACATGGTATAATCTCCTGGATGCATAGTACTTGTATGCTGAACATGGACCAACGCTGAGAGTGTGAGGAGGTCCTTTGCTGAAGGTTAGACGAGCAGTTCCTTGGGATAATATCAACTCCTAGATCGTTCAATAAATCAAAGAGTGGAGCTTGTACTCTTGTTCTTTATGTTGAGGCAGTGCATCAAGGGGCCAATCCCCGAGATGTAGGAGAGCTGCAGTGGGGCCACGGTGCTTTAGCCGAGAGGTTGCCTCCTGTGTATGCGATACAAGGTATTATACCTATATGTTATGGGATCTCTCTCTAAGGAGAAGGGAAGATAAACATTGGACTGTGTCCTATTACAAACACAAAATTCATATTAGAAGTTAGTGTAGTGTGAGCCTTAGACGCTCCTAGTTGCGAGGCCGTGTGAGGTGTCTTGTGTGTCTTAGAGGTCCGACTAGTGCTAAAGAGCCAGTGTCGGGTCCATTTTAGGTCTCGACATGTGGTGCACTTGCCATGAGCTGCCAATAAGTGGTGGTTTTGAATCTAGGGTCTCTAGGGATCAAATAGTTGGTTTATATCCTTTGACAAGAATTGTCAAGATGAAATACAAAAAGAAGAACGTGCTGAGAGGGCTAGACAGCGGGCTGAGATTCTAAGGCATTATTCTCCTCAAAGGAGCAGTCAGATATGCATAAGTGGTAGTGGTTTTAATAACCCAAGTGTCACAAGTAGCCCTTTGAGTGCAAGAGGAAGTCCTAATACTTCCCCTCTTCTAGTCAATCAACCCACTTCAAGTGGGGGTGTAGTTTTACCTACACAAACTCCTATTGTCAATCTAATTATAGCCATGGCACAACCCATTGCAATCCTCGTAGGGACACTAGATTTATTGACATTAGGAGCACCTTTGCCCATCTTTCCATGGGTTAGTAGAAGAAGTTGGAGAACTCCATATTAATGAGTTTCAAAAACTCATATTCAACTATCAAATCCAAGACGAAGGACACTTAATGATGTTCTTCAACATGACAATAAAAGGAAGGGTAGTAGTATGGTATCACGGTCTAGAAGCCGAAACTTTAACTAGCATTGACTAAGTCTTCACAGTCTTCCATAGAGAGTTTGCCCCTAACAGGGGTGGACAGTATTGGTCACGTGTCTTAAATGTAACATACTAGTTAAAGTTGATAGTTATATTCCCATTCCTCTGGCTACACAGTTGCAATATTTCCTACATGGATTAGATTTCAACATCAAGGTGCAGCTTAGTAGTGTTGCTTTGGCCAACATTGACACTGTTGGGGTAAAAGGCCCTTGGGCCTTCCCGTGTGAAGTGACCGCCCAACAGGACGCCGTGCTTGACTTTGGATGGTATTACACTGCATGAGGCATGGAGTGGTATGAGACCCTCCTATGATCACTTGAGAATATTTGGCTGCCAGGACACTGTCAATATGCCACATGAGCCTATGTCAAGCAGATGTCTTCTCCTTGGCTATGGAGATGGTGACTTTACGGCTTACAAGTTTTGGGATTTGGATGCCCAGTAGGTTCTACGCAGCCGTCATGCTGTCTTTTATGAGAGGCAAATACCTCTCAGGCCTCTTGATGTGTGTTCAATGCACTTTATGGCTGATTCTACAACCGTATGTCAGTCTTCCACTTCGTTGAAGCCGCATACTGTCTTGAGACCCCGTTGACTTGTGTCCGGGATGCTGGCCCTCTTTCAGTGATTGATTCTGGAGAGTTTGGATGCTCTTTGCTATCTTGTATGCACCACCTTGATGCTATTCACTACTCTGATGATGATGATGTACAGCCTTGCACTCATGAGTTGTGCTGGATTGCTCCATTGTATGGAGCTACAGGATCACTTGCCTCCTAGATGTCTTGGACTCGGAGATTCCGACACTTATTGCACAGCTCGCTTTCTGATTAGGCGTTGGGTGAGATGTCATGATTCCTCACCCTGTCTCTTTTGTTTTGTTTTGTTTTTTCACTCCCTAGCCCATTGGCCTTTTAGTGGGAGGTTGTTGGGGTAAAAGGCCCTTGGGCCTGCCCATGTGCAGTGACCGCCCTTATTCTTTATTCATATATATATGAAAGTGCAATAAGGCTGTCATAACATTGTTGACAGCACCTACATTGTGTGTGCTCTTCTTTCATGTGTCTCCTGCATCCCTTTCAGACACTACTATTACCCAAGCAAAAGGAGTAGAGTCGCGCTTGCAAGCGGCTTATGTAGCAAGGGTAAATTGGAATGGCAATAATTTGGCACTGACCAATGGGAGTCAAGGGGACCCCATGTCAAATGCAAACTGAAGAGGAGTATCATACCAAATTTTCCTATGCTACTAGCTCCTCCCAATGTGATTATGCCTATGGCTAGTCAGATGGCTCCATTGAATGTTGGAGGCCAAACAAAAAACTCTAATGTTGTCCTAATAAGTCAGCAGCCAATTCCCTATCAAGTGATTAGGCCGATGGGATGACATATAGACGATCGCAACTATGAGTCAAGTGCCTCAAATGTCCTTGGTGAAGTCAAGGATATGATGAAGCACTACACTGACATAATTACCAAACAATATAGACAAATAGCGGTGGATGTCAATTTCCTCAAGGAAGAAGTAGAATTTAATAGGGAGTCGATGCCCTAAAGAGGGTGCTCCCTCAAGATTCAGCTGTAAGTGGTGTGGTGGCCAACCTTTCCCTAGGAATTGTCCAAATGTCAAATGCAATATTTATGGAGGCCACTTAGTTGCTACGTGTTGGAGTAAGATCAATTCTCTCCAATAAGGAAGTAAACATCCAGGTCTAGTTAATCATCGCACTCAAGGGAATAATCTCTAGCAAGATGATGGGCCAAGACAAATACTGCAAAAAGGAAAGGCTATTGTAGAGGAGTTTCCTCCAGTGGAGTCAGCCTTATTAGGGCTGTACGTGTCCATGACACTAAAACTTCTAATCTACGAGCCGTAACAAGAGGTCAAAAGACTAGAGAGGGTGATAAAGGAATTGTAAAACTTGTCGAGGGAAACCCTAAGCAAGATGCTAGGGGAAAGCAAGTCTTGAATCTTGATATGGAAGGTGGACCTCTAAGGCTTGTTAATAGTAAAATTGATCCCGAGAAAGATAAAGAATTGCAAGAAAGAAGACAAAAGTTAAAAAAAGGGCACTAAAGCCAGTCCAAAGACCAAAGGAGAGACTAGTTTGCAAGAGAAGAAAACTTTGGCTAACTACTACGACTTTGATTTAGCAAGTTCTCTTTGCAAAGTTAAACTAGACGTGAATCTCCTACAATTGATTAAATTGTCTCCAGGAGTATGTAAGGAATTCAAGAAAATCCTGCGTATTGGGTATATTGTAGAACCTTTGGGCATAGCACGAGTGGGAGAAGATTGGTTCGATCGTGCTGAAAAGCATTGTCATGTTCCAACACATGTGGATGGAATATAAGTGGAGCATGCTATCATGGACACTAGATCCTCCGTCAATATCATGAGTTCAAACTTGATGGAGAGGCTAGGTCTAGAAATCCAAAAAGACGGCTCCACACTTTTTAGGATGGCTGATGACAGTCTAAGGCAACCAGAAGGTTGCATCACTAAAGTCCGTGTTACCATTGCAAGCGTGGAATGCTACCTGGAATTTAGGGTGATAAGGTTTGCAAGACGTCCTAGCTCTTGAGTTTTGCTAGGCATGTCATGGATTTTACGAACAGACTGTCAAGTTGGTATACCCTCTAGTTGAGTGATTCTAGGTAGAGGTGCCAATCATGTAACAGTGGATGCTTACCTTGAGTCTCCTCAGAGTGAGAGAGCTCCTTTATCCTCTACTAAATTAGAAATGGTAGATGATCCATCTAGTAGTGAGATGCCATCGAGTGATGGATCTAAAGAAGGATCCACTACAAAGGATATTTATCAAATAACTTTGAATGAGCTGATAAAGCCATAGGATAGGATAAGAGACATAGATGTTATTGAGTTGGACCTTGGTACACCAAACGATTCGTGGCCAATCAAATTAGGTTCCATGCTCAGTTTAGAAGAAAGAGAGGACTACAGAAGTTGTGGAAAGGTGGTTTGATATTCCCTATTCAGCATCACAACTGGTGTTCACCAGTTGTGATCGAGAAGAAGAAAAATAATCAAATACGGTTTTGCGTAGACTTTAGAGAGCTAAATAAGCAAACAGTTAAGGACTACTACCCATTACCCTTTATTGACCAAATTTTGGACCAACTACGAGGTAGGGAAATATATTTGTTCATGGATTGCTTTGTGTGGTATAACCAAATGGTGATTGTTGAGAAAGAAAATATTAAAATAACATTTATTACTGTCTTCAGTACCTTTGCATACCATGTGATGGCATTTGGTATATGTAATGCACCTAGTTCGTGGCAAAGAATAGCCGATAAGACCTTTGGTGACATCTCCCTCCCAGAGGAGTTGAAAATATTCATTGATGACCTAGGGGTAGCCACCATAAGAGAAAGGCAGTTGATTATTTTGTGGAAGTGTTTTGAGCATTGCAGACAATTTTGCATAGCTCTTAACCCACAGAAGTGCGTCTTTGGGGTGCCTTATGGGCTATTGTTAGGCCATCTGGTTAGTTCAATAGGGATTGCGACTGACCCTAAAAAGATCAAGGTCATAGTCGCCATGAGTCTACCACGTACTCCAAAGAAAGTACATAGCTTCTGTCATCAATAGGGTATTATCAAAGGTTTATAAATGCCATGGCAGAAAGAATATTGCCATTGACGAACCTATTGTCCTTGAACTATCTATTTATATGGAGTGATGCTTGCAAGGTATCTTTTCATTATGTGAAGTAGGAGCTTGCCAAAGCACCTATTTTAAAAGCACCTAAAAGGGGAGAAATGATTTATATATTTTTAGCAGCAATAATACATAGTGTTCGTTGCTATTTGGCCCAAATTTGGGAGGAAAAATGGTACTATCCGATAGCCTTTGCTAGTCGAAATTTGGGCATATTGAAAATTAACTACACCTATATGGAGAAGTTGTGCCTTGCGATGGTATTTGCAACCAAAATTTCAGGCACTACATTCTTTATGAGAAGATGGTTTTTTATATGAAGATGGAAGGGCTTTGATTGTTGCTAAACAAGTTATAGCCGCTTGATCATTTAGCAAAGTGGTTAATCACTTTGCATGAGTTTGATTACGAGATTAAGATTAAGCCACCGAAGCTACAAGGCATTTTAGAATGTCTTGTGGATTTTGGAGAGTCAAAAGAGATCTTGGCTTAAGGAAGTGGCATGGAAACATTGTTTAAGATTGATACAACTTCTATTCCCTCTGGTATACTGCTATCGGTAGGGGGTTGATGATATCTATTGACAATGTGTGATGCCTGATGAGGTTCCATTTATTTTGGAAGAGTGCCATGACTCCGTTTGTGGGGGCCACTTTGCTGGGAGGCGGTTGACGGCATAGAAGGCTAGATACTGGTGGCCATCCATCTTCCAGGATTCATTTGAGTATGTTAAGAGATGTGATACATGTCAAAGACATGACAATAGAGAGAATAGGAAGCATCCACTTATGCCTATTATGGCTATCCTTCCATTTGAGAAGTGGGGCATCAACTTTGTGGGTCCTATTAGCCCGTCGTCTACTACTTAGAAGAGATACGTTATAGTAGCCACTGATTACTTCACAAAGTGGTCAGAAGCACAGGCGACGAGGCAGGACAATGCAAAAGAGATTGCCAATTTCCTACTTGAGCAGATCATCTGCCATTTCAATCTACCAAAGGAAATAGTATCGAACTGTGGAACCCACTTTTTAAATAAACTGATTAAAAGCCTGACTGAAGCTTGGAAAATCAAGCGTAACAAGACAACCCCCTATAATCCGCAAGAAAATGGACAAGTTGAAAGTACCAATAAGCAGCTTGTGGGTATCCTATCCAAGATAGTCTCCGAAAAGAAACATGACTGAGATAAGAAATTATATGTGGTAGTATGGGCATACTACACAACGTTTAAACAAGCCACTGGCTACACCCCATTCAAATTAGTTTATGGGGAGGAGTGTGTCTTGCCCTTAGAAATTGAGTTGTCAACCATAAGATTCGCAGTCAATCATTCTTTGGGTGATGAGGATGCCCTATTTGACTGTTTACGACTCTGGCCCACTTGGATGAGTCTGTTGCACCAGAAAGTAGCTAAACTTCGGATGAAGCAACTGCATGATTTAAAAGCGAAGACACATACATTCACAAAGGGGCAATTAGTTTTGTATTACGATGCACGTAGGGAGCTATTTCCAAGGAAACTGGAACCTAGATAGGATGAACCTTACAAGGTAGTTAGGATAGGTAAAAATAAGTCCACAGCTTTACTAGCTCATCTATAGGGAGTGGAATTTAAAAATAAGATTAATCTTAATAAGATTAAACCTTATTATTTTTGAGTATGCTAATGCGATAAATGCATTGTAGGTCCATGCTAGGGTTGATCTGAGACCTACATGAGAGCTTAAACTAGTTAATGGGGCGATTAATTCCTTATTTGGAGCACCCATATCTAGAGCAAAGATATCATCAGGGGAAGCTTATCTGGTGGAGCAAAGGATACAAAGTGATTGAGCAAGAAGACAAAATCTTTGTGTGGAAAATCAAAGTTTTCTACCATCAATGCTTACAAATTTTGACAAGCATTCCTGTTGAGTTTAATGAAGAAGGTGGGATGGAGCCATTAATTCATCCTCTAAGCATGTTGAATATTGACTATCATAATTACAAATAGAGGAGTTCCTGATGGTGGCTGGCTGTGTAAACCCATTGTGGGCGTACACATTATACTTGGATGGAGCGTCCAGGGGCCCTAATAAAAAAGGGAGCGTTGGAGTAGTTATCTGAGATCCCCGACGTAGAGTTACAATGAAATTAGTTGTGTATCTCGGGGAAGGATTCACTAACAACATGGCGGAGAATAAAGCCTTGATTATGGGACTAAATATTGCCAAGAAAGGTGGTATTCGACTCTTGTTAGTAAAAGGGGATTCCCAATTGATCTTAAATCAACTAAGACTATCTCTTCAGCCGCTTCCACGTTATTGGAATCAGTTTTTGCAGATTCATTAGCCAACTTTGCTTATGAAGAGGACCTCTTCTTCAACTGTGGTCCTAGTTTGGATGTTGCTATTGATAATGAGACAGGACCTGTTCGCTTGTAGAGAATTTTATCAAAACATGCCCTATATGGCAAGCAATGGTTAGTGTGGGTAATGCAAAGGGTGGCCGAGACCCATCTACCACTATTATCTTGGACCCATAGGTTGGTTCGACAATATGTTATGTGTACGCCTCTTGCTATCTATGCAGAAGGTATGGGTCACAATTTGATGCATTTAATTTAGGGTAGGAACCCTATTTTCCCCTTGGGATGGAGCATCTGGCTGCCTATTCATAAGATTTTCCAAGGGAGGATGTATATGAGCTGGTTTGTTTTATTTCTTTAGGCCAAGAGGGCCAATTAGTCTGCAGTAAAATGTACTATTTCTTTAGACTAAGAGGGCCATATGTCTGTTTGATGCATGTACATTTAATGGTTTTCTGTTTTAGTGATTGCATCATACAGGTTGACAAAGTCACTGGAGGGAGCCTTTGCTGTAGAGGAGTTTCTTGTGGCCATTCCAAGTGGTTTCGTCCCCTTTCTGAGTCATTTCCCTTCAGTAAATAATGATATATGTGTATGTAAGGGGTACTTTCTTTTTGTTTGTTGGGGACTAGTAATCAAGGCATGAAGTCCCAGGTTTAGGTTAGGAATATCTGAGGGAGGTCAAGTAGTCATTGCATCCTACAAAGGCATTATCAAGCACTGAAAGACCTCTTTTCGAAGGAAGTCCTAGTGACCTTATTTTGCTGACCTACTAGGCGGCCGTTCTAGGAGTTTCTGTAGTTAGAGAAGCCTACACTTAAATATCAAGAGAAGAGCAAGTTGTGCATCTATCTAAAAATAAATATACACAGAGGCGTATAAAAAGAGGTTCTAACCCCTATAAAAATAGAAAAGGAAGAAAATGAAAAAAAAGAAAAATCCTTGAGCCATTGTTCATCGCCTTGCGAAGGCCTAGTAGGTTCATGGGGACGAGTTAGACCTAGGCCGATGCCTTGTCTTCTTAGGGATGGCATCTAGCTTAACAAATAAAACTACGAGAAGGTTAGAGCAAAAATAAAAGTGATCGTTAGAAAAGGATTAAGTGTCACCTTGCAAGGTCTTGGTAGGTTCTTGGGTACCGAAACACGACCTGAGGCCGATGCCCTATTCTCCTTGGGTCACTTCGCTCAGCTCCCTCCTTTTTACATGACCAAGTATGGAAATTAAAAGCCTAAACAGAAAATGTGTTAAACGATAATACCTCTTGATTAGGCTATAGGAGTCCTCGCCTAGAAGGAACTCCTGGTTGAGTTGTCCTCAGTAAGGAAGGTAGTTCAGACCACCACTTAGGATGACCTCTTTTGATAGTTCTTTTTGGCCGTGTTGGAACAAGTGGTTAGTGACTAGCTTTAGGCTCTCTATCAGATTATGCTAGACCTACTCCTAATGGATTTCATGCCTTGGTGTTGACAGGGGGGTGAGAGCTATGATGTGTTTTGTTGAGTATTTTATGTATCAACTTGATGCTCTTCGTGGTTGTGTTGATGTGCAAATTTGTTCGTGGGCTTCGACGGGCTAAGTTGCCCTATCGTGTGGTCACCAATGAGCGGTGGATTTTTTCCTCAGAAAAGTGCTTAAAATTTGCCAAAAAATCCAAATTTCAAGGGAAAATTAAACACCGTCGAAGGCAACATAGGCAATTGGGTCAATGTTAAGCAGCAAGCAGTCAACATGTTCCAAATGTGCTCTAAAGACCCATTAAGAGACGGTTGTGTAATTTCCATAATTTCTCCAGATGTTAGATAAGACTTCTAGAAATGCCCAAAACTGGGGGACTTCAAGATGGATGCGGAAGATTTTCCCAATCGCAAATCAGAAGTCAAATGTGAAAATGGGAGTGCCCGAAGCGGAGAGCCAAAAGAGAAGTAATGGAAATGGACTTAAAGGGAAGGGGGGTGACCCTTGGGGTCTTCCACCCCCCAATTTTTCATGCAAAGGGGGGGGGGCATTTTTTTGAATGGCGTGGGAAAAAAAAGGGGTGCCATGGTGTGCATGTGACGTGAGAGAGAGAGAGGCCATGGAGAGGCAAAGAACAACCCCCCAATCTAACTACATCAATGATCTGCTGATTCTCTTTGCTCTCTATCAAATGGCTTTGCACAAAAGATGACTACTTGGTTGCTGAGATCCAAACTCAGTCTTTCTCTCTCCTCTCTCTCTCTCGCTTCCAAACGGCAGTTCATGTGGGAGAAATCAAGAAGAAGAGGGGCTGAAGGATGCTTGTCTGTTGGTGATCGGATTGCTCCAAGGTCAAGAGGGTGCTGCAAGGAAGATAATTAGCTCAATTCCCTCTATCTCAGTCCTCGACTTAACCGTCTTCTCTTACGATCTCCCATCTTGAATCTATTCTACCTTCTTAATCTCTTGAGTCTACTTACGGTTGATGGCCTCCAAACGAAGAATGTCGCGTGTGGATAACAATCCTGCAACCAGCAACAAGGCTTCGGGCAAAGGCATCATTGTCAATCGAACTGCGGTTCCGATCGTAAGTAATGTATTTTCAAATTGATATATGCTTCTTTTGACTCTCGTATGAGATACGTTAGGCCCCATACTATTGCACGAGAATAGGTCATGGGAAAGGATAAATTTCATCTCACCTACTCGGAAGATGGAGTTTGTGAAGTGCATATATCAAGGGAAGACAATTGCACCTAGTTACATATGACTTATTTGCTAGTAGAGCAATTACAAGGAAGAATTAGCCAAGCATTATGAATGGCATAGTCGTCAAAAGAACGACATTAAAAGATTGGGCATATAACTGCTAGATTAAGGTATAGTCAAGGGTTACAAATAGCATAATTACTAAAAGAATATGACATTGAGATTCATGAATAGAAAGTACTAGTTTAAAGTTTAGATACTTCAAAAGTACTTAGCTTAAGAGTCCAAATATTAAGAAGAATTATATTCTAGCTCAAGGCAAGGCATGTTAGAGTCTAATTACTTGAGATAATCTTGTACTTATCTTATTTAGTATTCACACATTATGCCTATAACATGTTTGATATATGAGGATAATTTTCTAGTTGCCTCATGACTTAACTAAGAGCTAGTACAAGAAATTAATCATAAGGGTTAAAACTAAGATGTCTTAAGATCCGTCGGATAACGATGACTTTGCCAATCCAAATCCAGGGTTGGGTTATCAATAAAGGTAAGTGACCTATTGAACTTACATCATGAATAGTGTTTGAACCCTTAACATACGCCCTAGCCAAAGGAAGGAAGTGTTAAGAATATGTTTGCATAGTATTGCTCTTAGATCCCAAGGGGGAGAGAAAATATACGATGAAAATGTTATATCGTCTATTCTTGCATTGTTTTGGAAAGAATGCAATTGGTTTTGTTGGTTGATCAAACAATATTCTAAATGCTTTTATATTCAACTGGTTGTTATTTGTTGTTTGGATGATTATTCCAAGTTCTTGTGATTTATGGTAAAGGCATGGCAAGGGTCTGTGATGACAAGTCGCCATGGAAATAAAGGAATGTTTTCTTGGAAAATGATATTAGACTGAATGCTTGGTTTGTGCTTGATTATTAAAGGATTTAATTAAGGAAGGATATATTGTACGGGTGGATCACCTCCATGGTCGCACCGCGTATTAACCCGAGAGGGCACTGCTCCATTCATGGGCCGAAGGTCGAGTGGTGAGAAGGCCAACCACGGGTATGATGTTTCACTCCTAGACAGCTTGCGGGTCAGTTGGAGCTCTGGACACCCCTTGCTAGGTCTAGAATGGAGTTGAAGACCTCCGTGGCCCCCAACATCTGGGCATGTTGGGAGATCCTATTCTAGATAGAGGATTGAGTTTGTGGTGCCATGTGAATTGGACCAGTTACTTCTGCAGGGCAGAAGGGATACTTCTGTTGGACAGAAGCGAAACATAATTTCTCCTGTATAGGTGGGAGACAAAGATTAACTTGAAGATAAGTTAAGGAACTTGTTTGAACTTGTTTGTCAATAGATTGCTTTGCTCTGTTTTTGTATCTGTGCTATAAGTTATGCGAACGAACCCTGTTCCCTAAAAGGCTTAATTAATGAAGTTGGCTTTAAGTGTCACACATAAATGTGGTAGGACCTAATTAGAAAACTAAATCTATTAAGGGAAGCGGGTGGGCGAAACCCCCGACGGGTTCGTCCTACGGCAGGGTGGTCCCAGAGAACTGGGAGGCTTCTCACAAGTCTTTATCGTCATTCGACCTTTAGGTATTGATAGGTTAGAACCCGATTCATGCCGTTTTAGGGGACCGGAATGGGACTATACCCTATGGGCAGAGAGGTTGAGCAGCGCATCCCTCTCGTTTCCCATTCTCTTTGAACCAAGTGCGGCATGGGTCTGCTTCGGATTGGGTATCTCTGCGTAAAGTAGGATGTCCAAAACCCGATGCTAGAATGCTAACAGGAGACCTTGACAACTAGAAACCCGAATCTCAGGTCGATCCTAGTGGGTTCGGTCATGAACTCTCCCGTTGCGAAGTAGACTCGGTAGGGCCTAAGTGACAACCCCGTGATGTTCCAAGGGAGCATCAGGTGGCATCATTTATGAGAAAACCTACTGATGGACTACTAAAAGGTGTGCCATGGATTGGGACTAGCGGACACCTCACAGTTGGTATCAGAGCGAAATTTTGTAATGATACGTGATTGATTAATGTATGGTTTGTAGACATATCCTAAACAAAATAATCTAAGCAGTATGGCTTGATTGTTAGGCACCTTCTGCACCCACGAATGTTGACATGCAAGAGAAGAAATTCATTCTCAAGCAAATTAAGTCACCCGAGTTTGATGGAGAAGGGATAGACATTGCAGCAGAGGCAGAGATATGGATTGAGTCGATGGATGACTATTTCTTTGCTTCGGGAACTGCCTCTACTAATCAAGCAATGATAGCCAAACTTAAGTTAGTTGGCCAGGTTCGATTATGGTGGAAGCAATGGTGCAAAGATCAAGGTGTTTCTGAAGCCACTGTTACTTGGGTTTTCATGTATACGATTAAATGGTACCTTGAGTGGATTTTGTGCGACATGTTTATATGTTGAGCGACGCATCGAGGGGCCAATCCCCAAGGTGTAGGAGAGTCGCAGAGGGGTGGCGGCACTCAGCCGTTGGAGGACCCCCTATGTCTGTGCTTCGTGCCATTAGGCAATGTGTAAGGGACTCCCTCTGAGGAGTAGTGGGTGAGAGAAAAGTGGACTACAAACAACGTAATACAAACGCAAGACATTTAGGAAGGCAATGTATGTGTCATCAACGCTCCTGGCCGCAAGGCCGTGGGGTTGTTGAGCACGTGAGATAGAGGTCCGGCTAGTGCACGAGCCAGTGCCGGCCCGTTCTAGGTTCCATTAGTGGTGCGTCTGCCGGGAGCCACTTAAAAGTGGTGGTTCTCGAATCCTGGTTGTCTAGGGACCAACTAGCAATTTATGCCAAAGGATACTGTGATTGATCCGTCATTTATCGATAAGCATCGTCTAGCAGAAATCCAAGAGCAAGAGAGAGACGAAAGAGCTAGACGACGTGCTGAAATTTTTAGGAGATATTCCCCTAAGCGTAGCGGTGCTGAACCCTTATGAGGGAGTGGATCTAGTGGTCTTAGTGCCACAAGCAGTAAGTTAGGAGAAGGTGGAAGCTCTAGTGCTCCCCTTCCTTCCATAATCCAGTCTACATCAAGTGCGGGAGGTGCAACCCCACCGTCCCCTATTCGTAGTGCAAATCCAATTTTCGTTATGGCGTAGTCTATCACAATTCCAGCAGGAACGACAGATTTTCCGGCTCTAGGTTACCCGCTACCCATTTTTAATGGGTTAGTTGAGGAAGATGCGGAACTCCATATTAGGGAGTTTCAAAAGCTGATGTTTAACTGTCGCATCCAAGAAGAAGGACATTTAATGATGTTCTTCAATATGACTCTCAAAGGAAGAGCTGCCATATGGTATCATGGTTTAGAAGCCGGAACCATATTGAATATTGATGCATTTTATGAAGCTTTTCGAAGGGAGTTTGCCCCTGACAGGGGTGGGCAATATTGGTTGCGTGTACTCAACGTGACCCGCCAAGAACCACACGAGGATATTTGTGCTTATGTGAAGAAAATAAAAGAGGTTTTCCGTAAGTTGGACACCTCTATTCCTATCCCCACAGCTGCCCAGTTGCAATATTTCCTACATGGTTTGGACTTTAATATCCAATTGCAGTTGAGTAGTGTCCCCTTGGGGGATATAGATACTGCCATTACACGAGCACGAGGTGGAATCCCGACTACAAGCAGCCTATGCTTCTTGAGGTAATTCGAATATGGGTTTAGTATTGGGAAACAATGTGGCGATGGCCAATGGCAGTAGTGGCCAAGGGATAGCGATGGCTAACCCTAATGGGAGAGGGAACATGATGCAGAATGTCCCTTTATTACCAGCTCCCCCTAGCATGTTGATGCCTACGGGCAGTCAAATGGCTCCAAATGGTGGAGGCCAGGCGGTCAATTCTAATACCATGCTTGTGGCTCAACAACTAGTGCCTAATCGAATTGTTAGGCCGATGGAACGACATGGTAATGACCAAGGCTATGAGTCGAGCGCTTCCAATGTTCTTGGAGAGGTTGAGGACATGATGAAGCATTATACCGACATGATTATGGAGCAGTATCGACAAATAGCCGTTGATGTCAACTTCCTTAAAAAACAACAAAATTTGATAGGAAGTAGATACCCAGATGAGGGTGCACCTTCGAGGTTTAGCTGCAAATGGTGTGGTGGGAAATACTATCCAAGAAATTGCCCAAATGTTAAGTGTGACATCTGTGGAAAATCCGGCCATTTAGCAGCTACTTGCTGGAGTAAGATCAGTTCCCTCCAGTGAGGAAGTCGGCAACCAGGGCCTGTTAAACATCGTGCACAAGGAAATGATTCCCAGCGAGAAGATGGGCCTAAACAAATACTCCAACGACCAAAGACTACAGTGGAGGAGCTACCTAGTGGTAGTGGGGTTAGTTTGATTGAGGCTGTACGCATTAATGATGCTGAAACCTCCAATCTGTGAGCTATTCTTACAAGAGGTCAAAAGGGTAGAGAAGCCGACAAGGATAAGCCTGTTGATGGAAACCCTAAACAAGGCGACAAAGGAACACAAGTTTTGGATCCTGCCATGGAAGGGGGACCTTTGAAGCCGATAGAAAGTAAAGCCGATAAGGAACCACCAAAGAAGAAGGTGAAAGTTAAGAAAGAGGCAATAAAGCCGGTTCAACGACCTAAAGAGCAGATGGTTTGGCATGAAAAGCGAGCTCTATCAAACTATCATGAATTCGATTTGGCAAGCTCTCTTTGCGAAGTCAAGCCGGATGTGAATCTTTTATAGCTTATTAAGCTTTTCCCAGGAGTACGCAAGGAATTTAGAAAGATTCTACGTACCGGGTATATCGTAGAACCTTTGGGTATTGCGCGAGTTGGTGATGACTGGTTCGAGCATGCTGAGAAGCATTGCCCAAGGGTTGCAGCCTATGTCGATGGAATATTAGTAGATTATGCCATTGTCGACACGGGATCATCTGTTAACATTATGAGTTCTGAACTAATGGAAAGGTTGGGTCTCGCGATCCAGAAAGATACCTCCACAATTCTCAGAATGGCAGATGATAGTTTGAGACAGCCGGAAGGCTGCATTACTAAGGTCTATGTCACTTTTGCAAATGTAGAATGCCTGTTGGACTTTAGGGTGATTCGTTTTGTAGGCCGGCCAAGTTAACAAGTATTACTCGGACGACCTTGGATCTTGCAAGTAGACTGCCAAGTAGATATACCCGCCGGTCGACTGATATTTGGCAGAGGTGCCCGGCGTGTGGTGGTTGATGCTTATCCTGAGTCCCCGCAGAGTGAGAGAGCTCCTCTATCTTCTACAGAATTGGAGACATTAGAAGATTTATCTGCCAGTGAGATATCATAGAGTGATGAGTCCAAAGAGGGATCCACCATGGAAGACATCTATCATATCACTTTGAACGAGCCGATAAAGGGCCAAGATCGTATAAGAGATGCAGATGTTATTGAGCTAGACCTTGGTACGCCTGATGATTTGCGGCCAATCAAATTAGGTTCTATGCTCAGCACACGATGGACCTAAAAACGGGCCGGCACTGGCTCATGCACTAGCCGGGCCTCGTCACGACGCACAAGACAACCCCTCAGCCTCGCGGCCAGGAGCGTCTATCAAAATCTCTACCTTCCTAAACATTGCGTTTGTAATACGTTGTAGTCTAACTGATCCTAACCCAATATTACTCATCAGAGGAAGTTCCTTTCACATAGCCAAAAGGCTTGAATCACATACACATGGGGTTCTTCCTACGGCTGAATGCCGTCAACCCTCTGCGACTCTCCTACACCTTGGGGATTGGCCCCTCGATGCGTCGCTCAACATATAGACATATCGCACAAAAGTCGCTCAAGGTACCAAATAAGCGTGTCCAGGAATGTACCATTGTCCTCACTTGATCTCCCCTTTTAGGACCCGCGTCTACCTACAGCATGGGTACCTCACTGCCTCTCAACGTAGGTCATGTCCTAATAGACCAATGGCAATGCATGTCCAGGAGCTGATCACTGATACTTTTAAATTCTTTTCATGCTCTATGCATTTGATGGATGCCCCTAGTGCTCAAAAATTTAGCAAAACAGTATTGTGCACAAGTGCAAAAACATTCTTTTAATGGTTTCCAACTACCATTCGTGCTTCGTTGCATGGGCCTAGAACCAAGGTGATCCTCGTGCTACTAAGCTCTTAATTTTACTTATTATCCATCCTAAAATGCTATGCATAGAAATCAGCACCT
The DNA here is from genome assembly GCF_053477565.2 of Lygodium microphyllum. NCBI lineage: Eukaryota > Viridiplantae > Streptophyta > Polypodiopsida > Schizaeales > Lygodiaceae > Lygodium > Lygodium microphyllum. Next base: position 33,350,380 of record NC_141149.1, read on the forward strand.
TGCCCATCATTTCACATGGCATTTAGATATATTTCAACTCCTCTACCCTTCCCCGTTTAATTAGTGCATCGTTGGATAGATTTGTAGGGTATTTTGATATCATTTTATGTGTAGAAAGCGGAAAAAGACACACTAGAACAAGAAGGTGGGGTTGAACTGAGGCAAATCCTCATGCTTCAATCCCCACAACCATTCACAAACATTTCTCTTATTTATCCTTATTTTTCGGAACCCAAAATGCATTTTTCCCCTATTTTTAAGGGTTTTTCCACCCTTTTCTTGTATTTTCCCTTATTTTCCTGCATTATTTAATTACTGAAAATTCAAAACAGGTTATGGGCTGTGGCCCTTAGTTCCTTCTTGTAGAAAAATGAAAGTTTAGTTGATGTTCCTATTCACTTCTCCATTTTTATGCCAAAAATCCTCATTTTCCCTTGTTTTTTCATGTTTTACGTGTTTTAGCATATTATTTTGAACCACAAAATGCATATTTTTCTGATTTTTTGCTTATGACCAGCAAGAACTCATAGAAAACAGTAACATGAACAATTTTTATCCCACATGAACAACATTTCATCCATCAAAAGCCATAAAAGCTCAAATTTCCTTTGAAAATTTCAAATTACCGCTTATTTGCGTGTTTCGGGTTTCATGTCCATGGCTGTAGATTTGGAAATCAGCAGCACTTCATGTCCAGCACAATCACCAATCACCATTTCCAGCCCGTGGAGCAATCCGATCCATGCCGGACAAGCCTCCATCATTCTTTCTTCTTCCTTCTTCTTCCCACATGAACTTGCCTTTAGAGGAGAGAGAGGGAGGAGAGAGAAAGACTGAAATCAGAGATCTTCAAAGAGGGCATCATTGCGCAAGCGAAGGGCGGCGATAGAGTCAGGATTCAGAGGGGAATGAGGGCCAATGATGATCTGCATGGGTTGTTCACAGGCAGGAGGGAGCCTCCATGATCTTCAAGCGCATTTTTCGGGCGCAGCATGGCGTGATGTTCTCCTCCTTTCTCTCTCCACGATTTGGTTCAAACATTTCATGTGGCATTTTAAGTTTGGGCCCCCAAAGGTCATGCCCATTTTGGCCAAAAATAAGTCCACCTCTTCGTATCTTGACCGGTTTCTTGGCCATTTCCCCGTCCGGACTCGGAATCGAGCTCTAAAAAATCCTGGGCGTCCGGCTTAGCATCCCATATTGGCCAGTAGTTCGTGTCAACCCGCACGACTGTCTGAAAAATTATGAAAAATCAACAAGTTTCGCTCGAGCACCTTTAAAGCACTTTAGCGCTTAAAATCGTCCTAGATCGAGCCACCGCCTTTGACATTGAATATTTTTCCCTTGATATTCATAATTTTTAGCTATTTTTAAGCCCTTCCCGTCACCTAAATTCCGCTCTCATTGGCGACCACGGGATAGGGCGACTCAGCCCATCGAATCCACGAACATATCTGCACATAAACAACCAAAGAAGCATCAAACTAATACAAAACAAATATATAATAAAACTCAGCACAATGCTCCCCCTAGCCCTGGATAGAACCAAGGCATGATATCCACAAGGAGTAGGCCTAGCATCATCTAATAGAAGATCCAAAGTGAGTCACTAACCGGATGCTCCAACACAACCAAACTAAAAAAAACCTATCAAAGAGGTTGCCCTAAGTGGTAGTCTGCACTACTTACCAACTAAAGACAACCCCACTAGGAGCTCCTACAAGGCGAGGACTCCTATAGCCCGATCAAAGAGTATTTTCTTGCAGTACATGTCTTCTTTTAGGGTTTGTATTGGATGAACATACTTGGGCATGTAAAAAGGAGGGAGCTGAGCGTAGTGACCCAAGGAGAACAAGGCATCGGCCTCAGGACCTGTCTCGGCACCCAAGAACCTACCAAGCCCTCGCAAGGCAACACTTAATCCTTTTCTAACGCTCACTTTTATTTTCGCTCCAACCTTCCTTGTTGTGTCATTTTTTTTTCCAGCAAGAAGCCACCCCTAGGAAGATAAGGTATCGGCCCCAGGTCTGATTCGTCCCCAGGAACCTACCAAGCCCTCGCAAGGCAATGATCAACTGCTTATATATTTTCATTTCTTTTCTTTTTCTTGGGATAGGGGTTAGAACCCCTTTTTACACACCTTCGTATTTATATTCATCTTTTAGGATATTCCGGATTTCTTGGCATCATTATTATTATCTTCTGGCAGGCTTCTCTAACTGCCTCACTGCTAACAAGAACTCCTAGAACGGCTGCCTAGCAGGCTAGCAGAACAGGGCCACTAGGACGTCCTTCTAAAATAGGTCTTTCGATACCTGACAATGTCTTTACAGGAGGCAATGACTACTCCGACCTCCCTCAAACATACTTAGCCTAAACCTGGGACTTCATGCCTTGGTTGCCGGTCCCCAACAAAAATGCATCCCCTCGACAAGTATAAATACACATACAACAGGAAAGAAAGGTACTCGTAAAGGAGAAATATCACTTGGATTGGCCACAAGAAGCTTCCATCGCAACAAAGGCTCCTCCAGGCTCCACCAAATTCCACTAACCACGAAACCTGTCCAGCACAACACTTAAAACAAAAACCCGATTAAACGCACCCGCACTAGACAGGGAAATGGCCCTCTTGGCCTAATGAAATGAAACTTGACTTTGCTACAAAACTGAATCGGCCCTCTTGGCCTAATGAAATCAAACAATACTATGCATAACATCCTTCTGGAAACAACTATGATAGACAGCAAAGCATACTAGTCCCAGGGGAAAAAAAACTCGTAGCCCCTAGACTAGGTGCATTAGATTATGACCTATCCCTCCTGCGTATATCGCAAGAGGTGTTCGCATCACATGTCGTCTAACCAGCCTATGGGTCCAAGATAATAAAGGCAGATGAGTCTCGCTTACCCTCTGCATCACCCAGATCAACCATCGTCCGCCAAAGAGGGCATGTTCAGAAAGCATACCCCACAAACGACCGGGTCCTGTCTCACCATCAATAGATATATTGGGACACAGGCCACAATTAAAGAAGAGGTCTTCTTCATACGCAAAATTAGCCAAAGAATCGGCAAACTGATTCCAATTCCGTGGAATCAGCTGAAATGACACTCTATCGAATTCATCTAGCAGGGCTATGGCAGTATGATGGTACATACAAAGGATAGGGTTTCGCACCATGTACGTCCCATTGAGTTGATTTAAAACCAACTGAGAGTCCCCTTTCACCAACAACTGGCGGATACCACCCTTCTTTGCAATATTCAAACCCATAATCAGGGCTTTGTATTCTGCCATATTATTGGTAAAATTCGCCCCGAGATAAGCAACTAACTTCATGACAATGTGTCGTCGGGGGTCTCGGATGACAACTCCTACACTTCCTTTTTTGGATGCACCCTTGGACGCCCCATCAAAATACAAGGTGTACGTCCATAAAGGGTTTACATATCCCGCCATCCCGAACTCTACTCGTAAATATGGTAATCGAAATTCAGCATATTCAACGGGTGGATTGTAGGCTCCATCCCTCCATCGTCATTGAATTCAACGGGGATGCTCGTCAAAATTTGTAGGCAGTGATGGCAGAAGACCTTGATCTCCCAAATAAATGTCCCGCCTTTTTGCTCAGTCACCTTATATCCTTTGCTCCACCAAATGAGCTGTCCCTGATGATACCTCTGTTCTAAATATGGATGTTCTAAATAAGGGATCAGACGACCCATCAACCTCTATCACGATTTCCTTGCAAATATTTGATCGATCTCTCCTAGACCTGCAAGGCAGTCGTAGTATTAGTGCAATCAGAAATAATAAGGTTTAATCTTATTAAGATTAACCTTATTTTTAAATTCTATCCCCTCAAGGTCAGCTAACAACACTCTGGATTTATTCTTTCCTATTCTAATGATCCTATAGGGCCCATCCCATTTGGGCTCTAGCTTGCCTGGAAATAATTCTCGTCGTGTGTCATAATACAAAACAAGCTGTCCTTTCTTGAAGGTATATTTCTTGGCTTTGAGGTCGTGTAGCTGCTTCATTCGGCACTTCGCCACTTCTTGGTGCAATAAGCTCTGCAACTTAAGCTCATCTAAATGTGTCAGTGTCATCAAGCGCTCAAAAAGTGCATCTTCATCGCTCAAAGAATGATTGATGGCAAACCGAATAGTCGGCAGCTCAATCTCTAAAGGCAAGACACACTCCTCCCCATATACTAGCTTGAACGGGGTATGGCCAGTGGCTCGTTTGAAAGTCATATTATAAGCCCATACTGCCACGTATAACTTTTTATCCCAATCTCGTTTCTTTTCCGACACAATTTTGGACAGGATGCCCACAAGCTGCTTGTTGGTGCTTTCAACTTGCCCATTAGCTTGCGGATTATATGGGGTTGTCTTGTTATGCTTGATTTGCCACATCTAAGTCAAACCTTTAATCACCTTATTCAGGAAATGTGTTCCGCGGTCCGACACTAATTCTTTCGGCGGACCAAACCGGCATATTATCTGCTCTAAAAGGAAACTAGCAGTTTCTTTAGCATCATCTTTCCTTGTTGCACGTGCTTTTGACCACTTTGTGAAGTAGTTAGTTGCTACAATAATGTACCTCTTTTGCGTAGTCGACGACGGAGTAATAGGACCCACAAAGTCTATTCCCCACTTCTCAAATGGAAGTATCGCCATAATAGGGGTGAGTGGTCGTTTCCTATTCTCTCGATTATCATGTCGTTGGCAAATATCGCATCGCTTAACATATGCAAACGCATCCTGGAAGATGGCAGGCCACCAATAACCTACTCTTAAAGCCTTTTGTGCTGTAAGCCGTCCAGCAAAATGGCCACCGCAAGCAGAATCATGGCACTCTTCCAAAATGAATGGCACCTCGTCAGGCATCACACATCGGCGATAGATGTCGTCAACCCCTTGCCGATATAATGTACCTGCGATCAAGGCAAACTTTAACGCTTGCTACTTAATTTTCCTTCTTTCAGCTTTAGATAATTCGGATCCCGCCTCTCCTGTTGATAAATAATGTGTTATTGCAGCATACCAGGAGGGAATAGATGTCGTATCTATTTTAAATAACAACTTCACGTCACTACCTTCAGCCACAGATTCTTTCGGCTCTCCAAATTCCACAAGACATTCCACGATGCCTTGCAACCTTGGTGGCTTACTCTTGATTTCATAATCAAATTCCTGCAAAGTGATCAACCACTTTGCTAGATGATCAGGCGGCTGTAGCTTATTCATCAATAATCGAAGTCCCTCCGCCTTCGTATAAAGCACGACTTTCTCATAGAGAATGTAATGCCTGAATTTCTTGGTCCCAAAGACCATCGCTAGACACAACTTCTCCATGTAGGTATAATTGATTTCGGATACCCCCAGCTTCCGACTAGCAAAAGCAATCGGGTGGTACCACTTCTCTTCCCAAGTTTGGGCTAAACAGCAGCTGATACTATACATGGTGGCTGCTGAGAATATATAGAACACCTCACATCTTTTAGGTGCTTTTAAAACGGGCGCTCTTGCTAGCTCTTGTTTCACATCCTCGAATGCTACCTTACAAGGGTCACCCCATACAAACGAACAGCTAAAGGACAATAAATTTGTAAGCGGCAACGTTCTTTCTGCTAAGGCGTTGATGAATCTACGGTAGTAACCAACCGAAGACAAAAAGCTATGAACTTCCTTCGGAGTGCGTGGTGGACCCATGGCAACTATAACTTTGACCTTCTCGGGGTCTGTCGCAATTCCTACCGAACTGACCACATGACCCAGCAATAGTCCATAAGGTACTCCAAAAACACACTTCCGTGGGTTTAGGGCGATGCAAAATTGTCTACAATGCTCAAAGCATTTTCTTAGAATGATCAACTGCCTTTCTCTCACGGTGGCAGCCCCTAAGTCATCAATAAACACCTTCAACTCTTCAAGGGATATGTCACCGAATGTCCTGTCTGCTGTTCGTTGCCACGAACCAGGCGCATTGCATAAACCAAAGGCCATCACATGGTACGCAAAAGTACCAAATACAGTGATGAAAGTTGTTTTCAACTTATCCTCTTCTGCAATTGCCATTTGGTTATATCCTGCAAAGCAATCCATAAACGAATATATCTCCCTACCCGCTAATTGATCCAAAATCTGGTCAATAAATGGCAACGGGTAGTAGTTCTTAACTGTCTGCTTATTCAGCTCTCTAAAGTCTACACATAATCGGATTTGATTATTCTTCTTCTTTCTAATCACAACTGGCGAACACCATTCCGTGTGTTGCACAGGAAAAATCAAACCCGCTTTTCGAAGCTTCTGTAACTCTTCAAACAGCCCGTCCCTCAGTTCAAAAGGCATACGCCTTACTTTCTGCCGTACAGGACGACTGCCCTCTTTCAACGGAATTGTATGAACAGCAAGACTAGGAGGAATGCCTCTCAACTCATCATAACTCCAGGCAAAGATATCACAGAATTCCTGGATCAAGGCCACATAGTCCTCCCTTTCTGCTGAGCTGAGCATAGAACCTAATTTGATTGGCCGCGAATCATCAGGCGTACCAAGGTCTAGCTCGATAACATCTACATCTCTTATACGATCTTGGCCCTCTATCGGCTCATTCAAAGTGATCTGATAGATGTCCTCCGTGGTGGATCCCTCTTTGGACTCATCACTCGATGATGTCTCACTACCAGATAAATCTTCTAATGTCTCCAATTTTGTAGAAGATAGAGGAGCTCTCTCACTCTGCGGGGACTCAGGATAAGCATCAACCACCACACGCTGGGCACCTCTGCCGAATATCAGTCGACCAGCGGGTATATCTACTTGGCAGTCCGCTTGCAAGATCCAAGGTCGTCCGAGTAATACTTGGTAACTTGGCCACCCTACAAAAGGAATCACCCTAAAGTCCAACAGGCATTCTACATTTACAACAGTGACATGGACCTTAGTAATGCAGCCTTCCAGCTGTCTCAAACTATCATCTGGCATTCTGAGAATTGTGGAGGTATCTTTCTGAATCGCAAGACCCAACCTTTCCATCAGTTCAGAACTCATAATGTTAACAGATGATCCCGTGTTGACAATGGCATAATCTACTAATATCCCATCGACATAGGCTGCAACCCTTGGGCAATGCTTCTCAGCATGCTCAAACCAGTCATCACCAACTCGCGCAATTCCCAAAGGTTCTATGATATACCCTGTACGCAGGATCTTTCTAAATTCCTTACGTACTCCAGGGGAAAGCTTAATAAGCTGTAAAAGATTCACATCTGGCTTGACTTCGCAAAGAGAGCTCGCCAAATCGAATTCATGATAGTTCGATAGAGCTCGCTTTTCACGCCAAACCATCCGCTCTTTAGGTCGCTGAACTAGCTTTATTGCCTCTTTCTTAACTTTCACCTTCTTCTTTGGTGGTTCCTTATCGGCTTTACTTTCTACGGGCTTCAAAGGTCCCCCTTGTCAAGAATCGCGTGGTGGAGGGGGTTGCTCAAGATGCTGTGCCGAACACACAAAGAATGCACAAGAAGAAGCTCACTCAAGAGACAAGAAGAGAGATGGAGGCCAAAACGTTTTCTTGCTGATTTCTTCTTCTTCTTCCACACTCTTTACAATGTACACAAAGTATAGATAAGATACAACATAAAAGGAAAGTGGCATACTAAGTCAAACAATGCATAACCGACTATACTAGTCGACTGGCGCTATAACTATGCCAACTGTAAATAGGTATAACAACCTGAATATAATAAGTAATGAGTCAGTGGCCATGTGAGAGTCATAATGACCACCGACGTGCTAAGTGTAGACGTGTGCACCCATCTAACCAGGCGGTCCATCATCAATGTCCGCATGTGTTGAGCTTGTCATCTCAACACTCCCCCTCAAGCTCAACTGCATCTCTGCAACTCCAAGTAAGCTTCGAAACTTTTGAAGCTTCTCTGTACCCAAGGCCTTCGTGAAGATGTCAGCTATCTGATCCTGTGTGCTGACATACACCAAGTCAATCTCACCTGCTAGTACCTTCTCTCTCACAAAGTGGTAGTGTACCTCAATATGTTTTGTCCTGGCATGAAACACAGGGTTCCTAGCCAACTGTATACTGCTCATGTTGTCACAATAAATGACAACTGGACCTTCCACCTGGACATCCAAATCAGCCAATAGCTTTTGCAGCCATACTACCTCACATGCTGCAACAACAGCACCTCTATACTCAGCCTCTGTACTCGACAAAGCAACTGTAGATTGCTTTTTGCTGCTCCATGCAACTGCTGCACTACCAAGAGAGAACATGTATCCACTGGTAGATCTTCTATCAGACATACTACCAGCCCAATCTGCATCTGTGTATCCAAACACCTGTACATCTGTACCTGCCTCATAGAAAAGTCCATAATGTAATGTGGACTTCACATATCTCAATATGCGTCTGACTGCATCCAAATGTGGCTTTCTAGGTACTTGCATAAACTGACTCACAAGACCAACAGCATAGCTCAAGTCTGGCCTTGTAATGGTCATGTAGATCAAACTCCCCACTATCCTCCTGAACATAGTAGGGTCTTCTATCTCATCCCCAACATCAGCACTCAACTTTACATTCTGCTCCAACGGGACTGAAAGTGGTTTGCATGCAGTCATACCATACTTGGACAACATATCCAAGCCATACTGTCTTTGGAACAACCATATACCATCATCACATCTGATCACCTCAATGCCAAGGAAGTACCTTAGCTCACCTAAATCCTTCATCTCAAACTTCATCTTCAAATAGCCCTTGACTTCAGCAATCCCACTATCACTATCACCTGTAATAATCAAGTCATCCACATAGATGACTATGATGACCAAACCTGCATCTCCCTTTCTCACATAAAGTGAGTAATCAGCATCAGAAACATAAAAGCCAATATTGACAAGATACTCTCTGATCTTGTCAGACCATGCTCTTGGTGCTTGCTTGAGCCCATAGAGTGCCTTCTTCAACCTGCACACATACGTGGGATGCTCTAAATCTTCATAACCTGCTGGCTGATCCATATACACTTCTTCCTACAAATCACCATGCAAGAAGGCATTCTTTACATCCATTTTCTGCAACCTCCAACCTTTGGCTGCTGCCAAAGCAATCACACATCTGACAGTTGCCATCCTAGCAACTGGACTGAAGGTTTCATCATAATCTATGCCATATGTTTGGGCATAGCCTTTTGCAACCAGCCTAGCTTTGTACCTGCTAATAGAACCATCTGCATTGTGCTTAATCTTATAAACCCACTTACATCCAATAGCTTTCCTTCCCTTTGGCAATGATACTAGATCCCAAGTCTTATTGGCCTCTAATGCAGCCATCTCCTCATCCATTGCTGCATCCCAATGAGCATGACCAACAGCCTCCTCAAAACATGTGGGCTCAATATCCTCAACTAGTTTCACCATATAAGCATAATGCTGAGCTGCATAACCCTCAAAACCAAATCTTTTAACAGGGTATCTCACCCTGCTAGACCTGCGTACCACTGGATCACTCAATGGAGTCTTTGCATTAACACGTGCTCTCTGCACACCTGGAGTCCTCACTGAAGGAATGCCAAGCTCATCATCCAAGCTCTCTGAGCCACTGGAGTCTCCATCAAGAACTGCATCAATGCCTTCTGACACTTTATTCTTTCCTTTGTCTTTACCTGTAGTGCTACTAGATGCACCTGAAGATGTAGAGGTACTCCTTAGTCTCCCAGACCAAGGACTACTAGATGATGTCTCTGGTCCACTAAGAGTCCGTGATTCTTGCTTTTCAGCCTGCACATGAGTGTCATGATCATCATCAATATCCAATGCATCACCACTAGATGCATACCAGCTGCTCATTTCATCAAAGATGACATCCCTGCTCACTCTGAACTTACATGTGACAGGGTTGTAACAGTGATACCCTTTCTGCTCTAAAGAGTATCCAATAAAGACACACTTTTCAGCCTTTGGATCCAGTTTCTTCCGCAACTCATCTGGCACATGAACATACGCAATGCAACCAAATACTTTCAAGTGTGAAACATCAGGTTGCTTACCTGTAAAACATTCTTCGGGGGTCATGCCATGAACTGCAGCTGTGGGAGTTCTATTCATAATATAAACAGCAGTATGAACAGCGTCAGACCAAAAATGCTTGGGCATATTCTTTTCAGCCATCAAGGCACGTGCAACTTCTGCAATATGCCTGTTTTTCCTTTCTGCAACCCCATTTTGCTGTGGGGTATACCTGCATGTGAACTGTCTCTTTATCCCATGAGACTTCAGAAAATCACTGAACTCATTTGAGAGGTACTCTCCCCCTCCATCTGACCTTAGGCACTTTACTTTCAAGCCTGTTTCTCTTTCAACTACAGCCTTGAAAGTTCTAAAGTGCTCAAACGCTTCACTCTTTTCCTTCATAAAATATACCCACAGCTTTCTAGAACAATCATCAATGAATGTGACAAAGTATGAACTGCCTCCAAGAGATACATTTTGTGTAGGCCCCCAAATGTCTGTATGCACAACATCAAGGATATTTCTGCTTACATCTCTGTCATGTGAAAAGGGTTGTCTTGCCTGCTTACCAAACTGACATGCTTCACATACCTTCTGAAATTCTGCAACTTTAAAAGTAGGCAAACCTGTAACCAACCCTTTGGACTGCATTAATTTCAGCCTTTGTACATTTGCATGTCCAATGCGTTTGTGCCAAATTTCAATGTCTGCAACAACACCTTTTCCTTTGGCATACATAGCAGCGTTCATAGTAGGAATTCTAGCATCTAGAGTGAACATACGTCCAACTCTACTTCCCTTTGGTACCAACCTGCACTTGTCATTGAAGTCTTCTACAAAGCAGCCCTTTGCATTAAATCTGACTTGCAGCCCTTGCTCTACCATTTGACCGACTGACACCAAGTTCTTTGTAATAGATGGCACATGCAATACATCTGAAAGACTCTTTGTCTTACCATCATGCAAGGACAAGGGAACTTTTCCAATGTGTGAAATTGGGTGGCATGAGTCATCACCCGTCTGCACATAACCTGCATTCTGCAAATCCTGCATCTCCCCAAACCATTCTGCATGGCTGGTCATATGATTGGATGCACCTGAATCAACATACCAAACATCTTCATATGTTCCCTTTCCTGTAACAGCATTCAGCATATGCTGCATAACGAACAAACGTTCATTTTTATCTTCATTCTGTCGTGAAGACGATGCATAGTTTCCTTGCTGCAACTTACCACTGCGGATATCATCTCTCTTAGTATAACATTGGGCTGCAATATGACCTGTTTTGCCACAGTAGTGGCACACAATACCAGAGTTGTTAGAACCTCTGTTCTGCCATCCACCTCTTCCTCTAAAGCTCCCCCTGCCTTTAAAGTTACCACGACCTCCTGAAACCTGCATATCGCCAAATTGCTGATTCAATCTGTTTTGCTGGTTGTCACTACCACGTCCTGTACCACGACCTCTTGAAGAGAACCTACCACGTCCCCTTCCTGAACTGGAGTAGAAAGCTTGAACCTGTTCACCACTTCTTTCAGGTGTCTCACTCTGCATGTTGATCTCTTCAGTGATCATAAGGGAGACCAACTCATCGAAATTTGGAAATGGCTTTCTAACATATACAGAAGTTACAAAAGACTTCCAAGCCTTTTCATTGTTAAGTCCACCCAAGGTAGACGACACCAAATCATCATCATCGGGCATTGCATCAATCGCTGCCAATGCATCTGCAATGCTTCTTACCTTTAGTGCATACTCATTGATAGACATCTTCCCTTTCTTCAATGTATTCAACTCTTGCTTGAGTTGAATCTTTCGTGCCTTTGTATTTACAGAAAACATACTTTCAAGTATGGTCCAAGCTGCATATGAATTCTCTGCATTTCTAATGTGTCCCAGCATATTATTGTCAATTACTGCAGGCAACCAATACATGACCTTTTTATCCTTTGCATTCCATTCCTTCTGTGCCTTTGTCTCTTCTGCAGTTGGAGGATCACTCATCTCCGGTTCCTTTTCTTCACCTGAAACAAACTCGTAGAGGCCTTTTCCAATAAGGAAGTTCGTGACACGGAACTTCCATGAAGGGTAGTTTTTCTTGTCGAGCTTCTCAATGATAGGGCTTCCACTGTTCTCTGCCATTATCACAAAATTAATACCAACAGCAAGTAAATCTTCTGCAACCCTGGACCTGTAGTGCACAGCAATACACCAGACAGCCTTTTTAACTGTCTGCTCAACAATACATGCAATCTGCAACCTTTTTGTAGATAAACCTTGTGTTTACTCACTGGTAAACACCTTTGAACTTACAGATCTGAAATCTGTAACCTGCGCACCCACGTTCGGTCAATACAGTCGAAGTCACAGTGTACCCCGAAACTGCTGTCCGCAACCTTGCGGCTCTAAAACGGGCCCTGAAACGGCCTCAAATGCCTAAAATCTCTGCAGGAAATCCTTAAAGGGCAAAACTGCAGAATATACAGCGCTCTTCGCGCACACCAAATCTCACTGCAATCTGAGATTTTTGCTCTGCTTTGCTTCCGGTGCCTCCACAGGCACTATCCAAGAGAAGGAGTGGAAGAATGGGAGAGATTCTTACCCGTAGCTTGCTTGCTCGAACCTTGCTTCTTCTCCTTCACTTCAACCTTCGAAATCAGCCTCTCTCAATGGCGCGGCTCTGATACCATGTCAAGAATCGCGTGGTGGAGGGGGTTGCTCAAGATGCTGTGCCGAACACACACAGAATGCACAAGGAGAAGCTCACTCAAGAGACAAGAAGAGAGATGGAGGCCAAAACGTTTTCTTGCTGATTTCTTCTTCTTCTTCCACACTCTTTACAATGTACACAAAGTATAGATAAGATACAACATAAAAGGAAAGTGGCCTACTAAGTCAAACAATGCATAACCGACTACACTAGTCGACTGGCGCTATAACTATGCCAGCTGTAAATAGGTATAACAACCTGAATATAATAAGTAATGAGTCAGTGGCCATGTGAGAGTCATAATGACCACCGACGTGCTAAGTGTAGACGTGTGCACCCATCTAACCAGGCGGTCCATCATCAATGTCCGCATGTGTTGAGCTTGTCATCTCAACGCCCCTTCCATGGAAGGGTCCAAAACTTGCGTTCCTTTGTCGCCTTGTTTAGGGTTTCTGTCGACAGGCTTATCCTTGTCGGCCTCTCTACCCTTTTGACCTCTTGTAAGTACAGCTCGCAAATTAGAGGTTTCAGCATCGTTAACACGTACAGCCTCAATCAAACTAACCCCACTACCACTTGGTAGCTCTCCACTGTAGTCTTTGGTCGTTGGAGTATTTGTTTAGGCCCATCCTCTTGCTGGGAATCATTTCCTTGGGCATGATGATTAACTGGCCCTGGTTGCCGACTTCCTCGCTGGAGGGAACTGATCTTACTCCAGCAAGTAGCTGCTAAATGGCCAGATTTTCCACAAATGTCGCACTTAACATTTGGGCAATCCTTGGATAGTGCTGCCCACCACACCATTTGCAACTAAACCTCGAAGGTGCACCCTCCTCTGGGTATCTACTTCCTATCAAATTTTGTTGTTTTTTAAGGAAGTTGACATCAACGGCTATTTGTCGATACTGCTCCGTAATCATGTCGGTATAATGCTTCATCATGTCCTTAACTTTGCAAAGAACATCGAAAGAACTCGACTCATAGCCTTGGTCATTGCCATGTCGTTCCATCGGCCTAACAATTTGATTAGGCACTGGTTGTTGAACCACAGGCATGGTGTTAGAATTGACCGCTTGGCTTCCACCACTTGGAGCCATTTGATTGCCCGTAGGCATCGACATGCTAGGGGGAGCTGGTAATAAAGGGACATTCTGCATCATGTTCCCTCTCCCATTAGGGTTAGCCATCGTTATCCCTTGACCACTACTGCCATTGGCCATTGCCATATTTTTTCCCAATACTAAACCCATGTTCGAATTGCCTCGAGAAGCATAGGCTGCTTGTAGTCGGGATTCCACCTCTTGTGCTCGTGTAATGGCAGTATCTATATCCCCCAAGGGAACACTACTCAACTGCAATTGGATATTAAAGTCCAAACCATGTAGGAAATATTGCAATTGGGCAGCTGCGGGGATAGGGATAGAGGTGTCCAACTTACGGAAAACCTCTTTTATCTTCTTCGCATAAGCACGAATATCCTCGTGTGGTTCTTGACGGGTCACGTTGAGTACACGCAACCAATATTGTCCACCCCTTTCAGGGGCAAACTCCCTTCGAAAAGCTCCATAAAATGCATCAATGTTCAATATGGTTCCAGCTTCTAAACCATGATACCATATAGCGGCTCTTCCTTTGAGAGTCATATTGAAGAACATCATTAAATGTCCTTCTTCTTGGATGCGACAGTTAAACATCAGCTTTTGAAACTCCCTAATGTGGAGTTCCGCATCTTCCTCAACTAGCCCATTAAAAATGGGTAGCGGGTAACCTAGAGCCAGCAAATCCGTCGTTCCTGCTGGAATTGCAATAGGCTGCGCCATGACAAGGATTGGATTTGCACTAGGAATAGGGGATGGTGGGGGTATACCTCCCGCAATTGACGTAGACTGGCTTATAGAAGGAAGGGGAGCACTAGAGCTTCCACCTTCTCCTAACTTACTGCTTGTGGTACTAAGACCACTAGATCCACTCCCTCGTAAGGGTTCAGCACCGCTACGCTTAGGAGAATATCTCCTAAAAATTTCAGCACGTCGCCTAGCTCTTTCGTCTCTTTCTTGCTTTTGGATTTCTGCTAGAGGATGCTTATCAATAAATAACGGATCAATCTCAGTATCCTTTGGCATAAACTGCTAGTTGGTCCCTAAACAACCAGGATTCGAGAACCGCCACTTTTAAGCGGCTCCCGGCAGACGCACCACTGATGGACCTAAAAACGGGCCGGCACTGGCTCATGCACTAGCCGGGCCTCGTCACGACGCACAAGACAACCCCTCGGCCTCGCGGCCAGGAGCGTCTATCAAAATCTCTGCCTTCCTAAACATTGCGTTTGTAATACGTTGTAGTCCAACTGATCCTAACCCAATATTACTCGTCAGAGGGAGTCCCTTTCACATAGCCAAAATGCTCGAATCACATACACATGGGGTTCTTCCTACGGCTGAATGCCGTCAACCCTCTGCGACTCTCCTACACCTTGGGGATTGGCCCCTCGATGCGTCGCTCAACATATAGACATATCGCACAAAAGTCGCTCAAGGTACCAAATAAGCGTGTCCAGGAATGTACCATTGTCCTCACTTGATCTCCCCTTTTAGGACCCGCGTCTACCTACAGCATGGATACCTCACTGCCTCTCAACGTAGGTCATGTCCTAATAAACCAATGGCAATGCATATCCAGGAGCTGATCACTGATACTTTTAAATTCTTTTCATGCTCTATGCATTTGATGGATACCTAGTGCTCAAACATTTAGCAAAACAGTATTGTGCACAAGTGCAAAAACATTATTTTAATGGTTTCCAACTACCGTTCGTGCTTTGTTGCATGGGCCTAGCACCAAGGTGATCCTCGTGCTACTAAGCTCTTAATTTTACTTATTATCCGTCCTAAAATGCTATGCATAGAAATCAGCACCTTGCCCATCATTTCACACGGCATTTAGACATATTTCAACTCCTCTACCCTTCCCCGTTTAATTAGTGCATCGTTGGATAGATTTGTAGGGTATTTTGATATCATTTTATGTGTAGAAAGCGAAAAAAGACACACTAGAACAAGAAGGTGGGGTTGAACTGAGGAAAATCCTCATGCTTCAGTCCCCACAACCATTCACAAACATTGCTCTTATTTATCCTTATTTTTCGGAACCCAAAATGCATTTTTTCCCTATTTTTTAGGGTTTTTCTACCCTTTTCTTGTATTTTCCCTTATTTTCCTGCATTATTTAATTACTGAAAATTCAAAATAGGTTATGGGCTATGGCCCTTAGTTCCTTCTTGTAGAAAAATGAAAGTTTAGTTGATGTTCCTATTCACTTCCCCATTTTTATGCCAAAAACCCTCATTTTCCCTTGTTTTTTCATGTTTTACGTGTTTTAGCATATTATTTTGAACCACAAAATGCATATTTTTCTGATTTTTTGCTTATGACCAGCAAGAACTCATAGAAAACAGTAACATGAACAATTTTTATCTCACATGAACAACATTTCATCCATCAAAAGCCATAAAAGCTCAAATTTCCTTTGAAAATTTCAAATTACCGCTTATTTGCGTGTTTCGGGTTTCATTTCCATGGCTGTAGATTTGGAAATCAGCAGCACTTCATGTCCAGCACAATCACCAATCACCATTTCCAACCCGTGGAGCAATCCGATCCATGCCGGACAAGCCTCCATCATTCTTTCTTCTTCCTTCTTCTTTCTACATGAACTTGCATTTAGAGGAGAGAGAGGGAGGAGAGAGAAAGACTGAAATCAGAGATCTTCAAAGAGGGCATCATTGCGCGAGCGAAGGGCGGCGATAGAGTCAGGATTCAGAGGGGAATGAGGGCCAATGATGATCTGCATGGGTTGTTCACAGGCAGGAGGGAGCCTCCATGATCTTCAAGCGCATTTCTCGGGCGCAGCATGGCGTGATGTTCTCCTCCTTTCTCTCTCCACGATTTGGTTCAAACATTTCATGTGGCATTTTAAGTTTGGGCCCCCAAAGGTCATGCCCATTTTGGCCAAAAATAAGTCCACCTCTTCGTATCTTGACCGGTTTCTTGGCCATTTTCCCGTCCGGACTCGGAATTGAGCTCTGAAAAATCCTGGGCGTCCGGCTTAGCATCCCGTATTGGCTAGTAGTTCGTGTCAACCCGCATGACTGTCTGAAAAATTATGAAAAATCAACAAGTGTCACTCGGGCGCCTTTAAAGCACTTTGGCGCTTAAAATCGTCCTAGATCGAGCCACCGCCTTTGACATTGAATATTTTTCCCTTGATATTCATAATTTTTAGCTATTTTTAAGCCCTTCCCGTCACCTAAATTTCGCTCTCAGCACAGCAGAAAGGGAGGACTATGTGGCCTTGATTCAGGAATTCCGTGATATCTTTGCCTGGAGTTATGATGAGCTGAGAGGCATTCCTCCTAGTCTTGCTGTTCATACAATTCCGTTGAAAGAGGGCAGTCGTCCTGTACGACAGAAAGTAAGGCGTATGCCTTTCGAACTGAGGGACGGGCTGTTTGAAGAGTTACAGAAGCTTCGAACAGCAGGTTTGATTTTTCCTGTGCAACACACGGAATGGTGTTCGCCAGTTGTGATCAGAAAGAAGAAGAATAATCAAATTCGATTATGTGTAGACTTTAGAGGGCTAAATAAGTAGACAGTTAAGGACTACTACCCGTTGCCATTTATTGACCAGATTTTGGATCAATTAGCGGGTAGGGAGATATATTCGTTCATGGATTGCTTTGCAGGATATAACCAGATGGCAATTGCAGAAGAGGACAAGTTGAAAATAACTTTTATCACTGTATTTGGTACTTTTGCGTACCATGTGATGGCCTTTGGTTTATGCAATGCGCCTGGTTCGTGGCAATGAACAGCAGATAAGACATTCGGTGACATATCCCCCGAAGAGTTGAAGGTGTTTATTGATGACTTAGGGGCCGCCACCGTGAGAGAAAGGCAGTTGATCATTTTAAGAAAATGCTTTGAGCGCTGTAGACAATTCTGCATCGCCCTAAACCCACGGAAGTGTGTTTTTGGAGTACCTTATGGGCTATTGCTGGGTCATGTGGTCAGTTCGGTAGGAATTGCGACAGACCCCGAGAAGGTCAAAGTTATAGTTGCCATGGGTCCACCACGCACTCCGAAGGAAGTTCATAGCTTTCTGTCTTCGGTCGGTTATTACCGTAGATTCATAAACGCCTTGGCAGAAAGAGCGTTGCCGCTTATAAATTTATTGTCCTTTAGCTGTTCGTTTGTATGGGGTGACCCTTGTAAGGTAGCATTCGAGGATGTGAAATAGGAGCTAGCAAGAGCTCCCGTTTTAAAAGCACCTAAAAGAGGTGAGGTGTTCTATATATTTTCAGCGGCCACCATGTATAGTATCAGCTGCTGTTTAGCCCAAATTTGGGAAGAGAAGTGGTACCACCCTATTGCTTTTGCTAGGCGGAAGCTGGGGGTATCCGAAATCAATTATACCTACATGGAGAAGTTGTGTCTAGCGATGATCTTTGGGACCAAGAAATTCAGGCATTATATTCTCTATAAGAAAGTCGTGCTTTATACGGAGGCGGAGGGACTTCGATTATTGATGAATAAGCTACAGCCGCCTGATCGTCTAGCGAAGTGGTTGATCACTTTTTTGCAGGAATTTGATTATGAAATCAGGAGTAAGCCACCAAGGTTGCAAGGCATCGTGGAATGTCTAGTGGACTTTGGGGAGCCGAAAGAATCTGTGGTGGCTGAAGGTAGTGACATGGAGTTGTTATTTAAAATAGATATGGCATCTATTCCCTCCTGGTATGCTGCAATAACACATTATTTATCGACGGGAGAGGCGGGATCTGAATTATCTAAAGCTGAGAGAAGGAAAATTAAGCAGCAAGCGTTAAAGTTTGCCTTGATCGCAGGTACATTATATCGGCAAGGGGTTGATGACATCTATCGCCGATGTGTGATGCCTGATGAGGTGCCATTCATTTTGGAAGAGTGCCATGATTCTGCTTGTGGTGGCCATTTTGCTGGATGGCTTACAGCACAAAAGGCTTTAAGAGCAGGTTATTGGTGGCCTGCCATCTTCCAGGATGCGTTTGCGTATGTTAAGAGATGCGATATTTGCCAATGATATGATAGTCGAGAGAATAGGAAACGACCACTCACCCCTATTATGGCGATACTTCCATTTGAGATGTGGGGAATAGACTTTGTGGGTCCTATTACTCCATCGTCGACTACGCAAAAGAGGTACATCATTGTAGCAACTAACTACTTCACAAAGTGGTCAGAAGCACGTGCAACAAGGAAAGATGATGCTAAAGAAACTGCTAGTTTTCTTTTAGAGCAGATAATATGCCGTTTTGGTCCGCCGAAAGAATTAGTATCAGACCGCGGAACCCATTTCCTGAATAAGGTGATCAAAGGTTTGATAGAGATGTGGTAAATCAAGCATAACAAGACAACCCCATATAACCCGCAAGCCAATGGGCAAGTTGAAAGTACCAACAAACAGCTTGTGGGCATCCTGTTCAAAATTGTGTCGGAAAAGAAATGGGATTGGGATAAAAAGTTATACGTGGCAGTGTGGGCCTATAATACGACTTTCAAACGAGCCACTGGCCATACCCCGTTCAAGTTAGTATATGGGGAGGAGTGTGTCTTGCCTTTAGAGATTGAGCTGCCAACTATTCGGTTTGCCATCAATCATTCTTTGAGCGATGAAGATGCACTTTTTGAGTGCTTGACGACACTGGCACATTTAGATGAGCTTAAGCTGCAGAGCTTATTGCACCAAGAAGTGGCGAAGCGCCGAATGAAGCAGCTACATGACCTCAAAGCCAAGAAATACACCTTCAAGAAAGGACAACTTGTTCTGTATTATGACGCACGACGTGAATTATTTCCAGGCAAGCTAGAGCCCAAATGGGATGGGCCCTATAGGATCGTTAGAATAGGAAAGAATAAATCCACAGTTTTGTTAGCTGACCTTGAGGGGATAGAATTTAAAAATAAGGTTAATCTTAATAAGATTAAACCTTATTATTTCTGATTGCACTAATACTATGACTGCCTTGCAGGTCTAGGCGAGATCGATCAAACATCTGCAAGGAAATTGTGATAGAGGTTGATGGGTCGTCTGATCCCTTATTTAGAACACCCATATTTAGAACAGAGGTATCATCAGGGAAAGCTCATTTGGTGGAGCAAAGGATATAAGGTGACTGAGCAAGAAGGCGGGACATTTATTTGGGAGATCAAGGTCTTCTACCATCATTGCCTACAAATTTTGACGAGCATCCCTGTTGAATTCAATGATGATGGAGGGGTGGAGCCTACAGTCCACCCGTTGAATATGCTGAATTTCGATTACCATATTTACGAGTAGAGTTCCGGATGGCGGGATATGTAAACCCTTTATGGACGTACACCTTGTACTTTGATGGGGCGTCCAGGGGTGCATCCAAAAAAGGAAGTGTAGGAGTTGTCATCCGAGACCCCCGACGACACATTGTCATGAAGTTAGCTGCTTATCTCGGGGTGAATTTTACCAATAATATGGCAGAATACAAAGCCCTGATTATGGGTTTAAATATTGCAAAGAAGGGTGGTATCCGCCATTTATTGGTGAAAGGGGACTCTCATTTGGTTTTAAATCAACTCAATGGGACGTACATGGTACAAAACCCCATCCTTTGCATGTACCATCATACTGCCATAGCCCTGCTAGACGAATTTGATAGAGTGTCTTTTCAGCTGATTCCACGGAATTGGAATCAGTTTGCCGATTCATTGGCTAACCTTGTGTATGAAGAAGACCTCTTCTTTAATTGTGGCCCTTGTCCCGATATATCTATTGACGATGAGACAGGACCTGGTCGGTTGTGGGGTATGCTTTCTGAACATGCCCTGTTTGGCAGACGATGGTTGATCTGGGTGATGCAGAGGGTAAGCGAGACTCATCTGCCTTTATTATCTTGGACCCATAGACTCATTAGACGACATGTGATGCGAACACCTCTTGTGATATACGCAGGAGGGATGGGTCATAATCTAATGCACCTAGTTTAGGGCTATGAGCCTCTGTCCCCCTGGGAATGGTATGCTTTGATGTCTATCATAGTTGTTTCCAGGAGGATGTTATGAGTAGTATTGTTTGATTTCATTAGGCCAAGAGGGCCGATTCACTTTTGTAGTGAAGTGTTTCATTTCATTAGGCCAAGAGGGCCATTTCCCTGTCTAGTGCGGGTGCGTTTAATCGGGTTTTCGTTTTAAGTGTTGTGCTGGACAGGTTTTGTGATTCGTGGAATTTGGTGGAGCCCGGAGGAGCCTTTGCTGCGATGGAAGCTTCTTGTGGCCAATCCAGGTGATATCTCTCCTTTATGAGTACCTTTCTTTCTTTTTATATGTGTCTTTGTACTTGTCGAGGGGATATATTTTTGTTGGGGACCGACAACCAAGGCATGAAGTCCCAGGTTTAGGTTAAGTATGTTTGAGGGAGGTCGGAGTAGTCATTGCCTCCTATAAAGACATTGTCAGGCATCGAAAGACGTGTTTTAGAAGGAAGTCCTAGTGGCCCTGTTCTATTAGCCTGCTAGGCAGCCGTTCTGGGAGTTCTTGTTAGTAGTGAGGCAGTTAGAGAAGCCTGCCAGAAGCTAATAATGATGATCCCAAGAAACCCTGAACATCCTACAAGATGAATATAAATACGAAGGTATGTAAAAAGGGGTTCTAACCCCTATCCTAAGAAAAGAAAAGAAATGAAAATGTATAAGCAGTTGATCATTGCCTTGCGAAGGCCTGGTAGGTTCCTAGGGACGAGTCAGACCTGCGGCCGATACCTTGTCTTCCTCGGGGTGGCTTCTTGCTGAAAAAAAATGACATAACAAGGAAAGTTGGAGCGAAAATAAAAGTGAGCGTTAGAAAAGGATTAAGTGTCGCCTTGCGAGGGCTTGGTAGGTTCTTGGGTGCCAAGACAGGTCCTGAGACCGATGCCCTGCTCTCCTTGGGTCACTACGCTCAGCTCCCTCCTTTTTACATGTCCAAGTATGTTAATAAAATAAAAACCCTAAAAGAAGAAATGTAATAAAAGAAAATACTCCTTGATCAGGCTATAGGAGTCCTTGCCTTGTAGGAGCTCCTAGTTGTGTTGTCTTTAGTTGGTAAGTAGTTCAGACTACCACTTAGGGCACCCTCTTTGATGGTTTTTTTAGTTTGGCTATGTTGGAGCAGCTGGTTAGTGACTCGCTTCGGATCTTCTATTAGATGATGCTAGGCCTACTCCTTGTGGATGTCATGCCTTGGTTCTGTCCAGGGGTAGGGGGAGCATTGTGCTGAGTTTTATTATATATTTGTTTTGTATCAGCTTGATGCTTCTTTGGTTGTTTATGTGCAGATATGTTCGTGGATTCGACGGGCTGAGTCGCCCTATCCCGTGGTCGCCAATGAGAGCGGAATTTTGGTGCCGGAAAGTGCTTAAAAATAGCTAAAAATTAGGAGTACCAAGGGAAAAATATTCACCGTCAAAGGCGGCGGCTCGATCTAGGACGATTTTAAGCGTCAAAGTGCTTTAAAGGTGTCCGAGCGACACTTGTTGATTTTTCATAATTTTTTAGACAGTTGTGCGGGATGACACGAGCTACTGGCCAATGCGTGATGCCAAGCCGGACGCCCAGGATTTTTCAGAGTTCAATTCTGAGTCCGGACGGGAAAATGGCCAAGGAAACGGTCAAGATGCGAAGAGGTGGACATTAGAGTGGCCAAAGTGGGCATGACCCTTGGGAGCCCAATTTAAAATGTAGCATGAAACTTTTGAGGAGAGAGATGAGAAAAAACGTGGAGGAGGGATGGCGCCATCTGCGCGCCCGATTTTTGCGCTTGATGCTTGATGATCATCATGGCAGCCTACACACAACCTATCCAATTGACATTGGCCCTTGCTTCCCTCCTAAATGCTGACTCTATCGCCGTCTTTCGCTCCTCAATTGATGGCCTGAATGCTGAGATGGAAATCTAGTCTTTCTCTCTCCTCCCTCTCTCTCTTCTAAGGGGGAATTCATGTGGGAAGAGGAAGGAAGAAGAAAGAATGGTGGAGGCTTGTCCGGCATGGATCGGATTGCTCCAGGGGCTGGAAATGGTGATTTGTGATCGTGGTGAGCATGAAGTGTTGCTGATTTTCAGATTTGCAGCCATGGACATGAAACCCGAAACACGCGAATAAGCGGTAATTCAATTTTTTCAAAGGAAATTTGAGCTTTTATGGTTTTTGATTAATAAAATGTTGTTCATGTGGGCTAAAATTTGTTAATTTTGCTATTTTCCATGAGTACTTGTTGATCATAATTAGAAAATCAGAAAAACATGCATCTTGTGGCTCAAAATAATACACTAAAATACGTAAAATATGGAAAATCAAGGGAAAATGATGTTTTTGGGCATAAAAATGGAAGAATGAATAGGAACACCAACTAAATTTTTATTTTTGCTGCAAGAAGGAACTAAGGGCCACAGCCCATAACCTATTTTGAATTTTTAGTAATAAAATAATGCAGAAAATAAGGGAAAATACAAGGAAAATAGAAAAAAAACACTAAAAATAGGGAAAAAATGCATTTTGGGTGCGGAAAATTAAGAAAAATGTTTGTGAATGTTTGTGGGGACTGAAGCATGAGGATTTGCCTTAGTTCATCCCCACCTTCTTGTTCTAGTGCGTCTTTTTCCGCTTTTTACACATAAAATGATGGCAAAATGCCCTATAAATCTATACCATAATGCAACATTTGATCGATGGGAGGGTAGAGTGGTTAAAGTGTGTTTAAATGTGGAGTAAGATGATGAAAATATTGCTGTTTTTGTTTGCATGCCATATAGGTCGGTGAATAATTATAAAATAAAGGCCTAGTAGCACGAGGGTTTCCTCGGTGCTAGGTTCGTGCAACGCCGCATGAGAACGGTAGTTGAAAATCATTGCAAGGATGTTTTCCACATGTGCACAATATTGATTTTACAATTGTTTGAGCACTTAGCATCCACAATATGCATAAATCATGGAAATATTTAAAGGTATTAGAAATCCTGGATGCACAGCAATTGCTTTCATTAGGACCTTGACCCACGTTGAGTGAGAGACAGGACACCCTAAGCCATAGGCTAGTCGTGGGGTCTAGGGGAAAGAGAAGTAAGGACAATCGTACATTCATGTATACGATTAAATGGTACCTTGAGTGGATTTTGTGCGACATGTTTATATGTTGAGCGACGCATCGAGGGGCGAATCCCCAAGATGTAGGAGAGTCGCAGAGGGGTGGCGGCACTCAGCCGTTGGAGGACCCCCTATGTCTGTGCTTCATGCCATTAGGCAATGTGTAAGGGACTCCCTTTGAGGAGTAGTGGGTGAGAGAAAAGTGGACTACAAACAACGTAATACAAACGCAAGACATTTAGGAAGGCAATGTATGTGTCATCAACGCTCCTGGCCGCGAGGCCGTGGGGTTGTTGAGCGCGTGAGATAGAGGTCCTCGTCTAGTGCACGAACCAGTGCCGGCCCGTTCTAGGTTCCATCACCTAGAACTTGCAAATGATTAGAGATACTTTGGCAAGGAGTGATAGTTATAACGTGCAATGAATTTCTCTTAAGTCATTTCTTCTCAACTAATATAGATTGGGTCTTACGAGAATGTCGAAGCTTGGAAGTATTCTTTAGTATTACAAGCAAAGCCAATTGTCCATGGAGCTCAGCCCCGAACTAAGGGCAGCAGGACAATCTGAAAATGTAGTTTCCAAGATAAAGGACCACTCCAATCTGCTAAAAGAATCCTAGGACACTTTGGTCTAAAGAAGAAAATCCTACCAAGGACAACCAAGAACCTTGTGACCGCAAGTGATAAATCTCCGCGATGTTTCTATTGCAAGGAGTTAGGTCATTTCAAAAGGGAATGTCCAAAGCACCCTAAACACCGATGCTCCGAGTGCCACAACAGTGGACATAACTATATCAATTGTCCCAACGGAACTCGAAAAAAACTTGAGCTTACAAGAAAAGAAGTTGTACAAGCTCCAATGATCTAGAATATACCAAGTGCTTAGGAAAAACCTAGAAGATATCCATGAGATGTAACTACAATAAATTTTCTCTTGTCATCAAGACTCAGAAATATCAAATACAATAGGTTGTTTTTTTTTTCAAAAGACCATATGTCTGTGAGAAATCAGAGTAGCGGAGCGAAAGCATGGTGGGTCCATAACCCACATGTTTCAAAATGATACCCCCCATTTCTCTCGAGATGAGAACATCTCAATTTCTCTAAGGGGAGGAGGATGTAATATCTCCGCACAATAAAAGTTAGTTGGTTAGTTCGAAAGTTAGTTAGTCAATTAATAAGTTAGTAAGATTGCTAACTAAAGACTAATTAAGGTAAAAACTAACTAACATTAATTATTAATAATATTTATTTAATTTAAAATATTTTATTTAGAAAAATCAAGAGTCGTAAATTTGATATTTTTCTCGAATTGGCAAGGACCATAGCCACCCTTCACGTAAATTACAATGTGAGCGAGACTTATGAGTTATATTAATCACTAGGTTAATGTGTATAGTTTGGATGGTCCAAAAACATTAGATTTTGGGCAAAGCTAGTATATTTTAGATATTATCCTTTTTAAAAAAATATATGGAGATTTTTAGAACTGGATGTCATTTAAAAGAAAAGACAAGTGATATTTTAGTTAGTTGGAGATTTTATAAAAAGAAGAAAACAAAGAGTGGATTTGCAAAATCGCGCGCGCCGCGATCCTAGTACACAGGCAGTGGACAGCACTTCGAAACAGAGAAAAGAAGGAGGAGTGAACTAAAAGCTTTCTAATCAAGTGTCTTGGGGTTTTACCCCCCTTTCGGATCCAATGGAACCATCAAATTTATGATCTGAGCATTAGATCACTGATCTTTCCAAGATCCCCCTCCACAAAGAGCTCCACTTCTCAACCACAAGCCCTCTTCTCCAATTCACTATAAATATGAGGCATGGGAGAGGCATAAGGGAAGCATAAGGAGACCCCGAGAGGTTGCAAGCGAGAGGTAGAGAGAATGATACCCCTCCAAGAGATTGTGAGGAAGAGCTTGAAAGAGAGCTTGAGAGAGAGAGAGAGAGAAGAGTCACCCCGAGAGGCTGCAAGGAAGAGAATTAGCTCAATTCCCTCTATCTCGGTCCTCGACTTAACCGTCTTCTCTTACGATCTCCCATCTTGAATCTATTCTACCTTCTTCATCTCTTGAGTCTACCTACGGTTGATGGCCTCCAAGCGAAGAATGTCGCATGCGGATAACAATCCTACAACCAACAATAAGGCTTCGGGCAAAGGCATCACTGTCAATCCAACTGCGGTTGTGGTCGTAAGTAATGTATTTTTAAATTGATAGATGCTTCTTTTGACTCTCGTATGAGATACGTTAGGCCCCATACTATTGCATGAGAATAGGTCATGGGAAAGGATAAATTTCATCTCACCTACTCAGAAGATGGAGTTTGTGAAGTGCATATATCAAGGGAAGACAATTGCACCTAGTTACATATGACTTATTTGCCAATAGAGCAATTACAAGGAACAATTAGCCAAGCATTATGAATGGCATAGTCGTCAAAAGAACGGCATTAAAAGATTGGGCATACAAGTGCTAGATTAAGGTATAGTCAAGGGTTATAAATAGCATAATTACTAAAAGAATACGACATTGAGATTCATGAATAGAAAGTACTAGTTTAAAGTTTAGATACTTCAAAAGTACTTAGCTTAAGAGCCCAAATATTAAGAAGAATTATATTCTAGCTCAAGGCAAGGCATGTTAGAGTCTAAATACTTGAGATAATCTCGTACTTATCTTATGAAGTATTCACACGTTATGCCTATAACATGTTTGATATATGAGGATAATTTTCTAGTTGCCTCATGACTTGACTAAGAACTAGTACAAGAAATTAATCATAAGGGTTAAAACTAAGATGTCTTGAGATCCGTCGGATAACGATGACTTTGCCAATCCAAATCCAGGGTTGGGTTATCAATCAAGGTAAGTGACCTATTGAACTTACATCATGAATAGTGTTTGAACCCTTAACATATGCCCTAGCCAAAGGAAGGAAGTGTTAAGAACATGTTTGCATAGTATTGCTCTTAGATCCCAAGGGGGAGAGAAAATATACGATGAAAATGTTATATCGTCTATTCTTGCATTATTTTGAAAAGAATGCAATTGGTTTTGTTGGTTGATCAAACAATATTCTAAATGCTTTTATATTCAACTGGTTGTTAGTTGTTGTTTGGATGATTATTCCAAGTGCTTGTGATTTATGGTAAAGGCATGGCAAGGGTCTGTGATGACAAGTCGCCATGGGAATAAAGGAATGTTTTCTTGGAAAATGATATTAGGCTGAATGCCTTGTTTGTGGTTGATTCTTAAAGGATTTAATTAAGGAAGGATATATTGTACGGGTGGATCACCTCCATGGTTTCACCGCGTATTAACCCGAGAGGGCACTGCTCAATTCATGGGCCGAAGGTCGAGTGGTGAGAAGGCCAACCACGGGCATGATGTTTCGCTCCTAGACAGCTTCCGGGTCAGTTGGAGCTCTGGACACCCCTTGCTAGGTCTAGAATGGAGTTGAAGACCTCTGTGGCCCCCAACATCTGGGCATGTTGGGAGATCCTATTCTAGATAGAGGATTGAGTTTGTGGTGCCATGTGAATTGGACCAGTTACTTCTGCAGGGCAGAAGGGATACTTCTGTTGGACAGAAGCGAAACATAATTTCTCTTGTATGGGTGGGAGACAAAGATTAACTTGAAGATAAGTTAAGGAACTTGTTTGAACTTGTTTGTCAATAGATTGCTTTGCTCTGTTTTTGTGTCTGTGCTATAAGTTATGCGAACGAACCATGTTCCCTAAAAGGCTTAATTAATGAAGCTGGCTTTAAGTGTCACACATAAATGTGGTAGGACCTAATTAGAAAACTAAATCTATTAAGGGAAGCGGGTGGGCAAAACCCTCTACGGGTTCGTCCTACGGCAGGGTGGTCCCAGAGAACTGGGAGGCTTCTCACAAGTCTTTATTGTCATTCGACCTTTAGGTATTGATAGGTTAGAACCTGATTCATGCCGTTTTAGGGGACCGGAATGGGACTATGCCCTATGGGCAGAGAGGTTGAGCAGCGCATCCCTCTCATTTCCCATTCTCTTTGAACCAAGTGCGGCATGGGTCTCCTTCGGATTGGGTATCTCTGCGTAAAGTAGGATGTCCAAAACCCGATGCTAGAATGCTAACAGGAGACCTTGACAACTAGAAACCTGAATCTCAGGTCAATCCTAGTGGGTTCGGTCATGAACTCTCCCATTGCAAAGTAGACTCGGTAGGGCCTAAGTGACAACCCCGTGATGTTCCAAGGGAGCACCGGGCGGCATCATTTATGAGAAAACCTACTGATGGACTACTACAAGGTGTGCCATGGATTGGGACTAGCAGACACCTCACAGTTGGTATCAGAGCAAAATTTTGTAATGATACGTGATTGATTAATGTATGGCTTGTAGACATATCCTAAACAAAATAATCTAAGCAGTATGGCTTGATTGTTAGTCACCTTCTGCACCCACGAATGTTGACATGCAAGAGAAGAAATTCCTTCTCAAGCAAATTAAGTCACCCGAGTTTGATGGAGAAGGGATAGACATTGCAACAGAGGCAAAGATATGGATTGAGTCAATGGATGACTATTTCTTTGCTTCGGGAACTGCCTCTACTAATCAAGCAATGATAGCCAAACTTAAGTTAGTTGGCCAAGCTCGATTATGGTGGAAGCAATGGTGCAAAGATCAAGGTGTTTCTAAAGCCGATGTTACTTGGGTTCAGCTGAAAGATGATGTACGCGGATGATATCTTCCGCCAACCTACCGGACTTTGAAGATGAATGAATTTTTCAAGCTAAAGCAACTAAAATTAACTTTGGAAAGTTGTAACCCTACTAAAATACGCACCACCTATGGATATTGTGCAGCAAGTATCCAAGTTTTTTCATGGCCTAAACACTCCTCTGAACCACCGTCTTGAAGCAATGCGTCCAAGGACTTGCAAGACACATTACTCCGAGCGAATCCAATCATCCAAGAATTTAAATCGGGAAATTGTAGTAAAGATGACTCTCGAGATCTAGATAAGAGATGCCATACATGTGGAGAGATAGGGCACATCTGTAGGAGATGTCCCTACCGTCAATGTTTCCATTGCAATGAGCTAGGACATGTCCAAGCAGACTGCCCTAACTTAAGTCTAGAAGATATGGAGCCTCCAAGAAAACGAAGCTACACAAGTGCAGTCTTCGAATATATAGAGGAATCAGATGAAGACGAAGACTTAGAACCTACTACACCACTTCAGGATTATTAGAAATCCTAGAAATTTTGTCAACATGAAATACAGCTTGTATTAGAATAAACTTTACTCTTGTAACTACAGTTAACTTGAGTAACATGAGTTGCATCTATTTTGAGCCTAGAACTTGCAAATGATTAGAGATACTTTGGCAAGGAATGATAGTTATAACGTGCAATGAATTTCTCTTAAGTCATTTCTTCTCAACAAAAATAGATTGGGTCTTACCAGAATGTCGAAGCTTGGAAGTATTCTTTAGTATTACAAGCAAAGCCAATTGTCCATGGAGCTCAGTCCCGAACTAAGGGCAGGGCAATCTGAAAATGTAGTTTCCAAGATAAAGGACCACTCCAATCTGTTAAAAGAATCCTAGGACACTTTGGTCTAAAGAAGAAAATCCTACCAAGGACAACCAAGAACCTTGTGACCGCAAGTGATAAATCTCCGCGTTGTTTCTATTGCAAGGAGTTAGGTCATTTCAAAAGGGAATGTCCAAAGCACCCTAAACACCGATGCTCCGAGTGCCACAACAGTGGACATAACTATATCAATTGTCCCAACAGAACTCGAAGAGAACTTGAGCTTACAAGAAAAGAAGTTGTACAAGCTCCAATGATCTAGAATATACTAAGTGCTTAGGAAAAACCTAGAAGATATCCATGAGATGTAACTACAATAAATTTTCTCTTGTTCATCAAGACTCAGAAATATCAAATACAATAGGTTGTTTTTTTTTTCAAAAGACCGTATGTCTGTGAGAAATCAGAGTAGCGCAGCGAAAGCATGGTGGGTCCATAACCCACATGTTTCAAAATGATACCCCCCGTTTCTCTCGAGATGAGGACATCTCAATTTCTCTAAGGGGAGGAGGATGTAATATCTCTGCACAATAAAAGTTAGTTGGTTAGTTCGAAAGTTAGTTAGTCAATTAATAAGTTAGTAAGCTTGCTAACTAAAGACTAATTAAGGTAAAAAATAACTAACATTAATTATTAATAATATTTATTTAATTTAAAATATTTTATTTAGAAAAATCAAGAGTCGTAAATTTGATATTTTTCTTGAATTGGCAAGGATCGTAGCCACCCTTCACGTAAATTACAACGTGAACGAGACTTATGAGTTATATTAATCACTAGGTTAATGTGTGTAGTTTGGATGGTCCAAAAACATTAGATTTTGGGCAAAGCTAGTATATTTTAGATATTTTAGATATTATCATTTTAAAAAAAAGATACGGAGATTTTTAGAACTGGATGTCATTTAAAAGAAAAGACAAGCGATATTTTAGTTAGTTGGAGATTTTATAAAAAGAAGAAAACAAAGAGTGGATTTGCGAAATCATGCGCGCCGTGATCGCGGTACACAGGCACAGTGGACAGCACTTCGAAAAAGAGAAAAGAAGGAGAAGTGAACTAAGAGCTTTCTAAGCAAGTGTCTTGGAGTTTTACCCCCCTTTTGGAGCCAATGGAACCATCAGATTTATGATCTGAGCATTAGATCACTGATCTTTCCAAGATCCCCCTCCGCAAAGAGCTCCACTTCTCAACCACAAGCCCTCTTCTCCAATTCACTATAAATATGAGGCATGGGAGAGGCATAAGGGAAGCATAAGGAGACCCCGAGAGGCTGCGACAGAGAGGTAGAGAGAAGGATTCCCCTCCAAGAGATTGTGAGGAAGAGCTTGAAAGAGAGCTTGAGAGAGAGAGAGAGAGAGAGAGAAGAGTCACCCCGAGAGGCTGCAAGGAAGAGAATTAGCTCAATTCCCTCTATCTCAGTCCTCGACTTAACCGTCTTCTCTTACGATCTCCCATCTTGAATCTATTCTACCTTCTTAATCTCTTGAGTCTACCTACGGTTGATGGCCTCCAAGTGAAGAATGTCGCGTGCGGATGACAATCCTACAACTAGCAACAAGGCTTCGGGCAAAGGCATCACTGTCAATCCAACTGCGGTTCCGGTCGTAAGTAATGTATTTTCAAATTGATAGATGCTTCTTTTGACTCTCGTATGAGATACGTTAGGCCCCATACTATTGCATGAGAATAGGTCATGGAAAAGGATAAATTTCATCTCACCTACTCGGAAGATGGAGTTTGTGAAGTGCATATATCAAGGGAAGACAATTGCACCTAGTTATATATGACTTATTTGCTAGTAGAGCAATTACAAGGAAGAATTAGCCAAGCATTATGAATGGCATAGTCGTCAAAAGAACGACATTAAAAGATTGGGCATACAAGTGCTAGATTAAGGTATAGTCAAGGGTTACAAATAGCATAATTACTAAAAGAATACGACGTTGAGATTCATGAATAGAAAGTACTAGTTTAAAGTTTAGATACTTCAAAAGTACTTAGCTTAAGAGCCCAAATATTAAGAAGAATTATATTCTAGCTCAAGGCAAGGCATGTTAGAGCCTAAATACTTGAGATAATCTCGTACTTATCTTATGAAGTATTCACACATTATGCCTATAACATGTTTGATATATGAGGATAATTTTCTAGTTGCCTCATGACTTGACTAAGAGCTAGTACAAGAAATTAATCATAAGGGTTAAAACTAAGATGTCTTGAGATCCGTCAGATAACGATGACTTTGCCAATCCAAATCCAGGGTTGGGTTATCAATCAAGGTAAGTGACCTATTGAACTTACATGGGCGAAACCCCCGACGGGTTCGTCCTACGGTAGGGTGGTCCCAGAGAACTGGGAGGCTTCTCACAAGTCTTTATCATCATTCGACCTTTAGGTATTGATAGGTTAGAACCCGATTCATGCCGTTTTAGGGGACCGGAATGGGACTATGCCCTATGGGCAGAGAGGTTGAGCAGCGCATCCCTCTCGTTTCCCATTCTCTTTGAACCAAGTGTGGCATGGGTCTGCTTCGGATTGGGTATCTCTGCGTAAAGTAGGATGTCCAAAACCCGACGCTAGAATGCTAACAGGAGGCCTTGACAACTAGAAACCCGAATCCCAGTTCGATCCTAGTGGTTTCGGTCATGAACTCTCCCATTGCGAAGTAGACTCGGTAGGGCCTAAGTGACAACCCCGTGATGTTCCGAGGGAGCACCGGGCAGCATCATTTATGAGAAAACCTACTGATGGACTACTAAAAGTTGTGCCATGGATTGGGACTAGCAGACACCTCACATTGTTTCAGCCCATATAAGGCCTTTTTCAGCTTGCATACATGTGTGGAGATAGTCAGGGTGTATGATGATCATGAGCTTGAATCTCAATAGGAGCGTGATCAACATCCAAGACCAATGTAGAATCTTTAAATGGTGTTTGTGCAACACTAGCTACTTGAGGTTGAGCTGTTGGTACTGCCTCAACTTCATGCTACTGCTCAGACCATTCCTCCTCAGGCATGCCAAAATTTACATCATCATTATCATCCTCATGAGCACACTTCTCCATAGACAGAGGCAAGTCAAGTATGAGTCATGGTGTGGATTGCATGCTATTCACCAAAGATGATGGTGTGAAGGAGAAAGACACAAATGAAGGAGTCTTCTTCTCCATTTGAATCCACAAGTCCAAGTCTTCTAAGTGTTGATGAGAACTTTTGCGCCATTTGTCCCATCACCATGACAAACAGAAGACCACTCTTTGTCATCACTGCATGTCACTATTGAATTTGTACACCAAGGTAAAATTAAATTAATTTTTGAATAATAAGGTTGCACCAATCTTTTCAACCTAAACCCATTATCTGCAGGCTTCAACATATTGTCTTCCAAATCTTTTAATTAAAATGTACCCTAACCAAGATCTTTGAAATTTACAAATGGACGTGTATAATGAAGCTTTAATTTGCCAGGGAATTTACTGAGTCAAGAATTATAAAAAACCCAATCACCTTCCTTAAAAATTTTCTTTTTAATATGATTGTTACCCAAGCCTACCTCCATTGCTGGGTAACTCCTGAAATGTAGGCAGCTAACACCCTATCCTGAACATGCTTTGGTTCGGGCTCAACATTTTGAGGAAATCTTAGGGAAATATTGCTGGTTGCATTGATCTTACTATGGCAGTGGTGAGCTGTGTTTTTGCATTACCCATGAATGTCAATCCCACATTGTGGTAGTGTTCGGATGATCAAATGTTTCAAGCATTTGCCAATGCTACACGTTCACATAATGTTTATGTCTTGAAGCAAATTGATGTAGCCCGAAAGATGCAGCTTTGATGGTTTATGGAAAGATTTATGATGTTCATTAAAATTGATTCCATTGCTCGTGAGACACATGGTCTCATCTACTATGTTGAAAACATGGATACGCCTAACTGGGTTGGTGTGATGCATGATCAACTTATGATTGAAAAGAGCTCAAGACAAAGAAAGTGTCCCATAAGTCTCTAATGGGATGCTTTCTGGTGGATTTATATGAATATGCTCGGATGCAATTTCCAAAGTTGACTATGGATGCTTTGCTGAAGTGGACCCTTGGTTCTATGTCCATTGATACAAGTGATGTTGATACTATGATTGAGGATAATAGTCATGGTAAAGATAGTGAGAATGCTAATACTCTTTTTGGGGGTGATGAGGGTAAGTATGCAATCTATAAGGATTTACTTCAAATAGGGTATCATGAGGCTTATGCAAGGCAAGTGGCCTTGGAATTTGATAAAGACCATGGAAAGCATATGAGTTTTGATCATGTAATGCATGTGGATAAGCATGTTAAAATGGATGCTTTGAAGTCTTCGAATAATGTACATTCAGTGAAAAAGGAGCAGAAAATTGGAAGAATTTGGCTTCAGTGTAAGCCTCAATTCCATCTGCTTTGGGTCAGTTAGGGGCTGATACTTTTATGGTTAGTAGCATGACAAATGTTATGGCTATGACATAGATAGTTATGATGTACTTGAAGCAATATGAGCAGGCTAATTTAGGGATTGCAACAGAAGTTACAAGATTACAGGATTGGTTGCAAATCAAGAAGATGAAGTTTGAGGTTTTGTCTTAGTAGTTCTAGCAAAAAGGGTTGATTATGATGCCTTGCTCTCGCAGCATCATGCTCAAATTGCAAAGCTACCACATGTTATTAAGCATAATAAAACTTTAGTGCAATTGTTTGAAAAGTGGAATGAGGAGCTTAAGACTAAGTGTTTAGATGAGATGTAACAATTTGTGGATATGCATGGGAAGTTGCAGGTTGATCATTATTGTTGGATAGATTTTACCCTTTGAAAGTGGTTGAGTAGCACATACTTCAGAATTTGGATGTTGACGTTGATGAATTTGTGGTACTTAAATTAAAATATCAGGATATTCATGATGTCTTGGTTTCTAGACCCTATACTATGTTTAAAGATGTTTTTGTTTTAGAGCAATAGCATGTTGAGAAAGAAGCATTTCATGAGAGGATATCGATGTCGAAAGAGAGGTGTCATGACTTGGAATTGAAGTTGTAGGATGCTTTGGAAGCTAAGAGACATAGTGAAGATTATATAGCCACTTTATAACAACACAAGCCCTTTCATGTAGTTTATGGTAGTGATGTAGTTCAAGAAGTGGTTAATGAAGCTCATGAGGAGTTTCAAGAGATGGATGATGCTTTACCTGCAGGACATGGTGGTCAACATTCTCGAGCTCAAATTTCTTTCTACAAAGTCTCCTATTTCCTTTTAGTTGGTTATAGCTTGATGTTCTTACTTATTTTTTGGTTCTTTATACTTCATAGATAATTTTGATTGGCACTTAGAGAATTGGTTATGCAACTACACAAGATGACTATGAGTATCCTAAAGGGGCTCTACTCATGGTAGCTCAGTGTGTCTTGTTAGGATATGCAAGGCCTCTGGCAAGACATAACTATGCTCTTTGGGTCATCCAACATTTCACTTCATGCTTGTGGGTTTGAGTCATGACTATGCCACTAGGTTGTACAAGGTGTTAGGGCACAAATCCTTAGAGATTGAATTCCAATAGTTGCTTAGTCTTTTTACTTCGATATATGCATACAGCTACTTGAGATCAGCCTATGTAAAAGCGACCATAAATGTCATGTGGTATGTTACCTGTATTATAGATGCCTATCTTGATATCCAGGCAGTTGTGTTTCTTGAGATCAAATGAATGAAACCAAATTCATAGAATGGCAGTGCCATTTTTTGTTGATCATTTTGCTAGTTAATCTTTATTTATGTGTCTTGTTTCCTAATTACCAAAGTTATTGTTAATGGGCTATGTGCTCATAAATATTCTCGAGTATGGTTGTTGAAATCTACATAGGAATTATGTTAGTGATGAAGTCTAGCATTTTAGCGTATTTGTGTGTTCTTGTATTTTTTATTATATTTCTGAATACCCAAAATAGCTGCTTTATTTGAGAGCTTTATTTCATGTGACCCCTTATTGATAGTGGTTCCAATCTTATCCTAACTGATAGGATCTATTAGATTGGGTAATGACTAGCCTTGGATATTATTGGTCTTGGAGATATCCAACTATAGTTTCCTTTAGGTAGGATATTTACTTTGCTTGATGTATGCCACATTCTGGCTTTGATCAAAAGCCTGCTTCTTTTGGCTAGACAATTGGATGATGCAAGTTATGTCGTCTCTTTTGGTGATTTCTCATGGGAAGCTTACCCTTGGGAAGTTTGTCCTAGCACAAGGTGCCAAGTTTGGCACTCTTTACCATTTTCTTGACCATGTTTTGGTGGTGGTTGTAATACCACATATATCATTATGGTATCGCCACCTTGGGCACATGTCATTAAGGGAAATGAAAATGCTCACCCGTTTGCAATATCTTCCACCCCTTGACAATAAGTGTTTTGGTTCTTGTGATCATTGTTTTTTTGGCTAGCAGACTCATAATTTGCATAACAACTCTAGTATTACATGCATGGGTGAGCCTCTAGCTCATGTTCATTTTGATGTTTGCAGATCTATGCCTTACATTTAGACAACATGAAGTATTTTTTTACTTTCATTGATGATTACTTGCAAAAGGTCTGGGCTACCTATAAAGCAAACATTAAAAGTCTTGACTATATTTCAATGCTAGCTTGCTTTTATTGAGAATCAATTTGAGTATAGATGGAAATGCCTACGTTCTAACACAATAGGAGAGAGTATATTCTAAAGTCTTTGAGTAGTTTTGTGATGAGAGGAGTATTAAGTGTTAGTTGACCACCCCATATATCCCACCCCAGAATGGTATGGCTAAGTGCATGGATAGGACAATTCAAAAGTGAGTTCGTTGTATGCTTAGCCACATAGGCTTACCACAATAATTTTGGGCTAAGGCAATTACTACTATTATACATTTGATTAATTAACTCCTATGCATTGCTCTTGACTATCAAGTTGCAAATGAGGTATGGTCTAGAAGACCTCCATCATATATTCATTTGCATGTCTTTGGTTGTGAGACTTTCTATCATGTTCCTAAAGGACAACTACAATAAGCTAGATCTTAAGTCCTTGAAATGCATCTTTCTTGGTTATAGGAATGTATACTGTACAACCAACTAGACAGCCTATTAGTAACTAATGCTCCAATGGCCAAGGATCTTGATGTTAGACAGGATATATAGGTCCCATAGCATATTTTGCAATGGTCTACTAGACATAGATGTCAACTTGATCGGTTTGTGTCATCTATGGACTATGTTATGGTGACAAATGTTGATGAATCTCTTTCCTATGATGAAGCCATGCACAAAGTTGATAGTCACTCTTAGGGGAGGGCCATGTAGTCCAAGTATATTTCGCTAAAGAAAAATCATATGTGGGATTTGTTTCCTTTGGCTAGTGGAAAACACGCTTTGCCATGCAAGTGGGTGTACAAGTTGAAGAGCACCCTTGGATGCCCCAAGCTAGCCTATAAGGCCAGATTGGTTGCTAAGGGTTTTAAGCAAGAGCATGGTGTTGACTTCAATGAAGTTTTCTCTTCTGTCAATCAAGATGGCTACCCTCTGCTTGGTTTTGGCTTTGGTTGTGTAACTTAATCTAGACCTCTATCAGGTTGATGTCAAGATGGCTTTCTTATATGGGGACTTGCATGATATGATTTATATGCAGTAGCCTAAAGGCTTGGAGGAAAGAGGCAGGGAACATGTAGTCTACAAGTTGAGAAAGAGACCTTATGGCCTTAAGCAAGCACCTAGGGAATGGTACCACAAGATCAATGCTTTCATGCATACTCATGGATATGCCTATAGTGATATGGATCCATCTTTTTACAAAAAAAGACTTGTGATGGCAACCTTATGATTTTAGCACTCTATGTTGATGATATGTTGATTGTTGGGAGTGCTCATGATGAGCTAGATGCCTTGAAAAATCAGCTCAGGAATAGCTTTGAAATGAAGGACATGGGATAGGCCTCACATATTCTTTGGATACACATCACATGCGATCACTCTAAGGGTACTTGTTGTAGAAGAAGTACATCTAAAAGATTCTTGAGTGGTTTCATATGCAGAATGTTAAGCCTATTGCTATCCTTTACATTCTCATGTGAAGATTAGTCAGTGTGATTATTCCACAGGTGATGAGTTGAAGGCCAAGATGGGCAAGACCCATTATCTATCTACAGTGGGTACTATGATGTATGCCATAATAGCCACTCATCCTAACATAGCATTTTCAATGGGAGTTGTGGCATGCTATATGGCTATACTTGGCAAATGGCATTGGAATGCCATGAAGGGTAGCATTAGGTACCTTAAGGGCATTGCAAATATGTGTATATGTTATGGTAGCCATGATACAGGGGTCATGGGGTATACTAACTTTGATTATGTAGGACATGCAGACAGTAGAAAGTCCACCTCTAGCTATACCTTTACATGTGTTGGAGGCACTGTTTCTTGGATATCCAAGTTGCAGAAATACACGGCCCTATCTTCTATAGAGGCAAAGTATACTACAGCCACTGAAGCTTGGTATTACTAATGTTGTCCCTACACTCCATTTAGATTCTATGAGTACTATTCAATTGGTTAAGAATCAGGTCTTCCATGCAAAGACAAAGCACATTGAGGTGTGTTACCACTTTATTAGAGAGATCATTGAGGACAAGTCCATTGAGCTTGTCAAGATCTCGATTGACCAAAATCTTATAGATTTTCTCACTAAAATTATCTTAGTGGAGCATTTTTCCTTTTTTAGGAAGTTATAACATGCTCGCCTATCGGCTCTATCCAAGCACGTTTTAGTGGCCCATTGAGAAACTAATCTAAGCATCGCCGCTTGGTACTCCTATGGAATATTCCGAGATTTTTCGCTAAGGGTTTCCCAAGTTCGCCTCATAACGAAATGTTCACGGTTGAACCCACTAGGATCGACCTGAAATCTAGTTTCCTAGGGCCAAGGTCTCTGGACAACATTCTAGCATTGGGTTTTGGACATCCTACTTTACGCAGAGATACCCAATTCGAAGCAGATCCATACCGCACTTGGTTCAAAGAGAATGGGAAATGAGAGGGATGCGCCGCTCAACCTCTCTGCCCATAGGGCATGTCCCATTCCGGTCCCCTAAAACAATATGAATCGAGTTCTAACTTAATAATACCTAAAGCTGAGCGACGATAAACCCTTGTGATTCCTAGTTCTCTGGGACCACCCTGCCGTAGGACAGACTCGTCGGGGTTCCGCCCACCCGCTTCCCTTGATAGCTTTAGTTTTCTAATTAGGTCTTACCACATTTATGTTGCAACACTTAAAAGCAGCTTCCTTAATTAACCCTTTTAGGGAACAGGGTTCGTTCATGTAGTTTATGTCACAGACATGAATATAGAGCAAGTAGTCCTTTGACAATAAGTTCAAACAAATTCCTTAACTTATCTCAAGTTAATCTTTGTCCCCTACCCATACAAGAGAATTTATGTACCCCTTTTGTCCAGCATAAGTACCTGGTCCAAATCACATGGCACCATAATTTTTCTATCCATGATCCAGAATAGGATCTTCCAATGCCTTAGACGACGCTGGGCTGACGATAGTCTACAACTCCATTCCAAACTCCCAAGGGGTGTCTAGAGCTCCAGTAACCCCAAGCAACCTAGGAGTGAGACACGCTTTCCTTGGTTGGCCTTTTCACCACTCGACCTTCCGCTCATGAATCAAGCAGTGCCCTCTTGGGTTGAAATGTGGCGTGACCTTGGAGATGATCCACCCGCATAAAATATCATTCTAACCTTAACTATCCAATTAGCTTTACTAGCAGACAACTCTCAGATACTGAGATGAATTACTCCACAACAGAGAGAGAAGGCCTAGCCATGGTGTTCATTGTGAAGAAATTTCAGTATTATCTTTTGGCTACGTCTTTCACCTTCTTTGTTAACCATTAAGAGCCTTGATTTATCTTGTTAACAAACCTTGCACTACAAGATGCATAGCTCGATGGTTTCCTCTGCTTTTAGAGTTCGACTTCTCTGTGGTTGTATGCAAGGGCAAGCAATATTACATGGCAGGCC
The DNA here is from genome assembly GCF_053477565.2 of Lygodium microphyllum. Lineage (NCBI taxonomy): Eukaryota > Viridiplantae > Streptophyta > Polypodiopsida > Schizaeales > Lygodiaceae > Lygodium > Lygodium microphyllum. The sequence goes on from NC_141149.1 coordinate 33,389,992, forward strand.
ACATGTCCCACATACCCACATGAGAAGCCGCTCGGGACAGGGCATTGTAGATGACCAACCTGATGCACACATTTTTAGCATGTCCAATGAGAATATGACTTATTCAGACCGATTTAATGCCTTATTGGGCAGATGCCATAGTCCAAATCCTAGAGCACGGATTGCCTAAAAGACCTATTGAGAAGGCTAGGCTAAGGCACCTCATCCTTAAGATTCAATCTTATTGATCGTCGACCAGCTCTATAGGCTAGGACAGGATGGCCTATTGTGGAGATGTGTATGTGAGCACAAAATGCATGATGCGCTGACTACTGAAGCGCATGGTGGAATTGATGGAGGACACTTTAGTGGAGATACTACAGCCCGCAAGGTGCCACAATCTCAACTGTGGTGGCCCACCCTATTCGACAATGCTACTAAGTTTGTCAAGCATTGTGATGAGTGCCAAAGGACCAAGGTCCCTATTCATAAAGATAAGATGGATTTGACCCGAGTCATAGCACAACAACCCTTCAAAAAATGGGCATTGACTTCATTGGGCCAATTAGCCCCGTGGCATAGTACTCCTAGGCTAAGTACATCATTGTAGCAACAAATTACCTCACGAATGTTAAAATATTGAGAATGCATGCTATGGAGGATCATTGATGAGAAAATAGACAATCATAATGAGGCATAAGCATTGACAAAGAAGAAGAACTAATATTATCCAAGCATAATGGAAGTACAACTGAATGATAATGAATGATGGAATGAGTGTGGGGATGAGTGCCTTTTATAGGCATCCAATAGGTGGTATTGGTAGGTGGAGAAAGGTGGAAAGTGACCATGATATTCACTAACTGTGGTTTTAATAAACCATGCATACATGACTAGTCTAAGGCTTTATTTGCAATGTGTTTCTTTGTCTTGTTTGTTCCTTACATAGAGGCTATGGTGGATGTGATTGTACATTTTTCAACAATGAAATGGGCAAAAGCTCAAGCCAACAGAAAGAACGGTGCTAGGACTATGGCTAAGTTCCTTTGGGAGTAGGTGATCTCGCAATTTGGCTACCCCATTGAACTAGTTAGTGACCAAGGCACTCACTTCATTAATGAAGTAATTGCCCACTTGCTTTCCATCTTCTTGATCATCATAGGAAATCATCACTATACTACCCTCAAGCTAACGGTCAGAGAATCCACGAACAAGATCCTAGTGAATATATTGACTAAAGTAGCCTCTACCTCTTGCACAATGATTGTTGGGACAATAAGCTCATGGTAGCATTGAGGGCCTATAGGGCAGTCTATAAGACGGCCCTATAGGCCCACAGTGCTACCAGACCGAAGCGATCCTGCCAGTAGAGTTTTTTGTTCCTAGCCTCTTTGATAATGAATATTATGATTGGTATGCTAATGATGAGGATGTATATGAGGTTCATGATGGTTATGATATGATAATGGGGATACGTTTTCCTACCCATTTGACCTAGGTGGTTAAGATTATGAGTTTGACGATAGATTTCTTACTTTGGATCGTTATTATATCGACATATCTTTTAATCTGAGAGGATATGGGATAGTGTTTGCACCTTCATTAGACCAATATCCATAATGGGATCAAAATCTTTATCTTTAAAAGGTTTATTTAGTTGAAAACTAGTCATCTTAGCTCTTATTCTACTTTGTAGGTAGTTTGTAGATAGCTTATTGATTTGTCTTGATTTAACTTTGATCTATTTATAGAGGAGAAACACCCACATATATGGCCTGAGATTATGTCAAATGAGCTTTATTTTGATCCATAGCATGCTTAATTTGGATAAGTTGATCAAAATATATTTCAGTTTTACTACAATAGGATATGTAGTAGAAAATATGCTATTCATTGTTTGTGTTGAGATGTCAAGCTCTACATGAGAAGGCATCCACTACATGCCTTGATGATGTGGCATGATTTTATTCACTGGTATGTTAGGTGATTGAGGATACACCAATTATTCTACAACTAGACTGGGTTTACACTTGGTGACTATGTACACATATCTTATGGTACTTTCATATAAGTCTTCTATCATGTTGTAGACTTAGTTCTTTATGTGGAAGAGGAAGAAGAAGAAAGAGAAATAAGAAGAATTCAACCCTATCTCTGTGCATTCTCAAGTCTCCATTGCTTCTATGTGTGCTCTTGGATCCTTGACCTCTCTCCCCTCTTGTTTGTTTTCATGGTATCAAAGCCATTCCATGGCTATGTAGAGCTTGATTGAAGGCTGATGTGAAGATGTTGGAGAACAAGAGTAAGCAAGCAAGAAACGGGTAAGAAGCTCTTCTACCTTTCTCGATTTGCCTTGGATTATAGTTGTAGGAGGCTACTAAGGCTAACAAGGCTATAGTTTTCGATTGCAGTGAAACTTATTGAGCAAGAAGAATAGAGTATATACTATAGATAGGGCCTTTAGGTCTTTTCCACTATAATTTTTGGCATATGAGGTCATTTTGGCCATTGTTTTGAATCTACAAGTGGTCATGATAGTAGTTTTTGGGTATACTATAGTTTGTTTGCATAGACCATTTACAAGTACATAGGTTATAGACCTTAAATCTGTAAGGTTTCAGGTGTTTGCTAGGTTACAAACACAAAAGGCATCTGCATGCAGATTGCAGATTTTGATTGTTATTATGTAGTTAGTGAAAAGGAATGTGTGTTCAATTGTGGTACACCTTGTATGAGCTTGTAGATTGCAATTCTTGTAAGTTATTTGTTATGTCAAAATATTTGACAACTTCAACTAGATTGTTAGCAAGAAGCTTGATAAGAACAATTATCCTACATGGAATTTTGGGATGAAAATTTTCTTGAAGGTTAAATATGTTTGGAATTACGTTGAAGGAGACATGGTAGTACCATGTAAAGTTCGTGCATAAAATGCTACTGCAAAATAGGTAAAGCTAAGAAAGATTGAGAGCAAACACAAGGTAAAGTCATATATTGGCTATTTTTCAGTGTCACAAATAACATGATGTGCTAATTATAGGAATCTAATACATGTGCTATAGCATGGAAAAATCTAGAATGCTATTTGCAGTAAACACAAAGGCTAGAAAGATGGAGCTTAAACCAACTAAAAAGAGAGTATTTGTCAATTGAGGATTATATCTTGAAGTTCAAGAGTATTGCGGAAGCTCTTGGATCTATTAGTATGGTAGTTGATGATGATAATGTTATGTGTGAATGCTTAGATGGACTTGGAGATGAATACAAGAGCTCTAAATCATTTATGAATATGAGGGATGATATCCTTGATTTTACAAACTTGATTTCTATGTTAATAGTTGAGGAGAAGAACCTTGGTTTCGATTCCTCTTCTTCTCAAGGAGAGAATAAGTCTGAACAGGTGTTTTACTCTACTAATAGAGAAAGAGATCATGGTAGAGGTGAAGGTGGTGGCTGTGGTCAAAGTTATGATGTACAACAAAATAGAGGAGAATAATGTGCGAAAAGGGGGAGTCAAAGAGGCTAAGTTGTAGATTTAAATAGGCAATAAAATTCTTGTGATAGAAGAGAGTGCTAGCATTGTGTTAAAAAGGGTCACATTTCTAAAAGCTACTTCAAAAAGAAGGTTGAAGTTAAAAATGGAAAAAAGTAGCAAGGTAACTATGCATCCAGTAGTAGTAGAAATAATGGTGACAAATGAGAGCTAGATTTTGGGACCAGTTTTTGAAGCGTTTGAGCCCATTCTTGGAGCGGAAAAGTGGCCGGGAGGCATCAAGAACCAAATTTTCATGCAAAATTAAATGGTGGCAGATGGTCGAGCTAGAGTTTTCCTAAGTGGATTTCGATGCAAGGAATCCAATGCAAGTCTCCTTCGTCGATTGGAGGTCGTTTGACCCCCCATTTAATCTCCGCAAGATTTAGCGCTCTAAAGCAACTATGTGATTTGGGAGCTAAGAAGTGTGCGAGGGGGTCAAGGTTTATAGATTTTGACGTCAAGAGCTAGCCATTCAGTCGACGGCAGATCACAATTTCGAGTTTGTTTACCCCTCCAAACAAGCCAAAAACTCTCGCGAAGTAGTGTGAAAGTAGTTTTTTCAAAGTGGACATTTAATAAATGACATGAAATAAAATGTAAATAGAAAAAAACATGCAAATTCTTGCCCAATAGAAGGAGGGGGTGTTTTTTGTTTTGCACCCCATTTTTGGATGGATTTGTACCTCTTCAATACACCCCGATCAAGATATATATATATATATATATATATATATATATATATATATATATATATATATATATATATATATATATATATATATATATATATATATAGAAGCCTGATCTACAAACCAAGAGCAAGATTTTGATTGTAAGAATGTGAAATACGATCAAGGAAATGAAATTCTGATTTCTTAGTCTTTCTCTCTCCTCTCTCCTCTTGCTGTCCGTTCATATGCTTGATTCTATGAGAGAAGGGGGTGGGGTTTGATGAAAGATGCTGATGGAGTGATGGTGCTGGAGTGGAAAGGATCATAGATCGGGCTATGTAAGAGCATCAATGACTAAGAAAGAGTGTTAATGGCCTCCCAACCTTGAAATACGAGTCTCAAAAAGCGTGTTTTTATGTGTAAGCGATTGTCTTTCTTGTTTTATGATAGATTTTGGTTGAAATCCTTTGGAAATGGTTGTCTTTGGTTGCTAATGTCATAATCTATCAGAGATGCTAAATAAAATAAGAAAATTCAGTCACATAATAAAACCTGCAAAACTCGCGACTGCGTGGTTTCAAGAAAAATGGTCAATTTTGGGGTTTTTGTGGTGTTTATGGGGTTTGTGTGGAATAAAAAATGATATAAAATTACTTCTCAGTCCACATGATCAATCCAAACTAGAAAATAAAAAATATCATATTTAATGCATAAATAAATAGGGAAAAATAGAAAAAATAGGGGAAAATAAGTTTTTTACATTCGAAAAATAAGATTTATGTGCGTGGATGTGTGACATGACTAGAGCATAAGGGATGAGCCTCAATTCAGCCTTTTATTTGTGTTAAAGTGGAGTTTTTATCACTTTTATAAAAAAACACATTAAAAATGCTTCCTACATCTATCAACACATGCATAACCTAAGTGGTAGGGAGAAGGAGGGGTTTTGAGGGTGACTAATTTTTTATAAGATTCTAAATTCTAATCTTTTGTTGATGCGTGGAATATAGGACGTGTAGATGCTAGAATGCTAGAACCATCTTTTGTTGCTAAGGGTCTAGCATCGAGCATTCTCTACTGCTAAGGGTCAGCATCGAACATTACGTGTAGATTAAAATCATTGAAAGAAATGTCTTTGCACCTCACAATGCTGATTTCTAAATGATAAAATGATTGAGCACTATGCTTCATACACAATTGCATTGTACGCAACTCATGTTATCATTACTGGATGCATTGCAATTGTATTCATGCATATGACCTACATTGAGTATGTGAGATATCCTAAGTTATAGGTTTAGACAATCGGTTTCCTTGGGGACTATTTAGTGAGGAAAATATCTATATCTCCTAGAACGTTTGAAAACAAGAGTGGAGTTTGTGACCTACATGCTATTTGTGTTAGCGGCACATTGAGGGGCCAATTCTGGAGGTGTAGGAGAGCCGCAGTGGGCCATGACATTCAACCAAGGGGTGCCTCCTCTGTCTGTGCTTAGGTGGTGTTTTACATCGATATGTGTAGGGACTCCCTCCGAGGAATGTGGGGAAGGCTTAGCTATTGGATTACAATCCAAAACAAACATGAAATTTACAATAGAAGTTAGGGCAGTGTGTTCCTTAGATGCTCCTAGCCGCGAGGCCGAGAGGGTATGTTCTTTGACTGTAGGGAGGCCTGACTTGTGCCTAGAGAGTCTGGATTAGACCCATTTTGGGTTTTGACAGGTGGTGCATTTACGAGGAGCCACTTATAAGTGGTGGTCCTCAAATCTCGGTTGTCTAGGGACCATTTAGTGAGTTTATGCCAAAGGACACTGAGATTGATCCATTGTTTACTGATAAACATCGTCTAGGTGAAATACAAAAGAAAGAAAGAGTTGAAATCTTGAGGAGGTATTCCCCTCAACGTAGTAGTCCAATATTCCTACAAGGGAGTGGATCTAGTGGCCCTAGAGCCACAAGTAGTCCATTGGGAGGAGGAAGCTCTAGTGCTCCCTTTCCCCCAATTAAGTTAGCCTACATCTAGTGTGGGTGTAAACCCACCTTCACCAAATCCTATTGAAAATCCAATTAGTGTTATGGTGTAGGCTATCACAATTCCTACTAGAATGACAAATTTTCCAGCCTTAAGTTTCCCCCTACCCATGTTTAATGGGTTAGTGGAGGAAGATGTGGAGCTTCACATTAGGGAGTCTCAAAAGTTGATGTTCAACTATCATATCCAAGATGAAGGACATTTAATGATGTTCTCTAACGTGACTCTCAAGGGAAGATCTATAGTATGGTATGACGCCCTCCTAGAGGCCGGAACCATAACCACTATTGATTTATTTTACATAGCCTTTTGAAGGGAATTTTCCCCTGAAAGGGGTGGTTAATATTGGCTACATGTACTAAATGTGACACATCAAGAGTCACATGAGGATATCCGAGCATATGCCAATAAGTTAAAAGAGGTCTCTCACAAATTGTAAGCCTCTATCCCTATCCCAATAGCGGCCCAACTGCAATATTTTTTGCATGGTTTGGAATTCAATATTTAGGTGCAATTGAGTATGTCACCTTGCCGGATACAGATCCTGCTATTAGACGAGTAGAGGAAGTAGAATCTCGACTATAAGTGGCCTATGCCTCTAGAGCCAATCTTAATGTGGATCTAGTTCCTGGAAATAATTTGTCATTGACCAATGGAAGTCAAGGGATAGTTATAACTAACCCAAATGGGAGAGAAAGCATAATACAAAATGTGCCCTTGCTACCAGCTCCTCCTAGTGTGACCATGCCAATGGCTAGTTAGATGGTTCTACTAAATAAATGAAGTTAAATGATAAATCCTAATGTGGTTCCAATTAATCAGCAGCAGTAGCCAACCCCTAATTAGGTGGTTAGGACGATGGAATAACAAGTAGATGATCGTGGCTATGAGTCTAGTGCATCGAATGGCCTTAGCAAAGTAAAGGATATGATGAAGCACTATACCAACATGATCACCGAACAATATAGGCAAATAGTTGTTGATGTCAATTTTCTTAAAAACCAGTAGAATTTAATAGGGAGTCAACACCTGAAGAGAGTGCCCCCTCAAGATTCAGCTATAAGTGGTGTGGTGGCCAACATTTCCCTAGGAATTTCCCTAATGTTAAATGTGACATATGTGGGAAGTTTGGTCATCTAGCTTGTACCTATTGGAGTAAGATTAATTCTCTCCAGCAAGGGAGCAGACAACTAGCTTATACCTGTTGGAGTAAGATTAATTCTCTCTAGCAAGGGAGTAGACAACTAGGTCCAATCAATCATCGAGTGCAAGGGAATAATCTCTAGTAGCAAGATGATGGACAAAAGCAAATATTACAAAGAGGGAAAGCTACTATATAAGAGCTAACTAGTGGTAGTGGAGTTAGCCTTATTGAAGCTGTTAAAATATTGAGAATGCATGCTATGGAGGATCACTAATGAGAAAATAGACAACCATAATGAGGCAAATGCATTGACGAAAAAGAACAACTAATATTATCCAAGCATAATGCAAGTACAATTGAATGATAATAATTGATGGAATGAGTGTGGGGATGAGTGCCTTTTATAGGCTTATAGTAGGTGGTATTGGTAGGTGGAGAAAGGTGGAAAGTGACCATGGTATTCACCAACTGTGATTTTAATAAACCATGCATACATGACCTAGTCTAAGGCTTATTTGCAGTCTATTTCTTTGCCTTTTTTATTCCAAAAAAAAGAGGCTATGGTGGATGTGATTGCACATTTCTCAACACCCCTCCTCAATCACAACCAGAAAAGACATTGAGTATACAGAGGCTGTCATGAGTAGAACCTTGCTAAGTGTAGACATGGAAAAAACCAACCATACAAAGCTAGAGGCTGTTAAAAGGCCTCACTAAGTGTGTAGAGGTTGTAGTGTGCAGAGGTCACATGAGGAGTATAGGAGCTTATGGTGGGAACATTAGGCAAGTCCACATTTTAAACTTAAAAAATTCTATCAGAAAATGAGCTACAAAATAGGGACTGGTGAGTCCTATCCTTTTATTCTTGGGGTTCTTCTTCTCCTTCTTCTTCAATGTTTTCTTTATCTTCTTTGATTGTAGCAAGATATACTCTTTGAGACCTTTTCTTAGCATAGCAAAATTTTTCAATATGCTCAGTTTCCTTACAAAAGTCACAGACAACACTCTTCTTCCCTTTCACATAGAGGAGTTGTTGGTCTCCTCTTGGGATGCTTGTTTCTCCCTTGTTCTTGATCTTCTTTTCCTCTTCCAAGAGAGAGGCTTTGATGTCCACAAGTTTCAACTTTGGCATGTTGATTAATGCCGTAGACACATGATCAAAATCAGGTGGAAGACTCTTGAGAAGCACTCTAATGCAAATGTCTTCATCCATCTTCAAGTTGATTCCTACAAGTTGTGTCAACAAGCTTTCCATATAATTCAAATGAGTTGCAAGTGAGGTATTACTTTGCATATCGTCTAAAAAATTCAATTAGTAAGCCATATTTGGAGGATTTTGAATGAGCTCCAAATAGGGTTTCTAATCGATCCCATATCACGTAAAAGGTTTCACAACCATCAACATGATGAATATAGTTGTCATCAAGTTTGAGCTTGATAATAGCTTGAGCCTAATCATCATTTTTATCCCATACGACTGAAAGTGCAACTTCCCTTGGTTTCTTCTCTTGACCACTTGTGATTGACCACAAGCCTTTCTTCATTAGGATCAGTTTGATCCTAGTTTGCCATGTATGGAATCCAGCACCATTGAATCGGGATGTTGGTGAGTCCTTGCTCATGTTGAGATTGCAAGGTTAGTAGCAAATCAGCTCCAAACAATTCAAATTTTAGTTGAGCATAAGTGCTAAGAAGCACTCGCTGATTAGTATCAAGAGATACTAGGTGATTTGTTGACTAGTATGCCCCTTGCACTTGGGATCTTCAAAGTCTTGCAAGTTCAAGTATTTCCCTCCTTGATTTGATGTTGGAGTAGCACAAAAACTCAGATTTGATCAAGTGCTAAAACACTAGATGAGTGCCAATGGACATTGTGCTTGTATCTTCTTGAAATACTTGCAAATCTTATCAAGATCTCCCCTCATTGCTAGTAAATTATTTGAATGCTTGCTGAAATAAGGTTGTGATTGCTGAAGACTGAGTAATTCCCAATAGCAAAGACTTGAGGACTCCAGTGAGTGAGAGAATAAAGTGGGAGATGAAGCTTAGCTATGGAGTTTGTGATTAGGGTTACCAGACCCGATTGGTTTTTCCATTGTTGCAATGCATATAGAGGCGATTACATGCCAAAATATTTCATGAGGAGATAGATTACATAATAAGCTTCTAAAGCCCCATGATTCCCATCAAGATTATAGGGCGCACCGGTTGCATGCAGTGTACAATAGGGATATAGGCGCAGACAGGCATTGGGTAGAAGAAAACACAATGCTGGGGTTGATAGTTGACAATGTCAAGCTTTGAGATGACAGGGAGGAGCACTGTGAGTCAAGGAAGATTTCTCTAGAAGAAAGTACAAGCTGAAATGGCCTGGTTTGAGAGATTCAAGCCCTCCACTGAAGGTGGGTAGTTATGGAGGTAGGTGAGAGATTCATGGAAAAGTGGAGAGAGCCAAAAATTCAAACTGAAATGACTCAATTAGTGGCTTGATGACTCACTAATTTAAAACCTGCTCTAATACGATGCTATAATATTGAGAATGCATGCTATGGAGGATCACTGATGAGAAAATAGACAATCATAATGAGGCAACTGCATTAAAAAAGAAGAACAACTAATATTATCCAAGCATAATGCAAGTACAATTGAATGATAATAACCGATGGAATGAGTGTGGGGATGAGTGCCTTTTATAGGCTTATACTAGGTGGTATTGGTAGGTGGAGAAAGGTGAAAAGTGACCATGGTATTCACCAACTGTGGTTTTAATAAACCATGCATACATGACCTAGTCTAAGGCTTATTTGCAGCCTGCTTCTTTGCCTTGTTTGTTCCGAACAAAGAGACTATGGTGGATGTGATTGCACATTTCTCAATAGAAGCTGTGAGTGTCAAAAACATTGAAGCTTCTAATTTGCGAACCATTACAAGAGGGAAAAAGGCTAAATAATGCAATAGGGATAATGTAAAGCCTAGTAAGGTAAACCCTAATCTGGATGATAAAGGGACGCAAGTCCTTAACCCTAATGTAGAAGCCGGTCCTCTAAATGCTGTTGATGGCAAAGCTAACCCTAAAAAATGAGTTGCCAAAGAAGAGGGTAAAAGCCAAGAAGGAGATGCAAAAGCCAATTCAAAGGCCAAAGGAGAGAATGGTTTGGCGGGAGAAGAGAACCATTGCTAATTATCATGAGTTTGATTTGGTGAGTCCTCTTTGCGACGCAAAGCCTCATGTGAACCTTTGCAATTCATCAAGTTATCTCCAGGAGTGTGTAAAGAATTTAAAAATATTCTTCACATTGGGTTTATCATTGAGCCCTTGGCAATAGCTCATGTGGGAGAGGATTGGTTTGAGCATGCTGAAAAGCATTGCCCAAGGGTAGCAACATATGTTGACAGAATATTAGTTGATCATGCTATTGTAGACATGGGATCCTCCGTTAACATCATGAGTTCGAAATTGATGGAAAGTCTAGGATTAGAAATCTGAAAGGATACCTCCACAATTCTTCAAATGGATAATGAAAATTTAAGAAAACCTGAGGGTTGCATTACCAAAGTCCATGTGCCTATTGCAAGTGTGGAATGCACTATAGACTTTAAGGTTCTTCCATTTGCAAGACGGCCAAGCTATCAAGTATCGTTAGGGAAGGCCATGGATCTTGTGATTCGATTGTCAAGTAGATATACCTACTGGTTATTTGATTTTTGGCACAGATGCCAATCGTGTGGTAGTAGATGCATATCTTGAGTCTTCTCAAAGTGAGAGAGCTCCATTATTCTCGTCAGAATTAGATGCATTAGAGGAACCATCTGGCAGTGAGACTTCATCAAGTGATGAATCAAAAGAGGGGTCCACTACAGAGGATATATACCAGGTGACTCTAAATGAGCCAATTGAAGCTCAAGATAGAATAAAAGATGTGGATGTGATTGAGCTAGATCTCAAACCATTGAATGATCCATGACCTATTAAATTAGGGACTATGCTCAGTCTAGAAGAGAGGAGAGACTATGTGTCCTTGATCTAAGAAATGTGTGACATCTTTGCTTGGAGTTATGATTAGCTAAGGGGTATTTCTCCCAGTTTGGTTGTGTATACTATTCCTTTGAAGGAAGGTAGCTGTCTTGTGTAACAAAAAGTGAGGCGTATGCCTTTTGAGATAAGGCATACTATTTGAGGAGTTATAAAAATTGCATAAGACTGGCCTGATATTTCCTATACAACACACAGAGTGGTGTTTGCCAGTGGTTATCAAGAAAAACAAGAATAATCAAATTTGACTTTGCATAGATTTTAAGAAGCTCAATAAAAAAATAGTTAAAGATTACTATCTGTTGTCATGTATTACTGTATTTGGTACCTTTCCATATCATGTGATGGCATTTGGATTATGCAATGCACCAAGTTCTTAGCAACGTACAACTGATAAGACTTTTGGTGATATTTTCCATGAGGAGCTAAAAATCTTTATTGACGAGCCACCATAAGGGAAAGAATACTAATTATTTTAAGGAAGTGTTTTGAGCATTGCAAGTAGTTTTGCATTACTCTTAACCCAAGAAAGTGCATCTTTGGAGTGCCCTATGGACTGCTATTGGGTCATGTGATTAGTTCAAGTGGTATTGCGACCAATCCTGAAAAGATAAAGGTTATTGTCGTTATGAGTCTGCCATGTAATCCTAAAGAAGTGCATAGCTTTCTATCATCAATGGGATATTATCGACTATTTATTAATGCACTGGCGGGAAGAACATTGCCATTGATGAATCTATTATCTTTTAACTGTCTATTTGTTTGGAGTGATCCTTGTCAAGTATCCTTCAAGGATGTGAAGTAGGAATTGGCAAAAGCACTAGTCCTAAAAGCACCCAAAAGAGGTGAGGTTTTTAATATATTTTTAGTAGAGCCACAATGCATAGAATTAATTGTTGCTTAGCCCAAATTATGGAGGAGAATGGTATCATCCAATAGCCTTTGCTAGTCGTAAATTAGGGATATCTGAACTTAATTACACCTACATGGAGAAATTGTGCCTTGGGATGGTGTTTGCAAGGCACTGAAGTTTGATTATGAAATTAGGAGCAAGCCATTGAAGTTGCAAGGCATCATTGAATGGCTTGTGGATTTCGGGGAACCAAAAGAAATCTTGGCTGAAGTTAGTGATATTGAGGGATTGTTTAAAATTGATATGGCTTCCATTCCATCCTGGTATACCACTGTAACACATTATTTATCCACACAGGAGAGACTGGAGCCACTTTATCAAAATCAGAGAGAAGAGGAAAATTAGACAATAGGCTTTGAAATTTTCCTTGATTGTAGGAACACTATATCAATAGGGGTTCATGAAGTTTACCACCAATGTGTTATGCTTGATGAGGTTCTGTTTATCTTGGAAGAGAGCTATGACTCTGCTTGTGGAGGGCAGTTTGTTGGGTGGTTGATTGCACAAAAAGCTTTAAGAGCTGGATATTGGTGGCCATCCCTTTTTTATTCATTTGAGTATGTCAAGAGATGTGATAAATGTCAAAGGCATGACAGTAGGGAGAATAGGAAGCGCCATGGATATACTACCATTCAAGAAGTGGGGCATCAATTTTGTGGGTCCTATTACCCTCTTGTCTTCTACACAGAATAGATATATCATAGTGGCAAGTGACTATTTTACAAAGTTGTCAGAAGCACGAGCGACGAAGAAGGATGATGCAAAGGAGATTGCTAGCTTCCTGCATGAGTAGATTATCTGTCGATTCGGTCCGCCAAAGGAATTAGTGTCAGACCGTGGAACCCGTTTTCTAAATAAGGTGATTAAGAGCCTGATTGAAGCATGGCATATTAAGTACAATAAGACAACTCCTTATAACCACATGCGAATGGGCAAGTTGAAAGTACCAATAAATAACTTGTGGGTATTCTATCAAAGATAGTCTCAGAGAAGAAACGAGACTGGGATAAGAAGTTATATGTGGCAGTGTGGGCGTATGACACCACATTTAAATGAGCTACATGCCACACTCCATTCAAGTTAGCTTATGGGGAGGAGTGCATATTACCCCTAGAGAATGAGTTATTGAACATAAGATTTGAAATTAACCATTCTTTGGGGGATGAAGATGCACTCTTTGAGCGCTTTAAGACTTTAGCACACCTGGATGAGCTCAAATTGTAGAGTTTGTTACACCAGGAAGTGGCTAAGCATCGGATGAAGCAGTTGCATGATTTAAAAGCAAAGAAATATACCTTTAAGAAAGGGCAATTAGTTTTATACTATGATACATGTAGGGAGCTATTTTCAGGGAAATTAAAGCCTAAGTGGAATGGTCTCTACAAAATAGTCAGAATAGGGAAAAATAAGTCCACATCATTACTAGCTGATCTAGAAGGAGTGGAGTTTAAAAATAAGGTTAATCTTAATAAGATTAAACCTTATTACCTCTAAATGCATTAATGAAAATTATGCATTACAAGTATGCTTGGCTGATCTTGAACCTGCAAGAGAAACCATTGGTTGATGGGGCGACTAATTTCTTACTTGGAACACCCATACTTGGAGCAGAGATATCATCAGGGAAAGCTTATTTGGTGGAGTAAGGGATATAAAATCATTGAGCAAGAGGATGGATCATTTGTTTGGGAAATAAAAGTCTTTTGTCATCACTGCTTATGAATTCTAACGAGTATCCTTGTTATATTCAATGAAGAAGGTGGGGTGGAGCTTTTGGTACATCCTCTAAATATGCTAAATTTTGATTATCATAATTACGAGTAGAGGTGACGATGGCTGGCTGTGTGAACCCATCATGGATGCATACATTATACTTTGATGGAGCATCTAGGGGTCCCAAGAAGAAAGGGAGTATATGCATGGTTATTAGGGATCCGCGACATAGAATCATAATGAAATTAGCTATCTACCTTGGGGTAGGCTTTACTAATAATATGGCCGAGTACAAAGCTTTGATTATGGGATTGAACATTGCAAAGAAGAGCGGTATTCGCCGCTTGTTAGTAAAAGGGGATTCCCAGTTGGTTTTGAACCAAATTGAATGGGATGTACACAGTACGGAACCCTATTCTTCGTATGTGTTATCGTGCTATCATGAACCTGATCAATGACTTTGAGAGAGTGTCTCTTCAGCTGATTCCACGACATTGGAATTAATTTGCTAATTTGTTAGCCAACTATGCACATGAAGAAGACCTCTTTTTCAATTGTGGTCCTAGTTTGGATATATTTATTGATGACGAGACATGACCCGATCGATTATGGGGACTTTTATTAGAACATGCTCTATATGGTAGGCAATGTTAAGTATGGGTGATGCAAAGAGTAGTCGAGACCATTTATTGTTATTATCTTGGACCCATAGGTTGGTTAGATGTCACTTTATGCGTACGCGTCCTCTTGATATCTATGCAGGAGGTATGGGTCACAATTTAATGCATTTAGTTTAGGGCTTGGAGCCTAAATTTCTCATTGGGATGGAGCATCTCGTTGTCTATTAGTGTTAGTCCAAGGAGGGTTTTCTATGAGTTACATTGTTATATTCCTTTAGGCCAAGAGGGCCGAGTTTTAGATGCAGAATGTTATATCTCTTTAGGCCAAGAGGGCCCATTCGTTTGTTGTGCTATGTGATTTGGGAGCCAAAAAGTGCGTGATGGGGTCAAGGTTTATAGATTTCGACGTCACAAAGCCAGCCATCCAATTGGATCACAATTCAGAGACCGTTTGCCCCTCCAAACAAGTCGAAAACCCTCGCGAAATAGTGTGAAAGTAGTTTTTTCAAAGTGGACATTTAATAAATGACATGAAATGAAATATAAATGAAAAAAAACATGCAAATTTTGCATGATAGGAGGAGGGGGCTTTTTTGTTTTGTGCCCCATTTTTGGATGGATTTGTGCCTCTTCAATACACCCTGATCAAGAGAGAGAGAGATAGAAGCCTGATCTACATAATAAGAGTAAGATATTGCTTGTAAGCATGTGAAATATGATCAAGGAAATGAAATTTTGATTTCATAATCTTTCTCTCTCCTCTGTCATCTCTCCTCTTGCTGCCCGTTCTAATGCTTGATTCTATGAGAGAAGGGGGTGGGGTTTGATGAAAGATGCTGATGGAGTGATGGTGTTGGAGTGCAAAGGATTGTAGATCGGGCTATATAAGAGCATCAACGACTAAAAAAGAGCGTTAATGGCCTCCAACCTTGAAATACGAGTCTCAAAAAGCGTGTTTTTATGTGTAAGAGATTGTTTTGCTTGTGATTGTTTTATGATAGATTTTGGTTGAAATCCTTTCGAAATGGTTGTCTTTGGTTGTTAATAGTATAATTTATCAGAGATGCTGAAGAAAATAAGAAAATTTGGTCACATGATAAAACGTGCAAAACCTGCGACTACGTGGTTTCAAGAAAAATGGTCATTTTTAGGGTTTTTGTGGTGTTTATGGGGTTCGTGTGGAATAAAAAATGATATAAAATTACTTCTCAGTACACACAATCAGTCCAAACTAGAAAATCATAAAATATAATATTTTATTCATAAATAAATAAGAAAAAAATAAAAATTAAAAAAAATAAGTTTTTTACATTTGAAAAATTTTAAAAAATAAGATTTATGTATGTGGATGTAAGACATGGCTAGAGCATGAGGGATGAGCCTTATTTCATCCTTGTCTTTGTGTTAAAGTGGAGTCTTTATCACTTTTATAAAGAAAAACACATAAAAAATGCTTCCTACACCTATCAACGCATGCATACCCTAAGCGGTAGGGAGAAGGAGGGGTTTTGAGGGTGACTAATTATTGATAAGATTCTAAATTCTTATCTTTTACTGATGCATGGTATATAGGACATTTATAATTTAATTTTAAGAGGGTCTAGCAGCGCGAGAATGCTCGGTGCTGACCCTCAACAATGCAACATTACGTGTAGATTAAAATCATTGAAAGAAATTTCTTTGCACCTCACAATGTTGATTTTGAAATGATAAAATGATTGAGAAATATGGTTAAAGTGTAGCCTAGTCTTTTCCTATAAAGCATTGTACTTGCTCTCATTTTGAATGCAATGTCATAGTACTTTTGTACTTCCAACAAAGTGTATGTGACATTGTCAACACACAAGGTTGTGTTTATGAGTCTAAACTTCCATCTTGGAACCTAATTCACTTGTGTGACATTTGGTCTTGATGTTTGTTACCTCATGAGCTCACTCTTCCTCTTTCAACCTCCATACCCATGCTCTAGATTTGACATTTTTACATCTAGAATCAGTTAGATTTGACATCTGTAGACCCTCACCGACTTGGACCATAGCCATATGAACCCTCGAGTGTGATATAGACAAAAAGAACACCATTCTAGCGCAAGAAATGAGAGAACCAGTGAATTGCAGATTTAACAACACTAGCCAACCTGCTAGCTGTCCACCCCGCTGCAAGCACCAGACTGAGCTGTAGATCCTAAATTAGACCTTGATTGAGTAGAAAGATGTAGTGCAAAACCTAGAGACCAACAAGAGCAGCCAGTCACCAAGCTTAAAGACCTACTAGGCCAAGAATGTAGACGGGAGTGCTGAAGCTGCATTCACCATTTTGCATTGCACCCCACATTGTTTTTTGACAATTGAAGTGCACCCTAAGAAAAGCTGAAACCCTAATTTTGCATAGTGCATGGAAAAGAACACACACACACACACACACACACACAGTGAGAGGTAATTGAGGACTGACTGTAAATAACAAGGAACTCACTTAGACTTAAGAAACTGAATGAACCCACCAATAGGAGAAGATCCTAGAACTTAGACGGGTAACTGAGAACCCCAAGTGGTAGGACCAAGAGGAAGATGCAAAATAGGAGCTAGAAGAATCGAAGGTCCAATATCATTGCAGGAGTGAATCTACCCGATTTAATTAACCTCATCGACACCCTAATGGAACAAGAGACTAAAAATATGGCAGAGACCAGCACGAACCGTAGACGCAACCAAGAGCTTGATCTGGGGGATTTCTCGGATGAAATCCAATAGATGGTGAGCAAGTACGACTTGCAAACCCAGATGGACCACCACAGTAGGCCATCCGAGGATATCATAGCAAACCTTGAAGAGGAGAGGACATTAGCGCGGGAAGCTTTGCAAGGCATAGTGGCATAAAACTAGGAATAGCAAGCTAGAAGCTTATAGCATAACGTAGAAATGTGGGAGATCCAACCTTAGGAAACATAAATCAATCAGGACTTGATGTGGAGAGAGAGAGCACTAGAAGGAGACCTTACGCTGAGCGAGCTTCTTATGAAGCAACTATTAGACAACAAATTTGCAAAGTAGAGCACAACAACACTTGTGACCTCGTTGCTCATAGGGATAGGAGTCAACCAAGGCTCGAAGAGCGAATCAAAAATCCATGTTGTTGCTAAGCAACTAGACAAGTACCAGCCAAACAACGATCCCTACAGCTTTGTAGAGCAGTTCAAGCATGTCTGTGAGACTAATAGCCTCACTGATTGCACCTAGTGCTCACAAGTTATCGGTTTATGCTTAGGCGATAAGGGGAAAGGATTTGGTACACTAGCTTAGATGCCACAGAACATAACAACTTCAACCATCTCAAGAACCTCTTCATTAAGAGATTCTCAAAGGTTGGGTACTCGGACAATCTGATTGTACAGCTCATGAACATGAAGTGGAGAGAAAATGAAGATATCAGGGATTTTGTGACCTATGTGAGAAGTCTCTTTAAGAGAATCTCAACAAATGAGTGGCCCATGGAAAGAGCAGTATCCATGGTCTTCATCAACAGAATACTAAGTGAGGAACTCTACAAGGCCTTGGCAGGCAACTCAAGCTTGCAGCGAGATGCACTAACTAGGGTCTTTGAAGTGGCCATTCGAGTGGATGACTAGCTCAAGGAGAGGAGCTTAAGGAGCTCAAACCAAGACAAGGCTAGCTCTAGAACCTCAGAAAGGGAAACCACATCGAGTGAACGGTCGGTGGTCTCAAATAGCTAGGATAAGGGAAAGAGTACTTTGACCAAAACCAGGAGCTAGTGGAGATGAAGATGGAGATAGCAAGGCTATAAGAAATGGTGAGAAGACCAATGCACCCACATGTCTAATGGGTGTATTGTGGCGGAAACCACCTGCCAGCCAAGTGTTAGGACCCTAGGTCCCGACCTTGCGCCAATTGCGGTAGGTTTGGTCATGATGTCATGCATTGTAAACTACAGAGATGACTCCCATACTCGCAACCTTACAACCAGGCTTACCTAGGGAATAGGCCACAAATTTTCTTTGGTAGGGGAGTCCCATCGGCTCTCTCGATACCTAATGATGCTAAACTAGCCATTCCTAGGATGGAGATAAATCCCACAGGCATACCCTGGCCACTTGGACCTTTCATAACCCATCCACCAAGCGATGCTCCAGTACACTATGTGGAGGAGCTAAATGACAATGAGCCCTATGTGAACCCTTACCTCTCGTACAACAAAGAGGAAAATCCAATCCTCATGGATTATCGACCAGTACTGGTGATGGTGCTAGGTAGAGGTAGAGCTAGAGGCTTAGGGGGGCAGACCCAAGAATAGATTTTTTGTTGGATTTGTGGTCACCCAAGACACATCTCCTCACGGTACCCTGAATGGGAGCAAGCTAATCGAGAAAATGCCAATCTTAGATGCCTGTGGAATCAGTCACTTGTTTGCCAAATTTCCTACATGAAATCCACCCTCTAGTGCGGCCAACGAGCCATCAGTACCATGGGGGTTGTTTGGAGTTGTGGACTACGACATCCTACTAGGCCAACCTTGGATGAGGAATGGGTGAGTCATAGAGGACTTGGGCAATGATCAGATCTTCTTAGGTAACCAAATGTAAGAAGTAAGGGTAGAGATGGATACTTAGAAGACTACGCCACAGTCAAGTTAGATGCCATATCAGCCATGCTGAATGGTGATGTGCAAGTTAGAAAATCGTATGGGCCACTCACCAAGTATATTCCTTGTCCTGAGGATGAGCAAGATTCGATGCATGTGCTAGCCACAATCAATATGCCAGTCTTGGATAGTGAGGAGTATGAGAAAGCCACTTAAGCAATTGGTAAGCCTAGCGACACACCCTTAGATGGAAAGAAGCTCACATAGACAACCCAACCCTATCAAGGTACAAGTGGCCACTATCACGAAAATTGAAGATGAAGATGAGGAAGCGGTAGCTCCGACTTACATGCGCATGACTGTCACTGCCGAGAAAGCACATACATTTGATTCATTGATCAATGAGGATGCTGACTTTAATATCTTGACTCACGATCATTGGATCCAAATTGGCAGACCACAATTGCAGACCAATAATGCCAAACTCAGCCCATATGGGGGCCGATCATATGAACTTATGGGAAAGTGCAAGGTTGTAGTCTCTATCAAGTTTGAAAGTGTACCAATGGTCTTTTATGTGTTTCCAAATATGAAGGATGTGGGTATGGAATTGCTGTTGGACGTACATTTAAAAAGCATACACTCTGCAATGTCGACTTCCAGTCACACAGTGCATTCATCTAGCCATCGGCAACAAATGAATAATCACAGCTTTTAGCAAGGGCAACATGGCTCCATCAAAGCCTAAAAAGCCACCGATAGAGCAACCTACTACCCAGCCTAAGGAGGGGGGTCATGACTTGTCACAACCCGCCAAACCTCAAGGCCGGCAACCACTGAAATCAAAGCCAAGGGCCCATGTACCACAGTTCAAATGGATGCCTAAACATTAAGAGCTGCCACCTAAAAGCACACAATCATGACCTCACAAGGCTAGGAACTCGTATTTGACATCTAGGGGGAGGCATGGAAGGAACTATAGGCATCGATGAATGGTCAAGTAGTGATGGTTCCATGAGGTCTTATTGCAAGCGCAAGGCTATTATGAGGGTAATGTCTAGATATGGGTACCTAAAGCCAAGATGTCGAAGGGCACCACTCAAAGGCAACTCTCAAACTTGACCACACCAAGCAATGTGACAAAAAACACCCCAATGCCAATGACTCAGGTTGCGAAGCCCATAGAACCTCAAACACATGTCGGTAGAGACTAAACAAGTCTATCAACCAATGTTGTAGCATGCTACTCACACATTGCCTCAACCTAGTCTTGCTAGTGTCCTTGAAACCTCACCAACGTCTAGTAGCTCGAAACCCGCAACTCCAACCAAGTCCATCACATAAGAAGCCCAACCACACTCTTAGGAGCAAGTAAAGCTGCAACCATTAGCCGCCAAATTATCTAGTTGACTCCAGTGGGAAACAAGTAGGCTGCCAAATCGTGACCAATGTTGAGTAGCGACATGACATTAAGACCTCGAGTATGATCCCACTTACATAGCTCCTACCTCTTTTAGGGTATTGGCCATCACTCACAATCAATCATTGGAAGATCATGTCATGAGCCACCCTGGTGACTTCCTCACAGATATTCTTGCCTACATCACTCAAGTAGGCATCCGTCCTTTCAACATGGACCACTATGCTAATCTAGAATACAATCCAAACTTCTATCCTTGGCTCATGCGAAAGTAAAACACCACAAGCACGCATTGAATGCCCTTGACCTCTCAAACCTTGATGCTAGGAAGGATTCTTCTCAATTCCAAAGGGGATGGGGTAAGGTGAATCAAACATGTAAACATATAAGGTGAATGGAACATGCAAGGAAAAAAGTGACATTCAATGTCCAAAAGCAAAAAAGAGTGAATGAAAATCAACTCATGATTGAGGAAAAAAGTCATAAATTTTTTAGAATGAATGGACTGCATGAAGGAAAAATTTCTCTTTTTGTACTTAAGCATTTTATTCTATCCATAAAAGCATAATCAATTCTTGCTTACCTTTCAGTAAGAAATTATCTTAAGGACACTAATGGTGACCTATGATATCATGACAGGAACTCAAGATGGCAACACAACACGATTGGGCCCATCAGCTCCCATTCACAAAAGAAGAAAGGGCAAGGTACCACATCTCCGTCGAGAAGTGCGCCTATAACTAGTTGAAGTTCAGGAATATCCACAACATGGGAGAAGTCGTGGCCAAGGAGGAGGTTGTCAAAAGAGTTGTGGAATAGTGCAATCTTGCTCAATATCTCGAGAAATTTGGGTAGGAGACCGACCACACTAAATGCGTAGAGTTCTTGAGAACCTACAATCCTGACAGAGAATGTGGCTTTGTGACAGTTGGAAGAGGAGAGGGAGCCAAGCAAGTATAGATCTAACTCAGTAAGGCCTTAGTAGAGAAGGCACTAGGGCTGGAATCCAAGGTGGAAAGGAGATCGAAAAGGGATATCTATGCCATGCTGAATATGAAAAAGGACAAACGATGGAATCAAAATCCAAGACATCCCAAATTCAGAAGTGCGGCTTCAGAAAAAAGTCATCCATTCCATATTCTCTAGCTAGAGGTATAATTCACTCATGTATAGAATCAATGTGCATTGTGATTGCTTTATGAATTCTCTTTCCTACCCATTCATATATTGATGTCAAATTGATTACATAAATGCTATTCACTACCTACCTAACTTGGAATTTGGTTGGATGATTGAACATTGATGCTATAGGACTAAAATGATGATGAAAATGGTAAGTGGGATATTTGTAAAAGTAGTGAGTCACTGCAAAATGGTAATGCCCTATCCATAGGCCTTTCAATTCAGTCATTTCCTAATACCCACTTGTATTTCATTGAAGAATTCAAAGGCTTTTTCAATCAATGCATAGCATCCTTATTTGATTAGCTATTAGAATGTACTTTCCATATTAATTTTTGCAAGGAAAAAGAGGATGCCAAGCAAGTTAAGAAGATAATAGTGAGGTGACCCTCCCTTCTTGATTATGACCATGAAGGGGTGCACAACCCGGCTTGAAGAGGAACTTTGCACACCCCTCAAGTCCTGGAGCCCATTCAATTTTCAAGTTTAGGTGTAGGTACATGCCCATTTTTAGATTTTGATAGTATCACAATAGTGGTTAGCCCTATTCAGAGAGCTACATGTAGTTGAAATTCCATTGGAATAATATTGGAAGAGGTGCAAGGCATCTCTTATTCTCTGGATACCTATAGGTGGTCATAGTTTCATAAGACTATATAGTAGGTACCTACCAATCTACAAGTCATTCTTAAGCCCTACATGTGTCCCATAATAATCTTTTGTTTCTATAGAGGTTTACAAGGGTTACTTTCACTCAGGGTACTCCCAGAGGGTCAAACATTGCACTTACAAGTTGTGGGTTGGGTGAAAGAAACTTCTGTTTAGCACTAAAGATCCTATCACAAATTTTTTTGTACTGATCCATATTGAGAACTTGATACCTCCATTAGAAGAAGGGATCCTAATCTTTTATTTGAATAAAAATTTTGTCGATATGATATCGAAAGCTCAAGTTATTGTTGATTTATTGACAATAGGTATAGTGAGACAACACCCAGACAGCATATAAGGGGACATTGTTTATCATTGTTTCATCTAAAGTCTCCAATCCAAGGTGATATTTTTTGAAATATGGATATTTCCATATAATAGGCTTCTAATTGAGCTATTGAGCATTGGGATTGGTGCTATAATATGAGAGAAACATGAGATTTATTAACAAACTGTCTACTACAACAACATTGTTTTCTAATGGCCACGAATAAGAAGAAAGGCCCTACTACTAAAGCATTGAATGAGGGTGTCAGAAAATTCCAAGAGGATAAAAATTACACAAATGAAGCCAATAATTTTGAGCAAAGAGATGAAGACTTATGCATTGGAATTGCTTATAATAGCACACACCAAGAAATGGATGACACACATGAAGTACATGTAGTGAATGATTACCTATTATTGTCAAAAGAGTTGGGACATGTGAGAATGAAGGCCTTTCCAAAGATTTAAAGACTTTGAATTAAGGTATAATATATATGAATCAAGGTTTGTTGTAAGGGATGGCACAAGTAAATAAGGGCATCACTGATCTGCAACATCAAAGCAACAAATCTTTATTTCAAGGACTCATTTCAACCATAAAAGAAATTGGTAGCAAGCTAGAAAGGGAACCTCAAACTATTGAAGATCCACATGCAACCCCTCTCGTTGGAAATTTATCCCATCCAAACAAAGCAAGTTCTCAGCCGCTTATGCATACTTTTGAAAGACAAGAACCATTGAGAGTGAGGGGTAACCATCACCCTTTACAAATCTATGGCATTCATACCACAAGTCCTTAGTTCAACAACCCAAAAGATAGTGTTAGACATGAAGGGGAACAATATAATAATTGATGGGATGATGATTATCATGGATGTGACCCCTTCTACAAGTCTTTTTACCATCAGCCCTCTAATGTGCAAAAAGGAAATGCAGTTGACAATCAAGTTCATGAAGGTGGGAGAAATTATGGGAGAAGATCAGCCCATGATCTCTCAAATAAAGAGCATGTTTCAAATGATCAACCCTCATCTCATGGTTTTGGATCACCTACTTTTAAACAACACTCTTGGAACAAAGATTCATGGAAGCAACATTCTTATGGACAACCATCTTACAATGAAAATGAGTATAAGGAAAAGATCAATATCACTAATTTCAAAGGGGATAACACTTTACCTTCGGAATGGGAGGAATGGATTAACAAGCTTGAATTGTACTTCATCCTTTATCCTTAAAGTGAAGGAGCCAAGATTTATTTTGTGGCTATTCATCTTGAAGGTTACGCCCATACTTGGTGGCGTTACATACACAAGATTGGGCAAAACTTTCTCACTTGGAAGGAGTTCAAGCAAGCAATGATTGATGTTTTTGTTTTCCCTTTGGAAAAAGAAAGGCTTCAAAGAAGATGGCATGCTTGTGCTCAAAGAGGGATGTTCATTAGAGACTACTCCAACACCTACTTAAATCTCTCTATGTACATTGAAGGCATTTCATATTTTGCTAAGGTGAATAAATATATTTTTGTTCTTGACCCTGCCTTATCATCGGAGTTCGAAGCTCAACAACCAAAAACTTTTTATGAGGCTATACAATTGGCTGAAAGATATCCCTTGAAGTACAAGGGAGATGCAAGAAATTTTTAACAAAGGAGTTTGGGCAATAATTTTTCGACAATGGTCCTAGTGTCATTATTTCTTGTAGCTCATGCTTCTACCCATTTTGTGAGGTATTCTGTGGCAACAATGATGTATTTTTCTTGTGAGAGTATTGTGTTACATGACTGATTGGCCCATGAAGTCGATTCTCCATTTCTTGAATGGTTGCCTTGCAATGATCGGACTCAACTCCATTTTGTCCTTGCGAACTAGTACCCTTGTCCTTTGGCACTCATCACAGTGCTTTACAAATCGTGCTGCATCTCGAAAAAGAGTAGGCCACCATAGCTGAGATTGCAGCACCTTGCAGGCTATAGTGTCTTTGTTGAAATTCCCTCTCGCTATTCTACGATGTGCCTCTACCAACACATTGTGCATTTCATGCTTGCACACACATCTGTGCAGCAATTCGTCTTGCCCTAGCCGATAGAGTTGGCATGCTATCAGCTAATATGGTTGAATTTTGAGAATGAGATGCCTAAGTCAAGCTTTTTCTATTGGTCATTCAGGGGGTCCATGCTCAAGCACTTGGACTATGTCATCTATCTAATAAGGCATCAAATCAGCTCTAAACAAACCTTCTACCACTGGATAGGATAAATAGATGGGCATCAGGTAGTTTGTCTGCAATGCCTTGTCCAGCGGCTTCTCCCATGGGGATGCAAGACATATGGTCAGCCATATAGTGCTTCTTTCCTTTATGCATGACCACGGAGAGGTCAAATTCTAAAAGTAGAAGTAACCATTGAGCTATGCATCATGTAGCGCATGGTTTATTAACAAGGTAGAGCAGGGCTTGATGGTCAATAAAGAAGGTAAAAGGCATAGCCAAAAGATAATGCCAAAACTTCTTTATAGCAAACACCATGGCTAAACCTTCTCTCTCCATTGTCGAATAATTCATTTCCATATTTGTGAGTTGTTTGCTAGCAAAGCTCACGGGATAGTCTAAGTTGTATTCACTAGGATGGCACAGCATCACTCCTACAAAAAACTTAGAAGCGTCAATGTGAACATGAAAAGTGATTGTCCAGTTTGGGGCTCATAGAATTGGCACAATAGTCAGAGCCTTTTTCAACTACTCATATGCGCATTGGCATTCCTCAATCCACTCAAATATAATCAGTATCTTGTATAGAGGTCGACCAATCAATACATAGTTCAATACAAACTGTGATAATACCCTGTATGGTTTAGGAAGCATTGAACTCCCTCGTAATTAGTTGGTGGTGGAAGATTGACAATAATCCTAACTTTTGAGAAGTCAGTGGCAATGTTGTTCTTCAACTCCACATGCCCTAGGATGCATCTACGCTTCACCCAGAATTGGCACTTTAAGGGGTTCAACGAGAGATAATATAATCTTGGGTAAGTTACTATATGTATATCCTCTACATCACATGCATTCAAGGCCTATTTATAAATATCCTTATCTGTAAATTTTTCTTGAATAAAACATAATCCTTTTTTATTTAATCTATAAATAATCCATTTATATTACACCCTTTTGTATGTACAAAATGTATAAAAATGGTATTTTCAAAATACCTTATTTTGAACCCACGTGATGCACACATATATTCATGAGTAACTTACCTGAGGATATAATCGACAACATTCAAAGACATCTCACAATTTTTCTGCGTGCTCCTTCCAAGCGGAGTGAACACAGAGATCATCAACGAAAACCTCTAACTCCTTCCTAAGCATATCCTTGAATATAGCACACATGAGCTTCTGGGAGGTAGCTGGTCGACCCGAAGGGCATGACTATTGTAGGCAAAGATTCCCCACTCTCAGTGGTGGCAAAGGCAGTCTTGTGCCTATTGTCAAGGTGCACTTGCACTTGGTTGTACCCCGAGAAGCCATCCAAGAAACTGTAGGTCTCTTTACTAGCCACTCTTTCAAGCATGTGCTTGATATATGAAAATTGATAATTATTTCTCTTCGTAGCCACGTTTACCTTTTAGTAGTTGGCACACACTCTAATATTCCCGTTCTTCTTTAGTATAACAACTATGGGTGAGACCCAGTCTGTGTGCTCAAT
This sequence comes from Lygodium microphyllum, assembly GCF_053477565.2. Taxonomy (NCBI): domain Eukaryota; kingdom Viridiplantae; phylum Streptophyta; class Polypodiopsida; order Schizaeales; family Lygodiaceae; genus Lygodium; species Lygodium microphyllum. The sequence continues at coordinate 33,416,516 of NC_141149.1, forward strand.
CTCTTAGATGAATCCTGCTCTCATTAGCTTATTAATTTCTTCGTTGACAGTGTGGGCATGCTTTGGATTCATGGGATACGGTCGCTGCTTGATCGGCGTTGCGATGGGTGTCATGGGTATATTGTGAGTCACTACACTCATATCTACCCCTTTGAGTTCCTCCACGGACCAAGCAAAGATGTCTATATGCTCTTGTAAGAGAGCAATGAGACCTACTTCCTCTCTTTTGGTCAGGTCATCGACTATAAAGACATGTCAAGGTGTCTTACCTTCCCTGGCTAAATTAACCTCCTTGATCTTGGCGGGTCCTTCTATTGGTTCACTTGCTTCCCCCTAGAATTTGGCTCCCAACAAGATCACTACTTTATCACCTTTCTTGAACTTGATGAATCTCCTTGGTAGGTCTTGTGATGTTCTTTGCTCCTTCGCCTATGTGTCCTTAGGTTGCTTCCTTCTTCCCTCATTTAATATATAGTGCATGAGGTGGATGGGTAAGTCCCCCATGGTGCATCAAGTCTTGGAAGGTCAAAGTATCTTGGGATCACTATCTGAGCCTACTTTTGATTCGAAATCAAACTCCTTGTCTTTGCTAGAAGAGGGAGTCTGTCCTAGTGGTCGTAACTTTGATGGTGAATCCATCTTAAGCAATGGCACAACACTTAATCGGGCTAGGCTGGTTTGCTCAAAGTGTATTGCACCTACGTGCTCCAACCAGGTGCGATCACAATCCATGCACATGACTCCTCTTTTGATTCTAAAGGAATTTCTACCACGTGGCTTGGAGTCTAATCGTATTTTCTCTATCACCTGTCCCTCTATGTCACATTCTATCGTGTCAATTTCTCCTTCACTCTTATCATTGAAGGAACATCACTCCTCATATTCATCATTAGAGCTATCTTTGTCCCTGACTAGTCGTCATCTCCTAGGTCTTGACATGTTGTGTCCCTCTCGTCTCAGTGAACTAAGGCCCAATTGTACATCAAGTTTAAGTCGTGCACTTTGGTTCATCACCACTTGGGTTCATTTAAGAGATCTTTGAATGGTTTAAGGTTTGCTAACAAGTTACCAGCTAACTTGTTGGTTAGGTGTTCTAAGATCTCATGGAGCTCTTATTTGTTGTTCGATACTTGGAATGAGACTAGGTTGGGTCCTCTATGCGTGCTCCTAGCCATCATGCGGATTGCCATTAAGGGCTCTTCTCGGATCTTGCCAATTGCTTTGATAACTTGCTTGTATTCCTTGTGGTCCGAGAATGGCACGTTGATTGTAGCAAGGACATGCATCCAGTGTCGCTCGTCCTCAGAGTAAGGGATATACTTAGTTAGTGGCCCATAAGATTTTCTATTTTGGCTATCACCCTTCAGCATAGTGGAGATGGCATCTAGGTTGACCAATATGGTCTTCCAGGTGTCTATCTCTACTCTTACTTCTTCCATTTGATTTCCTAGGAAGATCAGTTCATTGCCCTAGTCTTCTATGACTCTCGCATTTCCATCCAGGGTCGGCCTATCAGGATATCATAGTCCACTCCCTTCATGACTATAAAATCAATTGAGAATTGGACTCTTGCAATTTTTACTGGCCAATTCTTTAACACACCAAATGGCTTCACTTTCATTCCATTAGCCACAGTGACATTAAACTTAGCCATCTCGATTGGTGGGTTACCCTAGGTCTAGAGCACTGCATGGCTCAGCACACTGACTCCCGCTCCCATGTCTACAATTGCTTTCTTTGTGGTATAGCCTAGAGCTAAGACTGGCAATACAACGTGTTTCAATGCCCTCCTAGAAAGCATTGACATGTAAGGATTTTGGCACTGAGTGCATTGTCAGACTTGGTATCTGTGTTTCTGCATCGTGTTCGTGCAAGTCGGTGGTACCTTGCCCCATTGATCCTTCAACCCACTGTTTTAACTCTCGCCACAGTGGTAGATGCTGCCTAAGTAGATGTCCTAGGCTTAGCATCATAGGGATGGTTATCAGTGAGGTGATGAGATTGCTAGCTGCTTGCCACTCTCCTGTCCCTATGCTTCTTGCCCAATGGCCTTGGCTGATTTGCTAGCCCGAAGCATTTAGGCTTTGTTTATGCGGCACTTCTTGTGGTGTAGTCGCATCTCTCAATTTTGGTCATGGAGGCAACAACGACATGCTTATGCTTGAGAGATCATCGATGGCTTCGAGTTGGAGATTTGGGTTCTTGGTCTTCTTTCACCCATTCCTTCACCTTTTTGATGGCTTCGAGTTGGCGTTTTGGGTTGGGGTACTCCTCAACCTTTGCACTTCCCTTCTCAGTCGTCCTTGGGGCTAACATTTCTACTTTTGCATCCGTCACTTTCTTTCCCGTAGGCAACATTCTGGCACTTTCTGTTTTCAGCGTGAGCTTTGCGTTCGGTTTCTTCCTCCTTCTCTTACAACTCCTCTTTCCGATTGAGGCTGCGTCTAAGTTGCTAGGCCCTAGCAATGATATGCCAGCCTGCTTTGTCTGTGCACGAGTCATGACATGCAGTGAGATAGGTGTGGCCTCCCCATTGAGTATCTCGACACCAAACAACCCCAATGGGATTGATGTCTCGTTTGCCGGAGCTAGAGGAGGGATTTCATCTAGGGCAATCAATGAATAGGTGTGTGATTCGTCATTATCTCTGATCAGCCTTGTCTAAATTTGCTTGCTCCCGTTCACAGGGTAGCACGAAGAGATATGTCCTGGGTGACCGCAAGTCTGATTGGTTCTTGGGTTTTCCCTTCTAAGCCTCTACCTCTCCCTCTACCTAGCACCATCATTGGTATTGATTGGTAGTCCATAAGAACTGCATTGCCCTCTTTGTCATACAAGACGTAAGGGTGCACGTAAGGCTCTTTGTCATTTTGGCTCCTCCACATAGTGGACTAGAGTGTCACTTGGTGGATGAGCTACATAGGGTCTAGGTGGTCTAGGTATGCCTGTGGGGCTTATCTCCATTTGAGAAGTGGTCAGCTTGGAATCATTAGGTGCTAGAAGAGCCAGTGGGGCTCCCCTTCCAAAGAATTTTGGTGCCCTAGTTGCTAGGTATGGTGGATTATATGGTTGTGAGTAGGGGAGTCTGCTCAGCAGTCTGCAATGCATGGCATCGTGGCCGAACCTACCACAATTGGCACAAGGTCGAGACCGAGGGTCTTGACACTCAGCAGGTAGGTGGTTCCCACCACTGGTCATCTCATCATCTCTTATAGTCTAGCTAGCTCCATCTTCATCTCTGCTAGCTCCTAGCTTGAGTCAGTGCCCTTGCCTCTATTTTGAGTACTTGGGCTTGATCTTTTGCCTGTCGTTGAAGCTCTCTCGGAATTCCTAGAGGTAGTCTTTTCTCGATTTGAGCTCCCCTCCTTGAGCTAGTCGTCCACTCTAATAGCCTCTTCAAAGACCCTCATCAACGCGTCTCATTGTAAGCTTGAGTTGTCGGCCATGGCCTTGTAGAGCTCTTCGCTTTGTATTCCATTAATGAATACTATGGACACTGCTACCTCGGTTGGTCACTTGCCAGTTGGGATTCTCTTGAAGAGACTCCTCACGTGGGTCACGTAATCACATATATCTTCCTTATCCCTCTGCTTGACATTCATCAACCACATTAGCAGGTTGTTGGAGTACCCAGCCTCCTCTGAGAATCTCTTAATGAAGAGACTCTTGAGGTTGTTAAAGTCAGTTCGCTTGGCAGCATCTAGACTCATGTACCAAGTCCTACCATTATCTCCTAAGCACAGACCGAAAGCTTGTGAGCGCAAGTAAGAATAGAGAGGCCGTTGGCCTTGCAGACTTGTTCAAACTACTCTACAAAGCTATATGGGTCATCATTTGGCTAGTACTATCTAGTAATTTTGCGACTATCGGGATTTTAGATTGGCTCTTGGAGTCCTAAGTAACCCCTAATCATGCAAGCAACGAGGTTGCCATTGCAGTGGCACTTCACTAGGTAGAATCATTGTCTAACAGTCGCTTCATGAGAAGCTCACTCAGTGTAAGATCTCCTTCTAGCGCTCTTTCCCTCTCGGCATCCGAACCTATCCTATTCTTGTTTACTAGCGCTAGCACCTTTTGAATTGCATGCACTTCCATGTTCTACCGCAAGCTCCTGGCATGCTGCTCCTGATTGTAGGTCACCAAGCTTCACATGCTAGTCTCCTCCCCTCCTGTAGGTCTATTATGATATCCTTGCATGTCCTACCATGGTGGTCTGCTGTCCAAGCATGTAGATCATAATTTGCGACTAGCCGCTGGATTTCTATCGACAGGCCGCCTAAGTCGAGCTCCTTGTCCCGCCCGTGGTTAGTGCTTGTCTGCCATGTCCGCAGTCTCTCTCCCCATCAAGTTGTCAATTAGATTGATTAGATTGTGTAGATCCACTCCTCCAATGGTGTATGTTCCTCCTGGCTTCCTTGCTACGTCTCCTGCTTGGTTCTACACTTGAGGTTTCAATCACCCAACTATGTCTCCAGGTCTTCTCCTAGTGGTGGGTTCATTCTTGGGTTATGTCTGGGTGAGTTCCTTGTTAATTACGAACAATCCTCAATTTATAGTCACTCTGTGTGTGTGTGTGTGTGTGTGTGTGTACTCTTTTCCATGCACAGTGCACAATCAGGCTTTTGGATTTTCCTAGGTGTACTTCAAGTGCTGGAAAACAGTACAAGTGCGAAGGCAAAGTGACTACGCGACTCTTGCACTCTTGTTTACAAATTTCTCTTGAAAGGGTCTATGCTGCATCATTCCACTCCATCAAGATCCGTATGGGGGTCTATGCCTTAGTTTGGTGCTACTTAGCGGCTTGGACTACTAGCTAGTCGGCTAGAGTCACTTCAACATCCACGCTTAGCTAATTTGCCTATTTCTTGTGCCAGAAAGGTGTCTGCCTGTATGGCCTTTGGGGGTTTATACAACAAGGGTCTAGGTCAGCTAAGGTCTTCCGGTCAAAATTTGGGAGAAATCTAGACTCAACCCAAATAGTTCTGAATTGCAGGGATTGAATGATCGATTCGGCCCGTCCGAGTGGATGAGGGCCGAATGCAGCTGGGCCGAATGTCTGATTTGGACCGTTTGTTTGGGCTATCCGAGGGCCGAGTGTTTGACTCCAAATGGTTGATTCAGACGGGTCAATGGCCAAGCCAAGTGGGCCGAGTGGTGGGGGGTCCGAGTGTAGTGGGCCAAAAGGCCAAATACAAGAGGGTCGAGGGCCAATTCTAGGACTCGACCCAGGATCACCATTACTCGGATGGGGGCCACTCTCACTCTCTCAAAATGCAACAATTGCAAATGAGTTGTTCCTTGGCCTCTTGGGGTTACAAACCCTTCCCTTAACCTCTCCAATCACTCTCTTGACGACATAAACCACTTTGAGCACTCCTTCTTTCTCTTTTTCCTAATTTGTGACCTGTTTGGGCATGTTTTACAACAACAACCCTAAATCTTTCCCGCTTTGATTTCTCCATCCTACCTACTCTAAATGCAACAAAAATCAAAAGTAAGGCATTGAAATGCTTTCTTCTACTTTGCCTTATCATCAGAAACACAAAATACTTACTTGTTTTGAAAATTAAACTCCCAAATCTCCTACCTACAAAGGGCACTAGTTTGGGGGTAAACCCAACACTCGATTTGAAGCGCGCAAGCGCTCAAGCTTGAATCCGTTTGTCCCAGCAATGAAACCAAAATGTAATGGGAGCTCACGCTCAACCGCCAAGACCCAGGGACTGCTTATTCCTTCAAGTGTTTCAAGCGAGCACTAATGGCTACCTCTCACATAGCCGACACACTATCCCTCTCTACGAGTGTAGTGAGCTTACCTTGATGCCTGATTGAGTGCCCTCCTCCTTCAAGCACACCGATAGCTCCACAATTCGTGATGAGAGCTCAAGCAACCCCAAGCCTCCACCTCCAAGTTCCATCCTCCATAGCCACACGCGAGACGAGAGAAGGGTAGAGAAGAGAAGAAGAAGAGAGGAGATGATGGAGGGCTTCACCACCACGATCCCTCACCTTTACTCACTCACTCCCTCACTCACTCACTCACACTCCCTCCCTCTAGTACTCACAAGCAAGCAAAGGAAAGAAAGAGAAAGAAGAAGAGTCCACTTTGCCACAGACCAAAGAATGAGCTTCTCATTCACTTTTTGAGTTTATATACAAAGCCCTCATCCCTTTGGGCACCCATCTCTTTTTTTGCATGACCGGCCATCATGGCAAGGTCCTCTTTTCCCATTCCCTTCTACTCTTTACAATTTGCACATAGGAGAGAGCCTGGTGCTCTTTTACAAAATTTTGACGACACCTTTGCATTTTAAAAATATGCTTCTGCCTTTGACTTGCCTTTTGAGGCCGCCCTTGCACTTTCGACTGTTTCCCTTCTTGCTTCTTTCGTTGTGTCCGATTTCCTTCTGGGCCACCTCTTTTAAGTGACCCAACTTGCACTTTCTACTTTTTCCACTTTCTTCTTGTGTTGAGGTTAACAAAGAAGTTGAGGGGGAGGGGGGGGACTGTCATGTGAAGGAGGAGTTGAAGAAAGAGAGAGAAGAAACAACATAAAGTGGGCACCATCATTCTTGGGTCTTTGGGAGAGATTGATGTAGACTTTGGCCATGAAATCAACATTGTTTGGTTGCATTTGATCTCTTCCATCTCCATCCTCATCATGTTCTTGGTTTGCATTCTTAAGTCTAGTGAGAGGAATTTTTTGCAAGATTAAGAGGAGATTAGTGCATATTAGTGGGAGAAGTGGAATTTTAAGAAATTTGAAGATTTCTAGAAGTGAAGGGAGAGGAGGAGCAAGCACTAGCATCCCCAAATACAGTGGAACATCTTCAGTTATCTTCTTAATCGAGTATGTTCGTTTTCATAAAAATTTGAATGAAAAATGGATATAAAGAATGATTTGTGGTTGAATATATCATATTTTTTATCTCTGAGTGTTAAAGGAATAGAAAGAATATGAGTTCTTGCATTGATTGCATTGAAATGGTAGAGAAATGGTTGAAAATAGGCTAAAAACTGCATTTTAAAGCCATAAGTATGGAAATTAAGAGTTTTAAATTTTTTAAATAATAATTGAATCAAAATTGAATCAAAACAGAGTTAGAATACATAGAAATGAATCTAGAAATTAAGTTTCATAACTTGGAGATGAATCTACTAAAATAACTTAATCCTTGCAAATTCTTCAAGAAATCTTCACAAGGATGAATCTCAAGGATGAAATAATGAGAAATCTTTAGGAAATTTGAGAAAAATTGAAGCTTGAGCTAACACTTTCATGATTGCCATAGCTAGGCTTTTGTAGAAGTTGGAGAACAAAATAATGCCACCAATGTTGACAATTTCTTAAAGCTTTCACTTGCCAAAGACCAACTGAAGAACCACAACCAAGGTGATGAGCATTAGTAGTAAGAATAAGGATGAAATTAGGCAAAAAAATGTATCATGTTTTTTGGGCCTATTTTGTGCACCATGGCTGAGCTCCCTTGTAGCTTATTGGTTATTGTCATGAAGAATATGAAGTAGAGAAGCTTGATCAAGTGTTACTTTGTCATGAAGAGCAAGGGTTTGAGAGAAAGAAGAGATCTTGGATGCATACTCCATGAAACCTACACGGAAGCTTGAAGAAAGAGGAAAGAGAATTTTCTTTTTGAAAAGTAGCCAACACTTACTACTCCACTAATCCTGTTTAGCCATAGCTCTCCAAAATGCTCTACAAATTTGGCAAAAATTGGTCCACGACCTACAATTTTAGCCACAATTTGGCTAAATCTCTACAAGATCTTTGTCACATTCCTAAGATTAGTGTTTCCTCCAACGCCTACATGTGCTTGCCGTGTGGCTTCTATACTTTCTATCCAAGAAGTAATGGTGGAAAAATAGAGAAAATATGTTTGAAAATAAAAAAATCAAATGGATAAAAATCCTATGCTCTAATCCACTTGTCAAGAAGAGGGCTAAGAATTGGGAGAAATAAGAGCAAAAGAGAGAGAAAAGAGGAGAGAGAATAAGTGACCAAGAGAGAAAAAGACTAGAAATATAAGCAAGAGGAGAGAGAAGCCATGGAAGCTAGGAGTAAGGAGGTGAGATGAGAGACAATAATTGTATTATTGTCAAAAGGTCCCAAAAATTACATGTCTCACATATTTTATACCTATGTTAGTGTTACAAGATATTATCAATAATCTCTTACTAAAACATATGACTTTCTAGATTCTTACATAAGATTGCCTATCGGTTTATCTAGCATTGGTCTTAGAGCATCTACTTGCACTAGATCCCTTGAACTAAAGTCAACTCATGCTATGCTTGGTTCAAGAAGAGTGAGAAATGAGGGGGAGTATTGGTACATTGACCCCTCTACCCATAAGGCAATCTCACTTGGGTCCCCTAAAATGACACGAAGATCCTCACTAATCTCTACTTGGTCAATGTTTTAATTTTGACTAACATATTTGATCATGGAGAAGCTTGTAGCTCACTCAGACCACCCTGTCTTGGGATGGATTTGTTGAGGATCTTGTCCTCTCACTTCTCTCAATTGGTTAGCTTTAATTAACTAATTACCTATCACGCTTAGGTTTAAATATATAAAATCAACATATTTAATTAATCTTTTAGAGCATAAAGTTCATTCATGTAATTTAGTTTCATGACACTCAACCAAAAGAAAATAACCCTTTGAAAAAACAAGTTTTATTTACCTTGAAGAGTCTTATATAATTTCACCTTTCACCCGCATGGAAGAACACCTTGAAGGTCTTATTTTTACCGAGATTCCATCCTTAACTAGTAACAAGACTCTCAAAAAGTCCATCTTGAGTTATGTAAGGGTTGGACGGCCCCTAGGAGCTTAAGGGATTCACTAGCTAGAGCTTCCTTGACACTATCACCACCTCCTACCCAATGGTTCCCTACAAAGAAAACTCTTTCCATCGAGGTCAATTTGAGATCTCCAAGGAAGCAAAAGACCAACCCGCTTGGTTTAGGATTCTGTAGCTAGCCTTGGGGGAGGTCTAGCATGACTCTTTTATCTTGTTGTAAATTGGATTCAATTAGGATCCTAAGCTACACAATATATCGTTTCAAGCACATTAGGTAATCTTTTGTAAGCACTATTGAAACTACAAGAAAAATGGCAGTCAAAAGTAGGATTTAACTTAGTAGGCAATCTTTCAACCTTTCAACTTGGATTCTCTTCTCCTTGGACATTTCTAGGATTCCTCGAAGTCTTGAGATAATAACCTCTATTGATTTTTTTCTTGGCTATAATTTAATCTACTTAGGTCTTTGATTGGAAACCTCTTTCTATTTGAGTCCCTTGTTGAAGATTGGAAAATAAATCTAATTGTTGCATGCCTTGATTGAGAGGTTGATTTTCTATGTGTTGATGTAACTTGACTTAGCTTATGAAAGCTAAATCAAAACTTTGGAGTCTTTCTAGCTCAAGCATTGCTTTGATATCATCGTCACCAAGTAAGTTATCAAAGTGAACCATTTTCCTAAAAGTTTAGGTTTCTAATATTTCAGGAGAGGATCAATAGGATCTTATATTTAATTCTTTGAACAAGGATCATACCACCTTCTATGCATCTACATGAGTAAATACATGTATTGGAATTTTTTCTCAAAATTTTTATCCTATTTAATAACATTTAATAAGATGTATAAATTATTTTATCAAAAGAAAAGGTTTTTTAATACATTGAACTTATTTTTGTAACAAAATAATGCATTTCTTTTGGTTAGATTAATCTTTCTCTTTCTTATCTCTACATGGCTTAAGGTGCTTAAATACATTCAATGCATTTATTCATTCTTTTATTCATTGTCAAAAAAAAAATTATTTGCAAATTTTCTTATTAATTTTTCAAATTTTAGTGTTTGACCTATTTTTTGATCCAATTTGTTTAAATTCAACTATCCTTCAATTTACCCTAATTTTTACATTTAATTTCTATTATCCTAATCCATTTGTTTTAGTATTTAAATGTTATTTCATATTCTCCTTTTTATTAATTGATTTCTTAAGTTAGTAATTTTAAAAATTTTGTTATAAGTTTTTTATCTTTTGTATTATACAAATTTTAAAATTTGATGGATAAGAACTTGGGATTGATTTGCAAGTGACAACGTGTTGTCCATACTTGCAACTCTACTTTTTGCAGCTCTAGTGCTTCCTATTCTATAGAGCTTTGCTTCTTTAGGACCATCAAAGATGTGGATTCTCTAACATGCTAGGCTCCCAACTTTGTCAAACTTGAAGGGTGTAGCTACAAGTCTCAAGGGGATGGAGGGGTGTAGATAGAGTTTTTGCAGATGGAAGGGATGCTCCTTCGAGTGATGTCAATGACCGGATGATGATGACTCTTCTTCCTTCCTCTGTTATCATTTCCTCTTATCCTTCTCTTCCTTTATGTTTCTTATCTCTTCCTTTATGTATCTTCTCCTTCTATTGATTCTCTCTCTTCTTCTACTTCTTCTCTTTCTTGTTCTTCTCCCTTCCCCCTTCCCTCTCCCCCCTTCTCCTCCTATCTTCACCCTTCTACCTTTCCCTCTTCTTCTTCTCTTTCTCTTTCCTCTACCTGGCACCCTTTCCTCCCCCTCTCTCTCTCTCTCTCTCTCTCTCTCTCTCTCTCTCTCTCTCTCTCTCTCTCTCTCTCTCTCTCTCTCTCTCTCTCTCTCTCTCTCTCTCTCTCTCTCTCTCTCTCTCTCTCTCTCTACAGTCTTTCCCCTCTCCTCTAACTACTCTCTTTCTTCTCTCTCAACATGTTCCACACAAAAAAATAGGCTTTAAGTCTAATTGCTAAGGCCTTATAAACTTAGTTAAACGCTTCTAATGGTAGCCTAATTGTGTAGGCTATGGCCGTTGCCATGTCAGTTCCCTCTCTCACTTCCTCTCGTGGTGATTTTGAGGTCACTCTTGCTCATCTATTTTGTGTGGTGGCATGGAATTGCTGAAGTAGATGTTGTCTCATCACGATGATCACGAGAGGGAATCGATGATGATTATATCATCTTAAAAGAAACTAGGGATGTTTCTTACATAGGGTTTTCTCATTGATCCAAGTGGCATCCTCTTCATGGTAGTCTTTCCATTGGATGAGATATTTCCTAAGGTTCTTGCTTCAAGGGTGCATTCTTTTACATGAAGTATCCTATCACATTGAAGCTCAAGGACTCCTTGGCTTGGCATTACAACTTATTGATCATTAATAATACGATTAGGATTGGCTACATAATCTTTAAATAGGTTAACATTTGATACATTGTGAACTTTCAAATGTTGAGGAAGTTGTCACTTCTTGTAAGCATCTTGTATGGCTCACAATAACTTGGGCTTAGTTTATTGAATTGTGCCAAAGACAAGAAACTCTTCTTATGCCAAACACAAATAAAAATCATGTCTCCTTCCTTGAAGGTTTGTTTATACCTCCCTTAATTAGTATATGCTTTTTGTGGATCCTTGGTAGCTTGGATGTCTTGCATGATAGCCTTAACCTACTTGTCCATTTCTTCCAACGTCTTCTTTGAAGCTCCTAACTTTAGGATAGGGTTAGAAAAGGTCAATAGAGTAAGACATTCTTTTCTATACAATTCTTGTGATGGAGTCATGTGTATGTTTTGATGATAGGATGCATTGTACTAGACAATTTCAACCAAGGGTAAGTATTGCATCCATCACTTAGATTCCCTACAACAGTAAGCTCTAAGGATGTTTTCAATGACTTGGTTAACCTTCTCTATTTAACTATCAGTTTGGGAATGATAAATTATGATTAAAAAAATTTGGGTAGCAATGGCCTCAAACAAACTCTTCCTGAAGTGAGATGTAAAAAGAGAATCATGATTGCCGATGATCCTTTTAGTCAATCCATGAAGTCAAAAGATCTATTTCACAAAGAGCATTGCAATATTTGAAGCCTTGTAGTTGTCTTGACTTGAACAACCTTAGCCAACATATCCATAATCACTAGGATTGAGTTATATCCTCCTTGGATGGAGGGTAATCTACCTACAATATCAATGTTGATAAAGAGCCCCATTTCATTTGCAAGATGTCAAGTGACTAGAGATTTTTTGGCATCTTGACACATTTAGCTTTTACCCTTTGGCAACTCAGACATTCTGTGAAATATTTAAGTATATCTCCATTGATATTTTCGTAGTGATAGCTTCTCCTTACAATATTAAGAGTCTTTGCATAGCTTGGGTGTCCTGAAAATGGAGAATCATGGGCTTTCCACCAAAGCATCTTCTTTTAGAGTTCTTAACCCAGTGATATGCATAGTCTTGTCTTGAAGTAGACAAGTCCTTACTTTGGATAATTTTAGATACTTGAGCTTGAGTTTAGGGTTTATCTCCTTGGATAGGATATCTTTTATCATCTTTTGTTTATAAAGTTAGATCCTTAGTTGCTTCTTTAGCCATTTCTATGATTTGATTACTAGGCATTGACACCATAGCCACAGGAGATATTGCTTTAGAGAATTCTTGTAGTATGAGGGCATTGAGAAATGATTTCCATCTTAGGGTATCCATAATTTCATTCTCCTTGCCTAGCATTTACTTGATTTTAAAGTCATATTCTTGCAAGATTTCCATCCATTATCGTTGCCTCATGTTTAGATCTAGTTGAGTGAAGATCCATTTGAGACTCTTATGGTTAGCTAAAGTGAATTTGTTACCAAGAAAATAGTGTCTCTATAGATTGAGAGCATGAAGTGTAGCAAGCAGCCCTAGATCTTGGGTAGTGTAGTTCTTCTCATGAGTCTTTAGTTTTCTAGAAGAATAGGCTATCAATGAACTTCTTTCATGAGTACACGACCTAATGCAAGAGAGATTGCATTGGTAATAAATTCAAATTCTTGGCTCAAGTCAGGTGGTTTCAGGATGGGGGATGTGACTAAGCTTTATTTAATCTTCTCAAAGTTAGACTATTCAGTGTGAGTCCATACAATAGTAACCTACTTCTTGAGTAAGTCGATTAGGGGTGCAGTAATAATTAAGGTGTTGTCCTTTGATAAAGATTTTATACCATCCCATTAAACCCAAAAGAGTTCAAATTTCATAAATTGTTGTTGGAGGTGCCCATTCTTATACATCCTTAACTTTAGCAAGGTCTATTGTAACCCCTTCATTGGATACTATGAATCAAGATATTCAATCTGCCTCTTGAAGAAGGAAGATTTCTCCTTCCTGACATAAAGTTTCTATCTCATTGTTTCAAGAATGACTCAGAGTTGTGGCTCATGATCTTTATCCATCTTTGAGTAGGTCAAGGTTTCATTAAAGATGGCAAGGACAAAGTCGTTAAGATAGGGTTAGAAAATATCTTGCATTAACCTGCTAAAGCTTACAGGTGTGTTGGTTAAGTTGAAAGACATCACAACAAATTCATAATGGCCATATCTTGTGTTGAAGGTCGTCTTTGGAATGTATTCTTCTTTAATCCTTATCTAGCAATAGCCTAATCTTAGATCAATTTTTTAGAAGATATTTTTCCCCTAAAGACGATCAAGCATTTTTTCTATACCTGGAATCAAATGCTTGTTCTTGATTGTCACGTGGTCCAACCCACGGTAATCGATGGAGGGGCGTCCTTCTTCTTTTGGAACAACACTGGGACTCCCCATGGTGAGTTACTTGGCCTAATGTATCCTTGATTCAAGAGTTTCCTGAGTTGCTCTTTTAGCTCAATGACTTCTATAATAGACATTGAGTAAGGTCTACTAGAGTAGCTGTGCTAGCTTGATTTCATGATCAACTTCTCTTTGTAGTAGTCTAGTAGCTCTTTGTATTCTCGAAAGAACTAAGTGAACTACTTCTCTTTGTGGTAGTAGTTCACTTAGCTCTTTCAAGAATACATCCATATATTCCTTTAATTAGAATGGCTTTTCCATATCTTCTTTCCCCTGCTCTATCTTATTGTGTTTAATTAGGTAGATAGGTAGTCCTTTTCTTAGCCCCTTCATGAATCAAGAAACTTTTGCCAATTGGAATCTAGGTTTTTTGGCTTCTCCCTAAGTGGTTACTAGCTCTTATATTTTATTTCAGAATGTGATTTGGCCTCTCTCACAATGAATATGAGCATCATTGGGGATCAATCAGTCCATTCCTAGTAAACACGTGTAACCTCCTAGGTTCATAACTTTGAACCTCATGTTGGAAATATTTCCTCCTAAGTTAGATTCACTTTGCTAGTCTATTGAGTAAAAAATACCTCTTTCCATTTGCTAATTTTATCAACAACTTTGATGTAGGTGTAGTGTCTATCCCTTATCTTTTTACACATTTTGGTGAGATAAATGATTGGGTGCTTCCACAGTCAATCAAAATCTTTAAGACTTCACCTTGGTAGGTTATTGGGGTCTAGACCAGCAAGAATTGGCAATTTGGTCCCTTCTTGTTGAGGGTAGCATATACTATTTCTCTCTCCATGTTTGCCTCCAAAGTAGAGTCTCTGCTTTCTTCCCATTCCCTTGAGGGTTACTCCAACAAATTTTCCCTTGGCCATAGTTACTTGATTCTAGCCACAAAAATGTCTTTTGAAGTGGCCAAGCTCATTGCAATAATGGACATACCTTGGCACTTCATTATTGTCAACTATTAGTACAAAGTTTTCAACTGCTTTTTTTTCCCTTCTTCCTTTGACCAACCTACTATTATTCTTGGATCATTTTGACATAACCACGTGATCATTTATATGAAGAATTTTGTCCCTGAAATTTGCCACTCAGGTTTGTTTCAAGTTCTTGGATAATTGGCTTAGCTCAAATTAATGCATCTTGCAAATCAAATGAATGCATTTCTTCCAAGTGAGGTGGAGGGTTCAATTTGTGGTGGCAAAACTTTGATAGCTATTAGGAGATGTCCATTTGGCAAGGCACATTTCAAAAGAGATATAAATTTGGAATAGTAGGCATCTAGGCTTAGCAATAACTTCATTCACATTTAAGATGCGGTACATTGGTGGGAGGTATCTCTCGTATACATCCTCCTTCAACTTCTCATAGTAGGTGATGGTTGCTTCAGAGACCCCTTGGTCCTTACACCATTTTTTCCACCAAAGCCAAGCTTCACTTGTTAGCTTTAACTTAGTTATCATTGCATAATTAGGAGAAGCAATTCTTGTAGCAAAAAAGTAATCGTCCATGGACTCAATCCAAACTTTTGCTTTGGATTCAACATCCTTTCCTTTGCCAACAAATTCAGGCAGATTGATTTGCTTGAGAATGAATTTCTCTCTTGCACTTTAGCTTGGTTAAGCTTAGGCATAGAAGGCATGATACCCTGGGATTGCAAAACTTGCATGGCTAGATATATCTTTTGCAACCGCAAGTAGCAACATTCATTTGTCTCTTAAGACTTTCAATACTCAATTTCACATTTTTTATTTTACAACTAGAGTCTACTATGAAAATGTATAAACTTGAAAGGAAATCGAAACCTTTTTCATTACAATAATACTAGACAATTTTCTAATTACATTAAATAGAAATTCTAAGTACAAAAATTGCTTCATATGGATGGATAACAAGAAGAGACTCACTCTTTTATCTATAGCCCAAAGGCTTACAACTTCAAGGTAGAATCCTAAAGATGGTAATCAATTAGATCAATAGGGTAATAGCATGGTGATTCTGCATGGATATCCAAAAGCTTATACTATGAAGGAGGGTGGAGAATACCTTCTATATGGAATCCACGATGATGTGAATGGCCCTATGCTAACACTCTATTAGTTGAGATTATTCTTGTCACTTCATCAACCATATCAATCCAAACAAATGGCTCTGACTATGGGTGTATACAATGAGATTCCTCCTTCATGGGGAGAAGATAAAAGTAGTTATGACCTTCAACATAGCAGGCTAGATGAATGGCTCAACCGTGGGTGTATAAAATGGGATTTCTCCTTGATGGGGAGAACATAAAAGTAGTTATGGCCTTCAACATAGCAGTCTAGACAAATGGCTCAACCGCTTGTTTGTTACCTAGTTTAAAAAAAGCAAGTTGGTGATTAAAGGGTAATCCTTCTTTACACTTCATACAGAGGAAATCCTTGAGGTAATTCAACAAGCCATTAGTCCCCTTCTCTATTTGTGGGTATATAAAATGGAACTTCTCCTTGATGGGGAGAATATAAAAGTAGTTACGACCTTTAGATTCTCCATCCATTAAATTCTCTTTAATTTTATCTATGTAATAGTAATGACTATCCCAAACCGATTTTCTTTCTTAATAAAATGGGGATGGATTGTACAATTAGTCCAAGATGCACATCACTTCTCTCCTCCATATGTAGTCAAAGAAGCACATTGCTAATGTGTACATGGTTTGAAACACTAGAAAATGATTCAAAGCTTCCATACTCTAATAAAGTTACACTCACATTAGTATGAGAAAACCTCTTGAATCCCTAGCTTTTATTAATAACTTGTTCATAAGTTTTTACTACACAATCCTAACTCCATTTGCACTTTGATAACATGTGTAACATTGTTGGGTGAAAATGAGCAATCGGGGACATGATGCTACATGGGGTCAAGTGGGGTAACACATGAAAATATAATTTTTTTTTGTCTTTCTATCACCTACACGTAACGAGAGTGGGGTTGATAGGTGGAAATACCAAGTGGTACCATGCATGTTCGACATGTGGTTGTGATATTTCAGTTTTGAGACACGCGCCTATGCACGAAGAGATATCTTCATACATGGTATGTGTTCTCGCTTCTGATTTTGAATCCCCAAGTGGAATTTTATGTGGCAAGGGGACATGTTTGCCATCTAGCAACTAAAGGGAAGCAAGGGGCAACTTGGTAAAATAGGGAAAAAAGTAAAAATGTGAGGAGTTTTTTAAAAAAAGAAGAGAGGGAGAGGGCATTAGAGAATTTTAACTGTCAAAAGGAGGGCAAATAAGAGGAGAGAGAAAAAGTAGCGCATCCAATAGGATGGCAGCCAATGTTACGTTGGATTTTCTCACAAATTACTCACAAAATAGCAAAAAAACCCAAAAACCTTTTTTGTTTAAGGAAAATACCCTCTAAACGTCACTATCTATGGACAAGAAGAAGATTTGGAAAGATTCTGGAGGTAGGTTTGGGAGGTTTTGGGAGGGAGGTTTTTCAAAAACTCCCCGTCTTCTCCTAGCTACCCAGACCTTCTCCTCCTTCTAGATCTCTCTACACTCTTTCTTTGTTATCAATCTCTAATGGCTTCCCACCGTCATCATCTAAGTTCTCGATGTTTTGCAATGGTTGCAAACAATGCTACTCCGTTGCTTTGCAAACCTTCAACTTCTATCTTCTCTATCTTGGTTCCCATTACCCTTGATGGGAATACATGGATAGAAGTTCTCATCTCTAAGGGATCTTGGGTGCTCATGTAGCCACAACAAGGAAAGCGCAAGCATGAGGGAAGTGTCTATAAATGGGCATGGAAGGGATGTGTGGTGGACTTTAAAATTCCATAGGGCAAAACAACTGTGAAGGAGGTGCTCGTGCAATACGTCTACATGCACCATCAGATTGTAATGGCACCTGGATATAAGACAAGGCTTCCACCTCATAGGCCAAATTGTAGGTTTGGCTTACTCTCTTCGTTTTTATATATCGTTATTGTCATCGCCAAACATTTATTGTATTCTGTGTGAGAATATTGTGTGTCATTGCTTTAAACATTTATCATTCATATAGCCAATGGTTCATGAAACGGGTGGGACATGTACACTGTTGCATTTTCCTTTGGTACAATTGTGGAAAAGTACATGATCCAAACTTTTATACTATCATTCTGGTATTGTTGGGAGCACTATATCAATGGACTGCTTGTGCCAATGGACTAGGAGGCTACAAGCTTGCAAGCCAACCATGTTATAGACATTGAGGTGGTAGATGAGGCCTCATCTCTATTGACCATTATAAGCATAAGAGACGAATGTGCTTTGGTCAACCTTCGCAAAGACATCAACGATGAGGCACCCAATATGCTACCAGAAGACTTCTACTTCATACACAATAGAAAGCGTGTACTAAAAATAAGGGAATCACAGATTATGTGCAAGGACCTTCAAGGTAGAGTTTAGGACAAAGCTTAGTACTACCAACCTGAGCCGCTCTTGTAACACACAACCTTGTAACCTAAGCTTCTCTTGCAAGATGTACTTGTAACACACAACCCTTTTGTTAAGGGATCTTTTGTAACACACCTTTTGTTATAGAATCGATATTTTGTAACACACACATCCTTTGATAATTTATGGATCATTCATATCAATTTCCTCTCTACAGTTACTTGCATTATTGTTTTGTTGTATTTCGAGTGTAGAGATGGTGTAATCGGCATGATGTAATTGACACAAAAAGTTGTACCTTGTAACACACAACCCTTCTTAAGGGATGGGTCTTTTATAACACACGGCCCTTTTGTTAAGAATTGGTTATTTGTGTCATTTTTCTTTTACTATTAGTAATGCAATTGTTTTGGTGCGTTTAACAGCACTTGCCTCTGAGGAATATAAAGATGATGTAATTCAAACATTTTCTTAAATTCACAAGTTATCAAAGAAGATACAGCACAATACACTATCCAAATGTCTTTAACAATCAAAGAATAATGTGTTTCTACATTATATCATTTGACCATACATATTCAGTAGCACATCCTGGAAACCAATACATATTATAGCTATGGCATCAATAAAGAGTCAGAGCCAGGAGAAGGTGATGACAGCTTCATCCTCTTTGGGGAGTGCTCTCAATGATTCTCGTCTTCCACCTTCAGCATCAGCGTCATCATGGAGGGGCCTTCATCATATTGTGGCAGTGCACCTTTCCATAGCCTTGTTTTGTTTTCCCTCATGAATCTTCTCTTCCCATATGATGCACGTCCTCAACTTGTGTCATCCCTGTTGTGATAACTTGACCCACATATGACAAATAATACGGCATTTGAAGCGCATGGCATCCATATCCTATACCAAAAACTCAAAAAGTGAATTGCTTTGCTACCAATATCACCTTCTTGCCATTGGTTGCCCCAGGATGGCCATCCAAATACCTCAAAACTACCTTCAGTGCAAAAAGAGGTAGCATCACATTGTTTGGAGAGAAATCCTTGTGAAATATTATGATCTATCAAGAAACAAGAAAAGAAAAGATGCTTGTAAGGAAAATTTTCCAAATAATATGTATATAAATATTTGTCTCTCAGTTGTGTATATGTACATGTGTACATATGACTTGTTACCTTTTTATGATTGAAACGTTCCACATAGTGGGCCAACCCGGAATCCTTTCTGGTCTCTTTTAAATTGGAGGAATATGAGGATGCACTGCCTACCAACCTGCTTCCTCCGGTTCTTTTAATGAACTCATCTTTGCAAATGAGAAGTTGGAAATCAAACATATCAAAATTGAAAAATGTCATAGCAATAGTAACCACTTAACACTAAGAACAAAAGGAACACACACTACCGGATGATTCTCATCGTTTTCTAGCATTCTTCTTGACCATAGCGGGATTATCCCCCCAATGTCTAGCATTGTTTCTCTCTCTTGGAACGTGCCCATGTCCAACACTCCTAAACACTAGTTAGTCCTTGGGCCTCACTCATGCCATTCTAGCCCATTGGCCCTCAACACCCCCAGCGCAATCAACATGGGTCACAACGGTGTGATAGAGGTCCCCCCTAGGAAGGTCCTTGGGCCTCACTCGCACCATTTTGGCACATTGGCTTGAAGTTCCTTTTTTTTATTTTCTTGATTTTTTTTCTTTGGTTCCTAGGGGGGCTTAACCTTAATCGGTTTTTGGAGGGAAGTAGCTGGTTTTATAACTAAGATGCTAAAAAATAGCAAGTTTTGTCAAGACGAGATTCAATTTCAACCCATTTTTTAAGAATCTTGCTTGAAAAAAATACATTAAAGGACAGTTTTATGTGAGCATTAATGACGGAGGAACACGACTCATGAGACTGATTTGCTAGGAAGTGTGTCAGTACTATTTGCATTTAACGCCACTTGAAGTGACCCACATCAAGTTTGTTACGGGCCACGGCCCCGATGGAAGCTCATTCCTTTTTTTTTAGAGAGACGAAATTTGATTAAAAGGAAAAAAAGAAATTACAAAGTGCCATGAGGAAGGTCCATGATGAGACTCTTCGTAGCAACACATACTAACCATGCATGCAGGCTCAGAACCAAGCACATAATAGGAATCAGACCCAATATGGAATGTACATAATAGACTCAGAACCAAGCACATAATAGGATGAGTTTGTAGACAAAACACAATAAATGGACACCAAATTTGCTAATCAGCTTGAAGCTGAGGATGTGGTCATGATGAACAGACTTTCTCTTTCCCCTTCTAAAGAGAATCAAGGAAATCTAATGTCACAGAGGTTCAACCTAGCACTGGCAGAGTCTATCCCAAGATTGTTGTAGAAGATATTATTATTTTTTCATTGAAGGCAGTAGCTCATTCCTTATTATCATTTTTTTCATTACAGGTACAAGAAATTTTAAGTTACTTCTTTGTATTGCCACCCCTTCCTTGCCTCTTCGTGTTCGTGTTGCTCACCTTGTTCCCCTACCTCTTCATGTTCGTGTTGCTCACCTGGTCCCCTACCACTTTGCCCCTACATCTTCAAGTTGCTCACTATCAAAACACAAAGCTTCTCATCTACCAAGGTATGTTAAGCCTCTAATCTTCCAAGCCTGGTTGTCTTCTTTGCAGTAGGATTCCATTACTCTGTGTCTTGCTTCCTCTTTTCTTGGGTCATCACAGTGTAAGAGAGACTCCTCAATCGGTCAACCTCGTCCCCCTCGCCTCGTGATGACCTCCTTTCTTGGGCCATCATGGTGCGAGAGAGGCCCCTCAATCCATCGACCACTCCCCCCTCGCCTCGTGATGACCTCCCTTCTTGGGCCATCACGGTGCGAGAGAGGCCCCTCAATCCATCGATAGTGCCCCCTCGCCCTGTGATGACCTCCCCTTCTAGGTCATCATGGTGCAAGAGAGGCCCCTCAATCTATCAACTGTGCCCCCTCACCTTGTGATGGCCTCCCTTCATGGGCCATCACGGTGCAAGAGAGGACCCTCAATTCGTCAACCACACCCCCCTTGCCCCGTGATGTCCTCCCCTTCTTGGGCCATCATAGTCCTGATGCAAGGCCCAAGGACTTACTATCATATGCTGATAGATGCCATGACAAAAAGGCCAACCAAAACAAAGCCTTGTGTTAGACTAAGGTGATGCTACGTTACAGGTTCAGTCCAAGAGACGAAGATACAATGTGCACAGGAGGGGAGTTCTAGACAAGCTTAGGTGCATTTCATGCCACATGCAGCCTGCAATCTCGAGGCTCCCTTTCTAGAGGGTTGTCAGAGAAATCTATGAGCGTCATAGAATAGGGATGCAGTGGACCGCCTCTGCCCTCCTTTTCCTCCAAGAGATTTGTTAAGATTTCTTAATTGAATTCATGGAGGAATCCTACATGCTTAGTGCACATGCACACAGGGTTATTGTGACGACAAGAGACCTTGACACTAACAGGAGGCTCCGCTACAAATATGATCATTTGCTTTAGACTCCTCCCATCTGTGACCCTCGCATGCATGACATCCTTGCAATCCATCCTATCCATCCAAAGCGCCATAACACAGAACCATATCAAGTGTCCCACATGTTGAGATGACAAGCTCAACACATGCAGGCATTAATGATGGACCGCCTGGTTAGATGGGTCCACACGTCTGCACTTAGCACGTCGGTGGTCATTATGCCTCTCACATGGCCACTGACTCATTACTTATTATATTCAAGTTGTTACACCTATTTACAGCTGGCATAGTTATAGCACCAGTCGACTAGTGTAGTCAGTTATGCATTGTTTGTCATTATGACTCTCACATGGCCACTGACTCATTACTTATTATATTCAGGTTGTTACACCTATTTACAGCTAGCATAGTTATAGCGCCAGTCAACTAGTGTAGTCAGTTATGCATTGTTTGACTTAGTAGGCCACTTTTCTTTATGTTGTATCTTATCTATACTTTGTGTACACTGTAAAGTGTGTGGAAGAAGAAGAAGAAACCAGCAAGAAAACGTTTTGGCCTCCATCTCTCTTCTTGTCTCTTGAGTGAGCTTCTCCTTGTGCATTTTGTGTGTGTTCGGCGCAGCATCTTGATCAAGTCCCCCCACCATGCGATTCTTGACATGGTATCAAAGCTGCACCATTGATTGAGGCTGGTTTTGAAGGCTAAAGTGAAGGAGAGGAGCCAAGGATTCGAGCAAGCAAGCAACGGCTAAGAAGCTCTTCCATTCTCTACTTCTTCTCTTGGACAGTGCCTGTGGAGACCCCGGAAGCAGGGCAGAGCAAAAATCTCAGATTGCAGTGAGATTTGTTGTGCGCGAAGAGCGCTATTTTGGCCATTCGAGTCATTTCATGCCCCGTTTTAAACTCGCAAGGTTGCGGACAGTAGTTCGAGGTGTCCTGCAATTTCAGCTGTGTCTAACGTATATAGGTGCACAGGTTACAGATTTCAGATCTGTAAGTTCAAATGTGTTTATCAACAAATAAACACAAGGTTTATCTGCAAACTGGTTGCAGATTGCATGTATTGTTGAGCAGACAGTAAAAAAGGCTGTCTGGTATATTGTTGTGTACTACAAGTCGAGGGTTGCAGAAGTTTTGCTTGCTGTTTGGTATTAGTTTTGTGATAATGGCAGAGAACAGTGAAAACCCCATCATTGAGAAGCTTGACAAGAACAACTACCCTTCATGGAAGTTCCATGTCACGAACTTCCTTATTGGCAAAGGCCTCTACAAGTTTGTTTCAGGTGAAGAAAAGGAGCTGGAGGTGAGTGATCCTCCAACTGCAGAAGAGACAAAGGCACGGAAGGAATGGAATGCAAAAGACAAAAAGGTCATGTATTGGTTGTTTGCAATATTGACAATAATATGCTGGGACATATTAGAAATGTAGAGGATTCATATGCAGCTTGGACCATACTTGAAAGTATGTTTTCCGTAAATACAAAGGCACGAAAGATTCAACTCAAGCAAGAGTTGAATACATTGAAGAAAGGGAAGATGTCTATCAATGAGTATGCACTGAAGGTAAGGAGCATTGCAGATGCCTTGGCAGCGATTGATGCAATGCCCGATGATGATGATTTGGTGTCGTCTACCTTGGGTGGACTTAACAATGAAAAGGCTTGGAAGTCTTTTGTAACTTCCGTATATGTCAGAAAGCCATTTCTAGATTTCGATGAGTTGGTCTCCCTTATGATCACTAAAGAGATCAATATGCAGAGTGAGACAACTGAAAAAAGTGGTGAACAGGTCCAATCTTTCTACTCCAGTTTAGGAAGGGGACGTGGCAGGTCCTCTTCAAGAGGCCATGGTACAAGACGTGGTAGTGACAACCAGCAAAACAGATTGAATCAGCAATTTGGCGATATGCAGGTTTCAGGAGGTTGTGGTAACTTTAGAGGCAGGGGGAGCTTTAGAGGAAGAGGTGGATGGCAGAACAGAGGTTCTAACAACTTTGGTATTGTGTGTCGCTACTGTGGCAAAACAGGTCATATTGCAGCCCAATGTTATGCTAAGAAAGATGATATTCGCAGTGGTAAGTTGCAGCAATGAAACTATGCATTGTATTCACGATAGAATGAAGATAAAAATGAACGTCTGTTTGTTACGCAGCATATGATGAATGCTGTTACAGGAAAGGGAACACATGATGATGCTTGGTATGTTGATTCAGGTGCATCCAATCATATGACCAGCCGTGCAGAATGGTTTGGAGAGATGCAGGATTTGCAAAATGCAGGTTATGTGCAGACGAGTGATGATTCATGCCACCCAATTTCACACATTGAAAAAGTTCCCTTGTCCTTGCATGGTGGTAAGACAAAGAGTCTTTCAGATGTATTACATGTGCCATCTATTACAAAGAACTTGGTGTCAATCGGTCAGATGTAGAGCAAGGGCTGCAAGTCAGATTTAATACAAATGACTGCTTTGTAGAAGACTTCAAGGACAAGTACAGGTTGGTTGCAAAGGGAAGTAGAGTTGGCAAAGGGAAGTAGAGTTGGATGTATGGTTGCAAAGGGAAGTAGAGTTGGACGTATGTTTACCCTGGATGCTGGAATTCCTACTATGAATGCTGCTATGTATACTAAAGGAAAAGCTATTGTTGCAAATATTGAAATTTGGCATAAACGCATTGGACATGCAAATGTACAAAGGCTGAAATTAATGCAGTCCAAAGGGTTGGTTACAGGTTTGCCTACATTTAGAGTTACAGAATTTCATAAGGTATGCGAAGCATGTCAGTTTGGTAAGCATGCAAGACAACCCTTTTCACATGACAGAGACGTAAGCAGAAATATCCTTGGTGTTGTGCATACAGATATTTGGGAGCCTACACAAAATGTATCTCTTGGAGGCAGTTTATACTTTGTCACATTCATTGATGATTGTTCTAGAAAGCTGTGGGTATATTTTATGAAGGAAAAGAGTGAAGCGTTTGAGCACTTTAGAACTTTCAAGGCTGCAGTCGAAAGAGAAACAGGCTTGAAAGTAAAGTGCTTGAGGTCAGATGGAGGGGGAGATTACCTCTCGAATGAGTTCAGTGATTTTCTAAGGTCTCATGGGATAAAGAGACAGTTCACATGCAAGTATACCCCACAGCAAAATGGGGTTGCAGAAAGGAAGAACATGCATATTGCAGAAGTTGCACATGCCTTGATGGCTGAAAAGAATATGCCTAAGCATTTTTTGTCTGGGGCTGTTCATACTGCTATTTATATTATGAACAGAACTCCCACAGCTGCAGTTCATGGGATGACTCCTGAAGAATGCTTTATTGGCAAGAAGCCTGATGTATCGCACTTGAAGGTATTTGGCTGTGTTGCATGCGTTCATGTGCCAAATGAGCTATGGAAGAAGCTTAATCCAAAGGCAGAAAAATGTGTCTTTATTGGATACTCTTTAGAGCAGAAAGGGTATTGCTGTTATAACCCGGTCACATGTAAGTTTAGAGTGAGTAGGGATGTCATCTTTGATGAAATGAGTAGTTGGTATGCATCTAGTGGTGCATTGGATGATAATGATGATCATGACACTCATGTGCAGGTTGAAAAGCAAGAATCACAGACTCTTAGTGGACCAAAGACATCATCTGGTAGTCCTTGGTCTGGGAGACTAAGGAGTAGCTCTACATCTTCAGGTGCATCTAGTAGCACTACAAGTAAAGACAAAGGAAAGAATAAAGTGTTAGATGGCATTGATGTAGTTCTTGATGGAGACTCCAGTGGCTCAGATAGCTTGGATGATGAGCTTGGTATTTCTTCTATCAGGACACCAAGTGTATAGAGAGCTCATAGTAATGTAAAGGCTCCATTGAGTGATCCGGTGGTACGAAAATCTAGTAGGGTCAAATACCCTGTTAAAATATTTGGTTTTGAAGGTTATGCAACTCACCATTATGCTTATATGGTGAAACTAGTTGAGGATGTTGAGCCCACTTGCTTTGAGGATGCTGTTGGTCATACTCATTGGGATGCAGCAATGGATGAGGAGATGGTTGCATTAGAGGCCAATAAGACTTGGGATCTAGTATCATTGCCAAAGGGCAAGAAAGCTATTGGATGTAAGTGGGTTTATAAGATTAAGCACAATGCAGATGGTTCTATTAGTAGGTACAAAGCTAGGCTGGTTGCAAAAGGCTATGCCTAGACATATTGCATAGATTATGAAGAAACCTTCAGTCCAGTTGCTAGGATGGCAACTGTCAGATGTGTGATTGCTTTGGCAGTAGCCAAAGGTTGGAGGTTGCAGCAAATGGATGTGAAGAATGCCTTCTTGCATGGTGATTTGTAGGAAGAAGTGTATATGGATCAGCCACCAGCAGGTTATGAAGATTTAGAGCATCCCACATATGTGTGCAGGTTGAACAAGGCGCTCTATGGGCTCAAGCAAGCACCTAGAGCATGGTCTGACAAGATGAGAGAGTATCTTGTCAATATTGGCTTTTATGTTTCTGATGGTGATCACTCACTTTATGTGAGAAAGGGAGATGCAGGTTTGGTCATCATAGTCATCTATGTGGATGACTTGATTATTATAGGTAATAGTGATAGTGGGATTGCTGAAGTTAAGGACTTTTTGAAAAAGAAGTTTGAGATGAAGGATTTAGGTGAGCTAAGGTACTTCCTTGGCATTGAGGTGATTAGATGTGATGATGGTATATGGTTGTCCCAAAGACAGTACGGCTTGGATATGTTGTCCAAGTATGGTATGACAGCATGCAAACCACTTTTAGTCCCGTTGGAGCAGAATGTAAAGTTGAGTGTTGACATTGGGGATGAGATAGAAGACCCTACTATGTTCAGGAGGATAGTGGGGAGTTTGATCTACATGACCATTGCAAGGCCAGACTTGAGCTACGTTGTTGGTCTTGTGAGTCAGTTTATGCAAGTACCTAGAAAGCCACATTTGGATGCAGTCAGACGCATATTGAGATATGTGAAGTCCACATTAAATTATGGACTTTTCTATGAGGCAGGTACAGATGTACAGGTGTTTGGATACACAAATGCAGATTGGGCTAGTAGTATGTCTGATAGAAGATCTACCAACGGATACATGTTCTCTCTTGGTAGTGCAGCAGTTACTTGGAGCAGCAAAAAGCAATCTACAGTTGCTTTGTCGAGTACAGAGGCTGAGTATAGAGGTGGTGTTGTTGCAGCATGTGAGGTAGTATGGCTAATTTAGATGTGCAAATGGAAGGTCCAGTTGTCATTTATTGTGACAACATGAGCAATATACAGTTGGCTAGGAATCCTATGTTCCATGCCAGGACAAAACATATTGAGGTACACTACCACTTTGTGAGAGAGAAGGTACTAGTAGGTGAGAGTGACTTGGTGTATGTCAGCACAGAGGATCAAATAGCTGACATCTTCACGAAGGCATTGGGTATAGAGAATCTTCAAAAGTTTCGAAGCTTACTTAGGGTTGCAGAGATACAATTGAGCTTGAAGGGGAGTGTTGAGATGACAAGCTCAACACATGCGGACATTAATGATGGACCGCCTGGTTAGATGGGTCCACACGTTTGCACTTAGCACATCGGTGGTCATTATGACTCTCACATGGCCACTGACTCATTACTTATTATATTCAGGTTGTTGCACCTATTTACGGCTGGCATAGTTATAGCGCCAGTCGACTAGTGTAGTCGGTTATGCATTGTTTGACTTAATAGGCCACTTTCCTTTATGTTGTATCTTATCTATACTTTGTGTACACTATAAAGTGTGTGGAAGAAGAAGAAGAAACCAGCAAGAAAACGTTTTGGCCTCCATCTCTCTTCTTGTCTCTCGAGTGAGCTTCTCCTTGTGCATTCTGTGTGTGTTAGGCGCAGCATCTTGATCAAGTCCCCCCACCACGCGATTCTTGACAATCTACTATTTAGCAAAGTCACAACCAATAGAATGGGCTTGGAAGAATCACATCGCTAAAGGAAACTACTAGATGTACAAGGTGCCTTTTGGCTTCTTCCTAGAAGGTGTTCACTCCTAAAGTTTGTAGGGGTTTGCTAGTTGGTATATATGCACTCAATTGAGCTCATGGAATGCTACATCTAGAAGAATGGGTTCCACGGTTTCTTCTATACAAGATTTAAAGTCTCTCCAAAACTAGCAAATTATGCATGAATAAAAGTCATATTATCAATGATATATGCCTAGAGACTACTGAAGTGACAATTTTGGAGACGATTTTAAAGGCATTTGGTAGCTATTTAAAGGCATTTTATGGCCAATTCAAAGAATTTGAACCTAGAACACGACTTAAGAGCAACTATTTTTGTGAGTGTCCTCGAACAAGTAGCAAGGTGGAAAATTAACATTGAAATTAATAAAGGCATTGTCAACATTTTGAGATCAATAGCAAGTCAAAGAAAAATCATTTGGTTTCTCAATATACATGCAAAAAGGTGTCAAAAACAGGTACCAACTAGTGTGAATTTTGCCAAAATGAGAGGGTGCCCTCAACCTATGGTCAATTTTATCCTAGTGGTGATCGTCAAACAAATAATCATGTTGTTAAATAAGCTAGAATACTCTACAAGTAAGAGGAAAATGGAAAAAATACTACCTTAATAAATTTAAAATGAAAATAGGGTATGCGAGGTTATTGGAAAGTGCTTATCAATCATTATTATATTGACTAGTGTAGCTTTTTCCCAATGTTTAAATTTTTATGGGTTGATAGCATGAGGGAAGCCTCAATGTCATTCCCAAATATCAATGTATGTGGTATTGAATGCTAATGAGCTCATTGATTATATAAAAAATAGGACAAATGGGAGTTTCCTTTATAAGCTTATTCTCTCTAGGATAGACCTTTTAAGTTGATATATGGTTGTATACAAAGGTCAATAATGCACAATTGTATCACAATGTTATCTTTGATTCCTCACCTAGCTTGATTAGCCTTTTTAGTTGTAAGTTTGCAAGGATTATTCCAAGAGTTTCTTTTACCTTCTTCTTAGTTCCATAATTCTTAGTCTTGAATCCATTCCCTCTCTATATCATGTCTTTTTAAGAAATCCTAAGGCACGCCATTGGAAGGATTTGTTTAAGGAGGATTAACTACCTTTTAGAGCCCTCATAGATATACTAGATCAAGAGTGCATATTATACATTGCTTACACATCCTAACTCCTAGTCCTCTCACTTTTATGCTTGTCCTCATAAGTTTACAATGTTTGTTTTAAAGTTGCCTATTTATACATGGCTCATCTCCTTATGCTAATGACTCATCCTCCTCATCTCCCACAAATGACTAAGATTATCTTAAGATTTTTTTGGCTTAGATTCCACCTTTTCATTATTGCTAGCTTATTGCTAGCTTACATTATCAAGTGGCCTTTTTTTCATTTTCTTTTCTTACACATCGTATACTACTATTCTTATACAAATATATGATGCTACAATAAAGTTAAGTTCCAGTAGAAAACTACCTAAATAACACAATTTACTATGGATGTAGTGTTTGTTGGATTTGCACTAGATACTAGTCTCAAAACTAATACACATGTCTTCATTGTCATTAATGATCTTGTCATGTCTGTTGCTTAGTATTTCGTCTGCTAACTATGAGAGAATGTGGTCTTTCTTATTTCTTATGTTGTGTAGTCTATTACAACATATTTTCATGTTTCCATCACTCCACCCCTTTATGACAAGGCATGGGTATGATCTTCATGAGGGCTGGTTTTTCCTTTTGGATTGGGTGGACCTACGTGTGAGGGAGGGGAAGGGTGGTAGTAAAAAAAAGAGAATAAAGAAAAAAGGTAAGGGTAATGTCTCTTTTCTTTCCCTTTTCTTTCTTTCATTATCACTAAGGAGAATATGCACTTAAAAAGGGCCTCATAAAAAATTGGTTAAGAATCATTAATCATGGATTAGTACCTCTTCAATGGTTATCATTGCATGCCTTTTTATCCCTTGGTCCCCTTACATTCCTAGGCTCCACCCTACTTTTTGTGGTGGACCCTACCTAAAACGGAGGGGAGTCTCCCTTTCTTTTTATCTTGGTAACTAGCCTTTTTCATCCTCTAAGATGGAACCACCACCCTTCCAAAAGTGCCAAACAACAACTTCAATTTATTTTTATCCCAAAAATATTTTTTTTATTTTTCATTCAAAAATTCTCTTTTTTTCAAAATATATGAAATAATTATTTTTAATACACTTTTTTGCATTAAATGTGTTGCAAATCAATTTATATTTTTTAATACCCACACATGTCATACATGGGACCCTACTAAGCTACTTACATACACACTTTATGCTCCACTACTCCTCCGAAGTGCCACATAAGCAAGGTAGAATAATTATGACCCCAAATTTTAACTTTTTTCTCTCTCTCAAAATATAGTATTTTCCATCTCTAATTGTACCTAACCATATTATATATGCATCTAAGCATTTTTTGTACCCTCTTTTTCCCTCTAACCCTTCTAAATCAATATTACGCTAAAAACGTAATCTACTCTATTTCCTCTCTTGCCTTGCATTTCCTAATGGAACCACTTGGGGACATAAGCAATCATAAGAGGAAGGCATATTTGCATATTCATGTGGATAAGGAGTATGTTGTTACAAGTCACGTTATAAATAGTGTGTCCTAGATACAACTACTACTTCCCAATATCATCTATAAGAAAACAAAAACCCTAACACTAGGCTAAATCCACCTTTCAATTCCACATCTTCATTGCTCACTTTTGTTGGGGTCGGTGAAAAAGATCTACTAGGTTATTGCAAATGCTTAGGTGAAAATATTCATATACATCAATATTATCAATCAATGTTATATAGCACTCGTCAATCTTTGTTACAATCTTGAGATTTTTTTAATGCATTGCAAATAAAGATCAAGAAAACAAAGTAAAAAAGATTGAAGAAGAATTGAAGTAAGTTTAAGAAATAATAGATGACAGAGGGCACGCAAAGAAATTTAACCTTAAACAAGGAAAATGCTTCACTAAAATCATCTTTGGAGAAAATGAAGAAGGATAAGAACATTGTAAAAGCAAAGCTATAAAGATGCAAGTAAACTCCCACGGGTCATAAGGAATGAAAGATTCAACTACTACCAATGCTATCACTATCATTGAATGATGGAGCGCAAAAAAAACATATGCAAGCATTAAGCTTTGTCATTTTCTATTGAAAGATAATCTAAAATTACTACATTCTCTTTTTAAAAAATACATTCCTTGAAAATGTCTCTTTTTTAAAGGAACTTTCTCGATGATGGTGAAGGCCAAGGTGAGGGTTAACGGATCGTCTAAAGACGTTCTTAAAACATAAACATTTGGTTGCAATTTTTTGAGACCCTCGATATCGAGCACTCCATCTTGTTTCTTTTAATGAGGTTCTTATGGATGTTCTTAATATTTTATCCATGAAAGAAGTTCAAATAGCATGTGATACAACTAACGTTAGTTAACAAGGCTACAAGGCCATATATAGCATGACAATAAATGCATTAACTCGTAGCAAAAAAAGCACATGATTTTGCCTCATCCATTTCAAAGTAGAGCTATAAGATGAATACAAAATAAACCCATTGATGATTCAATAGGAGAATACTTTTTAATCACTAACAAGATGAAAGTGGAGAAAACTAAAGATGAAAAGATAACTTCTTACGACCATAATAACTTCAACAATATTTTTGTTGACCTAGTTAAATTGCAATGTACCATGGCTCCTTTCTACAAGGTGCAACCCTTAGAAGATATTTACTTGTCATAGTATAACACTGAGGATTCAATATACTACACTTGTTTCTAGTATGTTCGTGCCAACTATAACTGTGAGGTTTTATTTCAACCTTAGAGTTGATGAATATAAAATCGCAAAGGAATGCAAGTTGGAGAGAGTGGGCCCTACGTCAATGAATTACACCATGGTGTATGCAAAAGATCCCACACTTTTTTGACCATTTAGTGTGTAGTCAAAAAAGAAAATTCGATGGCCAACATGCTAAAGTGCCTAAGGAGACCCATAATGTTCTCTTGTATATCTTTCAACGTACTCCATATCTAGATATAATTTCAAGATAAACATGCGGTGAGAAATTCTACATGAAAGGAGTTTGAGAATTCAATGTAAATTGACACTTGGGGTGGTAATCTCAAGACATTGAAGTGCATAATCAATTGTGATACTAAGGCATCAACCTTGTTGCCTTGTTCATTTTACATGAAAACAAACAATTCTTCTAAGGCTATGGATAATGTTGCATGGAATGGAGAAGCACTAGTTTGCAATAGAAAGGTGCCACTAAATAGGTCATGTCTGGATGAGAATTGAATAGCCATATTTTCAATTAACATTAAAATTATCTATTTTTACACTACATTACTTTATGTGCATAAACCTCCCACCCTAATATTAGGTTTCATATAAAGAGAGCTATTTTAGCTAATTTATTATTTCATACTTCTATTATCACATTTTCTTCTCTTCTAATCCACCTCATGGTCCGCACCAAGAAAACCATGCAATAACAACCACTAGTAAGCTAAGGCCAAGGGCAAGTGTTCACTTGTCCACCATGGCAAGGCAAAGATATCCCCAACTCTAGCCAATGGGATAACTCTAAAAGACAGCAAAACTTTGTCATCTTGCAGTCCTCCCCTCTTCCCTCCCCCATCCAAAAGTTCAAAGTCCCTCCCTAAATATGCCTTGGAGACTTTGAAAAGAGCTCATGAGAAAGAGGACTATTCTGAAGACGAAGAAGCAAGCAAGGATGTGGAGGGTGATAACAATCAACCAGAGAACAATGAGAGTAATGCTTCTATGGATGAAGAAGGTAGCACCAATGATGCTAAGGGCAACATTGACCACAACCTCAATAGGCCCTAGAGCAAGATTGATAGGCTTGAGCCTAGTGCAAATACAACTAAGGTATACTCAACATGTGGCAAGGGCCCCAAACAATGCCCCAAGCTGCCAACCAAGTGACCTAGAGTATTTCCTTCTCCTCCTCTAGTATCCCTTCCCTCTACTCTAGAACCAACCTAGATCAAGAAATATGCACCTTAGCCCAACCTCAATCCCAACCTCCACTCCAACAAGCATAGAGATAACAATCATGTCGAGGTGAGTCCCAAGAAAAAGGCTGAAGTGGAGAAAAAACTATCACCTCACAACACTTAATGAAGGAAATCCTTCACTCTTACAAACATCAATCTCACATACAAGGACTTGCACAAGAGGCTATCTAAGAAGCCACAAAAACTTACCTTATCACCCTTTTTGAGGATGCATATTTGTGCACAAGTCATGTCAAGCAACTGATGATCATGCAAAGACATACAATTAGCTAGAAGGTTAGACAAGTTAGATGTGCTAGTTTTGTTCCCCAAATGCCCAAAAAATGCCAAAGGGCTTTCGCATGTCTTAACATCTAAGGCCTCTTAAGGCAACTCATCTAACATTTTGGGGCATTTGGAAAGAAAACTAGCATATGTGGCTTGTCAAACTTTTTTTTTCACTTTAAATTTTTTATTATATTTTTATCATCTCTAAGGTAGTGTATGACATTGAAATTAAACACTTAAAAATTGGACAGTTTAGTGGACGAGGCCCACCAATTATATTCCAATCTAAGTGGTTTGACACTTGAGACAAATTTTAGCTTAAGCACACAAGTTTGTTGATTATGCAATCACACACTCTGCTATCCTATCACTTAAACAAAGTTGGAGGCAATGCATATAGGTGGTGTACATCATCAGTGATTGAAGAATATTCATACAAGGGAACAAGTGACCGATTCTGTTAACAAATTCTAGCAAAGGATATTGTGATGTTTAAAACACTCATGATAAGCAAATGACCAATGTATACCAAAATAAAATATTGAAATATCATGCAAATGAAGTGTTAATGCTATAGGACAAATATTCACAAAAGATACCATAAAATGAAAAACCCATACAACAAGTATACAAGAAATTTAATTCAAGCTTCTATAATGAGTTGAAGAAGAGGAACAAGAAGATTGTGCCAAAAAAATAATGCAATTGAGTTTGTTAGGTGAGCCTATTTGACTGAGCCTCATACAAAAATGCAGCAAAACCATATATATCACCTTAATTGGGCAATGCTTTCTATGCTTGCGAAGCAATACTCCTAGACATAGTCAAGTGCTCTTACAATCAGCGGTGTTAAGACTGCTTATGCTAAGAAAGGTCAAGGAGCTGCCAAGACTACACTAGAAGTGAATTTCAACTCAAAGACCCAAAACAACCTAGCTTAGAATGGAAGTTTGTCTCACACTGGGAAGCATGCTGGTAAAACATATACAGGAAACAAGAAGGCTTGCAATGCCTCACAATAGAAAGCAATGGGCAACTGACTACGAAACTAAAGCATCTCAAATGGAGATTAAATTGAAATGTCAGGCCACTTCTTCTAAAGCCCGAAACATTACTCAACCCTGCCATAAACGTGTGTCAAGAAACACTCATAGTAAAACCACCAAAACTAACACAAACATGTCAAAAAATACTCAGTGGCAGACACCAATAGGTTAATACTTGTGGAATGGGTTTTTTCATCTCAAGGAGCACCAACTGCTACACATGTGCTATTAACTTGAACTGCTTTCAAGCAGGAGTCTAAAATCTCCCTTAGAATCACCTAAAAATCTGAAAGAACTTAGTTTGTCTAATCCTGCATGTTGACCACTCGGGGAGCTTTACAAAGCTGCATGCAAGTAGTTAGAGCACCACCTTTAGAGCAAAAATTACTGTGTCCAAATGTTATTGCATTACAGCTCTATAACTTACTCTATCTTAATCATTTGCTGCTGGCTTCACATGACAGCCTTGTATCAGCTTTATATACAGCACTCCACTAAGATTGGACTTCCACTACTGTCTTGTCTTATACATTTGCTGTAGGTTTCATATGGTAGCTTAATATCAGCTTTATGTGCAGAACTCCCTTTTGCCAACTCTACCCACAGGCAACTGTTTCATTGGTAAATCGTTAGCTGATGGCCCAGCTAGTCCAACTGGTTGTTACCTGCCTGGCTGCATATGCTGCCATGGATCCATCTGAAGTGCATATGTTATCTTCTCTTGGCTGACATAGCAGCTGGTTTAACACACTGTTGATCTAGCTGACCAATCATAACATGGACAATATGTCAATGTCCATGCAAAAAGATCGAATAACACGATAGGTGCATCTCCATATCTAAATCTAGGCTGCTATCGACATTAAGCATTCACTACAAGACCTGTTGTCTTAGATAGCACATGACCTCCATGATAAGTACAAGGTCACCTGGAAGGAGCAAGAACTCGCATCTTAGCTTTGGTCATAGAAGTTTGGCAAGGTGAGACTGCAGTAGAGTACATCAAATAAAAAGGCTGCTAATCATTTTGCAGGATTATTGCTTCACCTCATCTCTCACAACAGAAAGATAAAATTTGCAGATTGATTAGGACCAGAAATATGGATTTCCTTTAAACTTCAGCTGAGCTACAGTCCACTCCTTGAGAAGTTAAGAGAATTGGCACAACCATGGTCTTTTAAAGCAAATCACTACACGCTCTCTGACCATTTGACAAATCTAATTTAAGTGTCGTAATACACACTGGGGAGAAACTTCAACAGTGAGTCCTTCACTTATGCTAGTCAACTGCCTACATTGTCTGACAGTAGAATCTTTGAACCCTACCTTTCCCAGCAGAAAGTGAAACCAGTTGAACTTTCCCAAAAAAGCTTAGCCCTTTACTTGCCAGCCAGAAGGCAATAAGAATATAAAAGTTTAGTCACATGGGCTGTCTAGCACACACTTTAGAGAAAACAGAGGAGGTGCCTTCCACACAAACTTTATCCTCATACAGCAAATGCTTATCCAAAGGAATTAATATCACTATCACGAGTTTACAAATCATTGATCTGATTGCTAGGAACTTGCTACACCTGTGCATTTTGCCAATCAAGAAAACTCTACAGTGATAATTTGGCACAAAGCATTCATAATCTCCTAACGTTTAAATTGAAGCACAAAAACCCAGAAGGAGAGGGGGCAAAAAATCTGTACAGCTTATGGCTGGCATAGGTAATTATGAAAAGAGAAAATACACGTGTATGTTACAGGAGGTAGAGAGAACAAAATCAATAAAGCTTTGCCTTTGACCACCAACATCCATTGTAGATCCAACACACTGTCAGATCTCTGAACAAACGATCGTCCACACGGAACAGGGAGCTTATGAAGTTTCCCTTAAACAAGTTAGCATGCAGTTGGCTTCTGGTTTCATTCTGCAAAATAACCTGTCTCTACTTTTGTTTGCACATACAGGTGTCTGTTGACCCACTTGATACAGAAGACAGATCAAGTGATAACCTGATTGGAGGCATACAGAGGCAGCATGTTATACAAACATTGCAAATTAGCAACCCAAACCAAAGCCTAAACCATCACTGGACTCGCACATGAGAGGACTGTGTGATACGATAGCTGCCTAGCTGAAATAACTTGGCATAACAACAGTGTCATCAGGACATTAACATAGAGAATAATTCACTACACCTAGATTGTTTGCTGGGAAAAAGCAAATCTTAAAATAGCCGAGTCACAAGATACAGATTGTCCAAAAAAGCTTCACTACTGACACAGGTCTGCTTTATCAATTGGGTTATCCATATCTGCAGGTGTTTGGATTCTTCATTGAAACAATGTGCTTTATCAATCTAATAGTACAACTTTTCAAGTGTTTAGAATTCTTCATTGACACACTTATGAAATCGCAGAATCGCTGTGATTCAAGAACCTAGAGTTCATGAATCAGTAGTATTCAATGATTTATCTACAAGTGGAAAGAATGCAAAATGCTTTGCAAAAGCTTGAGCTGTATAGGGTTTCTGCTGATCTATCTTCAAAACAAACTGAGATTCAAGTGAATTGTGTCAAATTTTTTCTCATGTTCCTGAAAAGCAAATACCTGGAAAGAGGTCATAACAGAATCATGCGCCTGTGTGAACGTCACCGTGTATCTTGACCAGGGGCATTACTGTCATAATCCATGATCTCAGACTCTGTGACGGAGCGTGAGTGCTGCACGATGGATCGGCCGATGGAGTTGATCCACTCCTCCTTTTCCTTGTCAGAGTCCGCGATGAAGTACATGGTCTCTCTGCTGGTGGTGAGCTCGAAGGCGAACTGCTTGTTGAGGACGTCCTCAGCGCCCTTAACGGTGAGGCATGAGGTGACAGGGATGACACCGCGCGGCTTCGAGTCGCGCGTGATGAAGCTGTCCTTGAACCAGAAGAGCTTGCCGCGCTTGAGGACGAACCAGCGGCGGCGCCAGGTCTTGATGTACTCCCCCTGCTTCATGAGCCAGCCGGAGCGCTCTGGGTTGTTCCAGAAATCCACTTGGTGATCGTACTCTGGTTTGCCCTTGAGCAGGCTCATCAGGGAATCCATGGCCGAGGCCCCAATTTCCAATCAACCAGACAAACAAACAGACAGGCAGAAAAGGGAGGAAGAGTTAAGGAAGAAGAGGAGAGAGAGAGAGAGAAAGAGAGAGGCAAATAAGCTTCATAAGGTAGATTTATACTATTGGCAAAGAAAGCATATGTCATGGGAAAGGAGGAATTCTCAAAGGAATCTTCTCTTTTTGTGTGTGTGTGTGTGTGTGTGTGTTTTTTTTCAGAGTGGAGGGATGGGGACTTCTATTGAAAGAGCACTCTCTTTTGTTAGAGGGGCAAGGAGGACTTCCATTCTAAGGTTGCGTTCAGACGGAGGGAGTAGCACTGCAAACCATGACCAACCTTCCTCCTCCTTTGTGTGAACAATAAAGCCCGAGGCACAATGTGCTACAAGAAGGTAAAGAGAGGTTTTTTTCTTAGTGCCAAGGCTCTTTCGAGGGGGAGGGTTCGGTAGAAAGAAGGTAGGTCCTGCGGAAAGAGAAGGGAAGTCTCAACCATTTGGGAGATGCTGCATCAAAAGCACGCCCCTTTAATATATCTCTACTGCCGCTTGTGTGAACCCAACCTAAGACCATTATCTCATGTGGCCTCCCTGAGTGCTCCTTTCACAGCTTGCCAGGCCATCAAAACAAGGTGACATGAGCATTCAACACCGACAAATTTCCTCAACCAATTCTAGTTATTGGATTAAAAATAAGCTCCTCTTGCATTTTGTTAGTATTGTTAGCAAGGGTGTTGCTATTTTAATGGTTGGTGTGCATTCTTAGGGAGGGCAATCCAATTACGTCAAGTAATTAAAATTCACAAACATAAGTGAGCATTCTCTCTAAATAAATTGAATTAATGCTTCACACTAGACCTATGTAAGGCACGTGTCATCTCTCTCTCTCTCTCTCTCTCTCTCTCTCTCTCTCTCTCTCTCTCTCTCTCTCTCTCTCTCTCTCTCTCTCTCTCTCTCTCTCTCTCTCTCTCTCTCTCTCTCTCTCTCTCTCTCTCTCTCTCTCTCTCTCTCTCTCTCTCTCTCTCTCTCTCTCTCTCTCATGAGGATATCGCGATCTTGGACTCAATGAGATAAATCCAAATAGTTTAAATAAGTAAACAATTATTTGTTCAAATTGATGTATTGTCTTGATTAATTGCTTGAAAGCACATTAGAATATTCCAATCATCCAACAACATAAGGAGAAAAATGTTGAGAAATCATAGATTTGCAAGAATTATGATCTATGAGCCAAGGGAAAAGGGCTACAAAGTCCCACTTGCATGCTTTCCCTTCCATATGAAGGAGAGGGCAAGGTAGCACCCTACCATTCCTGAAGGTGTGGAATCTGACAAGATTCCAATGAAGGAGAAGGTGTAGAGTCTAACAAGATTGCAATGAAGGAGAAGGTAGGTATCAATCTTGCTTTATGAAAAGAGATTACCGTACCCAAAGCCATTGCCTTGACCATTACCATGAGTGTAGGTTCTCATCACCCTAGCTACTATTGCCATCCAAAAATGATATCATAATTGAGAGAGAGAAGGCCATGGGCATAGAATCTCAAGTGGTGTGCTATAAGATTCTACCTCTCTCACAAGGTTTCATCAACCTTGCATTAATGCTATAGTTAATATTGCATTACTATAATGGTGCCATTGGTTGAGGCCATTGACAATATGTAAGTTAAGTAAAATTACATCATTCGCTTGTGCACTATGTGCTTGCCAACTTCCACCCTTCCTAGAAACTAAAGTACAATAGACCCATCGAGATGGTGTATTACATATGCACAATCTCATCTCCATCCTCATCCTCTACTTTTTCAAACCACACCTCCCCATATTCCTCATCTATGTTGCATGGATATGACCACCCATAGCTTATGTCAAGCATTCATGTGCACAAATTCTATGTGTTAGACCATCACTATGCCAGTTAGAAGTACCAAAGAGATTAACCTTCTTTAATAGAGTTACATTTATCAAAGGTTGAGATAACTGGTTATAGCATAAAACCATTTGTCAAAGGAGGATGAGATAATTGGTTATAACATAAAGCCATTAGACTAGTCATGTCTGTCAAGAATCGCGTGGTGGGGGGACTTGCTTGAGCTGCTATGCCAAACACACACTGTATACACAAGAGGAAGCTCACTCAAGAACACAAGAAGAGAGATGGAGGCCAACACATTTTCTTGCGGATTTCTTCTTCTTCTTCCATACACTATACAATGTACACAATGTATAGATAAGATACAACATAAAGGAAAAAGGCCTTCTAAGTCAAACAATGCATAACCGACTACACTAATCGACTGGCACTATATCTTTGTCGGCTGTAGGTAGGCGTAACAACCTAAATATAATAAGTGATAAGTCAATGGCCATGTGAGTGTCATAATTACCACCAACATGCTAAGTGTAGACATGTGGACCCATCTAGCGAGACGGTTCATCATCAATGTCCGCACATGTTGAGCTTGCCATCTCAACACTCCCTCTCAAGCTCAACTCTGTCTCTGCAACTCCAAGTAAGCTTCCGAACTTTCGAAGCTTCTCTACACCCAATGCCTTTGTGAAAATGTTAGCTATCTAATCCTATGTGCTGACATATACCAAGTCAATCTCTCCTGCAACTACCTTCTCACAAAGTGGTAGTGTACCTCAATGTGTTTTGTCCTAGCATGGAACATTGGATTCCTAGCTACTTGTATGATTCTCATGTTGTCACAATGAATGACAACAACTGGACCATCTCCTTGCACATCCAAATCACCTAATAACTTTTGCAACCGTACCACCTCACATGTTGCCATAGTAGCACCTCTATACTTAGCCTCTGTACTCGATAAAGCAACTGTAGGTTGCTTTTTGCTGCTCCATGTAACTACTGCACTACCAAGGGAAAACATGAATCCACTTGTAGATCTTCTGTCTGACATGCTACCAGCCCAATCTGCATTTGTGTATCCAAAGACTTGTACATCCTTAGCTGCCTCATAAAAAAGTCCATAATGTAAAGTGGACTTCACATATCTCAATATAAGTCTAACTGCATCCAAATAAGGCTTTCTAGGCATCTCCATAAACTGACTGACAAGGCCAATAGCATAGCTCAAGTCCAGCCTTGTGATAGTCATGTAAATCAAACTCCCTACTATCCTCCTAAACATAGTAGGGTCTTCTATCTCATCCCCAAAGTCGGCACTCAACTTCACATTTTGCTCCAATGGTATGGAAAGAGGCTTACATGCTGTCATACCATACTAGGATAATATATCCAAGCCATACTGCCTTTGGGATAGCCATATACCATCATCACATCTGATCACCTCAATACCAATAAAGTATCTCAGCTCACCCAAATCTTTCATCTCAAACTTCTTCTTCAAGAAGTCCTTAACTTCAGAAATCCCATTGTCACTGTCACCTGTAATAATCAAAACATCCACATAGATGACTATGATAACCAAACCTGCATCTCCCTTTCTCACATAAAGTGAGTGATCAACATCAGAAATACAAAATCCAATATTGACAAGATACTCTCCAATCTTGTCAGACCATGTTCTAGGTGCTTGCTTCAGCCCATAGAGTGCCTTCTTTAATGTGCACACATATGTGGAATGCTCTAAATCCTCATAACCTGATGCCTGCTCCATATGCACTTCTTCTTGCAATTCACCATGCAAGAAGGCATTCTTAATATCCATTTGCTGCAAACTCCAACCTTTGGCTACTGCCAAGGCAATCACACATCTAACAATTGCCATCCTAGCAATTGGACTAAATGTCTCTTTATAATCTATGCTATATGTTTGAGCATAGCCTTTTGCAACCAGTCTAGCTTTATACATGCTAACTGAACCATCTTCATTATGCTTGACTTTATAAACCCACTTACAACCAATAGCTTTCTTACCCTTACATAAGGGTACCAAATCCCAAGTCTTATTGGCTTCTAATGCAGCCATCTCCTCATCCATTGCTGCATCCCAATGAGCATGACCAACAGCATCCTCAAAACAAGTAGGCTCAACATCCTCAACTAGTTTCACCATATAAGCGTAATGGTGAGCTGCATAACCTTTAAAACCAAATCTTTTAACAGGGTATCTAACCCTACTAGATCTACGTACCACCGGATCACTCAATGGAGCCTTTACATTACTATGAGCTCTCTGTATACCTGGTGTCCTGACTGAAGAAATACCAAGCTCATCATCCAAACTCTCTGAACCACTAGATTCTCCGTCAAATCCCAAATGACTGGTAGATGCATCATTACCATCCAGCACTTTATTCCTTCCTTTGTCCTTCCATGCAACACTTATAGATCCACTTGAAGATGTAGGCCTACTCCTTAGTCTCCCAGACCAAGGGCTCACTATAGGTATAGTACCAGATGATGTTTCTGGTCCACTAAGACTCTGTGTTTCTTGTTTTTCTTTCTGCACATATATGTCCTGATCATTATCATCATTTAATACATCACCATCAGGTGCATACTAGCTGCTCATCTCATCAAAGATAACATCCATGCTCACTCTGAACTCACCTATGACAAGGTTATAACAGCGATACCCTTTCTGCTCTAAAGAGTATCCAATAAAAATACATTTTTCTACCTTTGGATCAAGCTTCTTCTGTAGCTCATCTGGCACATGAACATATGCAACACATACAAATACCTTCAAGTGCGATACATCGGGCTTCTTGCCAATAAAGCATTCTTCAGGAGTCATCCCATGAACTATAGCTGTGGGGGTTCTGTTCATAATATAAATAGCAGTATGGACAGCCTCAGACCAGGGCATATTCTTTTCAGCCATTAATGCCCGTGCGACTTCTGTAATATGCCTATTTTTTCTTTCTGAAACCCCATTTTGATGTGGGGTATACTTGCAAGTAAATTGCCTCTTTATCCCATGAGTCCTCAAGAAGCCACTAAACTCATTAGAGAGGTACTCTCCCCCTCTATCTGATCTCAAGCACTTCACTTTTAAGCCTGTTTCTGTTTCAACAGCTACCTTAAAAGATTTGAAGTGCTCAAACATATCACTTTTTTCCTTCATGAAGTATACCCATAACTTGAATAGTCATCAATAAATGTGACAAAGTATTTGCTGCCACCAAGAGATACATTCTGTGTAGGTCCCCAAACATCTGTATGCACTGTATCAAGTATTTTTCTATTCACTTCTCTGTCGTGCGAGAAGGGTTGCCTTGCTTGCTTACCAAACTGACATGCTTCACAGGCTTTATACAATTCTGCAACTCTAAATGAAGGAAACCCTGTAACCAATCCTCTAGACTTCATTAATTTTAGCCTTTGCACATTTGCATGTCCAATACGTTTATGCCATATTTCAATATCTGCAACTACCCCTTTTCCTTTAGCATACATAGCAGCATCCATTGCAGGAATTCCAGCATCTAAAGTGAAGTCTACTTCCTTTTGCGACCAACTTGCACTTATCATTAAAGTCTTCTACAAAATAACATTTTGCATTGAATCAGACCTGCAACCCCTACTCTACCATTTGGCCAAGAGACACTAGATTATTTGTGATTGATGGCACATGTAATACATCTGTCAGACTCTTTGTCTGGCCATCATACAAGGATAAGGGAACCTTTCCAATGTGTGAAATTGGGTGGCATGAATCATCATCTGTCTGCACATAACCTGGATTTTGTAAGTCCTGCATCTCTTCAAACCATTCAACATGACTGATCATATGATTAGATGCACCAGAATCGACATACCATACACCATCATGTGTCCCCTTTCCTGTAACTACAGTCATCATATGCTGCATAACAAATAGACGCTCATTTTTGTCTTCATTCTATCGTGAAGATGATGCATAGTTTCCATGCTGCAATTTACCACTACGCGAATATTATCCTTCTTAGCATAACAATTGGCTGCAATATGACATGTTTTGCCACAATAATGGCAAACAATAGCAGAATTTCCAGAACCTCCACCTCTTCCTCTAGAGCTCCCCCTGCCTCTACAGTTTCCTTAGCCACCTGAAACCTGCATTTCACCAAATTGCTGATTGAACCTGTCTTGCTGGTTATCACCACCACGTCCCATACCACGGCCTCTCGAAGAGGATCTACCATGTCCCCTTCCTGAACTTGAGTAAAAATCTTGAACATGTTCTCCATTAGTCACCCTGCATATTGATCTCTTCTTTAACCATGAGAGAGATTAGCTCATCAAAATCTAAAAATGGCTTCCGTACGTATACTGAAGTAACAAATGATTTCCATGTCTTCTCATTATTAAGGCCACTCAAAGTAGATGAAACCAAATCATCATCATCAGACATTGCATCAATCACTGCTAAAGCATCTGCAATGCTCCTCAACTTCAACACATACTCATTGACAGACATTTTTCTTTTCTTCAAGGCATTCAACTCTTGCTTGAGTTGAATATTTCGTGTCTTTGTATTTACTAAAAACATATTCTCAAAAATTGTCTAAGCTGCATGTGAAGTTTCTGCATTCCTGATATGTCCCAACATCGTATTATCAATGACTACAGATAACCAGTACATCACCTTTTTGTCTTTCGCATTCCATTCTTTCCATGCTTTTAATTCATCTGTAGTCAGAGGGATACCCAGCTCTGGCTCCTTTTCTTCACCTGAAACAAACTCATAAAGGCCCTTTCCAATGAGGAAGTTCGTCACACGAAACTTCCATGAAGGGTAGTCGTTCTTGTCGAGCTTCTCAATAATGGGATTTCCACTATTCTCTGCCATTATCACAAACAA
Source organism: Lygodium microphyllum (assembly GCF_053477565.2). Lineage (NCBI taxonomy): Eukaryota > Viridiplantae > Streptophyta > Polypodiopsida > Schizaeales > Lygodiaceae > Lygodium > Lygodium microphyllum. The sequence continues at coordinate 33,460,352 of NC_141149.1, forward strand.
GGATACAACACATCAAGCTAGTCTTTTGCAATCTTTCACAACATGTGCACAGCAATACACCAAGCAACCTTTTTCACTGATTGCTCAATAGTACATGTAATCTACAACCTGTTTGTAGATAAACCTTATGTTTTTTTCCTGGAAACACCTCAAAAATTACAGATTCAAAATCTGTAACCTGTGCACCCACTTTCGGTCAATACAGCCGAAATCATAGTGTACCCTGAAACTTCTGTCCGCAACCTTACGGCTCTAAAATAGGGCCTGAAACGGCCTGAAACGCCAAAAATAACTACAGGAAAGCCCTAAAGGACACATCTACAGAATTTATAGTGCTTTGCTTGCACACCAAATTTCATAGCAATCTGAGATTTTCGCTCTACCCTGCTTCCAGTGCCTCCACAAGCACTATCCAAGAGAGAGAGTGGAAGAATGGGAGAGCTTCTTACCTGTTGCTTGCTTGCTTGAACCTTGCTTCTTCTCCTTCACTTCAACCTTCGAAATTAGCCTCTCTCAGTGGCACGGCTTTGATACCATGTCAAGAATCGCATGGTGGGGGGACTTGCTTGAGATGTTACGCCAAACACACATTGTATACACAAGAGGAAGCTCACTCAAGAACACAAGAAGAGAGATGGAGGCCAAAACATTTTCTTGCTAATTTCTTCTTCTTCTTCCACACACTATACAATGTACACAAAGTATAGATAAGATACAACATAAATGAAAGTGGCCTTCTAAATCAAACAGTGCATAATCGACTACTCTAATCAACTGGCGTTATATCTTTGCCAACTGTAGGTAGGTGTAACAACCTAAATATAATAAGTGATAAGTCAGTGGCCATGTGAGTGTCATAATGACCACCAACGTGCTAAGTGTAGATGTGCAGACCCATCTAGCCAGGCGGTCCATCATCAATGTCAGCACATGTTGAGCTTGCTATCTCAACAATGTCTATATTCATCCAACTGCAATGAGAAAAGTTTCATACCATAGATTTCCCAACTAACAAGGGGAAAAGAACCTAAAGATTAGTGCCATTTTGATGGTAGCTATAGAGACTACATGTTGGGATAGCAAAAAACATTATTGTGATCAAATTCCTACAAAATCTAGAATTTATGACCTAACATTTGTTGCATACACACACTACATGTCACAAATTGAAGGCATTAAACTACCACATGAGGTAGGACACTAGACATACGAGTATGCTATTGCAATTGCTAAAGGGAAAGAGGGAAGGAAAAATCATGAGATGGCACATATTGATGTGGAGAAGGACCATAAGGTCAAATGGGTGGAGAAGGATGAGGAGACAATCACGCAACACTCCATTCATTAATGGAGCCATAAAATAGATGAAAGATTTGAGAGCACATGGATTGCTACTTGCAAGTTGGCAGATCCTTAGACCTTACCCCCTTAGCTATTTTGTTCAAGGGATAAACATGTAAGTGTAGATTGTATGTGCCAAGGTAGTGGGCTTCATATTGGCCATTGCATTCCCTTTCTCTTATGTTGATCCTTTCACGAAGACCAACAACCAACTAATGGATCATGAGTGGATTGAATGTTTTGCACATATGACATATCAGAAAGTGTCATTTCAAGAAGTTTTAGCACTAGATGATTGTGTGCCCATTTATGTATGACCTCCTTTTTCATTGGCTTGGTGCAAGTGACTATAGGGCCTCTAGCCATTGTAGCACCAACAACAATAATCTTGGTCATGGCATTGACCATTACAACAATAGGTCCACCATCCATGGTAGTACTATTTTTGATCATTTTAATGGCATCCTCAACCATGCCATGAGAGACAGAGAGTGTGCATCATGAGAATAGATTGAAAGAGTATTAGTTGTGATCATATGGAGGGGGGGGGATAAATGCACCTCGCCAATTGCAAGTTGGATAATGAATGTATGTACTATGGTATTTTGATATCCAAGTGTGTGCAAAAGAGAGAAAGAGATGTAGATTTTCTATCAAAATTTGTAATTTTACAAAAGTGAACATTTGTATAGGTGTCATGTAGGGTTTGTCGTTAGGGTGCTCGCTAGATTGTCAGGTCATCTAATGATTGACTTGGAAAAAAATATCATATGAATGTAATCTAGACTATAAAGTGTCAACTAAATTTGAAAGATATATATAGGAGTTATCTCTTCTCATCTCTTTTGTATTCTTTTACACAAACACTTATGTGTGCTTGGAGTTGGTAAAGTGAACAACTACATGATTCCTAAATTGTTGTCTTGCAACAAGGCAATCAACTTAATGTGTTGTAAGAAATGTCCAAGCATACCTTGTGCAATCTTGTTCTTCTCAAGCAATTTCTCATTATTCCAGATGTGGAGCAATATAATTCCACTAAGGGCCCAACATTTATTACATCTATACTATGAGAGGTTTTTTACTTACTTAACAAAAAAGGTAATTATGTGATTTTGAGGGGGGTAATATTATTTCACTTTGAAGATGTTTAACAATCTTGGTTCTCTTTAAATTGTATATCTATTTAGCTTTTATTCATATAACTAGTCCAAAAACATTTCAGATTCTTAAAATAGCCACAAGATGTAGAGAACATTTATTATAAAATATGATCACCATGCTCACTCACATGCGATTTGAAGGAACCAATTTGATGGAACAAGTAGGGCAACTTAGAGAAGAAAAGAAACAGCTTAGGAGTATAAAAACTCATAAAACATGATAACTATTGATAAACATATTTTCATCTTGCATATGCCCCCCATTTGTCTTGAGCTTTATTTTGGATTTCTTATGCATTGGATGCATTTTGAGCTTAAACAAAAATGTAAGAAACAACAAAATCAGAAAATATACCTTTGTTGAGAGAAAATTTTGTTTTTTACCTATTGAGAGTGACCTAAACTCATTTTGTGTTTGCTTATCATCTTGTTGGATTTGAAGCGGTTTCTCCTTGATTACATTATCCTTATTTTTCTTCAGCTCATTGTAATGGCTTTTCAAGAGTGGTCACACGTTGAAGTGTACAATTCACTTTGGTAGGTTAGTCTTCTACGTGGTGACACTTCAAAGTGTACAAATCACTTATCTTGCTTTAGTTCATTACAATGGCTTTTCAAGAGTGGTGATAGTTCAAAGTGTATGACTCATTTTGGTAGGTGAGTCTTCTAAGTTAGTGGTTGACTTCCGAGGCCGCTTGGCAAGGGATGTAGCTATGGTGCTCTCTGGTATCTTGCTAGATTTGGTAGTGTTGACTGAGAGTAAGAGAATGATGTATGAGAAACACCGATGTTGATGGTTCTTCTTGGAGATCCAAGGTAGTAGATGCAACCATGTGTATTCCTTAGGGGTATGAATATGTGGTGTTGTACAATGTTTCAGTACAAGTCTAATCAAGAGATGGGTTGATAAACCCTATGCAAGCCCGTCGTGTTGTCCCCACACTTGAGGACTCAATTGCAGCATGATTATGTATGCAATGTTGTGCTTAGGGGTGACACATCATCTGAGCATGCCTGGTAGGTCTTACCATTAATATGCCTAGAGGTGGTGTAGTGGGGGATTAGGTAGACTAGGGGTTTAAGGACTCCTAGGTGTATTGCATGTATGTGCTTTTCTTTTCTTCTTTCCCCTTTTTTTTCTTTTTGAAACTACAGCTTAGGGAGAGGTTGCAGCATCCTCATTAGGCATCCTATGCTTGATAGGTACTCCTTCACACAACTCCCTTAACTTGATGGACAAATCTAGGAAATGAGGGTGTCTACAGTTGGCAAATCAACTATCCACCATGTCTTGTAAGAGAGCAGTGTAGTAGGATGATAGGAGTAGAATGTGAAGATCTAGTTGCAACATGGAAACTCTATCTACCCTAACATTCACATGGAAGAAGAGGGGGTGGGAACCCATCTTCATTTTTAGAGGTATTATATGTGTTTCTGGATTTGTTGTTTAATAAATTGTATGTGGTTGTTTTTTTTGTTTTTTTAATTAAATTTCAAAAGGAATAATAATTAAATATGGATATGTGATGAAGGAAAAATAAAATTGCAGCTAATAAGGAAATATTCACAATTTATGTTAAGAAAATAAGATTTGGATTTTAATGTGTAATTTGTTGTATTTGTTGGTTTTTTGTTTTGTTTAGGGGCCTGTCAAATAAGTTTTACAAGTATGCACATATAATTGCATGTGCTGATGAATGATGGGTCAAAACAATCATTGAATTTCCATACAAAACTACTAAATTAGGAAACTAGACCTTGAGGCTAGAATAGGTAGATCTTGCTGGGATTGGATGCATGTACATTGGAGATCTTGGAAAAATAGCCATGGCTGCACTCTTGTTACATCTCAAAAAGAGGTAGGGTTTGTTCCAGCTCATACACTAGTGTGGGCGATGAACACTTAAGAAGAGTTTGAATGACTTTTGATTGGGATACCCACAAGTGTCCTTGGGATTGAGAGTAGTTCAAGCTCCATGAAAATTTCAACAATTTTTATTGATTTCTTGTGGAGAAAGGAAAAAGTCAAAAGTAACCAAGACTAGACCAAGAGACCAACTGCCTCAAAAGACCTTCAAAGGCCACAATCAAGTAATTGTTAATTGTGAAATAAAGTCAAATGATAGGCAAGGCTTGAAATTTTAGGTTGTGTGGATCCAATTCTTTAATTTTGGTAAGAAAGATAACATTGTATGATTTATTTTTTATTAAAAAAATGCTCATGATAAATCCCTTTTTTTCTTGTAGATGGCATCCATAGAAGTACTGTTTCTTTTAACCCATGCCAATGAAAGACATGTTAAAAAAATAAAACTAGTTTTCTCTACCTAATAGAGATAGAAGCTAAAATTATAGCCATGCATGGGGGGAGTAGGATAGATTTCGAGTTCTCACCAACCTAGAGAATGTGAATGAAAAATACCCGATGGCCAAGGAACTCATAGCCAACTGTGGTCTCCAAGGCTACATTAGAGCTACTTCCACTCACATCCACTTTTTTACTTGTTTCGAATTGATCTAGAATTATGACCCACTAGGTCCAACAGGTGATACAACATAAAAACCAATGAGAACTATGATGAGTAGGTGGGCATCTTTGAGTTCATCCCAAAGCTACTGAAAGAGACATTGGGCATCATAAGAGGATCAAGAAAGTATGCCAAAACATAGAAGATCTCCCAAGTCTCTCAAAGATGGGATTAGAGTTCAGTAGTAGTCAAAATTGATGGAACAAAGGAGTTCTCTTAAGAGCTATATGAGAAGAAGAGCTAAGGGTGACAACACAACTCTTTCATCATCTCTTCACCTACAAAAAAACCTCAACTAGCCCAACTAGGATACCTAACTACCTCTTAGAAGACATGCTAATAGGGAATCTGGTTAAGCAAGACTTGATTGATTTATGGCTAGATCATATCATGGAATCCTTGGTCAAGGCACAAAGGGTGGCTCTAAAGAATCCACTGCATGGAGACCAAGCATAACATCATTAACCATGGTAGCTTACTAACTTGCATCATTGCTATTGTTGTGGGAATGCCCCTCCAAATCTTGCCATCACCTATAGAGGCATCCACACTGTCCAAGGATTCATTTGAGGAAACAATTGGAAGAGAAATGAGGCAAAGAGAAGAAAGAGAAAGCCCCACCCATAGTGATAATAGAAGCAAGAAGAATAAGAAGCACAGAGAAGAGGAAAAAGGGAGCGCATCTTTGAAAGACTCTTATGAAGGAAACATAGAAGAAGAGCGACTGATCATTCGTGCTACTAAAAGGAGGTCAAGAAAGAAACTGAGAAAATTGGAAGCTAGAACAAGGCAATCACAAGACAAATATGAAAGGGCTATTAGAGCATCAATAGAAGAGTCCATGCACAACAAGGACCAATCCATTGCACAACAAATGGCAAACCTTATAGCCCCAAAAAGAGAAAGTAGTTCTAACAAGGGAAAGGAGAATGTGATAGAGAATCCGACCATTGATTTTGCGACTCTCCGTGAGATAATGGTTCAACTTGATACCATAAAAGTGTAGATTAATGAGTTGGCAAAGTCAAGACCCATGCCTAAAGTCAGCACAACCAATCCAAAAGAGAGCTCTTATTTAATAGTGTTTACTGCAAAGTGAAGGAAGCGAAAAATGAGGCAACAAGAGGAAAAGTGCAAGGCGGAAAAAAGGAAAAGGTGCCCTACAAGAGAGTGCACCCACCAGGAGTACGAGACACAACCATGGATGTCGCAAGCAAGAAGGCACACCTTTAAATATAAAGCCGCATCCAAACCCTCTGTAAAAGAGTGCCAGGCTCCCTCTTGTGCAATTTGTAACAATGATTAGGTAGTAGGACTAAGCTAGAAAGAAAGGAGGACAATGGGAAAAAGGGCCTAGGCCATGTAAGAAAAAGGGGATAAGGGGATGACCACCCAAAAGGGATTTAGGGTTTTGTATATAAAGTTCAAAAAGTGAATGAGAGCTCATTCTTTGGTGTGTAGCAAAGTGGGTTGCTCTTCTTCTCTTCTTCTTCTCTTCTTCTCTTCTTATCTTCTCTTGCTTGCTTGTGAGTGCTTGAGGGAGGGATCTTGAAGGAGAATCCCTCTTGCATCACAAATCGTGGAGCTATCAGAGTGCTTGAGAGAGGAAGCGACTTAATTGGGCATCAAGGTAAGCTCACTACACTTGTAGAGAGGGATAGTGCGTCGGCTATGTGAGAGATAGCCATTAGTGCTCACTTGAAATGCTTGAACAATAAGCGGTTCGTGGGTCTTGGTGGTTGAGCTTGAGCTCGCCTCTACATTTTGGTTCTCTCGTGCTGGGACCAATGGATTCAAGCTTGAGCACTTGGCACTTCAAATCGAGCATCAAAGTAAGGGTTTCATCCCTGAATCAGAGCTTGAGATAGATAGGAGATTTTGGGTTTTAATCCGTGCTACAAGTAAGTATTTTTGGTTTTTGATGATTGGTTGAGTAGGAGAAATAAATTTAGTACCTTGCTTTTGATTTTTGTCACATTTAGAGTAGGATAGGAAGGAGAAATCGGAGTGGGAAGCTCACAGTTCACTGTTGTAAAACAGTCTTGCACAGGGCAATAACAGGGCAAAATGGGAAAAAGAGAGGGCTCAGATGTCTCGAGGTCACAGGTGGAGTGATTGGGAAGGTTGAGGTACTGGCCAGCAAGGGTTTAAGGTCCTGGGTGACTAGGGAAAACCTCATTTGCAGTCCTAGCTTTGAGAGAGAGAGAGAGAGAGAGAGAGAGAGAGAGAGAGAGAGAGAGAGCTTGCAGGGCACAAGACTACGCTGAATCAATCGGAGTGTGTTGGAGCTTTCGGTGAGATTCAAGTATAGAATGCCCTTGGCCTACACTCCTCCTTGATTCTTGGAAGTCCTTGTAGTTGCTAGCAACATTCAAGTGAATATGTTTGGCAAAAACGTGATTGACATGTACTTTGGCCGACAAAATCGGATGCTTTCCACAGTGTTTGATTCCCAGAATCGGACCAAGCCCGTTTCATCCGATCAAGCGTACTCGTCTGATTTTGAAAATCGGACTAGCTCCAAATCGGACCAACTCTAAAATCCGACACACAACCCCGTCCGATCGGATGCTTGACCTGTCCGATCACAACAATCGAACACACCACTTCCGTTCAATTCTGAGAATCGAATGAGAAGGAATCAAACACACCACCCGTCTGATCGTCCGATCGCCAGAATCAAACCACAGAATCGGACCTAGTACCTTGTCTGATCGGACATAGATTCAATCAGATCAAGCACCCCCATTTGATTTTGAGAATTGAATGTATCACAATCAGACCAACTTGAGCCGACAGATCGAACACACCTTATTTGATTGTGACAATCGGACCCGACCCTATCCGCGATCCTTAGAATCGGACATAGCCTGAGGAAGAAAAAATTAGAAACTTGACAAACCCTGGCTAACAAGAAGCATGACCCACTCCAGAAGAACCCATTAAACACCTCACAGGTAGTTACAAACCTAGAAATCATGGCCGAACAATCTCGAATCGTGTCTGGTGTTGTGGGTTGATTGCAAGACCCCAACTCAACCCTGAATGAGCCGAACGGGATAGCGCAGCAAACAAACCTGAGAATCCAGTGAGAACAGCTAGGAACCAAACACACGACCCTATCAAGCCAATTCGTAGACAAGAGATCCGGAGTTTCACACACTTTGTTTTCTCACTCACTCTGGTTTCCATCACTCGAAGCACACTTGAAAAGAGCTAAAAGTTTGATTTCACACAATGCACAGAAAGGAACACACACACGCACACACTCACAGAGTGAGGGTAAGTTGAGAATTGGTTGCAATTAACAAAGGACTCACTCAAACATAAAACTTTGAAGGAACCCACTAGTAAGAGAAGACCCAAAGACATAGAAGGGTGATCAAATCCCCAAAGCTAGGCCCAAGTGAAGAGCACAGCCAAAAATCCGGATGCAACAAGGACAGGCACTATCGTGGAAGTGGATCTACTCGACCTTATCAACTTGATCGATAACTTGGAGAGCCAGGAAGCCTTGGACATGGAAGAAGGCATCTTAGGCCACCGTAGAAGCAACAAAGAGCTGGACCTAGGTGATTTTCTTGAGGTTGTCCAACAGTTAGTGCACAAATACGATGCTCAAACACGGCTAGAACACCGTAGTAGATCTATAGATGATGCCATGGCAGACCTCGAGGAAGAGAGGAAGCTGGCTCGTCGCAGGGCCCTGCAAGGCCTAGCTGTGTACAACCAGAACTAGAAAACTAGGAGATTGTGCCAAAGTTTGGAAATGCCAGAGATCCAGAGAGTGCTGGCCCTAGCATGCAAAAATCGATCGGATAGAGAGAGCACTAGAGGGAGACCTCACACTGAGTGAGGTTTTGACAAAGCAACTTCTAGATAACATGGCAGCAGAGCAAAGCACGGCATCATTAGCAACATCACTACTAGCAGGGTTAGGGGTTAACCAAGGCTCTGAGAGCCAATCGAAAATCTCTGTGGTGGCAAAACAGCGGGACAAATACCAAGCAATCTGAACAGCTTTGTGGAACAGTTCAGGCAGGTTTGCAAGTCCAATGGCCTTACCGATCCTGCTCAACGCTCCCAAGCTTTTGGATTATGCTTAGGTGACAAAGGTCGGACTTGGTACAGAGTTTGGATGATGTAGAGCATGCTGATTTCAATAGCTTGAAAAATATCTTCATCAAGAGATTTTTCAAACTTGGGTACTCTGACAACCTGCTAGTGCGACTCATGAATGTTAAGCAAAGAGAGAAAGAGGATATTCAAGATTACATGACCCAGGTGAGGAGCCTCTTCGAGAGAATCCCAATGGGTGAGAGACCAACAACTGAAAGAGCGGTATCCACGATATTCATCAGTGGAATACAAAGTGAAGAGCTCTACAAAGCCTTGGTCGGAAACTTGAGTTTATAGCAAATGCACTAGCAAGGGTCTTTGAGGAAGCTATTAGAGTGGATGACTAGCTCAAGAAAAGAAGCTCCAGGTACTCAAATTGAGAAGAGTCCAATACCAGGAGTTCCAAGATGGCCTCAACGTCGAGTAAGAGAGTAGGCCCAAGCGCACAAGACAAAGGGAAGGGCATTGACTCAAGACAAGAGCTAGCAAAGATTAGGACATAACCAAACTACAAGAGATGATGAGACCCTAGGTCACGACCTTGCAATAATTGTGGTAGGTTTGGCCATGACGCCATGCGTTATAGACTACCTCGGAGACTCCCGTACCCGCAGCCTTACGATCAACCCTGCCTTGAGAACAAGCCACCAAACTTCCTTGGAAGGGGAGCCCCACTAGCTCTCTTGATACCTAATGATGCTAAACCGCCCATCCCTAGGATGGAAATAAATCCTACTGGTATCCCTAGACCACCTAGACCCTATGTGACCCCACCCATCGAGTGATACTCCAATCCACTATGTGGATGAGCCTAGCAGCAATGAGTCGTACGTAAACCCATATGTATCGTATGATGAGGAAGGAAGCACAATCCTTATGGACTACCGACCAGTACATGTGATGGCATTAGGTAGGGGGAGAGGTAGAGGCCTACGGGCATAGACCCAAGAGCCAATGGTGTGTTGGACTTGCGGTTATCCAGTATACATTTCTTCACGCTACCTCGAGAGGGAGCAAACAAATAGAGATAATGCTGCTAACCTAAGATGGGCTAAGTGTGGAATCACTCACCTCTTTGTCGATTGCCCTAGGCGGAGGCCATCCTCTAGTTCGACAAACGAGCCATCAGTTCCATTGGGGTTGTTTGGTGTCGAGACACTCAATGGGGAGGCCACACCTATCCCATTGCACATCATGATCCACATGTAGATAAAGTAGGCCAGCATATCAGTGCCAAGGGCCAGCAACCTTGACGCAACCTCAGTTGGAAAGAAGAGCCGAAGATGAAGGAAGAAAAGACCAAACGCTAAGGTCACCCTCAAAACCAAAAGTGCCACAACACTGTTGGTTGGAGGGAAAGTCATTGACATAAAGGAAGAAACATCGGCCCCATGAATGGCTGAAAAGGGAAGTGCTAAGTTCAAGGAGTACCCCAATCCAAAGCATTAACTTGAAGCCATTAAGAAGGTAAAAGAGTGGGTGAAGGAGGCCCAAGAGCACTTAAAGGACACTGAGCCCATACTAGAAGATGAGATTGATGATCTCTCAAGCATAAGCATGCCAATCTCTCTCCCATGACCAAGAGCAGGGGAGGCAATGGCACCGCAAGTTGGGCCACCTAGACAAAGACTAAATTCTTTTTTGGGCCAGCAAAACAGTCAAGGCCATTGGCCAAGAACCGTAGACTTAGGAGAGAGGCAAGTGACTAGCAACCTCTTCAATACATTGGTGACCACCCCTATAACTCTAAGCTTAGGTGACCTGCTTAGGCAGCATCTAATGCTATGACTAGAGCTAAAATAGTGGGTCAAAGACCCAAATGAGCTAATTACCACAGACTTGCCTGAGCACAACACAGAAACTCAAATACCGAGTCTAATGCTGCATTCCATACCTATATCCTTGCACGTCAATGCTTTTTGGGAAGGCACGAAAATGCATGTAGTTCTGCCAGTCCTAGCTCTAGGGGATGTCACAAGAAAGGGAATTGTAGACATAGGGGCAGGAGTGAGTGTGCTAAGCCATGCAGTACTCCAAACTTGGGGTAACCCACCAATCAAGACTGCTAGGTTCAATGTCACATTGGCTAATGGAATGAAGGTGAAAGCATGTGGAGTGTTGAAAAATTGGCTAGTGAAGATTGTAGGAATCCAATTCTTGATTGACTTTATAGTCATGAAGGGAGTGGACTATGACATCTGGCTAGGCCAACCCTGGATGCACAACGTGAGAGTTGTAGAAGACTGGGGCAACAGTCTTAGCTTCTTAGGCAATTGAACATAGGCTAGAAGAGTAGAGATGAACAATTGGAAGACTACGCCCGTCGACCTCGATGCCATCTCCACCATGCTGAAGGGTGACAGACAGACTAGGGGATCCTATGGGGCCCTTACCAAGTATATCCCGTGCCCTGAGGATGAGCGAGATTGGATATATATTCTTGCTACCATCGACCTACCATTCTTAGACACTGAGGAGTACAAACAAGCCATCAAGGAAACTAGCAAGCTCAAGGACACACATTCAGTGCCAGTTTTCATGATGACTGGGAACCTACGTGGAAGACCCAACCCTGTTGTAGCCCAAGTCCCAAACAATAGACGAGAGTTCCTAGAGATCCTGGGGCACTTGATCGACAAGTTAGCTAGAAACCCAGCAATGAATCTTAAGCCACTCCGAGATCTCTTAGACGAGCCTGAATGGCGATGGCCCAAAGTACACAATTTAAACTTGAGATACAATTGGGCCTTAACCCTCAACCAACAAGAAGGGATATGTCAAAACTTGGAGAAGGATGAGCAACCAAACAAAAATAGTTTTGATGATGAATATGAGGACTGTTGTTCCTTCAGTGATGAGAGCGAAAGGGGAATCAATGTCCACGCACAAGTAGCCATTATCACTAAGATAGACGGCGAGATAAGGAAGTAGTAGCACTAGCTTACTTGAGCATGACGGTCATTGCTAAGCCCACATGCACCATCTACGCATTGATCAATGAGGGTGCCAATTTTAATATCTTAACCCATGACCATTGGACCCAAATTGGCAAGCCGTAGTTGTAGCCCACTAATGCTAAGCTTAGCCCCTATGGCGGCCACCCCTACACACTTTTGGGAAAGTGTATAGTTGCAGTTTTTATCGAGTGTGAAAGCATGCCAATAGTCTTCTATGTGTTGCCCAACACTAAAGATGCAGTCACAAAATCATTGTTAGGACAAACTTTTAAGAAGCAAGCTTGTTGCAATGTTGACTACGAATCACAGCGCATCCACCTAGCCGTGGGTAACATCCGCATAGTTACAGCTTTCAATAAGGGCGGTGTTACTCCTTCCAAGTCCACAAAGCCATCGGTAGAGAAACCCACCATCAAGACTAAGGAGGGGGGTCATGACTCATCACAACCTGCCAAGCCTCAATGCCAGCAACCCAATAAACCCAATGCTAAAGCCCATGAATCCCAATTCAAATGGGTACCTAAGCAACAAGGACTACCACCTAGGAACAAAAATCCACGGCCTTGCAAGGCTAATGGCCCACACTCGAAACCTAGGAGACCAAGAAGAACCTATAAAAAAGGACGCATAGTCAAGCCGCGATGGGTCCCTAGGACCTTATTGCAAGTGCAAGGCTACTACAAGGGTAACCCCTGGATTTGGCTACCTAAAGCTAAATCAACCCAAAATCCTACTCAAACACCACCCTTCATCTTGGCCACGTGAAGCAGTGAGTTAGAGATACTCGGGCAGCAAAAAAATCGGGCAGCCAAATCCATGGAACCGCCACAACCTAGCTCAGCAACACCTAAATCAATATATCGCCTGCAATTGCAGTCTGCTACAAATCGAACGCCCAAATCTAGCGTTGATGATACCCCTCAAATCTCCGACGCATCTACTAGCATGACACTCGCAACTACAACCAAACCCGTCAAGCTTGAGGCCTAGCTACAACCTAAGGAGTGAACCAAGCTGCAGCTAGTAATTGAACTCTCTAGTTCTTTCAAGCCTCAACCACCTACCGGGCTTAGACCCTCATATGAGCGGTGATTAATTCTAACCCTAGCCACCGACTTAGCTAAAAGTACTAGGAACGACTTGGTTGCTTGCCTCCAATGCTTGGACGCTACTTTCATGACATTGGCTAAAAGCTACGATCGACTAGACTTAGGCCTCTTGGATGAACCTTTGGCAATGGGAATATGGACACCCCCTTGTTCTTGGGAAGAATTAGAATTCATGTTTGTCAAAGCTTCTGAAGCAGCTGCGGAGCTAATGGCCATGGAGGTTTCATGTGAACAAGTGTAGCGACAATGCCTCATCACTACTATGCATGACAAGCGTGCAGCTTGTGCCAACGATCAAGAAATAGAAGACTTGAAAGAGCTTGCAGCCAACAACTCCCCTTTCTTGAAAAAATGGTACACTCTTCACCTCCAATGGGAGCTTGAGGAATATCAAGTCATGTTAAATGCTGAGCAACAGCATGTAATCAAAACATTAGAGTATGACCCAACTTATGTTGCTCCAACCTCTTATAGGGTATTAACGACCATTCATGATTGACCCATGGAAGAACATATTCAGGGACACCCCTACTTAGATCACATCCTCATCGAGGAAGAACTCCACATTGCTAGCCGCATGGGCTCCGGTGACTTCTTGCTTGATGTCCTTACCTATATCACTCACCTCTGCATCCGACCTTTTGACATGGACCGGTATGCTCACATGGGATATAATCCAAACTTTTATTCTTGGCTCATGCGAAAGTAAAATACTATACCCATGTGTAGAATGGCCTCAACCCTCTAGCTTCCAATCCTAGGAATGATCCTTCTCAATTCCAAGGGGGATGGGTAAGGCAAAACTAAGGCAATGGTCGGGGTGAGATCAATCAAACCAAACACACAAAGAAAACAATAAAGGAAAGACACACATTAGTAGGGGGAAACAACTTGTAAATGCAAAAAAGCCCAATAAAATTTGAAATCAATAGATTAATTGGAAGAAAATTCGGTTCTTGCACTCGTGCAATTCAGTTCAGCAAATATGTAACTATTCCCTTCTGTGTGTGATTATTCTGAATAACACTAATGGTTGACGAATATAGTTTCATGACAGGCACCCATCATGGCAGGCCAAGAAAAGGTTGGCAAATCGCCCTTTTTTGACAAGGAACATGCAAAGTATGGCCTTTCAGTGGAGAAACGCGCCTTCAACTAGTTCAAGTTCTGGCATGGCCATTGAAGAATGGGCTAGGAGGTAGATCATCAAGCAATGCAACTTGTAGAAATATGTTGAAGCAGTAGGCCGCTAGGGGGTAGACTACTTCCATTGTGCAAAATTTTTGAGAACCTTCCTCAGGAACCACGGAACAATAACTGTGCATGAGGGAGAGGAAATTCATCAGGTGCAGATTGAGTTGACCCCAAAGTTGATGGAAAAGCCAAAGAGAGATGTATATGCATTGCTAGGAATGGACAATGTAAGGATCCACACCAATGACAGCATCAACTTGGTAAATATTCCTCACCTCGAAATCCAACTCCAAGCCAAGATGGTGCATGCATTGTTCTCTAGTCAAAGATACAACACCATCATGAGCCGCATCAATGTCCCACTGCTAGAGAGCATTGCAGCAAGGTTGTTGGATGAGGTGAACTTCAACAGTTTTGTGAGGAAGACCATTGAGACCTCGGCAAAAGCTTTGGCAACGAGAGGACAGCCCACTGTGGGGGAATCCCCTGCCACAAAGCTAAAAGGAAAGCTTCATCATCAAAGGCTACAACCATTGGATTCAGTGGGATTCTCACCACGATCATCAAGGAAGCCTTGGAGCAAGGGCATGAGGAAACATAAGAGGGAGTGGATGAAACACCGAGCTGGTCACCACCTCACCAAGAACAAGAGATACAATCTAGCGGAAGGACGCTAAGTGAAGAAGAAGAAAGCAGAGAACATGAAGAGCAAACTAGCTGAAGAAAGGCCAAAAAGTTGAAGAAGAAAATTGCACAAGAACGGCAAGAAGAGGAGAGCAGGGAAAAGAGAAAGCAAACATGAAAAAGGCTTGAAGGGAGTCCAAAAAGACCAAGGAGGAAAGAAAGAGGAAGCAATAAGAGGAGAACGAGTTTAGAAAAAAAGAGGAGGACATGGCCCTTGCCATGCGCAGGTCCATTGAGCAATAGTTCAAGCAGGATGAACCTGAACTCGCAAGCCCCATTAGAGACGAAGGGTTGCCAGGCTCAAGCACCCATGTGCCAGAGTTCGTACCATTTGCAGTACAAGAAGGCAAGGGCAAGGCCCCAATCACCCCCACTCCCCCACTCCCCCACTCAAGACGCTCGTCACTTCCACCGCCATCTCCACTCCCAGTTCTACGACCCAAGTGGACGCCAACAACTTAATGGTTTGGGTCCAGTACTTCATGAATAAAGAAGTAGGCCAAGAAGTAGGAGAAGGAACCCCCTGGTAGGAACCAAAAGACCACCGGCGCTGCAGCAGATGCCGAGTTGAGGCAGGACCTGAAGAGGCAAAGTGTCGTAGGCTCCACAACCTCCACCCCGCAATAGAGAGGCCACTCGTAGAGAACGATGAATATGTCAAGGAGCTTCTCTCTCAACTAGAGAAATCCCAGGAGGAGAAAAGAATAGTGGTGGCTGATTTGGAAGCCGAGAAAGAGGCGGTGGCAGCCTTGCAACTGGAAAAAACTCAACACGTCACAACATACCAAAAAGAGATTAGCGAGCTAAGGGCCACCCTCAGCCCTAAGGAGGATGAGGAGAAAACTTGGAGGTAGTATCTCGAAGACGAAGCCCAAGAATTGGTGACACTACAACATGAATATAAGGCCTTAATACTGCAACACCAATACTTGGAAGCTCAACTACAAAAAGTCCAATCAGGCATGGAAGAGTTGATAGAGAAAGAAGTAGAAAGGAAACAGGAACATGAAGAGCATCACCGAGAGGTCAAAGACCTCGTAATCAAGGTATTCCTGGAAATCAATGAGCAAGAAAGGCTGGAGAGAGAAATTAACACTTGGAAAAAGAAAAGGAGAAGCTCACCCACAAAAAGAAAGAGTAGGAATCCATCATAACATCCCTAACATGTAGGCAGGGGAAAAGCTCCGAGGAGATGATGGAGAAAATAGAGGAGTGGGCAATCCACAATGAAGAAAAACTTGAAGCCTTGGCACACCACCTCGCTCAAATAGAAGAGGAAAAAATACTTGCTCTGAAAGCAGAGCAGAGGCTGACCAAGTGAGTTTCCAAATGCAACAGCACGCCTTCTTGGATACTCTAGTGGATGTCACCTAGGCAAATGAGGGAGAATCCATAGAGGCCATCAAAAGGAAACCAGGAATGGCTCGTAGAGAACTGAAAGGAGGACTACAAATGCCGCTACAACCTAGTGGAGTTGGCACAAGTTTGGAAGAGCAATACCACTATCTCTGCTTGGCAAGCCTAACTTTGCATGAAGTGGATGCACTTGGGTTCATTGAAAAAGAACAACCACAAGAAGAAGGAGCAAGTTTAGGCCATCAAGAAGCATAACGAGACGAGGAGTGGCTCCCACCACCTTCCTCACCACGACCAGAGCCCCCTCAAGAACAAGATGCTGCAACAGATAGGAGGGCAGAAGTGAAAAAGAAGGGAGCTAGCATGCTAGATCAAGCATGCAAAAGGGAAAAAGCACAACCTCCCACAATTCCATAGCTTCCCATCCAGAATATGGAGCTATCTATTTGGGAGTAATGGAAAAATTTCCGCCAACCCTTCGATTTTACCTTCCAATACCTAGCGGCCTTGAGCAAAGTGTTATCCACCGAAGTGATAAAGGAAGTAATTGCCATGGGAAAGAGGTTTGGTGACCGATGGCTTGCTAAAAGAGAGATAAATTCAAGGGCTTGGGGGACAGAATCCCCGGATTACTGGGAGAACAATGTTGAGGAGGTGCCCCATATGGTGAAAGACTACGAATCCCAACCTAAGTAGACGAGAAGAGTTTTGAACGGCAACGTGGACACGTGGATGTCATTTTGTGGCTCCCTACCCTTCGAACTAAATGACTGACCTATCTACCATATCCTTGGAGGGTGGGAGTAGATTTTGACCTTGACATCCATGACCAATATGACTCCGGAAGATCTACAACATCAACGCCACAAAACCAGAGGAAGCACTTGCTTTCTCAAAACAAGATCTATGGGACTCCATGGCCCATTTCTTGATGGAATTCTCCTCTTGCCCAAACCCCACCTTTGTAACAACGTGTAATTATATTAGATTACTTAGGACTCTCCTCAAGAAACCCCCCACACCAGTAGAGTACCACTCCCACCTCTCTTTTTTGACATTAACGCCAGAATAGGTGGATGTGCCACGACTCGGCTAATGCTGCGTGCTGCCTTACTCCCATGATTTTGCATGGCCCTCCTTGAGGACATGAATGATAGCCAATTCACTGACTATAGCCATCCATTTTTGTCCACCACCCCTCTCCATGTTAGACTAGGCCAAAAAGAGTACATGCTAAGTAGGCACTTCCTTAGTAAATCATTAAAGCCCCCTACCTCCCCATCCCATGCTCAAGTACCCGCATAATAAAGCCCCTATCTTGTACTACCCTACCAAAGTCAAGAAATTGTTTATTAAAAAAAAAGAGAGGCAAGAAATGGGAAGACACACCACACAAAAATCTCTAATTGCATGTAGCTACTAGTCACTGCACCTAGGGGTTCTCAAGTTAGGCGCATCCAATGGCTTCGATCGTCTGGCTCTGTCCCTAACCCACTACCCACTTCATGCTTAGGGCACATCAAGGGCAGGACACACCTAGGGAGGTAACACTCGCCTATGGTTAGACCTGTCACCCTAAGCTATATGCACTGTACCTCCCCTATGCACAAACCAAGTCCTCAAGTGAGGGACAATGCCCAGGCTTTGTCCCCAGTCCAATTAGCATGAGCACAATGCACCACATGACAGAGAAGCACACCCCCACGTAGTGCACCTTCTTTTCTTTTTAGGTACAAACAAAGGCCCCAACCACTAGCTCCGGAGACCCCATCATCCATGCAATGCACTCCCATCTTATGCGATAATGTCACCATGCAGGCAAAACAAAGGAGGGGCACATTGAGGCAGCCCCAATCAAAAAGTGAATGAAGAAGCTCATTTGGAACAGGGCAAGTAAAGACAACTACAAGGGGCCAGGAGACGGATCCATCTAAAACCATATTCAATTTTAAAGTTGGATCCGCCCATCAATCTCTCTCCACACAGGGATTCGTCCAACTTTATCTTCAATTACAAAGTCATAAATCCCTCCAGCAGCACACCTTCCACCAGGGCTCGTATAAGGGCCTTTCAAGTCCATAAATCCCTCCAAGACCAGGGCTCATTCCAAAATCAAGGACCTCTTAGGTCCATGAATCCCTCCAAGACCAGGTCTCATTCTAAAATCAAGGGTCTTTCAGTTCCATAAATCCCTCCAACACCAGGGATCCTATCCAACACAAGGGCCTTCAAGATCTATAAATCCCTCCAACAACAAGGCTCATATCCAACTCAAGGGCCTTCCAACTCCATAAATCCCTCCAATACACCTTCTAACTCATCTTGTATACAAATTCAAAAAGCCACTTGGCTACCTCCGCAACACCGTTTGACTTACCACCCAGTAGTGCCATGGGAATGACACTCAACTAGGAGGGGGTAATGTTTACTACAAAGCGAAGGAAGAGAAAAATGAGGCACCAAGAGGAAAAGCACAAGGTAGAAAAAAGAAAAAGGTGCCCTACAAGAGAGTGGGCTCACCAGGAGTACAAGACACAACCATGGATGTCGCAAGCAAGAAGGCGCACCTTTAAATATAAAGGTGCAGCCAAAACCTCTGTAAAAAAGCTCCCTCCTATGCAATTTCTAACAATGAATGGGCGATAGGACTAAGCTAGAAAGAAAGGAGGACAATGGGAAAAAGGGCCTCAAAAAGTGGATGAGAGCTCATTCTTTGGTGTGTGGCAAAGTGGACTCTTTTTCTTCTCTTCTTCTATTCTCTTGCTTGCTTATGAATGCTTGAGGGAGGGAGTGTGAGTGAGTGAGGGAGTGAGTGTGTGTGGGTGAGGGACCTTGGAGGAGAAGCCCTCCTCCTTCTCCTCTCCTCTCTTTTCTTCTTCTTCTCTCTTCTCTCATCTCACGTGTGGCTATGGAGGATGGATCTTGGAGGAAGATTGGAAGATGGCAAAGTGGTGGTTTGGTCCATATGTGGTAAGGTTTCTTTTTTTACAATGCTAGTTATGCATTAAATGAGATGGATAGGATAGCTCTAAGGATTCCAGTGGTTAGAAAACGTATCAAGATCTTTAAACGTGGGGAGTCTTCAGCATATGAGTTGAAGGAGTTGGATACTGAGCATGAACATGAGAATATGGAAGAAGAAGAGGTAGAAGATGAAGACATTGACATGGCAAAGGATACTTCTTCTAACACTACAAATCCATAAGACTTTGGCACATATCGGAGGATGTGTGGGTTAAGAGGGGGTGGATGTCGTGCCACTACGTGGACACAGTACGCAGACACAGTGTGAAAAACTCTAGAGTGTATCGTCATTTGGCTTTCTTATTGATCTAAAGATTCAATGCCATATTAGTCATTAGTGTTAGTGTTCGTAGTATGGATGGTTCAAAAATACTAGATTTTTGGACAAGTTTAGCCTATTTTTTATATTTTAGATATTATTTCTTATTAATATCCTAAAGATGTAGACAACTTCTAGAATAGGATGACATGTAAAAAAAACAAGTGGCTTTCAACCATTTTGGGGGGATTTTATGCAAAAAGAAGGATTGGCAAAATCGCGCGATGCACGACTGCAGTTTAGAGGCAGTTTAGAGACAGAGTTCTGACCAGGTGTCTTGGAATTTTACCCCCCTTTTAGAGGCATCAGAAGCATTAGATTGGCGGTTTGAGTAGTAGAGAGGAAGCTATTGTTTTATGCACGTTTTTGATCTACAAAGATTAATATTGTCAGGATGTAGAAATAAATTGACAGGCTTCACCTCTATGAGTATTCTTCTACATCTTCTATTTCTTTAAACCCCTTCTATTTCGTCTATTCCTCTCCTTGAATATCCCTCTTACCCCCGTGGTAGACTTTCGACCCCAAATGCTCCGACACCATAATGCATTATGCCTCCTAACCATTGAGAAAATATCAACACTAGAACTAAAAGCAGAGGGTGGAAGCTCCTTTGAGCAAGTATAGTACACTATGAGAGCCTCAACTGGGTGAAATTGGAAGTCAACTCATGACCATGTCAGAGAGCAAAGACAAGCTATAACGGAAACCCCAATTGATCCAACATATGCACCTCTGACTTTCCTACGAGTACTTACCACTATATAAGATTCACGCTAGCTAGATCTTCCCTTTCTCAATAATATATTCATAGAAAAAGAACTCCATATGTTGCAAGTAGGCTAAATCAAGGAGGTGTGATACTTGATGTTGCAATATATCTAACCTTATTTGCACAATTGCCACAACTTCTTAACACATACATTGCACTTCAATACAATCATGACTTCTGTCAATGACTCACACCTCAACAAAATATCATTGTACCATAACTTACTCACTTGTATATCACAATTTTGATCTAACACAATTTATATTTATTTTACTCATTTTTAAAGGGAAAAAAGAGACAAAATCCTTGTACACCATAAGATCAATATCCCTTTAATGATTGGAAGGCATTGCAACATTTTTTCATGCAAGGAGGGAGCAAGTGAAGCAATCGCTTACTAATTGGTAAAAGCAACTACTTATTAGTTGGTAAGATTCTCAAAATAGTTGGTAAAAGCAACTGCTTACTAGTTGGTAAGATTCTCAAAAAATTTCAAAAAAACAATTTCATTGAATTCTATTACATGTGCTCTCAAATTTTATCAAGTGAATGTAGATAAATAGGTGACAAAGGTGATGTTCAAGGTAGCAACAATGAAGCAATAGCTTTGTCAACAACATAAGCGCTCCAAAATACAAGAAGGATGAAGAAAAGGATATGGAGAACTCTTAACACGCCCCATGAGCAAGTGAAAGGAAATCCAACAATAAGAAGCTAGTTTTGTCATGCAAAACTCACTCCACTTACTACCTAAAACTCTCTATTGCTTCAACATGAAGAACAATGGTTTGCCATTAAATTCATGTGCACCTCTTCATAAACAACAAGCCCTCTAGCATCAAGGTTTATGGAACAATCATCCCTACAATCTCGATCATTCTCAATATCAAATTCTAACATTCTCCAATTTCTTTTGAAGGCTAAAGCCTAATTGTATGACATTGTTATATTATTCAAAAAAAGGAGATGTAAAATAAAAGAAAAAGAAAACAAAAATGCACACACAATCATAGCTTCACACCTAGGGGTTCTAAAGTTGGGTACATCCAATGACCTCAATCGGCTAGCTCCATCCCTAATCCCCTAGCCTCTTGTATATTCCTCCACAAAATTCTCAGGGCATATTAAGGGCAAGTCATACTTAAGGATTCTATCTCGTAGACATATCATTCTAAGCCATGTGCACATTTCTTTCGAAATTCCATCTCACTGCCATCACAATCAACCACAAAGCAAGGTAGAAGGCATTGGGAAGTGACATAATTATCTTCAATCACTGCAAGTAGCTACAACTATTGAAAGATTAAGACATCAAGTCACTCAGCTATGTCTTAAGAATCCTTTTAAGTGTACTTTTTCTCAGTATCGTACATTCTTCCCATCTAATTGCTCCTCGTTCTTTATCTACTACATGTCTATGAGAAACCAAGAGGGCTATCTTCTAAATAAGTAATACATATGTATGCATATGCACTCATATAATATTTACACCACAATCTATATACGGTTTGGGTTCTCATGTGTGTGCGGGACAATACTCTAGGATCAACTAATCTCCCAAGCCAACAATATATGTTTTGTGCATGACAAGAAGACTAGCAATATCCCCTAGGGAGAAATTACATAAGAGGTTTTCAATTGCATGTACTGAAGGTTCCAAGGATGAATGGATCGTCAACTCTTTGTTGACCTTTAGTCCAATAATTCTATCCCTCATCTCAACACCAAAACTTACCTAGGGGGATGGGAAAACCCCAACCCTCTCTCCACACTCTCTCTTGCCAAATCTAGGCTCCTCTCACACATGTGGAGGCCCTAGAGGGTTGAGGACCGAATGGCACTCACTTGGATTGTGGAGTTTGTCATGTGCAACCACCATGCTTAATGGATTTCCTAGCATGATTACTATAAACAAATCATTGTGCTCATGGAACATGCAAGAGGCTAGGTAAGAGATAGCTATTATACTTCATGGATCAAGGCTCTTGAATTAATAAGAGGATGTCCAATATCCTATTGTTGAGCCCATACAATGCAACATTTATGTAGCATATTGTGCTATGGATCATGGATGTGCACAATAATTTTTTTTTAAAAATCATTATGTAATAATTCACATATAAATCCATTCTCTTCCCATGAACATGCATTATGCTTACATACAACCACAAAGGCATAGTCATACACATATGTATTCACATATATTAGCATCCACAAACAAAAATAATGATAAATTCACTATTCTTGTATCTTTTACTTGTATTTGTTTACCTTAAGACTCATGTCTACATATGTACCTATCAACATGTCAAATTACATAGCCAAACACACTAACATACATATATATATAGATGGATATCTGTAGCGAGAAAATTTCCACTAGTTTACAATTCTCAAAGAAGAGAGGCAAGTACATATTCTCAATGATCCACCCTACCCTAACCATTATAATTTTCCTAAAAGCAAGTCGGTAGTGTTGGGTCTTGGTGAGAAGATGAGTGATTCTTGTCATGCATCACGAGTTAGGGGGAACTTGCTTGAGATGCTATGCAAAACACACACCATACACACAAGACAAAGCTCACTCAAGAACACAAGAATATAGATGGAGGCCAAAATGTTTTTTTTTCCACACACAATGCAATAAACACAAAGTATAGATAAGATACAACATAAAGGAAAGTGTTTTACTAAGTGATATAGTACATAATTGACTATGCTAATCGACTAGTGCTATAAATATGCCAATTGTAGATAGGTGTAATAACCAAATATAATAAGTGGTAAGTTAGTGGTACTGTGAGGATCATAATGACCACTGACGTGCTAAGTGTAAACATACAAACCCATCTAACCAAGCAGTCCATCATCAATGTCTGCACGTGTTGAGCTTGCCATCTCAACACTCCCCCTTAAGCTCAACTATATCTCTCCAACTTCAAGTAAGCTTCAAAAAATTTTGAAGCTTCTTTGCACCCAATGCCTTTGTGAAAATGTTAGCTATCTAATCATGTGTGTTGATATATACCAAGTCAACCTCTCCTACAAGTACCTTCTCTCTCAAAAGTGGTAATGCACCTCAATGTGTTTTATCCTAGCATGAAAAACTAGGTTCCTAGCTAGCTATATGCTACTCATGTCATCAAGTGAATGACAAATGGACCATCTCCCTACACATCTAGATCACCCAATAACTTTTACAACCATACCACCTCACATGTTGCCATAGCAGTACCTCTGTACTCAAACTCTATACTCAATAAAGCAATGATAGATTACTTTTTGACACTCCAGTAATTGCTATACTACCAAAGAAAAACATAAATCTACTAGTATATCTTCTATAAAAAATCCTACTAGCTCAATTCACATTTTTGTATTCAAACACATGTATATCCTTACTTGTCTCATAAAAAAGTACCATAACGCAAAGTGGACTTCACATAATTCAATATGTGTCTAACTACATCCAAATGAGGCTTTCTAGGTATCTATATAAATTGACCAGCAATGGAAACATCATAACTCAAGTCTGGCCTCGTGATATAGTCATGCAAAGATTCCCTACTATCCTCTTGAACATAGTAGGGTCTTCTATCTCATACCTCACATCAATATTCAACTTCACATTTTTCTCCAATGGTATTGAAAAAGGCTTACATATTATCATACAATACTTGGACAACATATCCAAGCCATATTGCCTTTGGGACAACCATGTCACATCATCACATTTGATCACCTCAATACTAAGAAAGTACCTTATCTCACCCAAACCTTCATCTCAAACTTCTTCTTCAACAAGTCCTTAACTTCAATAATCCCATTTTCACTATCACATGTAAAAATCAAGTCATTCACGTAGATGACTATGATGATCAAACCGGCATCTTTCTTTCTCACATAAAATGACAAATCAGGATTAGAAACATAAAAGAAATGTTAACAAAGTACTCTTTAATCTTGTCAAACCATGCTCTAGGTGCTTACTTCAGCCCATAGACTACTTTCTTTAACATGTACACATATGTGGGATGTTCTAAATCCTCGTAACCTACTAGTTGCTCTATATACACCTCTTCTTATAATTAACCATAAAAGAAAGCATTCTTGATACCATGTGCTGCAAAATCCAACCTTTGGCTTTACTACCAAAGCAATCACACATCTAACAATTGTTATCCTAGCAATTGGACTAAATGTCTCTTTATAATCTATGCCATATGTTTAAGCATAGCCTTTTGCAACTAGCCTATCCTTATACTTGAAAATAGAACCATATGCATTATGATTAGTTTTATAGACTCACTTACAACCAATAGCTTCCTTGCACTTAGATAATGATACTAGATCCCAAGTTTTATTCACTTCTAATGTGGCCATCTCCTCATCCATTTTTGCATCCCAATGAGAGTATCACCAACAACGTTCTAAAAGAAAGTGGACTCAACATCCTTAACTACCTTTACCATATAAGCATAATGGTGAGATGCATAACCTTCAAAACCAAATATTTTAATAGGGTATCTAATACTGCTAGACTTGCATATAACTGAATCACTTAGTGGAGCCTTTATATTACCATGTGCTCTCTATACACCTAGTTTCCTAATTGAAGGAGCACCAATCTCATCATCCAAGCTCTATGAACCACTGGAACCTCCATCACATCCCAAGGACTAGTACATGCATCATTACCATCTGATACTTTCTTCTTCCCTTTGTCTTGACCTGGAACAATAGTAGATGTACCTAAAGATGTGGGAATGCTCCTTAGTCTCCCAGACAAAGGGCTAATTGTAGATGTAGTACCAGATGTTTCTAGTCCACTAAGGTTCCGTGATTATTGCTTTTCTTTCTACGCAGAACTATCACGATGATCATCATCATCCAATTTATGTATCACCACTAAATATATACCAATTGCTCATCTCATTAAAAGAAACATCCCTACTCACTCTGAACTTACATATGATAGGGTTATAACAATGATACCCTTTTTGCTCTAAAGAGTATCTAATAAAAATACATTTTTTAGACTTTGGATCAAGCTTCTTTCACATCATGAATATATGTAATGCAACCAAACACTTTCAAGTGTGACACATAATGTTTTTTTTTTATAAAGCATTCTTTGAGGGTCATCCCATAAACTGTAGCTCTGGGAGTTTTGTTTATAATACAAACATCAATATGAACAACTTCAAACAAAAAATGTTTTGGCATATTCTTTCCATCCATCAATACTCATACAACTTTTGCAATATGTATATTTTTCCTTTTTGCAATCCCATTTTGTTCTTTAATGATGTACTAGTCTATCCAAATCCTTAAAGGATCATGAGGTTCATATGAAGACTATACTATAAAACCTTGTTTTTGTTGGGTTTAATCATTGGTGAAGAAGTCAAAAGTGTATGATACATTTTTGGCTTTTACTACACTTGTGGAAAATCAATCTGGCTATTGTTAGGTTAAGAATATCCATTCGGACTAAGGGTGGGAACACATGTCATCCTTGCTGAATAAAATTTTAAGGAAAAAAGGCATTGCATATCACTTTTGCTGCCATTTATACTCCATAGACAAATAGAAAGCCTCATGAGGAAGAAGGTGCATAATCTTGTGAGATTTGTCAAGATTTTTGACCATGGAAGCTGATGCCCTATTTTGCCATAACAAGCTAAGGTTTGAAGGAGATGAAAGAGAAGCTTCAGAGGATCAAATAACAGTTGCCTTGCCTACTAGAAGTGGCCAAATGAAGGTTGATGAACAGGTAATGAAGCATGACCAATAGAGATGAAGAGAATGCATGCAAGAATTCATCACAAATTGTGATGCTAGCTACTAGTTGAATGCTTGGTTAAAACCTACATGAAGTGTACTCCATTTATTGAGCACCATGCGAAGGTTATTTGCCCCAATATCCAAAAGAAGAATCAAGTCACTAAGAAGTAAGAGATGAGGTTTCTTGGCAACCACCATGGAGGGTCCAACCAAAAGGTTAGTGTATAAAAGGCTTTCAGATGTTGTTAGCCAAAATGCACCTTCCAATCCATCAAAATATTCGGATGACAAGGACAAACAAGCATGGTCAATCATTGGACTCTATGTTGCACATGAAGAAAATGTGCATGGCATTCCTAACAAGGTTAGCAATGGATTCAATAAAATCTTTGGTTCAAAAGTAAAGAATTAAGAGCCACACCTTAAGATCGAGTTCTATGATGCATAACTCAAATTCACAAGAGCATTGGAAAAAATGCCAATAGAAGAGAGAAGAAAGGGAAAGCTTGCCTTGAAAATTCTATCCAAGACTAACTCTAATCTCCTTTTCTTTAACCAATTTACGTCCAAAATAGCCTGATGCACGACCTATCATTTTGTCCAAGGTTCCTCCAAATCTAACTTCAAGTACTCTAGTTAATTGTGATTAACTGTCCTTGGTCTTCTTGGTCACTCCACTTGTTTATTTTCCCAACTGATACCTTGTCCTTGAGTAACCAAGAATTAACAAGTCTAAGAAGGAAATCCAAGAAAGGATTGTACCAAATGGGTCAAAGACCAATGCTATGATACCACTTGTCAAGGAGATGGCTAAGAGGTGAGAGAAAGAAGAGTAGAAGAGAGAGAAAAGAGGAGAGTGAGTGTGACGAGGAGACTCCAAAAGTATACATTGTCCATGGATACCACCTAATAGGCAATTAAGTTTTGTCAAGGCCAAATCCCCATTGGACACGTAATTAGAGGTGACATGATCCTTAGATCTTTAGGATGCCCTACTATGAGAAAAATCCCTTTATCAAGGTAACTAATCCAAGTTCAAAAGCATGAGATACTAGGGGTAAAGTTCTCTAAACAAAGGGCCACATGCTTTCATCAAAAGAACCCAAGTACAATAACAAGCTAGTGTACAAAAGAAGACTAATGCTAATGTAGTAGAAATTTTGTCCCAACTAATCAAACCATTTGTAGCCAAAGTTGCTAGCATTGTAGCAAAACATGGCACTTCAAAAAAAATGTGCATAGTTGAACCAACCTATTTCTAGGGCACTTCAAAAGACAATGGAAGTAGAAATGGAAAGAGGAATGATCCATTATAATGAATGATAGAACTTCAAAAGACAAGGTAAAAGAAGAAGAGGAAGAATCCACAATGAAAGTGAAAATGGAAAGACCAATGGTCCATGTATCTCTCAATAAAAAGCGACCAAATTTCTAGCTCCTACTGATTTGAACACCTACAAACCATCAAGGTAAACCCTTCAAGATTGTGTGCAAAGAAATTAGGAGTAGAGATTGCACCTACATTCAAGATTTTAGTGGAATTAGCTAATGGAAAAGAAGTTATATCCTCATAGTAGACTAGGAAAGTCGAATTTGATATAAGCAATAAGCGCACTAGCACAAGGTTCTGCGTCATGAACTTGGGCACTTTTGAGTGCCTTTTAGGAATGGATTGGTTAATTCTCAATGATGCCCATCCTTTACAAAAAGGGCCAAGTCTCACTTCAAAGCTTAAAAGAAAGTGAGGTGACTACATAGGGTAAAGCTAGTAAACTAAGTATTTAGCTAGCCAAGGCTTCACCCATCACATAAGTTTTAAGAAAATAATTACCTATGTATTTGATTAAGCTTAATAAAATCAATCAAGACAAAGAATTGGAAGAGAAACACTCTTGGATGAAGGATTTCTCAGATGTTTTTTTCTATAGAACAAATTAAACAAGAGATAAGTTGATATAATGAGATTAAGCTGATAATAGGAGCAAGAAAGTAGCAAAAATGCCTTATCAGAGGTAAATCTCCAAGGTTATTAAGCTGAAATAATAGCTCAAATACTTATTGGATCATGGCTACATTTAGTTGAGTAACTTGTCATAGGGAGCCCTTGTCACGGACATGCCATGATCAAGTGTATAGATTAATTCTTACTCATGGCATATGAATCCACACCCTTAACATGACATACTCGAGCCAACCATGTGAGCCCAGTCTTACCATGTTATCATAGGACCTTCTAGAAGATATACCATGTCATTGCTTGCATAATTGATGAGGTCATCATGGAACATTCTAGAAGATCTTTAGTTGCCCTCCAACACCTCTAAAAGGAGGGGTAGAGATTCTCAATCTTGCCAATGCTAGTCTTGGGAGCTCAAGGAGTCGAGACCTCAAAGTAAGTAACTTTGAGTTCTAGTTCTAGTTCTTCTCTAGTCATGGTATCTAGTCTAGTCTTGTCTTTCATTATAGTATTGTCTTGTCACCTTGTAATCTCGTTGTATGAGACCTTGTCTAGTAGTGTCTTCTATCTTGTTCATCCCTGTTGAGGGAGATCTTGTAAATCTGATATCTTGTATCCATACCTACGATCCCAGGTTGTGGGATCCTTCACATCCTATTGATTCCTATTGTCTATACTTACGGTGTAGTGTTGTGGGATTTTTTGTATCTTATTAAGCAATCATTGTACCTTGTGTCTCTACATGGGATTATCTTGTAATTAGAAATCTTGTAACAAATCTTGCATCTAGCCTAGTCTCTCAAGCACAATCTAATGCTCCCATAATAGTTTGGCAAGACTACTTTCTAGCTTGATTGAGCATCATGGAGGAAATCCTTGAAAGAATCGTGGCCTCCCTTCAAAACTCCAATAAAAAATTCAAGATTTGAATGAACTATAGGAAAAACTTCAAATAGAACAACCTATGCATCTAGGCCTTGTGCTTCGAGAGATTCAAGACTAGATCTAATACCTGAAAAACAATAGAGGAAGTGATTAGATGAATCTGTGTGTTTATCAACCCCTCTAAGAGAACCTAAGATCAACATGCCAAAGAAGTTCAATGGTGACCATTCAAAGTTCATGGGATTCTTGCAACAAATAAAGCTCTATATCCACATGCAATCGGATAGGTATCTAGATGATGCTTCCAAGGTGGGATTCATTGGGACTTTGCTTTGTGATCAATCTTGATCATGGTTTTGCCCCAATCTTGGAAAATAATATGCCAATACTTCATAACTATGAGGCATTTCTTGGGACTTTGCTTTGTGGTCAAGCTTGATCATGGTTTTCCCCAATCTTGGAAAATAATGCCAATACTTCATAGCTATGAGGCATTTCTTTGCGAGCTCACTTCCACATTTGGAGATGAAAACACTGGTTGAGTAGCAAAAATAAAACTTCAGAAGCTACGACAAGGTAACTGCCTTGTCTCCTTTGCTTATGCATCTCAATTTAGGCAATTAATCTGTGATCTCACTTGGAATGAGGAGTATTTTATCAGCCAATTTAGATGGGGTATTTGAGATGAAATCAAGCACCTCATACTCACTATACCCAAGGCAAAAATACCCAATGATTATATCATGCAAGCCATCTAGTGTGATAATAGATTGTTTGAGAGGAAGCAAGAAAATTAAGAAGAATTAAGGCCTTGCCAATGGAACGTAGCCCCAAAATCAGAGACCCAACACTAGAGAAGAAACCAAGCCCAAACTGATACAAATAGATAATACCAAATTCTAGCCCTTGACTGCATAAGAAAAGTAAAGACGAAGAGAGAATCATCTATGCCTATATTGTGGAAACCCTGGACACATTGTCCTAAATTGCCCAAATAAGAGGGCAAGAACCCCAAGAGTTAATGCAACCATCCTCGAGTAGAAAAATGAGGATATCTGGTTGTAAATGTGATCATACAACCAGATCTTAATATAAAAAAGGGTCTCTTGATCCCAACCACACCGGGCCTCCATATGTTTCATTCATGATGGCTTTGTGAAAAGACACCAGATTCCAATACTCCAAAATACCAATCTTGCAACAATTGAAGTCGTGGATGGAAGACCTCTAGCATTTGGAGATATTAACAAGGAAACGTGACCACTCATGGTAACTCTTGGTAATCACAAATCTCGTGTATGCTTTAATGTCATATCTAGTCCCACAAATCCAATCATCCTTGGGATGCCTTGGCTAAAGAAACACAACCCAAAAATTGATTGGGTTAAGAAAAATATTAGACATCGTGAAAATCAAGGAACATCAATATATCTAGGAGCCAAAGCCTTTATGCACACAGCAAGGCATGAACCAATGTGCATGATATATCATATATCATCTCAAGAATCTATGAGTTAGTCAAGCTACCAAGCCAACATTAATAATTCCAAAATGCCTTTGAAAAAAAGAATGTAGATCTCTTGCCCGAACTCATACAATATGATTGTGCTATAGAACTCAACCACCTTTTGGACCTATCTACAGGGGCTATTCCTTAATAAACTAGCTAAACTACACAAGAACATTGATGAGAACTTAGCTAAGGGGTTCATTAAGCACTCAAAGTCTCTTGCTAGAGCCCCAATTTTATTCGTGAAGAAGAAAGATGGGTCACTTCAAATGTGTGTGGATTATTGAGGACTAAAGAAGATATCATCCAAGAATCAATACCCTTTGCTATTGATACCTGTACGAATCAGAGAAGGAAACCAATGGAAGATAGCCTTCCACACAAGGTATGGTTACTTTGAGTATGTTGTTATGCTATTCGGTGTCACCAATGCTCCTATAGTGTTTCAACATGTAATGAATGATATATTCCGAGAGCATCTAGATGAGTTTGTAGTTATATACTTGGATGATATCTTGATATTCTCAAAGCATCCAAAGGAGTATGAGCACCATGTAAAATTAGTTTTAGAAAATCTTAGAGAAAAAGGACTATATGCAAAACTTGAGAAGTATTTTTTCCATTAGATGAAAGTGGAATTCTTGGGGTACAATATCTCATAGAGAGGAATCTTCATGGACCCAAGAATATCAAGACTATTCTTGATTGGCAAACACCCACATGTGTTTGCAATATCCAATGTCTCCTTGGCTTTGCTAACTTCTATAGGATATTTATCAAGGATTACTCAAAGATAGTCATACCACTCACTAGATTCACAGGAAACTTAAAGTTCTCATGGACCCAAAAAGTTGAGAAGGCCTTCTAGACCCTAAAGATTGCTTTCACCAATGCCCTACCAATCCTAGTCCACCCAAATCCTACCAATGCATTTTTCTTGGAGACCAATGCATCAAACTATGCCTTAGGAGCCATCTTGTCCCAGCATGGAGATGATGGTCATATGCATCCAGTGGCATTTCACTCAAGGAAGTTCTCACCTCTAGAGATAAACTATGAGATCCATGACAAAGAACTCCTTGTCATTGTAAATGCCGTTGATACTTAAAATCATCATCTAGAGGGTGTAGCCCATAAATTTATCATCTATACAAATAAAAAAAATCTAGAATACTTTGTGACAACCCACATCCTCAATCGAGGACAATCCCATTAGAGTAACTTCTTATCTAGGTTTGACTTTGTCATCACCTATCACCCATGATGCCAACAATGCCAATTAGATGCTTTATCAAGAATACCCTACTTGGTTCCTAAGAAGGGAGAAGAAGATTTTGATTAACAATTAGTAATACTACTCAAGCCAGAGCCCTCCAGCTACTAGCAGCCATTGCCAGTTATCACCAAGATGACCATATCTTGATCCAATTAATCCATGAAGCCTTGCCACATGATGATTTGGCCAACAATGTCAAGAGAAAAAATAAAGAGGGAAAAGGAAATGAAGTTTGTGAGTTTCAGGAAACTAATGGATTGTTATACTATAAGGATCTACTTTACATCCCTCTAGGAAAGTCATAACTCCATGTACTCCAACAATGCTGTGATACCCCAGCAACATGATACTTTGGAGTTAGTAAGACTCTAGAGCTTATTTCAAGAGATTTTTGGTGGTCCCATATGTGGAAAGAAGTTAAGGAATATATAAAATCATGTGATACCTACAACATGGCCAAGGTATCTTGTCACAAACCACATGGCCTCCTGCAACCCTTGCCCATTCTAGCATGACCTTAGTCTTCTCTATCCATGGATTTCGTAACAGATCTTTCCAAATTAGACAAATATGACTCTATTCTTGTTGTGTTAGATAGGTTCATGAAAATAGCACATTTCATTCCTACCACCAAGACCATCACAGTTGCAGCTACCATTAGACTCTTTCTTAGATACATTTTTAGATTACATGGATTCCCCCTAGACAACATCATCAGCGATGATTGGGGTCCCCAATTCATATCTAGTTTTTGGAAGAGCATTTACAACCTCCATGCATCTACTAAGCAAACTTCTTTCTTTGAAAATTTTGGCCAACATCCAAGGATAGATATACATCTCTCCAATCAAGTGAAGAACCCTGCCACCCGAGATAAAGCTCAACACCTATAAGATATACACGAACAAGCTCACAAAATCTCGAAAAAAAGGATCAACCAAAGGGGGGATCTATGGGATTACACTAAAGGGAAATGGCTCAACCAAGACTAGCTTAGGAGAATGTATAGATTGAACAAAAGAAAGCTATAGATGATTACTCAGAGACAAACATAATGGGATCTTGGACTATACAAAACAATCCAAATCAATGGAGATTTCAATCTCACAAAGGACAATGCTAATGGAATGATAAACCCCACCCCTCCTACCTATCTTGGATAGGCCTTCTTCAAACAACTTATTTCCTAAAATGAACCCAAGGTGGAGCCTTAGTTGGACTAAACAGCAATGGACATATAGATTCCAAATGATCTAGAGCTCTAATATACAAGCTAAAGTATCTTGCTTGTTATGGTTAATCATTATAACAAGTGCTATGCAGACTAGCATTGTCTCAAACATCTAGCATACAAAGTCGGTGATAAAGTAAATTTACTCAAGCATAACCTCCAGACAACAAGGCCCTCCACCAAGCTAGACCAGTAGAGATTTGGGCCTTCACTATTTGTAGCCTAGATCAACCCGTTATTGACTCCAACTCCCCAACACTGTGAAGATCCACCCAATATTCCACGTTTCCTTGCCCGAGCCATACCATAGCTGACCGTTGATGTGGGGGGGGGGGAGAGAGAGATCTAAACCCCCCCCCCACCTATCTAGATTGAAGATCATGAATAATTTGAGTTCAAGCATATCGTAGACTTGAGGATCTCCCAAGATTGATTGTAATAACTTGTTCATTGGAAAGGATATGACATTCAATGTTCGCACTTGGGAACCTGCAGAATATCTCCAAAGATCACCTCTCAAAGTTAAAGAATTTCATAAGAGGAATCCGACAAAACTTGGACCAAGCCACCAAGCTGCTCCTTGTGGAACTCATTGCTAGAGGAGGGGATGATGTAACAAACATGCCATGATCAAGTGTACCGATTAATTCTTGCTCATGCCATATGAATCTACACCCCATGTGAATGCACCTGTAAAATAGGACAACCATGAAAACCCACCCTTACCATGTCATAATAGAACCTTCTAGAAGATATACCATATCATCACTTGCATCATCAACGATATCATCATCGAACATTCTAGAAGATCTTTAGCTACCCTCCAAGACCTATAAAAGGAGGGGCTCACTATAGAGCTCCTTAGTCTTGCAAATGCTAGTCTTGGAAGCTCAAGGAGTCAAGACCTCTAAGTAAGTAACTTTGAGTTTCAGTTTTAGTTCTTGGCTAATCATGGTATCTAGTCTTCTCTTGTCTTCCATTATACTCCTATTATATAGTCACCTTCTAATCTCGTAGTACGAGATCTTGTCTAGTACTGTGTTGTATCTTGTTCATCCCCATTAAGGGAGATCTTGTAATTCTGATATCTTGTATCCATACCTACAGTCCCAAATTGTGGGATTCTTCATATCCTATCAAATCCTGTTGTCTGTACCTACGGTCCTAGATTGTGGGATTTTTGTATTGTGTGCCCCTACATGGAAATATATTGTAATAAAAATTCTTGTAACAAATCTTGCATCTAGTCTAGTCTCTCAAGCACAACCTACTGCTCCCATAACAATCCTAGTTTTATTCCAAAAGAAGAAAGATAGAACCCTCCATCTTTGCATTAATTATTGTAGGTTAAACTAAGTGACGATGAAGATAAATACCCAATGCCTTGGATTGATGAGATTCTTGATAGAATTCAAGGAGCACATATCTTTTCTAAGATTTATCTAAGGTTATTTTACTATTAATTTAGGATCAAGGAAGAAGATATCCCAAAGATCACCTTCAATACAAGGTACGAGTACTATGAATTTCTTATAATGTCATTTGGATTGACTAATATTGTAGCTATATTTAACAAGCTAGTACATTATAAGTTCATGGCTTACTCTAATGATTTTTTAAAAATTTTCTTTGATGAGTAGACTCATATTGTTGGGACCTAAAACGGGCCCCACATTGGCTCTATGGCACTAGCCAATCTTTACTGCTCACCTCAAACCACCCCACACGGCCTCGCAGCCTAGGAGTATCTAAAAGGGTATACTACCCTAACCTGTGATACAAAACTTTTGTGTTCGTACGGATTTGTAGTCCAATAGATAATCCTTTCCCACTCTCCTCAAAGGATATCCCTAAACATATTGGTGTTATACACCACGTAACCACATACAAAGGAAGTGCCCCTCGGTTGATTATTGTGGCTCCACTATGGCTCTTCTATACCTTGGGGATTGGCCCCAAGATGCACCGTGAACATATAAAACATATTCAAAACAAGCTCCACTCTTTTGATTGATTGATCTAGGAGATATTAGATAGTCCTCACCGAATATTCCCCAAGGAACCAAACCTCTAATCCTACAACTTAGGGTATCTCACACTCTCAATGTTGGTCATCGTTCATAAAAACAATTGCTATGCATCTAGGATGATACCATATGGTGCATGCAATACAATTGTGCATGACTATCATGCTCAAACAAGTTTATTCATTAAAAATCAGCATTGTGAAAGTGCAAATTCAGTTCTTTTCATGTCTTTCTTCTAAAACAACATACCCTATATGTTATGCATCATAAAACATCAGAATTCAATGTGCTTTAAGAAATCAAAACCCCCTTCTCCCTACTGTTTAAAGTTATGCATTTGGTGGTAAGTTAAAGGCATATTTTTCATTTCTTTTATGAAAGCAATAAAAACTCACTTTAGCATAGAGATAGAGCTGAACTGAGGCAGAACCTTATGCTTCAGCTCTATCATACATTCACAAACATAAATCTTATTTTTTTCTTATTTTTTGGATGTAAAAAACCTATTTTTTCTATTTTTTATTAGTTTTACTATTTATTTATAGATAATTACTTATATTTATTGATTTATTGGTTAGATTGATTGATCTTACTAAGAATTATTTTCTTATTATATTTCAACCCATAGGAACACTATACGCTTTTTTGTGTACTCTCATCATTGCACGATCAAAATCTTTTATCTTAGCCCACCCCCTTCTCTCATACATTAACCCATAGAAACATACAACAAGAGGAGAGAGGAGAGAGAAAGACTAAAATCAGATCTCTTCATTTAGTGCATCAAATCTTTATCAGATTCAAGTGATGGATGGTGAAAAAATTCTTCATCTTGCTATCTTCTCCTTTCCTCTTAACTCCACCGTGCTAAAAATGCTATTTTAAAATCATTTTTTTGGGCGTCGAAAAAATGGCACCGTCCTCCACGTTTCATGTCTTCTGAATTTTTAAACAAAAAACTAGATCATTTTCTCCTGTTCACACTTGGCATAAGTGGTTTTTCCCCCAAAGAACGGAGGCCCCGAATGAACTTTGATTTGCGAACAAACTGGACAATCGACTTCGTAGCTTGAAATTTATCAATTTAGCCTACGTTATACACTCCTCGGCTCTCGGATCACATAGCTACTTTATAACATTACACCTTATTGCGTGGATTAAATGGAGGGTCAAACGGACTCCATCGACGAACTGAGATTGCATTGGGTTCATGGCATCAAACTCCATCTAGGAAAGCTCTAGCTCATCGATATGCAATCATTTCATTTTGTATGAGAAATTGGTCTCTTATGCCTCCTAGGCTCTTTTCTGCTCCAAAATGGGATCTAAAAATCCACTCTTATTAGCAACCATGGGATAGGGTGACTCAGCTTGTCGAATCCCATGAACTGATTTGCACAAATAACAACCATAAAAAGCATCAAGCTGCAACATAACATAATACACAACAAAGCACAAGTACAACTTTTACCCTATCCCCTGACAAAATTAAGGCATGAAACTCCATAAGAGATAGGCCTAGCATAATGTGACAGAAATCCACAGTGAGTCACTAACCAACTTCTCCAACACAAACATTCTAAAAGAACTGCCAAAGAAGTCATCCTAGTGGTGGCCGGAACTACCTACCTAGCTTGGGACAACTGCACTAGGAACTCCTACTATGCAAGGACTCCTATAGCTTGGTCATCATATATTTTCTTTTAACATAGCTGTCTTTCAAAGTTTCCATACTCGGGCGTGTAAAAAGGAGGGAATTGAGCATAGAGTTACCCAAGGAGAACATGGCATTAGTCTCAGGTTCCTAACTTAGTACCTAAGAACCTACCAAACTCTCACAAGGTGGCACTTAATCCTTTTCTTTTTCGCTCACTTTTATGTCCCTCAAACCTTCCTTATTTCTTTATTTCAGCTAGCTACTACCCCAAGGAAGACAAGGCATCGGCCCTTGGTCACTTGTCCCCAGAAACCTACCAAGCCCTTGCAAGGCAATAATTAACTGTTCATAGGATTTTTCTTTATTTTCTTTTCCATTTTAGGGGTTAGAAACCCTTTTTATACACAAACCCTTTTTATATACCTCTGTATTTTTAGTTTCAGATCTATTTAGAATTTTCTCTTCTTTTTATTTTAGTAGGCTTCTCTAACTACCTCACTCTAGCAGGGATTCCTAGAACAGTTGCTTAGTAGGCTAGCAGAACACGACTACCATCCTAAACAAGATTGCAAAATTCCTACACACATAATCGATGTGAACTATGCTTTGATAAACCTATGGTTGCTCCACTCTTTTTGCAAGTCACTATCAAGAATGCATTCTTTACATCCATTTAATGCAAAACCCAACCATATGATGCAACCACTACAATGACAACTCTTATAGTTGCTATCTTTGCCACTAGAGCAAATGTCTCCTCATAATCAATTCCATAAGTTCATAATCAATTCCATAAGTTTATGCATAACCTTTGCCAACTAGTCTAGCCTTATATGCTCATAGTACCATTTGCATTATGTTTCACTTTGTGAATCCACTTGTAGCTATAGATTTCTTTCCCTCAGATAGTGGCACCTAATTCCAAGTGTGATTTACATTAAAGTAGCCATTTTTTCATCCATGTCTTTCTCCCAATACACATGACCAATAGCTTTCTCAAAATAAGTGGGCTCAATTGATTTTATAACATTTTTCGTACACACATAATGGTGGCTAACATAACCATCATATGACAACTTGTTTATAGGATATCTTACTCTTGTTGATCTACACTTGCAGAGCACTTTGTGATCCTTTTGTATTAGCCTAGGTTATGCTTACACTTGGTGTATGAAAACTAGAATATCAAAATCTTCATCCATACTTTGATATGAGCCATTAGGCTTACCATCTACATGTGAATAGCCTGCAAAATCACTTGGCACACCAAGTGACTCAACTACCTTTTCTTTTCCCTTGTATCATATATTTTCTACACTTGTAGGAGTGTTATTCACACACAACCTGCCACTCTATGGTCTCTTAATAGAACTACTAGAAGAGGATTCTTCTAGCCCACTCAATGTCTATGATTGTGGACCCATATTTTTTGCAATCACCTTTTCTTTTGCATCATCTATAACAACATGTTTTTTAGTAGTATACCAACCGCTCGTCTCATAAAAAATATGATTGGGTGTGCTCATTTGTAACTAGTCTTATTGTTTTGCGTTTGATTTAGATTGGTCCAAGTGGCTGATAGTCTGATTCTTGTTTGTTCGATTCTTGATTCCTCGGTGGTCTAACTTTAAGTGTTCAATTTGCACGAGTCCGATCATCCGAGTGCTTGATTGTTCGAATCGGACAGGCCATGTGTCTGATCGGACGGGTTGGGTGGTGTTTGAGTGATCTGATTTCCAAAATAGGACCTTTCAATTATCTAGAATTGGACATTCTAGAAATTGAACTCTGTTAGTTGCGTCCGATTCCACTGGCCATGTTTCGAGTCGAGGCTAAACTCAAATCGATGGCAAGGATTTTGGGCATTCCAGGCCACACAACCTTCTAGAATGCAAGAATAGACAAGGGGCAAGGTTTTTATATACCTAGGATGGCCCAAAAAACTCCAGTACAAGTCCATTGATCCATTTCTTTGGTCATGGACTCTCTCTTCTCTCACAAGCTCTCTCTCTCTCTCTCTCTCTCTCTCTCTCTCTCTCTCTCTATCTCTCTCTCTCTACAGTAGAAGCTAAAAATGAGCCTTCCACCCCCTTCCTTGGGTCTTAAACCTTTATTCTAATGCCCAAGTGCTGCCCTGTTAGTGCTTATGCCTTGTCAATGGATTGTAAGCCCAGTTTCCCCTTGTTTTTGCCTTATTTTGGGCATGTTTATAGCAAAAACCATAAAATGATTCGCTTTGATTTCTTGATGCTATCCTACTCTAAATGCAACAAAAATAAAAAACCAAATACTAAAATGATTTGTCCTACTTGTCTACTCATCAAAAACCCAAAATACTTACTTTTTTGAAGATTAAAAACTCCAAATCTCCTACCCATCTCAAGCATCGGTTTGGGGATGCAACCTTACTTTGACACTCAATTTGAGGTGTGCAAGTGCTCAATCCGTTGGTCCCGGCAACGGAACCAAAATGTAGTGGGAGCTCATGCTCAACCACCAAGACCCATGGACTGATTATTGCTTCAAGTGTTTCAAGCAAGCACAAATGGCTATCTCTCACCTAGCCGATGCACCTTTGATCCTACGAGGGTGTAGTGAGCTTACCTTGATACCCGAATGAGTAGCCTTCTCCCTCAAGCAAGTCGGTAGCTCCATGATTTGAGATACAAGCTCAAGCCTCCTCCTTTGAGCTCCATCCTCCATAGCCATGCATGAGATAAGAAGAAGAAGAAGAAGAAGAAGAAGAAGAAGAAGAAGAAGAAGAAGAAGAAGAAGAAGAAGAAGAGAGGAGATGAGATCCCTCACCCTCACACACACGCTCCCTCACCCCTCACACTCCCTCTCTCAAGCACACACAAGAAAGAAAAAAGGAGAGAAGAATATGAGACCACTTTTCATTAACTTTTCAGGTTTATATACAAGCTTTAAATCCCTTGGGCACCTGTCCTCTTTTTTACATGATTGGGGCATCTTTCGAAGGTCCTCTTTCCTTATTCCCTTCTAGTTTCCTTATCCTTCACATATATCTGTTTAGAATTTACAACTTGCGCAGGAGGGAGCCTGGTGCTCTTATAAAATGAATTACATTGTGCCCCGCCCTTTCCTTGCAAGAGCCCTCGGGGGTTCTCCTTGATCCTTGAGAGAGCATCCTTCATCCATGAGAGGACCTCCTTCATCCTTGAGAGGACCTCCTACATCTTTGAGAGGACATCCTTCATTTTTGAGAGAGCCTTGCTAGAATATTCAATGCTCTCCCATGTTTTTTCTGAGCTTGCCTTCTCCTCCACTTTTTCTGCATGGATAGAATGAGCTTATTCATTCACTTTTTGACTTGGGCTTCC
The DNA here is from genome assembly GCF_053477565.2 of Lygodium microphyllum. Classification (NCBI taxonomy): domain Eukaryota; kingdom Viridiplantae; phylum Streptophyta; class Polypodiopsida; order Schizaeales; family Lygodiaceae; genus Lygodium; species Lygodium microphyllum. The sequence goes on from NC_141149.1 coordinate 33,500,589, forward strand.
TTAGTCTTCCTTTGCTTCATCTTGGTTGCATGGTTCGCGTTTGTGACATATCTTCTAATATTAAGAAAATAATTTTCTATAATAATAATTAGTCTACATTTGAAAATAAGTAATTATTTGTAATTTTCTATGAATAAATAGAGAAAAGTAAAGAAAAATAGAAAAAATAAGTTTTTCGTATCATAAAAATAAGATTAATTTTTGTGATCCTATAATGGAGCTGAAGCATGAGGGTTAGCCTCAGTTGAGTCCCATTTCTTTGTTTGTAAGTTTTTATTACTTTCAATAAAGAAAAACATATAAAAAACCATGCCTACACCTATTAATGCAAGCAAAATCTTAATGGTAGGGGGAAAGGGGGTTGTTGAGTGGTTCAAGTACATTAAATGCTAATGATTGATGTTGCATATCATATAGAGTTTGCTGTTGTTTAAAATTTAAAGGGACTAGTAGCACGAGGAAACTCAGTGCTAGTCCTAAGCAATGAAGCATTCGCGTAGTGGAAAAGGAAATCATGAAAAGAATTGTCTTCGCACTTTTAGGTGCTAATTTTCAATGAATATTTGTTTGAGCACGATGGTCATATTCACACTTGCATTGATGCATCTCATGCGCATCCTAGATGCATAGTACTTTTTTGTATGAGTGATGACCCGATGCTGAGAGTGTGACGTATCCCAAGTCATAGGGCTAAATATTTGGTTCCTTGGGGTTTATTTGGTGAGGTTAATATATCATCTCCTGGATCGATTTATCAAAAGAGTGGACTTTGTTTCAAAAGTTTTTTATATTCACAATGCATCTTGGGCCAATTCCTGAGGGGTAGGAGAACCATAGTGGAGCTGAGGTGATCAACCAAGGGGTGCTCCTTGTGTGTGTGCTATATGGTGTACAACGGGCATGTTTAGGGACTCCTTTTGAGGAGTGGAAAAATAATCATTTGTTGGACTATGAAAAACACTACAAATGCAAAGTCTTAGATGCTCCTGGTCGTGAGGCCATGTAGAGTGGTTTAAGTGAGTGGTAGAGGCCCAGCTAGTGCCTTAGAGCCAGTTTTAGGCCCGTTTTAGGTTTCCAAAGGTGGTGCATTTGTCAGGAGCTACTAATAAGTGGCGATTTTTGCTAGTCATATGGCTCCACCAAATGTGGAAAGGAAAATGATAAATCCTACTATTGTTCCAGGAACTCAATACTTGATTCCTAACCAAGTGATTAGGCTAATGAAATGATAGGTAGATGATTGTGACTATGAGTCAAGTGCCTCGAATGTCCTTGGCAAAGTTAAGGATATGATGAAGCACTATACTGACATGGTTAGCGAACAATATAGGAAAATAGCTGTTGATGTCAATTTCCTTAAGAAGAAATAGAATTTGATAGGGGTGCCCCCTCAAGATTAAGTTGTAAGTGGTGTGGTGGCCAACATTTCCCTAGGAATTGTCCAAATATTAAATGTGACATATGTGGAAAGTCCAGCCAATTAGCTAGTACCTGTTGGAGCAAGATTAGCTCTCTCCAATAAGGAAGTAAATAGCCAGGTCCGATTAATCATCGAGTGCAAGGGAATAATCTCTAGCAAGATGAGGGACTGAAGCAAATATTACAAAGAGGAAAAGGTATGGTCGAGGAGCTACCTAGTGGCAGTGGAGTTAGCCTTATAGAAGCCGTTTGTATCAATGGCACTGAAGCTTCTAGTCTATCGGTTATTATGAGAGGGCAAAAGAGTAAAGAAGCTAATGGAGACAAGGTAAAACCTGTTGAGAAAAACCCTAAGTAAGATGATAAGGGGACACAAGTTCTTAATCTTGATAAGGAAGGTGGACCTCTAAAAGCCGTAGATGGTAAAGCTGACCCCAAGAAGGATAAGGAGTTGCCAAAGAAGAAGGTAAAATCCAAGAAAGAGGCACCAAAGCTGGTTCAAAGACCAAATGAGAGAATGGTTTGGCAAGAAAAGCGAGCTCTTTCTAGCTATCATGAATTTGATTTAGTGAGTTTTCTTTGCAAGGTTAGGCTGCATGTAAACCTCCTACAGTTAATTAAGTTGTCTCTAGGAGTACATAAAGAATTTAGGAAGATTCTTTGCATTGGGTATATCATTGAGCCCTTAAGAATAGTGCAAGTAGGAGATGATTGGTTTGAACATACTGAAAATCATTATCCAAGGGTAGCAGCATATGTTGATGGGATATTAGTGGACCATGCTATTGTGGACATAGGATTCTCCATCAACATTATGAGTTTGGAATTGATGGAGAGGTTGGGATTGAAAATAAAAAGGGCCACAATTCTATAAAATAGCTAGTTCTCACAGCAAACCAAATAACTAGAAATTCATGAAATACACCATGCTTGCAAAGAAATACAAGAAATACACCATGTTTGCAAGGAAGCCATAGCCAAGGTAGTTAGGCATGAAATAATATTGCCATAGAAGGCTGAGAATCATAGATGGATGTTGCAACATGAATACTCACCTCATGTCAAGGTGGGACATGGTATGCACCCCATATCTTGGTGGCTAAGAGCATGCATCCTCTTAGTTGGTAGGAGGAAGGATCCTCAAAGAATGTATTCCTTCAAAGTGACAAAAATATCCCTCACATGTTACATCTCCACCTTTTATACTTAACCCTAGCCTACTCTAGACTAAGGTGACTTATACTTTGTTACAAGCCATGCCCACATACGTGATAAAGCATTTTCCACAACATTATCTTTTCCAGCCATATAGGATGTTTTAAAATCATAGCATTGAAGAGTAGCTAGCCACCTCCTTTGTTTAGGGAAAAATTTTGGTTGGGAAATGAAGTATTTTAGCACACGGTGATCGCTCTTCACCTTGAAATGGCTGCCATATATATAGTGATGCCACTTTTTGATAGTATGCAGAATTTCCAACATCTCTTGTTCATAGACATGTAGTTGATGCTCCTTGTCATCAAGCTTGTGACTTTCATAGGCTATAACTCCATGGTCTTGATACAAAATAGCCCCAACTCCTCTTCCACTAGCATCCATACATATAATGAATTCTTTAGAGAAATCCGGGCATACAAGAATAGGTGTTGAAACTAATAGAGATTTTAGATCATTGAAGCTCTTGTTAGCTATGGAGTCCCAAAAGAAAGCTTCTTTCTTTAGCCTATTGGTCAAAGGAGCCACCACATGAGCATAAATTTTTATAAACCTCCTATAGAATGACAACAATCCAAGGAAACCCCTCAAGGAAGTAGAATTCGTAGGTTAGGCCAATCTTTGACACATTTTACATTGTTAGGATCCACACGAATGCCTTGCTCTCCCACAATGTGACCCAAGTATTCCACTTCATCTTCCATGAAAGAACACTTTGATATTTTGGCAAAGAGTGTGTGTCTTCTTAATGTGTCAAAGACCTCTTGCACATGCATCAAATTCTCATCCTTGGATTTGCTATAAATGAGGATATGATCAAAGAATACAAGGACTTTTTTGAATAAGAAAGGCTGCAATATCTTATTCATGAGTGCTTGAAAAGTAGCGGGCGCATTTGAAAGCCCAAATGGCATGACCAAGAAGTGGTATAACCTTTCAGTCCTAATGGATGTTTTATAATCATCCCATTCCATCATTTGAATTTGATAATAGCCTGAATGAAAATCAATCTTGGTGAAGACATTTGCATCTTTGAGCTCATCCAAGAGGTCATCAATTCGAGGAATCGGGTATCTATTCTTCATTGTGGACTTGGTTAAGCTCCCTATAATCAATGCACATGCGAAAAGATCCATCTTTCTTCTTTACCAAGAGCATAGGAGAGGCAAACGAAGATTGACTTGGCTGAATTAAACCCATTTGCAACAACTCTTTAACTTGTCTTTCCACCTCTTCCCTTTCAAACTTTGACAAGAGATAGGGAGGTTTGTTTGATGAGTTTTGTGTTGGGCAGCAAGTCAATAGAGTGATCTACCTCTCTGTTTGGAGGCAAAGATGATGGTTGCTGAAATAAATCTTTGTATTCCTTCAATAGCTCTTCCATTCTTGGATCCTTTTGCTTTGAAGAAGATGATGGCTGATTTGGTGGCTGCTCTTCATCCACTTTCACAAGCAAAAGAGTGAATATGCATGTCCGTCCATTGATTTCTTTACGCATCTTCTTCATAGAGATGAGTTCCATTTGCTTTTGAACAATGCCCTTCAATATTATATGCTGTCCATTCCATTTGAACTCCATCAGCATGTTTTCCAAGTCCAAAGAAAAATTTCCAATGGTTTTCAACCAATTGCAGCCAATGACAATATCTATGGGACTCATTTCCAAAGTGATCAAGTCCACTTCCAAAGTACATGAAGGAGATAAAGTGATAGTAGGAGTGTGTAGGTATACTTCATTACTTGATTTATAAGCTCCATTAGTCACTTGGATCTTCAACGAAACTTGCATTTGTTAAAAAGATGCGGATCTAGAGCATGGCTATGGCTGATGGAAGATGAATATTAAGCTCATGATGACATAGACAAGACTTGACTAACTGTTACGCAAGTGAATTAGGTTCCAAGATGAAAGCTTGGACTCATAAACACAATCTTGAGAATGAGACTGATAATGACCAAGACACTAACTGAGATGAAAAAGCATCATGATATTGTATTCATCATATATATGTGAAAAAGTGGTAGTCAAGTACAATGCTTTATAGTTGCTGGATGGGTAGCAGTTTTCCCTCTCTGTGCATATGGGATTCCTACAGCTTGCATGTCTTCAACACCCAAATTGCCTCATACAAAGAGGCTACATTAGGTGTGATTGCAAATATCTCAACACCCCTCCTCAATCACAACTAGAAAGTACAAAGTGTTTAGATGCTTTAGTGAGAGCAACACCTGCAAAGTGTGGGCACACCATAAACATGGCAAAGTACTAGAGGCTATCACAGAAAAGGCTAAGTGTGGGTACCACAAACATGGTGGACATCCAGAGGCTATAACAGGGGCCTTACAAAGTGTACAGAGGTTGTAGTATAAGGCTACATGAGGAGTTTACATGCTTATGTCAGAAGCATTAGGACTAGGCAATACAAGGCTAAAAAATTCTAGTAAAAATTGGTTCAAGGACCGGTAGGCCCTTGCAGTTTTCAAAATTTCTTTTGACATAGATCTTCAATTCATTGCAGGTCTTCTTGTCGATGTAGTCCAACTTGCTCTTTTTGATCTTGTACTTGTTCTTTAGTTTGCTTGCAGCTTCAATGTCTTCATGGTTGATCTTCTTCTTCCACTACTTTGCTTGCATTGATCTTTCCTTCATGGTCATTATTTCCATGGACTTTGCTTGCATTAGTCATATGGTTCTTTTATTTATGGTCCCCCTCAAGCAAAGGTACAATCTCTGAGCTTTGCATGGTCTTCAAGTTAGAATAAATGTCTTCAAAAACTTGCACTATCTCTAAGGTAGCAGGCATGTCCTCAAGTTCTTGAAATGAAATCATGGATGGCATCTTCATGAAAAACTTCATGTTTGTCATTGAAAAATAGCTCCAAATCTTTGATTTTTTGACTAGAAAAAGAGTTGAAACTTAATGTGTCAAAAAAAAAAAGAGATACCAGTGCCAAAAAGCACTATGTAAGTATCAAGAGATACTAGCAAATTTAAACTTTTGATGTTTGACGTTGATGTTGATGTTGATGAACTTGTTGATTGAGTCCCCTCCTTGCTGGTAAAAACTTGCTGAGCAATGAGTAAATACTCAGATTAGAGTGACAATACTTGCCTTGCCAAATGGAGGAAGAATGAAGCAAAGAAAGAAGCTTTGGTGTTTTATGCTACTGTTTGATGTCTTCCAAATTTTCCAAGCCTTCAAGATCTCCCCTCCTTACTAATTTGATGGGCAAGTGTTTGCTTAGATCAAAGTGGCAGAAGCTTTGTTTGAGTGGCAGGAGAGAGAAAATGATGAAAATTGAAGCTTTTGAGAAGTTGGCTATGGAGGTTCTAAGTTTAGGGTTTCTCGCACCTAGTTTTTCAGCTCGTGTAGCTCATGGATGTAACCATTTTGCACAAGACTTGATGGGAAAGAAGCTTGGGTAATGAGCTTTAGTTGCCCTATGGACATGAACCAGATCACAACGCGCAGAGGCAGCGCAAACTTTGTACAACCAGAATATGGCACAAAATAGGCAACGACTGCAAATTTTGACAATGTCAGGCTCAATGTGCACCAATGTTGGGATCTATGGTAATAGGCACAGGCACCTGGGTTAGGAAGATTTTTGTAGAAGAAAACATGAGGAAATATAGATTGTAGAAGGAGATCAAGAAGTTCCAAGACAAGTGGGTGCAGGTTGGCTATGGTTGCCAAGTAGAGAGAGTGTGATTCAAGTGAGGAGATGAAGTTCGATACTCAACCTGAGCTTGGACTGAGCTGGGAGAGGGACTGAGAGAGTAAAGAAGAGCTAAGCCTATTTGAGGCATGCCCGAATGGCTCTGATACCATGTTAAAAATACATGGATCTAGAGTATAGCTATGGCAGATGGAAGATGAAGATTAAGCTCATGATGACATAAACAAGACTTGACCAACTGTTACTCAAGTAAATTAGGTTCCAAGACGAAAGCTTGGACTCATAAACACAATCTTGAGTACAAGACTGACAATGACCAAGACACTAACCGAGATGGAAAAACATCATCATGACATTGTATTCATCATATATATGTGAAAAAGTGGTAGTCAAGTACAATGCTTTATAGTTGCTGGATGGGTAGCAGTTTTCCCTCTCTGTGCATATGGGATTCCTATAGCTTGCATGTCTTCAGCCCCAAGCTGCCTCATACAAAGAGGCTACATTAGGATTGCAAATATCTCAATAGCATTTGTTGAGAAAGCAATCTCAGCCCATGCAAAGATTTGGTATTAATGAAGCTATGGGTACTGCCCGTATCAATCAAAAGGTGAACCATTCTTCCATTGATTAGCTCTTTATGTCTAAGGGTGTTTTCTCCCTTGCAACTGGTCCATGCATCATGATAAATTGCACATAAAGAACCAACCGGATCAAAACGAAAGCTGTCCACAATATCATAAAAGGAAAGTTGTCCACCCGGATCAAAAGGAAAGCTGCCCACAATATCATCATTCATCCTCATCATGCATTTCTTCAACCATAGGGTTTGCTTCCACATGAAATACATTAATCTCTTCAATTTCATCTTCATTCAGCTCATCGATGATGACAAAGTTAATCTTGCTATTTTTGGATTTGGATTTTAACCTATGGTATTGTGTCCACTTTTCTCCGCTCTTGAAGCATAACCCTTTGGCCTTCATGTCCCTTATTCGATCATTTGAAAGGACCTTGCTGGAAGTGCTATTTTGAGATCCCTTTTTGCATTTTCAGCCCTTGCAAAGCTTTGTTTTGCTTCATCCATTGGCCTATAACCATTTCCTCCACTTGGTTTTGATCCATAGACCGTTGGATATGTAGGCAACTTGCTATAATTACTATTGTAAGTACTAGTTCCCTTGCCTTCTTGCCTAAAAACGTCCATTTGCTGACTAAAATGTGCTCCAACCCTTGAAGGTTGATTAGGTAATGAATACCCTGCACTTTTTGACTAAACCCCCATTGATTCTCTTCTATATTTCTGCCCATACTTTTCAGCATATAAAATGGCTTCATGAATTGTCTTGGGCTGCATTGCACCTACTTCCAAAGAGAGGGATGAATCTAGACCAAAGATATATTTGTTTAACTTGGCCAAATCATCAATCCTTTCAATGTACGTAGAAAGATTAAGGAACATATTAGAGTAATCACGAACAGACAGGCCCCTTTGTTGAAGACTATACCATCTTCTTTGCAATCTTTCTTTCTCCATTGGAGAGACAAACACTTCCACTATTGCCTTCTTAAAATCCTCAGAAGAAGCAAAATTGTGACCAACTCTTTGCATATATCTCCACCATGCATGCGCGTAGCCTTCAAGATGGAGTGTTGCAAAATAGAACTTGACTTTATCATGGCAAGGGAAAAGTGTGAAGTACATCTCTAATTTGTTTACCCATTCTTCCCACTCCGTTGGAGATGCATTATCCACCTTGAAGTTGGAAATAGTAATCTTTTCTTTGTACTCCCTTTCATTATAGGTTAGCTGGAAATTGTTGGAGTGCTACCCAAAAGATGATTGTCTCCAAGAATCTCTATTCATTGAATCTCTTCCAAAATATTTTGTTCTAGAATTATTACCACCATGATTTGGTTGTTCCAATCCAAAAGAATGATGATCTCCATTAGTGGGCTGACCATGAAATGATTTGTCTTTGTTAGTAATATCATGAAATGATATTCTTTCATTAATCTTCCACTCTTATCATGAAAATCCGATTCTTTTTGCTTGATGGTAGATTGAGAGGGAAAAGATTTGTAGAAGGAGTTACATCCATGAAACTCTTCATTCTCTTCTTCTCTTAGGTCCTCCTCCTCTTCATAAGTAATCTCACATCTTGAATTGAATTGAGGATGGGCATGATAGTTTGATGGCATTAGTGGATGATAATGAGCACTCTTCAGTGTTGATGGCTCTCCTTTCTTCAAGATTGACATTATAGGCTGATAAATGCCCTTTCCTTTCATATTGGAGGGCTGGGTTGAAGTATTTTCAATATGAGAAGTGGGTACATTTGGTGGGAAATATGTGGTTTGAGTCTTCAAGTCCTTGATAGCTGCTACTACATCTACAAATCCACTCTTCATAAACTTGACTAGCTGCTGAAGTCCTTCATCCACTTTATTGGATGTGTTCTCAACCTTCCCCAAGGATTTGGATAGTTGCTCATAATGATCATGCATCCCAATGTTCAGCATACGCATCTCTCTTGAAAGCATGGGGTCTTTAAAAGGTTCGTGAGACAAGGGATTTTCATCATTACCCACTCGTGCACTATGAGCATTACCAATGCTTACAACATCATATTGTTGGTCATGATTGAGGGCTTCATTAGTGTTGTTTTTATCATTGATATATTCTCTGATGTCTTCTTGAATGGTCTCCATGGCTTGATCTTTTCTTTTGTTTTTGGCCAGTATGGATAGGTGTTGTCAAAGATGACTGAAGGGAAGAAAACTATCAATACCTTTCTTAGTATTGCACCAATGCCAATGGTTTCTTGATCCAAATGAAGCTTATATAGCAGGGACACTCAAGATTTAGCAAGATCTTAGCTTGCAATAGGGTATATGGGTGAAATGAGCTCAAATAGTGCACCCCTGTTAGCTTGTCTAGGTGCAGTCCCACTAGACCCCCTGTCAGAAAAATTGCTATAAATTTTTCTCCCGTGGTCTGATTACTAAATTTTTTTATTCAAATAAAATTTTGATACCCCCTCTTCAAATCAAGATATCAAGCTCCCAAATCAGATCATGATAGAAGTTCATGTAATAGAAACTATGAAGTTGTCTTGTGAATTCCTGCAGCTTGTAAACACCCTGTAGAAGCCCTGTTTCACCCTGAAATGGGTCTTGTAGTACTTGTGGACCCCCCAAAACAACTAATAGACCTGTGATGGGTTGTAGGGCACTTGTAGGTATGCAACTGATAAGTACCTATTGGAAAGACATGTATATCTGTTCAAGGATGTCACAAACTTCCCTGTTTGGTACCATTAGTCTTCAAATCTTCATGTACTCTTTCCCAAGTGGTCTTCCGTGGTCCACCACCTATGGTAAGGAATAAAATGGCAAGACGGGCACTAAATGGGCTTTGAAACTCTAGAAGGTGTGCAAAGTTCCTTGCGGGCCAGGTTGTGCACCCCTAGAGAGTCTTAAATAACAAGGGAGGGTCACGTCTCTATTGTCTTGCTATCTCATCCGGCTTCGACCTTTTTCCTTGGTTGAAATATACATGGCAAAGCTAGTATTCTAACAATCAAAGCATGATATGCATGGTTGAATCAAAATTTTGCCATTTCATGATATGCACGAATTGGGATGGAATAGGACAGAAATGAAATGGGTATAGGTAAGGAATACCTACAGCAGTGACTCAGTGCATTACACTTACCATTGGGAAAAAATTTCATTCATGGCATTGAAACAAGAGGCAAACAATTCAATGTCAAGGTTAGGGCAAAATGGATGAAAATTAGAGTATTGAGAGTGATTATTCCAATGAATGAAAGTGGTTAATCACCAAAGTAGCTCTATGGCTTATTCATGAAATGCATTTTCATAAAATGATTGTAAATTATTGATCATTTTAATCCCTCTTCTATCAATTGGATCAGCTCAGCAATAGGATTCAAAAGGAGAGATTAAAGATGATTAGAAGTACCTCTTATGCTTGTATGTGAAGAACGTGGTTGATGTAGATACCTCTCAACAAGATAGCTTGTCTTCAGCTTCAATTTGATAGAAGAAAGTCCCAATTTAAGCATGCTTCAAGATGGAATAAACTCTCAGCATCACACTCTTCTCTTATGAACTCCATTGTTGCCCCATGCTTCAAGAATGGTTGATGATGAAGGTATAATCTTCTTCTATTTGATGTAGAACTTGAAAGATGATAATGAACAATTCCAATGTAGATTGAAAACTCCAAAAATTGGAAAGAGAATCAAGAATTTTAGTGACATTGAAGATGCATGTTGTCCAAAGCTTCCAAAGACCAATATATACCCAAAGATTCTTCAATGTTTCTTCAATGTTGTCAATGAATTAAAGCCACATGCATAAGCAAGCTCCAAGAGTGATTTGCCATCAATACTCCCTTCATTTTCTTCAAGAAATCAGAGATTCTTTGTTGTTGTCCAAAACTATTAATAATAGGGTTTCATGGGAGAGAGAAGAGTCCAAGAATAAGAAGAAATCTTACCAAAGCTTGAAGAAGATCACTTGTCAAGTGCTTTAAAGCATTATTCATGGATGATTTGAGCTCCATAGCTCATCTTTGAGATGAAATAGGCAAGAGTATACTGCTGGCGCAATTCACATTGCTACTGTTCACGTGATGAAGAGAGAAAGAGGAAGGCTAATAGAGCCAAATCACTATTCTACCTGAAACTCATGAGGCAAGGAGCAAAGATATGGAGTCCATTGGCATTACACAAAGAGCATAGGAATGAGATTAATCCAAACTTTGGCCATGGATTCTTGAGGCCAGCTTGAAGGAAAAGGGAAGAAACACCTATTCTTGAAAAGTAACTCAAGATTAACCCAAAAAAAGTCACGTAACCCAAATTTTGTCCAACTTACCCCAATTTTTGGTTAAAATTTTGGTCTCACGACGTATCAAAATAGTTGAAGCCCGCCATTATCCACTGGTTCATGTCAAGAACCTCCATCTTAGTCATGGTTTGTGATAGATCTCCATGTCAGACCACGGTTATGGAAGAACTAATTGTTGTGACTAATTTTTAACTATAGTTTTCACTCCTTAGTCACTGCAACTAGATCTAATTCATGACAAGGACTTCTGATAGGATTTAAACTAATGCTCTAATACCAATGTAAAATAGCTAGTTCTCACAAAAAACTAAATAACAGGAAATTCATGAAATATACCATGCTTGCAAAGAAACACAAGGAATACAACATGATTGCACAGAAGCCATAGCCAAGGTAGTTAGGCATGAAATAATATTGCCATAGAAGGCTAAGAATCATAGATGGATGTTGCAACATGAATACTCACCTCATGTCAAGGTGGGACATGGTATGCACCCCATATCTTGGTGGCTAAGAGCATGCATGCTCTTAGTTGGTGGGAGGAAGGATCCTCAAAGCATGTATTTCTTAATAGGATGTAGGGGGATGATTCCAATAGAAGCTTCTTCTTCTCATGGTTGGAGATGCCAGGAGGATATTGTTGAGTGGCCAAGAGATTGGCTATGTTTGCATACCAGCAAGTTACTATTTCTACTAAAAAGAGGGAAGCATTAGGGAGGTCTGGGTTATCTAGCTCCTCTTTGGGTCACTCTAGAGGGAGTTCCAATAGATGATTGGCTAGGACATGGGAGCAACCGGGTTTGGTAAACACTTCAAAGTCAACTCTTGAAAAAAAAGGAGCTATCTTATCATTCAGCATTTCACATCTGACTTATTCATTAGGAAGGGCAGTGCCTCATAGTCTACATAAAACAAGTTGAAGGTCAAGCTCTTAGTAAAAGACTACTCAAGTAGTTTGCATGTTCTTATTGGAAGAAGTCTTTTGTAGGTATGGTTGTGTTGGTAAAGTGGTTTTGCAGATAGAAGAGAATTGGATGCAAATGAGGCTTGTGACTTCTTTTCACGATTGGGTATCAAGATGGATTTAACTTCAGCCTACAATCCTGAAGCAAATGGAAAAAGTGAAAGATATCATCAGCCTATCATTCAGGCATTAGCAAAGTCATGCAAGGGTAGGATGAAAGAGTGGCCAAGAATGTTACCCTTTGCTTTATGGGTCAATAGGACCACTCATAGTGCAGTTACAGGGTGTATGCTTGCTAAATTAATGTATGGATAATAGCCAGTCATGACTATTGAGAAGATTATTGCTACTTGGAGTGTTCTACCATGGGAAGAGGGTTTGAATAGAGAAGAGTTGTAGTCCTACGCATTAGATAGCTAGAAAGAAGGCTTGAAGACATTGAGACAGACATGAAAAAGCTTAAGACTATAAGGATCGAGAATAAGAAGAGGTTTGACAAGTGACACAAAATTCGATGACGAGCTATATAAGAAGGGGACTGGTGTTGGTTTATGACAGCAACTTGGAAAATCAGCATAGTGCCAGTTTAAAAGATGGCAAAGCGGTGGTTTGGTCCATATGTGGTAAGGTTTGTTTTTGACAATGCTACCTATGCATTAAATGACATGGATGGGACAACTCTAAGGATTCCAGTGGTTGGAAAATGTATCAAGCTCTTTAAACATAGGGAGTCTTTAGCATATAAGTTGAAGGAGTTGGATACTAAGTATAAACATGAGAATATGGAAGAAGAAGAGGTAGAAGATGAAGACATTGACATGGTAGAGGATACTTCTTCTAACACTACAGATCCATAAGAATTTGGCACATGCCTGAGGATGTGCAAGTTAAGAGGGGGTGGATGGCATGCCGTTATGCAGACACAGTGTGAAACAATCTAGAGTGTATCGTCATTCAGCTTTCTTATTAATCTAGAGAGTCAATGCCATATTAGTCATTAGTGTCAGTGTCCATAGTGTGGATGGTTCAAAAATACTAGATTTTTGGACAAGTTTAGCCTATTTTTGATATTTTGGATATTATTTCTTGTAAATATCCAAAATATGTGGAAAACTTCTAGAATAGGATGACACGTAAAAAAAATCAAGTGGCTTTCAGCCATTTTTGGGGGATTTGATGCAAAAAGAAGGATTGGAAAAATCGTGCAATGCGTAATCGCAATTTACAGGCATCAAACAACGCTCCAAATTGGGAGAAGAAGAAGGAGTGATCTAGGAGACTTCTGATAAGGTGTCCTAGTACTTTACCCCCCTTTTAGAGCCAACGAAAGCATCAGATTGGCGATCTGGGTAGCATAGAAGAAGCTATTGTTTGATGCACGTTTTTTTTACAAGATATTTATCTTCTCAAGATACAAAAATAACCTAAAAGGCATCACCTCTATGAGTATTCTTCTACATCTTCTATTTCTTTGAACCCCTTCTCTTTCATCAATTGCTCACCCTAAATCTCCCTTCACCCTACTGTCTCTTACCCTCGTGGTAGACTTTCAACCCCAAATGCCCTGACAACATAAGTCCATTTTAGTCAACAATTCCTATAGGGGATGGAATCTCAAACCGCTTATACTAATCAATTGTTAGTAAATGATTTGATCAGAAAGACTGAGGTCGATCCTCGTGGGAATGGTTGGAACTTCCACTATGAGGTAGACTCAAGCAAGCCTAGCTAGTAAACTCTGAGGGTTTTCATCAAAATCCTGGACGACGCTTCCTAGGACATCTCTTGATGGGTCACTAAGAACGTACCACTAAGGAAAGCTTGGGTGGGCACGTTACATATTTAATCTCTCAATCAATTGGATGAATGAGAGAGATTAAGAATTGAAGAGGAATACCTTTTATTTGTTTGATAAAGGCTTGAACGATCCCCAAATGCTTGATGGAGCCTTTGCTTGCCCAATGTTGCTGAAATAATCTTCAATCCTCATGCATTTAATGCTTAGAAGCAATCGTCAAGCTTCAAAAGCTTGAGATTCAAGCATTAAACCCATTTTTCCAAAATTTTGATTCCATAGAGGGTTTTGAACTTGAATCCTTGACCATTCTTGCTCAATCCTTGCAATTTATTCAAGAATATTTACTAAAATAAGTGTTAGAGATGGAATAATGAACAATCTTCAAAAAATTGATGAGAAACTAAAGCTTGAGTTGAAGCTTTCATGGCTGTCCATGGCTGTCCATGGCTAGGGTTTTTTAGAAATGGGAGAAAAAGAGAATGCCAACTTTGCCAACAATTTGTTGAATCTTTTTCATGATAAAGACTAGCAACTAAGCCCCAAGTTGAATGGTGATCAACAACAAGAGAAATCAATCACAGATCAGCCAAAAAATTGCACTACAATTTTTGGGGTTGTTTATTGCAGCTCTTGTGCAATCTGGTACTTCTCCAATTGAGAATGAAGAGTAGAAGAAGATTCTAGCATGAAATGGATGAAAAACTTCATGTCCTAAGAGGTCGAAGGATATCTTGACTGAAAAATCAATGGAACCTGTAGGAAAGCTCCAAGAAAGGGGAAAAAGATTCCTCACTTTGAAAAGTAACCACACTTTGTTTCCCTTACAAGTCCGGTTAACTCCTATTTGACCCTATTGCCTTCAAAATTGCATGAAAATTTGATGAGATGACTTGCTATTCTACCCTTCCACTACCATATCTATCCCAAAGATATCCAAATTTAGTCTTCTTCCAACTGTAGGTGTTCTGCAAGCCACTGGTAGTCATTGTCCAAGTCTTGTACCAGTAGTACTTTTTAAAAATTGGTTTTTAAAAAGAGGACAAAAATGGATTAAAGACCAATGCTCTGATACCACTTGTCAAGAAGAAGACGAGAGAGAGAGAAAGAGGAGAGAGAAGACTATAGAAGAGAGAAAAGATGAGGTGCAGAACAGAGAGAAAGAGAGTGATGAGGAGAGAGAAACACTAGAAAATGAGAGAGAAAGACAGAAAGAGAAGAGAAGCCATAGAAGTTGTAAGCAAGGTGATGAGGAAAGAGACAATAATGTATTAATATTTCAAAAACATGTGAAAAATTACATGTCTCTCCCTTTTATACCTATGTCAGTGTGACATGGTAATATTATTATTTCTACACCAAACATATTTTCTTCCAAGCTTCTTACACTTACCCTCTGTAAGTTTAAGCTGGATCATGGAGGACTTGCAAATGCACCAAGTCCAACATCAGTCTCTATATTTCCCTTCAAGCTTCCCTCAAGAATCCATAGCCAAATGCTGAGCAAGATCTCTTGCCCGTGACTTCTATTATGCAAAACGACTCCATAGCCTTCTTCTCCATCTCATGAGCTTCAAGTAGAATGGTTAGTTGGCTTCATTAGCCTTCTTCTTCCTCTCTCCAACACATGGACAACAGCATCATAAATTGCGCCAACAGCATCCTCTTGCCTATTTCGTCCAAATGATGAGCTATGGAGCTCAAATCATTCATGAATAATGCTCAAGTACCAATGGCAAGTGGTCTCCTTCAAGATATGGTATGATTTCTCTCTATTGTGGACTCTCCTCTCTCCCATGGAACCCTGTTATTGACAGTTTTGGACAACAAGCTTATTTTCTCAGATTTCTTATCAAGATCATGGAGCTTTTGGTCAATTTCACTTCTAAAGACTCTACACAAAGGATAATACCAACATTGCATGGATTTTCCACCATTGTGTAAGAATGGAGTGGATTCTTGAAGGATTCATGGAAGGGGCAGCCAATGTCAATTGAAGGAAGGGAATTATTGGATTCTCTTTCAAATTTTGAAGTTTCTTTGAAGCCTACTTCATACAATGAAGAGTAATCAGCATCTTCAACTCAAGTGGCATCTCTATTGAAATCTTCTTCATCAAATTTTGGGACTAATGGATCATGGGAGCACTCTTCATGAAGATTCTTGATCAAGAAGCTGGATATTAGCATTGGAAAGCTAAAATGGGGTGTTCTTGGATTAATAGAAGCTGAAGTCAAGCTCTATTTCCTGAATCTAAGTTCTATTAGTGAGAGATTCCTTCATCAACAACAACACTCCTCCTACAAGCTTAAGAGGTACTCTAATCATTTTTAATCTCTCTTTAAATCCTATTGCTGAGCTAAGTCCAATTGATGAAAGAGGGATTAAAATGATAAAGAATCCCATCCATTTTATCAAATGTATTTCATGGGAAATCCATAGAGCTATTTTAGTGATTGATCATTGCATAATCACTCTCTTTCACTGAAATAATCACTCCCAAGTGCCTCAAATTCTCATTTCATTTACCTAACCCTGATATTGAATTGTTTGCTCTTTTGTTTCATTGACATGAACAAAATTTTACCCAATGGTAAGTGGAATAAGAATTGTTAAGCAATGAGTCAATGCTGAGGTTATCCCTTACCTATCCCCTTTTCAATTTCAGCCTATTCCATTCAAGTTCTTGCATAGCATAAAATGGGCAATCAAATGCTTTTCATTCCATGCATTTCATGCTGATTTTTAGAGCTTAGCATTGAACTACCATGTATATACCCACGAGGAAAAGTGGATGCCAGGCGAGTTGGTAGGACAAAAGAGAGGTGACCCTCCCCTATTGACAAGGACCCTGAAGGAAAGCACAAACCGGCTTGAGAGGGAAATTTGCACACCCCTCAAGTATCGGATCCCACGCATTTAAAGTTCAGGTGTAGGTGCCACTCAAGGGAACAAGAATTCAGTTTTTCAGCATGGTATTTTTGACGTTGGATCAGCATTGAGGTTTTGGGACAGGGTATACAAACAGGGTCCCATTAATCTTGCAGTCTACAGTGGATTATTCAACCATTTTGGTTATTGCATAGGGTATTGTCAGCTTTGGTAGATAGCATTCACAGGTTGCAGGAATTTCCAGACAGCTACAATAAACTATTTACAAAATTTTCTGTACTCAACTACTTTCAACACTTGATAGTTCGTTAGAAAGGGGACTTCTCAAGCTTCAAGCAAAGCTAAAGAGCTTGTTATTTGGAGCACTAGAACTCAAGATATTTGAATTTTTCTTCTACTGTATATACATGACAGGATGCTACTCATGGCAAGGAATAAGAAAAAGGATCCCATTTTGGAGACCATCAATGAAGAGTTGAGAGAATACCAACATGAGCATGAACATGAAACCCCTCAAGAAGCTATATGCCATAGGCATTATGAAAATGAAGAGGTTGATGTAAGCTCCACTCATTCTCCTATCAATCAGCCAATGAATGGAGTTGAGATGTCCCATGCTTCCATGAACTCTAATAGCCTACAACAACTCTCAAATGATATTAAAGAGATTAAATCAGGCTTTGATGGTATGAGGATGGGTATTGACAAGTTAGTGGCTATCTTTAGTGAAAAACACTTTTGTGTCGAGTTGCACAACAACAATGCTATGCCTATTGTTGAGATATCGAGCTCCACTCGTGATATGCCAGGGTGACCGTTGTGCATTTATGTCACCAACGTGTTAGTTGCAGATGCAGTTGGTACACCGCCCATGAATAATAGCTACATGATAGCTATCCTTATCTACTCTAGTTCGTGGCTTGGTTAGTATGCCACCTTAGTTAGTTGAGTTTGGTTTGAGACCCATATATAGGGTTCTTCTATTTCTTTGTATGTGAGTTCTTTTTGGCTTACACAACTAAGAAGAGGAAAACTGTTTTTAGCCTCCACCTCTGTGTGTATTCCCCCATTGTGCAAGCAAGAAAGCTACAAGTGAGACTCCTTCCTTCTCTCCCACAATCTTGACATGGTATCAGAGCCTTGTTCGTGGTAAGGAGCTCAAGAAAGCAAGCCAAGCTCGCGGTGTTCTGGTAAGAGGAGCAGTGTTGCTTTCATTTTCTGTTTTGGGAGCAGATCTCTACAGGTAGCACAGCCGGAAAGTGCAGGAGTGCATTGTCTCAGGTTGAGATGCCCTTCGCGGTGAAGCAAAAGGGCAGTATATGCTGCGGGTGTGGGCTTTAGCCCTCAACGACCTTGTTTTTTTGATTTGAGGCCATTTCGGGGCCTGTTTTGGAGGCGGAAGTTTTCTGCACGCACTCAGGAAAAAGCCCAGTTTTATGCTGTGCAGCCACTGTTCTACAGGTCGGTGAAAAGTTACTGTAGAAATTGCATCGTATGCTTATGTGCAGAGACATTGGGAGTTACAGAATCATCCTTGGTTCCTGTTTATGCAAAATCGTCACTAGGAAGTGACTGTGTGGTCAAATACCACTTTCACCAGTTTTGCAGATTTGCCCTTGTGAGGCTGAAGCTGTGTTCTTTGCAGTGACAGAACTTTTTGCAGTATTCTGTAATGGCGTCTGATTCTCTCTCACAGATTGTCACTGAAAAGCTTGACAAGAACAACTTCCAAGCATGGAAGTTTAGAATGATGAATTTCCTTATGGGAAAAGGATATTGGGAGTTTGTTGCAGGAAATGAAGAAGAACCAGTTCTTCCTGATGTTCCCAATCAACAGCAAATGCAGGCATTCAAAGCATGGCATGAGAGAGCCAAGAAAGTTATGTACTGGCTGTCTATCAGTATTTCAGACTCTATGATTGTGCATATTCAGGATGCAAGTACGCCAAAGGAGGCATGGGATACTTTGTCAAAAATGTATAGCACAAATACGCAAGCCAGGAAAATGCAGCTCAAGCAAGAGTTGCATAATGTGCAAAGAGAAAATATGAGCATCAATGACTACCACATGAAGGTGAAGAAGATTGCAGATGCACTTGCTTCCATTGGGTCGCCAGTGGAAGATGATGATTTAGTTTCCGTGACCTTGAATGGTCTAGGAAAGGATTATGCACAGTTTCGAACATCCATTTCCGTTCGTGAAAGATTTCCTGACTTTGAGGAGTTGATTGCTCTTCTAATTTCTGAGGAGCAGAGAAATGGTGGTGCATCTTCTTCAGGAGGAACTTCAAAAGAAGCTGTCTTCTACTCAAATGCTGGAAGAGGTAGAGGCAGAGGTAGAGGAGGCCGATTTGGAGGCCGTGGTAGAAATCAGAATATGCAGAAAACTCAAGAAAATCAGTCCTATGGAGGAGGACGTGCTAACTCTAGAGGCAGGGGGAGCCAAAGAGGTCGTGGTGGATGGCAAAGAGGCCAAAATGCAAACAGTAATGTTGAATGCTACTACTGTGGTAAAATGGGTCATATGGCTAAAGACTGCTATAAAAAGCAGAATGACATCATGAATGGAAAACTGCAACAAGGGAATTATGCATCTTCTAGTAGACAGGGTGATGACAGAAATGAG
This sequence comes from Lygodium microphyllum, assembly GCF_053477565.2. Classification (NCBI taxonomy): domain Eukaryota; kingdom Viridiplantae; phylum Streptophyta; class Polypodiopsida; order Schizaeales; family Lygodiaceae; genus Lygodium; species Lygodium microphyllum. Next base: position 33,520,062 of record NC_141149.1, read on the forward strand.
CATTTGTTTATGGTGCAGCACATGAACAATTCTGTGACAAGTGCAGAAGAAAGCAATGATGTATGGTATGTTGACTCAGGTGCATCAAACCACATGACAGGTCATGCAGAATGGATGGAGGATGCAAGGAAAATGGAAAAACCAGGATTTGTGGAGATTGGTGATGATACTGCACATCCTATTGTGCAGATTGGAAAAATTCATTTGTCTATGCAGGATGGGAAAAAGAAATACCTGTCCGATGTATTTCATGTCCCGAATATCACCAAGAATCTGGTCTCTGTTGGTCAAATGGTTGAGCAGGGCTTGCAGGTCAGATTTAATCCTCATGGATACTTTGTTGAGGATATGAAAAATAAAGGTCGCTTGATAGCAAAAGGAAAGAAGAAGGGCAGAATGTTTACATTGGATGCAGACATGTCTGAATTGAGTGCAGCAATGTTTGCACATGGGACCGGTGTAGTTGCAGATATTGATATCTGGCATAAACGCATTGGTCATGTTAATGTACAACAACTTAAATCAATGCAGGCCCAAAATATTGTTGCAGGATTACCCAAATTCAAGGTTGCAGAAATGCATAAGGTAGTTGAAGCCTGTCAGTTTGGAAAACAGGTAAGGAAACCATTTCCTAGACATGTTCAAGAGAGTGAGAAGCCATTGGAATTAATCCACTCTGATGTGTGGACTACTAAAGCTGCATCTCTTGGAGGCTATCATTATTTTGTCACTTTTATTGATGACTATAGCAGAAAAGTTTGGGTGTATTTTATGAAAAAGAAAAGTGAAGTTTTTGGGCATTTCAAAACTCTTAAAGCTATGGTTGAAAAAGAAACAGGCCTGCAGATAAAATGCCTAAGGTCAGATGGAGGGGGAGAGTACCTCTCAAATGAGTTTGCAAGGTTCCTGCAGGAGCATGGCATAAAGCAACAATATTCATGCAGTCATACCCCACAACAAAATGGAATTGCAGAAAGGAAAAACAGGCATATTGGAGAGGTATCTCGTGCCATGCTCAATGAAAAAGACTTGCCAGATTTTTATTGGGCTGAAGCAGTTGCTACAGCAGTCTACATAATGAACAGGACTCCCACTGCAGCAATACATGGAATGACTCCAGAGGAGAGGTATACTGGTAGGAAACCAGATATTTCTCATTTGAAAATTTTTGGTTGCATTGCCTATGTACATGTGCCAGATGAGTTCAGATCCAAGTTGGATCCAAAAGCTGAGAAGTGCATCTTTATTGGTTACTCTCTGCAGCAAAAAGGGTATAGATGCTATAACCCTTCTACTCGTAAGTTTACAGTGAGCAGAGATGTTGTTTTTGATGAGATGAGTAGCTGGTATAAACCAGTAAATGTGATTGATGATGTAGATGGACAAAATGGTAATGCTGCACAGAATTCACAGCAGCAGTCACACAATATTAGTGGACCTGAAGCGTCCTCTAGCAGTGGTTCACATTCTTCGCCATGGACAGGCAGATTGAGAAGAGGTGGATGTTAGAACAGAGGTTCTAATAACTCTGGTATTGTGTGCCACTACTGTGGCCAAACATGTCATATCGCAGATCTAAGAAAGATGATATCCGCAGTGGTAAGTTGCAGCAAGGAAACTATGCATCGTCTTCATGATAGAATGAAGATAAAAATGAACGTTTGTTTGTTATGCAAGATATGCTGAATGCTATTACAGGAAAGGGAACACATGATGATGTTTGGTATGTTGATTCAGGTGCATCCAATCATATGACCAGCCATGCAAAATGGTTTGGAGAGATGCAGGATTTGCAAAATGCAGGTTATGTGTAGATGGGTGATGATTTATGCCACCCAATTTCACACATTGGAAAAGTTCCCTTGTCCTTGCATGATGGTAAGACAAAGAGTCTTTCAGATGTATTACATGTGCCATCTATTACAAAGAACTTGGTGTCAGTCGGTCAGATGGTAGAGCAAGGGCTGCAAGTCAGATTTAATGCAAAGGACTGCTTTGTAGAAGACTTCAATGACAAGTGCAGGTTAGTTGCAAAGGGAAGTAGAGTTGGACGTATGTTTACTCTGGATGTTGGAATTCCTACTATGAATGCTGCTATGTATGCTAAAGGAAAAGGTGTTGTTGTAGATATTGAAATTTGGCACAAATACATTGGACATGCAAATGTACCAAAGCTGAAATTAATGCAGTCCAAAGGGTTGGTTACAGGTTTGCCTACATTTAGAGTTGCAGAATTTCATAAGGTATGCAAAGCATGTCAGTTTGGTAAGCAGGCAAGACAACCCTTTTCACATGATAGAGATGTAAGCAGAAATATCCTTGATGTTGTGCATACAGACATTTGGGGGCCTACACAAAATGTATCTCTTAGAGGCAGTTCATACTTTGTCACATTCATTGATGATTGTTTTAGAAAGCTGTGGGTATATTTTATGAAGGAAAAGAGTGAAGCGTTTGAGCACTTAAGAACTTTCAAGGCTGCAGTTGAAAGAGAAACATGCTTGAAAGCAAAGTGCTTGAGGTCAAATGGAGGGGGAGAGTACCTCTCGAATGAGTTCAGTGATTTTCTGAGGTCTCATGGGATAAAGAGACAGTTCACATGCAGGTATATCCCACAGCAAAATGGTGTTGTAGAAAGGAAAAACAGGCATATTGCAGAAGTTGCATGCGCCTTGATGGCTGAAAAGAATATGCATAAGAATTATTGGTTTGAGGCTGTTCATACTGCTGTTTATATTATGAATAGAAATCCCATAGCTGCAGTTCATGGGATGACTCCTGAAGAATGCTTTACTGGCAAGAAGCCTGATGTATCGCACTTGAAGGTACTTGGCTGTGTTGCATACGTTCATGTGCCAGATGAGCTACGGAAGAAGCTTGATCCAAAGGCAGAAAAATGTGTTTTTATTGGATACTCTTTAGAACAGAAAGGGTATCATTGTTATAACCCTGTCACATGTAAGTTCAGAGTGAGCAGGGATGTCATCTTTGATGAAATGAGCAGTTGGTATGCATCTAGTGGTGATGCATTGGATGATGATGATGATGATCATGACACTCATGTGTAGGCTAAAAAGCAAGAATCACGGACTCTTAGTGGACCAGAGACATCATCTGGTAGTCCTTGGTCTGGGAGACTAAGGAGTAGCTCTATATCTTCAGGTGCATCTAGTAGCACTACAGGTAAAGACAAATGAAAGAATAAAGTGTCAAAAGGCATTGATACAGTTCTTGATGGAGACTCTAGTGGCTCAGAGAGCTTGGATGATGAGCTTGGCATTCCTTCAGTGAGGACACCAGGTGTACAGAGAGCTCATAATAATGTAAAGGCTCCATTGAGTGATCCGGTGGTACGCAGATCTAACATGGTCATATACCCTGTTAAAAGATTTGGTTTTGAAGGTTATGCAACTCACCATTATGCTTATATGGTGAAACTAGTTGAGGATGTTGAGCCCACTTGTTTTGAGGATGCTATTGGTCATACTCATTGGGATGCAGCAATGGATGAGGAGATGGCTGCATTAGAGGCCAATAAGACTTGGGATCTAGTATCATTGCCAAAGGGCAAGAAAGCTATTCGATGTAAGTGGGTTTATAAGATTAAGCACAATGCAGATGGTTCTATTAGTAGGTACAAAGCTAGGCTGGTTGCAAAAGGCTATGCCCAGACATATGGCATAGATTATGATGAAACCTTCAGTCCAATTGCTAGGATGGCAACTGTCAGATGTGTGATTGCTTTGGCAGCAGCCAAAGGTTGGAGGTTGCAGAAAATGGATGTGAAGAATGCCTTCTTGCATGGTGATTTGTAGGAAGAAGTGTATATGGACCAACCAGCAGGTTATGAAGATTTAGAGCATCCCACGTATGTGTGCAGGTTGAAGAAGGCGCTCTATGGGCTCAAGCAAGCACCTAGAGCATGGTCTGAAAAGATCAGAGAGTATCTTGTCAATATTGGCTTTTATGTTTCTGATGATGATCACTCACTTTATGTGAGAAAGGGAGATGTAGGTTTGGTCATCATAGTCATCTATGTGGATGAATTGATTATTACAGGTGATAGTGATAGTGGGATTACTGAAGTCAAGGACTTTTTGAAGAATAAGTTTGAGATGAAGGATTTAGGTGAGCTAAGGTACTTCCTTGGCATTGAGGTGATCAGATGTGATGATGGTATATAGCTGTCCCAAAGACAGTATGGCTTGGATATGTTGTCCAAGTATGGTATGACAGCATGCAAACCACTTTCAGTCCCGTTGGACCAGAATGTAAAGTTGAGTGCTGATGTTGGGGATGAGATAGAAGATCCTACTATGTTCAGGAGGATAGTGGGGAGTTTGATCTACATGACCATTACAAGGCCAGACTTGAGCTACGCTGTTGGTCTTGTGAGTCAGTTTATTGAAGTACCTAGACAGCCACATTTGGATGCAGTCAGACGCATATTGAGATATGTGAAGTCCACATTACATTATGGACTTTTCTATGAGGCAGGTACAGATGTACAGGTGTTTGGATACACAGATGCAAATTGGGCTGGTAGTATGTTTGATAGAAGATCTACCAGCGGATACATGTTCTCTCTTGGTAGTGCAGCAGTTGCTTGGAGCAGCAAAAAGCAATCTACAGTTGCTTTGTCGAGTACAGAGGCTTAGTATAGAGGTGCTGCTGTTGTAGCATGCGAGGTAGTATGGCTACAAAAGTTAATGGCTGATTTGGATGTGCAGGTGGAAGGTCCAGTTGTCATTTATTGTGACAACATGAGCAGTATACAGTTGGCTAGGAATCCTGTGTTCCATGCCAGGACAAAACATATTGAGGTACACTACCACTTTGTAAGAGAGAAGGTACTAGCAGGTGAGATTGAGCCGGTGTTTGTCAGCACACAGGATCAGATAGCTGACATCTTCACGAAGGCATTGGGTACAAAGAAGCTTCAAAAGTTTCGAAACTTACTTGGAGTTGCAGAGATGCAGTTGAGCTTGAGGGGGAGTGTTGAGATGACAAGCTCAACACACGCGGACATTGATGATGGACCGCCTGGTTAGATGGGTCCACACGTCTACACTTAGCACGTCGGTGGTCATTATGACTCTCACATGGTCACTGACTCATTACTTATTATATTCAGGTTGTTACACCTATTTACAGCTGGCGTAGTTATAGCGCCAGTCGACTAGTGTAGTCAGTTATGCATTGTTTGACTTAGTAGGCCACTTTCCTTTATGTTGTATCTTATCTATAATTTGTGTACATTGTAAAGTGTGTGGAAGAAGAAGAAGAAACCAGCAAGAAAACGTTTTGGCCTTCATCTCTCTTCTTATCTCTTGAGTGAGCTTCTCCTTGTGCATTCTGTGTGTGTTCGGCACAGCATCTTGAGCAAGTCCCCCCACCACGTGATTCTTGACAGTTTTTTGCCGAACAGAGGCCTAAACATACTTCGATTTGTGAGTGGACTACATAGCTGGCTTCACATTGTCAAAATCTATCAAATTTGGCCTCCATTATATACTTTTTGGCTCCTAGATCACGTAGCTGCTCTATAATGTGAAACCCTGTGGGGATTAAATGGGGGTTCAAATGAACTCCGATTGACGAACTAAGACTTGCATTGTGTTCTAGGCATATCTAGGAAAAGTGTAGCTCATTGATCTACAACTGTTTCATTTTCTATGAAAAATTGGTCTTTTACACCTAAAAAGGGTCCCAAAATCTAGCTCTCAACCATACATATGAAAAATTGAAAAATCAAACCTTGCATACTAAATGAAGGCCCTATTATCATGTATCTCCAATACATCCAAAGGTTCAACCCTTGTGTCCCGTAGTATGCATGTATGTCTCCCATCCTTGGGGTTTGAGGGAAGAGGAGAAACACAAAATACTTGATACACATCACTCTAGCTTCTTTTTGAAATACCACATGCAAATTAGGAAAGGAGACCCAAAATGGACATTTGGAGAGCAATACATCCTTAGGTGAGAACTCGGGTAAGTTACTCATGAATATATGTGTGCATCATGTGGGTTCAAAATAAGGTATTTTTAAAATACCATTTTATACATTTTTTACATATAGAAGGGTGCAATATAAAAGGGATTATTTATAGTTTGAATAAAAAAGGGTTATTTTTTATTCAAAAAAATTCATAGCTAAGGATATTTATAAATAGACCTTGAACGCACGTGATGTAGAGGATATACATATAGTAACAAAGCTTACTTTATAACATTTCTCATCTTGGATGTATCAATAGTAAAAACCTTTTGGTATCACTTGCAAGTAATGTCTTTTGTCAGCATGCAAGGCATGCGAGTCTACCTCTATACCTCCATCATCATAGGACCTCAAAATTTTGGAGGGCTTGTGAGGTGTCCGCTAGTCCCAATCCACGGCACACCTTTTAGTAGTCCATCAGTAGGTTTTTCCATAAATGATGCTGCCCGCTGCTCCCTTGGAACATCACGGGATTGTCACTTAGGCCCTACCGAGTCTACTTCGCAACGGGAGAGTTCTGGCCAAACCCACTAGGATCGACCTGAAGACTTGGGTTCCTAAAATCGGATGGGTCTCCTAGCAGCCAGCTAGCATCAGTAATTTCAAGTTCCACTTTTTAGAGGATTACTCAATCTGAAGCGGACTTGCCATTGCACTTGGTTCAAAGAGAATGGGAGACGGAGGGGAGTGTGGTACGTCAACCCTCCTGCCCATAAGGCAAAATCCCATTCCGGTCCCCTAAAACAATGCAAGTCGGTTCTACCTAATGACTACTTGGTCAATTTATCGTCTTCCTATTTCTATATTCGATGTAGAAAAGCTCCCAGCTAACCGGGACCACCCTACCATTGGACGGACCCGTCGGGGGTTACGCCCACCCGCTTTCCTCTGATGATGGGTCATCTTTAGTTTTTTAATTACCTACAACACATTTATTGGAACATATACAACCAGCTTCTTTAATTAATCCATTTAGTCACACGTTCCTTCACATAATTTATCTCACTAACATGCATACAATTCGAACAGTAAAGCAAACTTCTTTATTGTATTGGAAGTCTTATTACAATTTTCATCATTCCGACCCAGTGGAGAGATACACAGAATTCCATAAGGACATTCTGTCCACCAAAATTCCACCCTCATAACTAGTATTTAGGGTTCCAGGATCCCATCCTGGGTCACGAAGGGGCTCGTCAGATTCTTGGAACAATGCAGGATTTACAGCCAGAGCCCCCTCTGGCACCTACAATTCCTACTGCCCGAGACTATCCCTACTGATAGACCTTTCGCCTACGGATCCGGTCCAAGCCTCTCGTAGCGATAATCATGACCCCCTTGGAGTAGGGTCTCGCCGCTAGCTTGGGGGTAGCCTAGCGCGATCCTTCCTTTTATTCTGTTGGCAATAATTTCAATCAAAATCTAGATTCTAGCAAACACAAACAGTCCTTTCAAATATGTATCAAATAGTGCAATGACAATCATCCCAACATGTAAATCACAGTTTCACATAGCCAAGGTAGACCTTATCCTAAGGCAACCTTTCATTCTAATGAGGATTCTTCTCCCCATAAAGAAGTGTTGAGTACACCTCTTAAAACACGTTAAGCAAGGCATGAGTTTTCCATTTGGATTCACTTATCTAACATAAGCAAAATCCCTTAAGGAAATATATTGTGTCAATAAACTCAACAAGATGATCTTTAGGATTCCTAAATAGATAACCAGTTTCTATAACCTTCACTAATCAGTTCTTAACCTTGTCGTATTTTGATCATAACTCTATTGAATACGCATAAAGACATATGTACAATAACCTTTGACAATTAATTCTGTCTTGATTCTATGCCTTAGTATCCAACTATTCTAGCTAGAAATCATAGTGATTAATCGTTTTATGCTTGAACTAATATGTCCTTCTAGATGAGTTATCAGTTTAATGTGTAAGCGAAGAATATGAAAGCTAATATCCTATGTAATTTATTTTATATTGTAAAATTGATAATCTAGTAATGAATAACCTGGTTTGGCGGCATGATGACATTAGGAACTTCATCTTTACTCGCGCTCGCATTAGCCACACCCGATGTTCCAATTGTGGTGGCAATTCCCGCAACCTTGGGCACTCCCGTATCATTGGCAATACCCGTTGCTTGACCGGTTGCATTGATTTCCATGGTTTTTTCACTTCGTCGCTTTGGAGCCATCGTCCACGAGGAGTTTGAGAGATAGGGAAGGTGGAATAGATTTTAGATGAGAGAGGGTAGAGAATATGGCTTAGTTAAAGATCGAGACAAGGGATTTGAGCTAGCTCTCTTCCTCTCTCTCTCTCTCTCTCTCTCTCTCTCTCTCTCTCTCTCTCTCTCTCTCTAGCTTCTCGCAGCCTCTTGAAGGAGTATTCTTCCTTCTCTCTTCTTCTCTCTCGCAGCCTCTCGGGGTCTCCTTATGTCCCTTATGCCTCTCCCATGCCTCGTATTTATAGTGAATTGGGGAAGAGGGCTTGTGGTTGAGAAGTGGAGCTCTTTGTGGAGGGGGATCTTGGAAAGATCAGTGATCTGATGCTCAGATCATAAATCTGATGGTTCCATTGGCTCCGAAAGGGGGGTAAAACCCCAAGACACTTGGTTAGAAAGCTCTCAGTTCACTCTTTCTTCTTTTTTCTGTTCGAAGTGCTGTCTACTGCCTGTAAACTGCGATCGCGGCGCGCGCGATTTCGCCAGTCACTTTTCTTTATTTTTCTTTTTATAAAATCTTCAAACTAACTAACACATCACTTGTTTTTTTCTTTTAAATGACATCTAGTTCTAGAAATCTCCATATTTCTTTTTTTTAAAAAAATTAAGATAATCTCTAAAATATCTAAAATATTCTAGTCTTGTCCAAAGGTCTAATATTTTTAGACCATCCAAACTATACACATTATCCTAGTGATTAATATAACTCATAAGTTTCGTTCGCGTTGTAATTTACGTGAAGGATGGCCACGGTCCTTGCCAATTCGAAAAAAATATCGAATTTACGACTCTTGATTTTTCTAAATAAAATATTTTAAATTAAATAAAAATTATTAATAATTAATGTTAGTTAGTTTTTACCTTAGTTAGTCTTTAGTTAGTAATCTTACTAACTTAACTAACTTTTGAACTAACCAACTAACTTTTATTGTGTGGAAATATTACAGGGCTCCCCTAGGGTATGCCCTTCTCCACCATGTTAGGCCTAAATGTAACCTAGAGGAGCACCACCACAATAGGGCAACTTGATAGCACCTCAATAGCATATAGAGTTTTCCCAACAATAGAGAGATTTTGATTATCTCGACTTAATATCTATACTCTCTAGTGTTTTTTTTTACCATATTATAAGATTCTTATGTAAATAGATGGTGATGAGCATGTATTTTCTAGCCATGGATGACTATACATTCTTAAAGTGTTTTTTTGCTTGATTTCTAGACCCACTTATATTTCATATGTGGATTGTAGATTGTATTCCACCTCACTCAACTCCTCAAAGGATTTAGTAGACCCCCTTGGGAGGCTCTAGTACCATTTTCTAGCCTCTCCCTTTAGGGTACTTGAGAATACAAGCATCTGATTAATATCATTGAATCCACTTGCAAGGCAAGTTAGGCCGTATTCTTGTAAATGCACCATCGGATCCTCATTAACCAGCCCATGAAACACTAGGAGATCCCTATAAGGAGGAGGGCATTTAGTCCTTTCCTTCGGGATTAGCACTGGGGCATTAAAATCCTCGTAATCATAACCCAACTCTAGTGTCTTAGGGTCTCCAACCTCTTCCATTTCCACCTTTACTGGTGTAGGGAGGTTAATATTATCCTTAATGTCCCTTTCTGCCAACTCATAAAGTGGTCTAGGGAGACCTATAGCTCTTAGCATGTCATTCCGATCCTTTCTTAGAGGATCTTTCATATCTTGCCCCTTCCTAGGCAGTTCCATGATGGCTTTATCTAGGAGCTTCTGCCCCTCATCAAAAGCAAACTTATCCTTAGCACTTAGGACTTGGGGACCGTGTCTTTTAAGCAAAGGTTTTCCCTTTACATCTAGGGCTTCTAACATCCTTGTGATAAAATTTTGGCATGATGCCCCACCACATGGGATGTTTTAGCCATAACTGCACTCCACTGTGTGTCGAGTTTTTCCCATGGCACTACGGATTTAGCATAATCACTTGTTGATGCCACGACTGCCATAGTTTCCAACATACTTGTTCCATGCCCTCTAGATTGATGGATGGTTATACATGATTCTTCTTCAGTAGAGACCACATCAAGGTGAACCTCGGCCCATGCCATCGCATTAGAGGATGGGGTAACCACTAACTGGTTACTCTTCTCATTACCTAAATTATCTTCTGTAGAGGACTCATGCTCTACATAACTAACTAAGTCCATCAGTAAGTTTTGTATAGGGAAAGCCAAGGTTTTCCATCCTTGAACAAACCCCATTTTATGGTTAGCTTAGCATACTCCTAATGCAAATTATAAACTTAAATCCCTTTACAACCTAGATTCAGAGACCGCCACTTATAGGCAACTCCCGGCGGCACTGATTAGCCAGACCTCATGCATACGACAGACAACCCCACCACACGGCCTCGCGGGCCAGGAGCGTCTAAAACTCACTTTGCACTAAATGCTTATGACGTATTTGCGTTTGTATCCAATTTGTAGTCCAAGGTTCACCTTCCCTTCTCCTCAGAGGGAGATCCCATAACATATAGGCATAGTGCCTCATAATACACACATAGGGAAGCACCTCTCAATTGATTGCCGTGGCTCCTCTGCGACTCTCCTACACCTCGGGGATTGACCCCAAGATGCGTCGCTCCAACATATATAATGTTTGCACAAACTCCTTCAGCGTTCTAGGATATTTTGATTTGCCTCACAAAACTTTTCCCAACGGAAGCGCTCGTCTAAACCTACAGCTTCGGTTTCCTATCCTCTGAGTGTTGGTCAAAGTTTATCAATCAATTGCAATGCATTCCAGGAGATACCACGTGGCATGCTTGATGCAAGGTATATGACAATTGTGCACAACCATTTTATGATTAAAAAAACCAGCCATGTGAGGTGTGGAAAACAGCCCTTTCATGACTTTTAACTAAGCGTTATGTGCTGCGCTGCTTTAGGAACTAGCACCAGAACTTCCGTGCTACTAGTCGCCTATATTTAATTACAGAATGATCCCTAAATGCTATGCACAAAGAGGGAAATCAGAATTTGTATCTTTTCAGCAATTAGATCGTCGCACAAACTTCCTCTCCCCCTCACCGTTTAGGTGTTGCTACGGTGCATAGGTGTAAATGGTTGTTTTGTATCATTTTTATATGTAAAAAATAATAAATATGTACTATAACAAAGATTTATGTGCATGAATGTTTGGGGAGGTTAAAGCATGAGGTCAAGCCTCAGTTTGGCCTCGTCCTGACCACCCTGCCGTAGGACAGACCCGTCGGGGCTCTGCCCACCCGCTTCCCTTGATAGCTTTAGTTTTCTAATTAGATCCTACCACATTTATGTGTGATACTTAAAGTCAGCTTCATTGATTAAGCCTTTTAGGGAACAGGGTTTGTTCACATAACTTATAGCATAGACACAAAAACAGAGCAAAGCAATCTATTGACAAACAAGTTCAAACAAGTTCCTTAACTTATCTTCAAGTTAATCTTTGTCTCCCACCCATACATGAGAAATGTTGTATCCCTTCTGTCCAACAGAAGTATCCCTTCTGCCCTACAGAAGTAACTGGCTCTATCAATGAACAAGCCATATGCAACTAGGTGCAATTAAGTTTCCTTAATACACGCACTTTGCAAGCTGGATCTATTGAATACGTGAGATAAAATTTATCCCTTTCGATGACCTATACTCATGCATCATAGTATGGGGCCTAAGGTATCTCATACGAGAATCAAAACAAGTATCTATCAATTTGGAAATACATTACTTACAACCAGTACCGTGATTGGATTGAGAGTGATGTCTTTGCCCGAAGATTCATTTTTGGTTATGGGATTGCCATCCGCATGTGACATTCTTCGCTTGGGGGCCATCATCTACAAGTAAACTCAAGAGATAAAGAAGGCAGAATAGATTCGAGATGGGAGAGTGTACGAGAAAATGGTTAAGTTGAGGATCGAGATAGAGGGAATTGAGCTAACTCTCTCCCTTGCAACCTGTCGGGGTAACCCTCTCTCTCTCTCTCTTTCTCTCTCTCTCTCTCTCTCTCAAGCTCTCTTTTTTCAAGCTCTTACAATCTCTTGGAGGGGTATCCTTCTCTCTACCTCTCTCTTGCAGCCTCTCGAGGTCTCCTTATACCCTCTTGTGCCTCCCCATGCCTCATATTTATAGTGAATTAGAGAACAGGGCTTGTGGCTGAGAAGTGGAGCTCTTTGTAGAGGGGGATCTTGGAAGATCAGTGATCTAATGCTTAAATCATAAATCTAATGGTTCCATTGGCTCTGAAAGGGGGGTAAAACTCCAAGACACTTGATTATAAAGCTCTTAGTTCAGTCCTTCTTCTTTTCTCTACTCGAAGTGCTATCTACTGCTTGTAGACTACGATCGTGGCACGTGCGATTTTTCCAGTCACTTTTCTTTATTTTTCTTTTTATAAAATATCCAAAACTAACTAGAACATCACTTGTCTTTTCTTTTAACTGACATCCAGTTTTAGAAATCTCCATATCTTTTTTTAAAAGATAATATCTAAAATATCTAAAATACACTAAATTTGCCCAAAATCTAATATTTTTGGACCATCCAAACTATACACATTAATAATAGTGATTAATATAGTTCATAAGTCTTGTTCACATTGTAATTTACGTGAAGGGTAGCTACAGTCCTTGTCAATCCAAGAAAAATATCAGATTTATGACTCTTGATTTTTCTAAATAAAATATTTTTAATTAAATAAAAATTATTAGTTATTAATGTTAGTTATTTTTTACCTTAGTTAGTATTTAGTTAGTAATCTTACTAACTTATTAATTGACTAACTAACTTTTGAACTAACCAACTAACTTTTAATTGCATGAAAATATTACATATGAAAGGAGAATTTTTTCTAAACTCTTCACCTTAAATTTCAAGTGGAAGCCCAGCTGAGGGTGGTTGGTTTATTATGATACTTATGCATTTGTTTGATCTCATGGTAAGTGCTTAGTCATTATGAACATGGATGGAATGGTGAGTGAAAGCCTATTCATGTTATTTATTTCTCTACCTTAAACTCCACATCAAAGCCCAAGGTCGGGTGGTTGGTTTAATATTTAGAAATTGGTCTCTTGACCAAGGAGACTCTATCCAAAATTTTAAAGGAGATTGCATACATTTACTTGCATCATTTGTATCGAGAATGTTGCAGATGGATAGTAAAATCTATAGAAGAGAAGAGATTGGCAGGATGCAGCTCCGAAATTCACAAGAGAGTGGATTGATATCCATGGCAAGAATACTACTCTTGATAGGGGGAAACATAATTAAAAAATTTTGTTTTAAATTTGGTTTCAAGGGGGGGGGGGGGGTCTCATGGCCACGGCGAGGTGTTACAATTTCCATGTACTTTTCTATTGCCTTGCACAAAGATCTAATATTATCCTCAAACTTGTTGTCTTGTGAAACAAGCTAGTTGAGAATAGAATTCAAATGAGTAGACATAGGTGTACTCTCCTTCATGGGAAGGTCCACAAGCTTCTTCAACTAGTACAGTTGAGATGCAAGACTCTGATTATCATAAATATCACAAATATTTTTCCATAATGCATAAGCACCACCCTTAATGTTAATGACATTGAAATACACCTGATTTGATCATGATAGAATGATGGTGGATAAGATGTGTGTGTAATAAAGTCAGGTAGACTTAACTAGTACAGTTAGACTAAGTCTCTTTACACTACTTGACTTAGGTTGTAGTACATTGTACTTTGTGTTACTCAGTTAGAAAAAGTGTGATGAATAATGAAGAAGAACATTGAGAGTTGTCTGCTCTCTATTGCCCCTATCTCTCTCTCATCTTTCTAACATGGTATCAAATCCATGAATCCCCATGACTCTATTAAGCATGAGAAGCCTAGGAGCTCAATATTGGCATTGTGGGAGGAGCTAGAGCCTAAATTCAAGAGCTGGAATGAAGAGATCTGAAGTGGTCTATAGGAAAAAAGAGAGCTTTCTTGAAATGTCCTATAGAAATGGGAGCCATAGCTTTGTTCACTGGTATGTATCTTGTGTCTGAGTTGAATAGAGCCTATTGAGGCTTTCCAGGGGTTTCTTGCCATATGAATTAGCTCATGTTGATGAGCACTGACATTAGAAAGAGCAACAGGTCAAAAAATGTGAACATGGTAAAATGCACCTGTTTTTGGGCTGTCATACTTTGGGAGAATGCAACCATGTTTGACTTGAGTATTCACGAACTATATACTTGAGGTCATGAAGCTTAAAAAGATCTATTAGAAGCTAATCAAAGTAAGAGTTATTGACATCACTAATCATAGTTGGAGAAGTCCCCCATTTGAACTTGGAAACTATTGTAAACATGCTAAAACTATGTTGTACATGCCTAGAATTGCGGGAAGTATTCAGCCCTGAAACACTCGTGTTGGACACAAACAAGTACATGATATGTTTGGCAATGTATATGCCTTAGACTTTGTGCACTTGGCATAATTAAAAGGGGATAAGATTTAAATTTTGGAATGCTTTACAGATTTGAAATTGTAGGCTAAAATATGTCATTGAATATATGAGAGCTTACACTTGAAGTTTTGGAGCATCTTGATACCTATTTGGTACCCGTAAATGCTTGGATATTGGTCCATGAATGTAAGATGTTTTGTGGATGTAAATGAGCATTAAATGCTTTGATTTGGATTGAAATATTTTTGGTTATAATGGACTAGCCGTAAATAGCCTTTGCAAAGAATATTTGGCACTGCTACTTGCATACGGCGTAAGCATTGATGCTTGTCTGATCATGGATTGAATCTCTCATGTAATGGGACATGCCTATGATGTCTTGAGGATTTTATGGGCTGAGAATACCTTAGCTTGCATAGGGAATTGACCACTGGTCATTACAGATTGCTTGTCTATCTATTGTTACATAGCTTGGTTGCATACGAGATATGCGAGAGATAAAACCTACATGAACATGATATCATGTCTAGATGTTTTACCATTTCCATAGAATGTTTTGAGCTAATTTGAGCTTGGTTTGTGCTCATTTGATTGTGTTTTTATTGCTTCTTACTCATAGCCTATTTTTGAACTTGTAGGAAAACTGTTCTTGAAATTGTAGGAAAGCTGTTTCTAAAACTGCAGGAAAACTGTTCCTAAAACTACATGAAAAGTGTTCCTAAAACTGTAAGAAAACTATCCCAAAACTACAGGGAGTCTAATCCTGAAACTGTAGGGAGTCTGATCTTGAAATTGCAAGGAATCTAATCTTGAAACTGCAAAGAGTCTAATCTTGAACTATAGAGAGTCAGACATTTACAGGTTGTATACTACATTGAATGCATAGAGTTGCAAACATGGCAAATGTTGAAAGAACTGATAACATAACTCAAATAGTGGGTGAAAAATTGGACAACAATAACTATGCTATTTGGAAGTTTAGGATGGAGAACATTCTCATTGGTAAGGGCTACTAGGACTTGGTTACAGGTGCAAAGGCTAAGCCCAAACTCCCTGACAAGAATGCAATTCCTGATCAACTTAGGGCACATCAAGCATGGACTGAGAGAGCTTGTAGGGTACTGCATTGGGTATCCCTATGTATTTTTTATGCTATGGTTATGAAAATAATGAATTGCAACTCACCAAAGGATGCATGGGATATTCTGATGAGATACTATGGTACTACTGTCAAGATTGTGGGAGAGAAGGAAAGAGTCTCACTTGTAGCTTTCTTGCTTGCACAATGGGGGAATACACACAAGGGTGGAGGCTGAAAACTGTTTTCCTCTTCTTAGTTGTGTAAGCTAAAAGAACTCAAGTACATAGAAATAGAAGAACCCTATATATGGGTCTCAAACCAAACTCAACTAACTAAGGTGGTATACTAACTGAGCCACAAACTAGAGTAGATAAGGATAGCTGTCATCTAGCTATTATTCATGAGCGGTGTACCAACCACATCTGCAACTGATAAGTTAGTGACATAAATGCACAACGGTCACCCTGACATATCATGAGTGGAGCTCGATATCTCAACACTCCCCCTCGAGCTCAATCCCAATTCCTGCACACCAAGCAGGTCTCTAAACTTGCGCAGCTTCTCTGCGCCCAATGCCTTCGTGAATTGATGCCAGGAGGCATATTCCACGGTGGATTCCGTGAGGTTTTACGGTGGATTCCGTAAACTTAGATGACCGGGGCTCATACGCAAAGAGGATTCTTTGTGCGAGAAGTTGATGGGGACGCCTGTCCTTTTCGGGCGTTTCATTAATTTAGTGTGTACATGGGTGATTCCATAGCGGGTGATTCCGCAAAATGCATATTAAATTAATAAACGTTTATGAGTTTAGAGTGCGCACTCGTAATAAATTAAGGTTAGGATTTATTTCTAACCAGTTGATTTATTTATGTAGCTGAAGACTGCTAGGTATTCACTTTTGTCGGTTTAATTGTGTTATTTTACTAACGATTGTGAATGCTTCAGTTGATGTGTAGAGATAGCAGCAGTGGTGGAGGAAAGCATTGGAGTCTAGCGGGTTTCCGACCTTTGGACTATATTTTGATAGGCGTCACGCCTATATTTTGATTATGTCTATAGAGACATCGATTATTTATTATTATTTTGTATGCGCTTATGCGCCTGGATATGTTATTTCTATTTGGACATTGAGATTGGGCATGCCAGACACTATGGGCACCGTCCATTAGCTTTATTTTCCTATTTTTGGTAGAAAGCAAACTCAAAAGCTAAAAGCTTGTCATATTTTTGTATTTGGGCTATTTTTGAGCATAAAGATTGGAAATATACATTAAATACATGCTTTGTGAAGCGCTCACACAAGGCATGGGGGAGATTCAACCCAATTTGTCTCTTGTCTCATGTCGTGCTTGTTTTTACATTGGTTTTTGTGCTAAAAAGTAGAGTGCTTTGTTCTTGGGGACCTTTGGGAATTCACTACGTGAGCTACCTGCGACCGATCTGCGCACCAGTGGTATCAGAGCGAAGCAGAGATCAAGGGCTTCCAATCGCTACCAATCTCGGGCGAAGGCGGAGCTCCAGGAACAAACGACCTCTACAGTCAATCTCGTCGCGAACCGTCGATACAGGCAGACTTCTGGCGATCAAGAACCCCTATTTCCACTGTCAGATCGCGAAGGACCACTCTCTGTCGGCGGAGGACCACTCCCTCATCTTCATGAACAAGTCGTGATAAAACAGTGAGAAATCTCTAATCTACTTCATTAAAAAGCTTAGTTTTAAGCTTAAGAAGCTTATTAGCTTCATAATCTTCAAATCGTGATCAACAAGAGAAGCCCCGAAAATCGCGCGAAGAAAAAACGGCCCCCTGCCCCCAACGATCAGAAAAACGGCGGACTTACTGACTTACTTAAGCTTATTAGCTTAAGCTTAACTAATTAAGCTTAAGTCCTACTATACTCTGCAAGTTCTACTGGGCAGACAAGTCTGCAAACTCTCGGTCACGCACTCCAGAAGTCAAGTTTCGCAAGTCGACACTAATCAAGTCCTGCAAGTTCTGCAAATCGGCTAAGTCCAGCAAGTCAACAACCCTGCAAGTCTGTTAAGTCTGCAACTTTGCAAGTCAGACTAAATCAGAACTGACTAACGCTCGAAACTCCTAGAAGACTTGTTCGTTTGCAAAAACTCAGAACTGGAAAGTTGTTCGTAGCAAGCTGTTTTACCTATCTACAAGTTCGTTGAAGTACTTTCAGCAAACGGAGACAGAAATATTTCAGAATTTCTGAAAATTGAAGAAGAAAATACCCAAAAATACATAGCCTTGTAACCCCAAATTTGAGCTACGCTCATCCCGCTAACTGATTTTGAGTGAGAAAGGTTTGTTGAGTTTTACAGGATGACTACCCCACATATGGATGATCCTATGGCTGAAGACGACCTACCCGAGCCTACCATGGAACAAAAGCTGGATCTTATCATGTTGCAATTGGACGAAGAGCGAAGAGCTAGGCAAGCCTTGCAAGCGCAATTGACAAAGCTACAAGGAGCGTCCACTGATAAAGAAGAACCCCAAGCTGAATTTCTGATTCGCCGTACCATCGACGCCACTCTTGAAGCACAAACCATTCGCAAGGAATCCAAGATAAGTAAACGAAGTTTCAAGTTTCGCACTTTCAATGGCATAAGAGAAGGAAAGACTGTTTTATCATTCATTAGCCAGTTTGATGACTATTTCCATGAGGAAACTTATCCTGAGAAAGATAAAATCAAGTGTGTTACTAATCATCTGATAGATAGAGCATCACTTTGGTGGACTGTCGTCCGCAAGAGCATAGAATGTCCTGCTACATGGGAAGATTTCAAGAAGAAGTTCATGCAAAATTTCCTTTCACTGCAATTTCATGAGAAGGCTATCAAGCAATGGGATTTACTTCAACAACGCGATCGTGAGCCTATTCCACAGTATACAGAGCGTTTTTGGAATGCACTCTTACAGCTACGCATGCTTGAAGACGTACCAGAGACGACCCATAAGCGGAAGTATATGTCTGGACTTCTTGGACATTACTACGCTGAGGTGAATATGTTCAAGCTTGCTACCCTTGAAGACGCCATCTCCTTAGCTCACGACACTGAAGATAAGTTACATGGAAGAGATCGACGACCACAGCCATTCCAAGCAAACGGTAATTATGGATCTAAACAATTCAATTCCAATTTCAGAAGGTTTAATCCATGTCGTTTCTCATCACCATCTTTCCGCAAGAATTGGCCTAAACCACCTGCAGGCATTACCATCCACTGTCAATCCAAATCCTAAGCCTATCCAACAAGCAAATCCAAATATACCCAGACTCCCAGCCATTGCAAATAATGTGACCAAAGCCAAGCCCATCGTATGTTACAAGTGTCACCAGCCAGGCCATCTCGCAGCAAATTGTCATTCAAAGAAGCCATCAGCACATATCAATTACCTTGGAGCTATGGACGAAGAAGAGCATGAGGATATGCCGGATTTCACTGAAGAAGAAGATGATCCTACTACTACTTCCGACACTTTACCAGGTATGCCTACTTTACATTCATTGTTGACTATGAAATGTATGGTGCATGGAAAAGAAAGAACTGTATTGCATGATGACGGTAGTACGCATGACTTTATTTCAGCAAAATTGGTAAAGGAATTGAAATTACATACAGTACCTACGCACTATCGCATAAAAGCTGCATTTTTAGGCACTAGGTACAATGGCACACAAGAAGTTCAAAATTTAGAAATTCAAATTGGTCCATATATTGAAAGAAGAAATTTCTTAGTTGTCCCATTACAGTCTAGCGACATTATTCTAGGAATGCCATGGAGACACCAACATAATCCTAATATAGATTATTCCACGCACACAATGAATATAAATTTTCAAGGAAAATCTATTACCTTATTTGGTATGCATGCATCTCATATGTTTCCATTGCTTTCGCATACTCAAGCAAAACGTGCACTATGCAAGAACACTAAATCATATCTCATTTGGGTGAATGAATTGCACGCAAAAGAAACTCATATGCACCCTAGGCATAACGAATTTCTTGCATATTTTAAGGACTGTTTTGCAGAAGACCTACCACCAGGTTTACCTCCATCACGTCCAGAAGACCATAAGATTGACCTAATACCTGGCACACAACCACCTTGCAAAGCCCCATATAGGCACAATCAAATAGAGCAAAAAGAAATCCAGAGTCAAGTAGAAGAATTATTAAATAGAGGTTTAATTCGACCTAGCAGTTCCCCATTTGGTGCACCTGTGCTCCTAGTCAAGAAAAAGAATAATACTTATCGGATGTGTATTGACTACCGAGCATTAAACAAGATCACTGTAAAGAATAGGTATCCTATACCTAGAGTTGATGACCTCATGGACAAACTGCAAGGATCTTCTATATTTAGTAAAATTGACCTTAAATCTGGATATCATCAGGTGAGGCTAGATAGATCCGACATATTTAAGACTGCATTCAGGACACAGTTTGGCCATTACGAATTCTTAGTTATGCCATTCGGATTAACTAATGCACCTGCTACTTTCAGTAGAATGATGAACCGTATTTTTCTAAAATATCAGTATTGTGTGATTGTTTTCTTTGATGATATTTTAGTGTTCAGTCAAAGTGAAAAAGAGCATTATGAGCATTTATCATTAGTTTTTCAATTACTGAAAGAAAATCAATTGTTTGCAAATCCTGACAAGAGTGAATTCTTTAAGACAGAAATAGAATATCTAGGTCATATTGTATCAAAAGAAGGAATAAAAGTTGATCCTAAGAAAATTGACGCAATATTGCATTGGCCTATTCCTAAAAATGTACATGAATTACGCTCATTCCTTGGTCTTGCTAGTTTCTATAGGAAGTTTGTACGTAATTTCTCATTACTTGCTTTACCACTGACCAAACTTCTTAAGAAAGGCATTGTTTATCAATGGACTGAAAACCAGCAGAAATCCTTTGATTTACTTAAACGTGCATTGACCAATGCCCCTGTCCTACAATTGCCTGACTTTAACAGACCATTCTTTTTAGTTGTGACTGATGCTAGCGGATCAGGAATAGGAGCTGTGTTAATGCAAGATAACCATCCAATAGCATATTCTAGTTCTAAGCTGAAACCCTCTGAGCTCAAATATTCCACCTATGACAAGGAACTCTTAGCAGTTGTACAAGCATTGAAACAATGGAAGCATTATTTAATGGGTTCAAAATTCATGATAAAGACCGACCAGCAAAGCATTAGACATCTACTTAGCCAGCCCCAAATTTCTGACCGCCATATCAAATGGGCTTCATTCATTCAAAGTTTCCATCCTATCATTCAATACCAACCTGGAAAAGAAAATGTAGTTGCCGATGCATTAAGTAGAAGACCTGCAATTCATAACATTTCTATCATATCTTTTGATTCTTTGATTGCTATGAAAGACACATATCACCAGGATATTACTTTTCATTCTGATTGGCAAAAATTAGTTCAAAATAATTTCATTCCTGTTGATTCATTGTCATATAATGATGGATTCATGTTCTTTGAAAAGAGACTGTGTGTTACTATTCCATTCCGATCTTTTGTTTTAAATGAAATTCATTGTCCCCCATATCAAGGTCATAGAGGTATCATTTCTACATTACGCATGTTAACTGAAGATTTTTATTGGCCGCATATGGATGCAGATGTGTCTAATTTTGTTTTTGAATGTTTGATTTGTCAAAGAATAAAAAGACATCATGGTAAACAGTATGGGTTATTAATGCCTTTATCTATTCCATCTAAACCTTGGGAACATATATCTATGGATTTCATTACTGGCTTACCAAATACTAAATCTAACCATGACATGATTTGGACAATTGTAGATAGATTTAGTAAGCAAGCATATTTCATTGCATGTAAGAAAACTTTAACAGCATCACAAGCAGCACAGTTATTTTTGAAAACTATTTTTACTAACCATGGATTGCCGAAAGTGATTATTTCAGATAGAGATTCTAGATTTTGTAATAATTTCTGGATTACACTGTTTGCAAATCTAGGCACAAAGATTGATTTTTCATCTGCATTTCATCCAGAAACAAATGGACAAACAGAAGCCACAAATAGCACTATTTTAGATCTTTTACGTGCATACACTATCTCTAAACCTCAGACATGGGATACTCACTTACATTTATTACAGTTTGCTTACAATAATACACCGCACACATCTACAAAGAAAGCACCTTTTGAAGTTATTTATGGACATAGATTATCTACACCTGTTGCATCTTTATCTAATAGAATACAAAGTGCCGATGATATTGCTGTTATGCATAACACTATTTTTGATGAGGTAAAGGATATGATTGCTAAAGCCCAACAATCATATACCAAACAAGCCAACAAGAAAAGACAAGCCATGAATTTCAAAGTTGATGATTATGTTTGGCTTAGAATAGAAAAGCGTAGACTGCAAAGTGTAGATAGACATCCAGTTGTCAAATTAGCCCCTAGATTCTACGGACCATTTAGAATCATTCATAAGATTAATGACAATGCATTCAAGTTAGAATTGCCATCTCATTGGAAAATTCATAATACCTTTCATATTAGTTTATTGAGACCATTTAGAGGACAATTACCTATCCACCCTGTCTATGAAAACCCACCTTTACTAGAAGAAGAGACTGAAATACTTGGACCAGAAGCCATTATAGACACTGACTACATGACCACTAGAACTGGCCGAAGGTACTCTAGATATCTCGTGAAATTTAAGAACCATCCTGTAGAAGAAGCACAATGGATGCACGCTAGAGACCTAAATGCTTTCCCCACTCTGTTAGCTCCACATTGAGCTAATAGCAATTGAGGTCAATTGCTATCCCACCCCGGGGGTATGATGCCAGGAGGCATATTCCACGGTGGATTCCGTGAGGTTTTACGGTGGATTCCGTAAACTTAGATGACCGGGGCTCATACGCAAAGAGGATTCTTTGTGCGAGAAGTTGATGGGGACGCCTGTCCTTTTCGGGCGTTTCATTAATTTAGTGTGTACATGGGTGATTCCATAGCGGGTGATTCCGCAAAATGCATATTAAATTAATAAATGTTTATGAGTTTAGAGTGCGCACTCGTAATAAATTAAGGTTAGGATTTATTTCTAACCAGTTGATTTATTTATGTAGCTGAAGACTGCTAGGTATTCACTTTTGTCGGTTTAATTGTGTTATTTTACTAACGATTGTGAATGCTTCAGTTGATGTGTAGAGATAGCAGCAGTGGCGGAGGAAAGCATTGGAGTCTAGCGGGTTTCTGACCTTTGGACTATATTTTGATAGGCGTCACGCCTATATTTTGATTATGTCTATAGAGACATCGATTATTTATTATTATTTTGTATGCGCTTATGCGCCTGGATATGTTATTTCTATTTGGACATTGAGATTGGGCGTGCCAGACACTATGGGCACCGTCCATTAGCTTTATTTTCCTATTTTTGGTAGAAAGCAAACTCAAAAGCTAAAAGCTTGTCATATTTTTGTATTTGGGCTATTTTTGAGCATAAAGATTGGAAATATACATTAAATACATGCTTTGTGAAGCGCTCACACAAGGCATGGGGGAGATTCAACCCAATTTGTCTCTTGTCTCATGTCGTGCTTGTTTTTACATTGGTTTTTGTGCTAAAAAGTAGAGTGCTTTGTTCTTGGGGACCTTTGGGAATTCACTACGTGAGCTACCTGCGACCGATCTGCGCACCATGAATATGTCAGCTACTTGATCCTCTGTGTTGACATAAACTAGATCAATAAGACCTAGTAAAACCCTCTCCCGCACATAGTGATAATGCACCTCAATGTGCTTTGTTCTAGCATGATAGACTGGGTTATTTTCCAAGTGTATACTACTCATGTTGTCACAATAAATGACAACTGGCCCATCTGTAGGCTGATGCATATCATAAAGTAGCTTATGCAACCAAGCTACCTCACATGCAGCCATTGCTGCACCCCTGTACTCAGCCTCTGTGCTCGACAAGGCAACTGTAGGCTGCTTCTTGCTGCTCCAAGTGACTGCAGCACTCCCAAAAGAGAACACATACCCACTGGTAGATCGTCTATCAGAAATACTACCAGCCCAATCAGCATCAGTGTATCCATGCAACTGTATCTGAACCCCAGTCTCATAAAATAGTCCATACTGCAATGTGGACTTCACATACCTGAGTATGCATCTAGCCGCATCTAAATGCGGTTTCCTTGGAGCCTGCATAAACTGACTTACCAATCCAACAGCATAGCTCAAATATGGCCTGGTAATAGTCATATAAATCAAAATTCCTACTATGCGTCTGTACATAGTAGGGTCTTCCAAAAGCTCACCTACATCTGCGCTCAACTTCACATTCTGCTCCAAAGGAACTGAAATAGGCTTACAGCCTGTCATCCCATATTTGGACAGCATGTCCAATCCATACTGCCTCTGCAAGAGCTGTATCCCACTTGGTGATCTAATCACCTCAATGCCCAAGAAATAACGCAGCTCTCCCAAATCCTTCATCTCAAACTTCTGCTTCAATAGCATTTTCACATGAAGGATATCTTTATCATTATCACCTGTGATAATCAAATCATCAACATAAATGACAAGCATCATAATACCTTTCTCTATTTTTCTCACATAAAGTGAGAAATCTGCCTTGGAAATCTGAAAGCCAATAGTGACAAGATACTGTCCTATCTTGTCAGACCATGCTCTAGGTGCTTGCTTCAAGCCATACAAAGCTTTCTTCAACCTGCAAACAAACTCAAGATGAATATCATGCACATAACCTGGTGGCTGCTCCATATAGATCTCTTCTTGCAAATCACCATGCAAGAAGGCATTCTTTACATCCATCTGATGTAAAGACCATCCCTTTGATGCAGCCATAGCAATGACTGCTCTTATGGTTGCCATCCTTGCAACCGGACTGAATGTTTCTTCATAGTCAATGCCATATGTTTGTGCATACCCCTTGACTACTAATCTTGCCTTGTATCTGTTCACAGAACCATCTGCATTGTGCTTCACCTTATAAACCCACTTACAGCCAATTGCATTCTTACCTTTAGGCAAAGGTACCAATTCCCATGTAGCATTTTCTTCTAAGGCATCCATTACTTCATCCATGGCTTTCTCCCATTTTTCTTTTCCCATGGCTTGCTCAAAAGAAGTGGGTTCTGGTTCCTGTATCACTTTGACCATATATGCATAGTGAATGGCTGTAAATCCATCATATTTCAGCCTATCCACAGGATACCTAGCTCTAGTAGACCTGTGCAAAGTAGGTTCACTCCCAGGTGCTCTCAAAACATCCCTGGTCTTCCTTACTCCAGGTGTAACAATAGAAGGAATACCCAACTCATCATCAATGCTCTGTTCTGAGCCACTGGATTCACCATCCACATAAGAGTGACCTGCATTCACATCAAACATGGGCTGATCTACCTTCTCTTTTCCTTTTCGTGAAGCCTGCATACCACTATCTGCATTGTTTTGAGGAGATTCTCCTGATCTCAATCTGCCTGTCCATGGCAAAGAATATGAACCACTGCTAGAGGACACTCCAAGTCCACTAATATTTTGTGACTGCTGCTGTGAATTCTGTGCAGCATTACCATTTTGTGCATCTACATCATCAATCACATTTACTGGTTTATACCAGCTACTCATCTCATCAAAAACAACATCTCTGCTCACTGTAAACTTACGTGTAGAAGGGTTATAGCATCTATACCCTTTCTGCTCTGCAGAGAGTAACCAATAAAGATGCACTTCTCAGCTTTTGGATCCAACTTGGATCTCAACTCATCTGGCACATGAACATAGGCAAAGCAACCAAAAATCTTCAAATGAGAAATATATGGTTTCCTACCAGTATACCTCTCCTCTGGAGTCATCCCATGTATTGCTGCAGTGGGAGTCCTGTTCATTATGTAGACTGCTGTAGCAACTGCTTCAGCCCAATAAAAATATGGCAAGTCTTTTTCGTTGAGCATGGCACGAGATACCTCTCCAATATGCCTGTTTTCCTTTCTGCAATTCCATTTTGTTGTGGGGTATGACTACATGAATATTGCTGCTTTATGCCATGCTCCTGCAAGAACCTTGCAAACTCATTTGAGAGGTACTCTCCCCCTCCATCTGACCTTAGGCATTTTATTTGCAGGCCTGTTTCTTTTTCAACCATAGCTTTAAGAGTTTTGAAATGCCCAAAAACTTCACTTTTCTTTTTCATAAAATACACCCAAACTTTTCTGCTATAGTCATCAATAAAAGTGACAAAATAATGACAGCCTCCAAGAGATGCAGCTTTAGTAGTCCACACATCAAAGTGGATTAATTCCAATGGCTTCTTACTCTCTTGAACATGTCTAGGAAATGGTTTCCTTGCATGTTTTCCAAATTGACAGGGTTCACATACCTTATGCATTTCTGCAACCTTGAATTTAGGCAATCCTGCAACAATATTTTGGGCCTGCATTGATCCAAGTCACTGTACATTAACATGACCAATGCGTTCATGCCAGATATCAATATCTGCAACTACACCGGTCCCATGTGCAAACATCGCTGCACTCAATTCAGGCATGTCTACATCCAACGTAAACATTCTGCCCTTCTTCTTTCCTTTTGCTATCAAGCGACCTTTATTTTTCATATCCTCAACAAAGCATCCATGAGGATTAAATCTGACCTACAAGCCCTATTCAACCATTTGACCAACAGAAACTAGATTCTTGGTGATATTCGGGACATGAAATACATCGGACAGGTATTTCTTTTTCCCATCCTGCATAGACAAAGGAATTTTTCCAATCTGCACAATAGGATGTGCAGTATCATCACCAATCTCCACAAATCCTGGTTTTTCCATTTTCCTTGCATCCTCCATCCATTCTGCATGACCTGTCATGTGGTTTGATGCACCTGAGTCAACATACCATACATCGTTGCTTTCTTCTGCACTTGTCACAGAATTGTTCATGTGATGCACCATAAACAAATGCTCATTTCTGTCATCACCATGTCTACTAGAAGATGCATAATTCCCTTGTTGCAATTTCCCATTCATGATGTCATTCTGTTTTTTATAGCAGTCTTTAGCCATATGGCCCATTTTACCACAGTAGTAGCATTCAACATTGCTATTTGCATTTTGGCCTCTTTGCCATCCACCACGACCTCTTTGGCTCCCCCTGCCTCTAGAGTTACCACGTCCTCCTCCATAAGACTGGTTTTCTTGAGTTTGCTGCATATTCTGATTTCTAGCACGGCCTCCAAATCGGCCTCCTCTACCTCTGCCTCTACCTCTTCCAACATTTGAGTAGAAGACAACTTCTTTTGAAGTTCCTCCTGAAGAAGATGCACCACCATTTCTCTGCTCCTCAGAAATTAGAAGAGCAATCAACTCCTCAAAATCAGGAAATCTTTCACGGACGGAAATGGATGTTCGGAACTGTGCATAATCCTTTCCTAGACCATTCAAGGTCACAGAAACTAAATCATCATCTTCCACTGGCGACCCAATGGAAGCAAGTGCATATGCAATCTTCTTCACCTTCATGTGGTAGTCATTGATGCTCATATTTTCTCTTTGCACATTATGCAACTCTTGCTTGAGCTGCATTTTCCTGGCTTGCATATTTGTGCTATACATTTTTGACAAAGTATCCCATGCCTCCTTTGGCGTACTTGCATCCTGAATATGCACAATCATAGAGTTTGAAATACTGATAGACAGCCAGTACATAACTTTTCTGGCTCTCTCATGCCATGCTTTGAATGCCTGCATTTGCTGTTGATTGGGAACATCAGGAAGAACTGGTTCTTCTTCATTTCCTGCAACAAATTCCCAATATCCTTTTCCCATAAGGAAATTCGTCATTCTAAACTTCCATACTTGGAAGTTGTTCTTGTCAAGATTTTCAGTTACAATCTGTGAAAGAGAATCAGACACCATTATAGAATACTACAAAAAATTCTGTCACTGCAGAGAATACAGCTTCAGCCTCACAAGGGCAAATCTGCAAAAGTGACGAAAGTGGTATTTAACCACATAGTCACTTCCTCGTGACGATTTTGCATCAACACGCAACAAGGATGATTTTGTAACTCCCAATGTCTCTACACACAGGCATACGATGCAATTTCTACAGTAACTTTTCACCGACCTGTAGAACAGTGGCTGCACAGCATAAAACTGGGCCTTTTCCTAAGTGCGTGCAGAAAACTTTCGCCTCCAAAACAGGCCCCGAAATGGCCTCAAATAAAAAAAAACAGGGTCGCCGTGGGCTAAAGCCCTCACCCGCAGCATATACTGCCCTCTTGCTTCACCGCAAAGGGCGTCTCAACCTGAGACAATGCACTCTTGCAATTTTCGGCTGTGCTACCTGCAGAGATCTGCTCCCAAAACAGAAAATGAAAGCAACACTGCTCCTCTTGCCAGAACACCGCGAGCTTGGCTTGCTTTCTTGAGCTCCTTACCACGAACAAGGCTCTGATACCATGTCAAGATTGTGGGAGAGAAGGAAAGAGTCTCACTTGTAGCTTTCTTGCTTGCACAATGGGGGAATACACACAAGGGTGGAGGCTGAAAACAGTTTTCCTCTTCTTAGTTGTGTAAGCCAAAAGAACTCAAGTACATAGAAATAGAAGAACCCTATATATGGGTCTCAAACCAAACTCAACTAACTAAGGTGGTATACTAACTGAGCCACGAACTAGAGTAGATAAGGATAGCTTTCATCTAGCTATTATTCATGAGCGGTGTACCAACCGCATCTGCAACTGACAAGTCGGTGACATAAATGCACAACGGTCACCCTGGCATATCAGAGTGGAGCTCGATATCTCAACAACTACCACTAGTGCCAAAAAAATATAGCTAAAGCATAAGTTTAACACGATGGACAAGAAAGGACAGTCCATTTAGGACTATGTGACTGAGATAAAGACTATTGCTAATCAGCTAGCATCTGTTGCGACTGAGGTGACAGATGATGAGGATTTGGTGGCTATGATCGTGAATGGTCTAGGGCCTAAATATAAGTCCTTCGATACATCAATTTCAATCAAGCCTAAAATGTCTAACTTTAATGAACTTGTATCCTTGCTTATCCATGAAGAAATGAAATTGGGTTTGGCTACGAGCTTAAGTAGCTCTAAAAGCAAAGATACATTTGTTTACACTAATTAAATAGGCTATGGTTATCGTGGTAGAGGTTCTAGCCGTGGCAAGGAAAGTCAGCAATATGCATCCCAGCATGGACAAGGTCAGCAAGGATTTACTAGTAGAGGTGGTGGATACTCCCATGCAAGGGGGAGATCTCAGTCTAGGGGCAGAGATCTTGGAATACTCTGTCTACTCATGAAAATGCTAATAAGGATAAAGATTTCCATTACTATGGCAAACAGGGCCACATTGCAAAAGAGTGTTGGAAGAAGAAGCAGACTTATCAAAAGGGTAGATAGCAAGGTCAGTATGCATCTTCTAGTCATGTAGAGCCTGAGGCTGGTGCAAGACTCTTTGCTGTGACTCATGTATGTAACAAGGGCAACAAGGAGAGTCTAATGATGTCTGGTATATAGATTCTGGTGCCTCAAACCACATGACATCACATGGTGAGTGGTTTGCTAAGTTGAAATCAGGTGCTAATGGTGATATATGTACTGGAGATGATTCTCAGCATGACATAGCACACACAAGGATTGTTCCTTTGGTTATGCTTGATGGCAAGAAAAAGAATTTTCATGATGTATTGCATGTACCATTGATCACCAAAAATCTGTTATATATAGATCAGATGGTTGAGCAGAACCTGTAGGTACAATTTAATAGAGATGGCTGCTTCATAGAGGATTATGGCAAAGGATGTAGATTGGTTGCTAAGGCTAGAGACATGGTAGAATGTTTACACTAGATGCAAACATACCTGAGTTGAATTTTGATATGTTTGCTCACGATGAGGCAAGTATCCAAGACATTGATATATGGCATAAATGGATTGAATATATAAATGCTCAAAAGCTGAAAAATATGCAGCACAAGGAGCTTGTTACAGGGCTACCAAGGTCTAATTATGTTGACTTGGGACATATATGCTTAGTATGTCAATTTGGGAAACAAGCCAGGTTTTCGTTTTCTAGGAATACATGGAATAGTAGCAGGTCTTTACATCTTGTGCACTTAGATGTTTGGGGACCTGTGCGTAATGCATCACTTGGTGGGTCTCGATACTATGTGACTTTTGCATATGACTATAGCAGCTAAACATGGATATATATCTTAAAGCATAAAGATGAGGTGTTGGATAGCTTTATGGATTTTAAAGCTCATGCTAAAAGAGCTTAACTATTATGTCTCATGCTTACGATCTGACAGTGGTGGAGAGTATGTCTCAAAGGAGTTTGACACATACTTAGCAAAGCATGGGATCAAGATGCAATTGACTTGCAGGTATAGTCCACAACACAGAACCGAGTTGCTAAAAGAAAGAATAGGGTGATCATGGAGGCAGTCAAGGCCATGTTAAATGAGAAGGATGTACCTTAGTCTTATTGGATTGAAGTAGCACTTATAACTATCTATATTCTGAATAGAACACTTGCTGCAGAAATACATGAAAAGACACCTTATGAGCAGCTATATGGCTACAAGTCTAACTTACAACATTTGAAATTATTTGGTAGTATTTCCTATGTTCATGTTCTGGATGAGAAATGAAAGAAAATTGACCCTAAAGTAGTGAAGTGTGTTTTGCTTAGATATTCACAGGAAATAAAGGCATATAAGTGCATTGTTCCAACTGCACATTGAGAGATATTGCTCATTGTGATGTCATATTGATGAGTTAGCATCTTGGTATGGAACCAAGAAGGCTACAATATATGATGACACTTCATAGGGCATGCATGCTAAAAATGGACAGCAAGGCATTTCTTCAATAAGTGGATCTATTTAGGATGCATCTAGTAGTATAAGTCCTTGGATAGGTAGGCTATGCAGCCATGGGTCTCCACCCACTAACATGGATATGTCAATGAGGGGGAGAGATATAGGAAAAGATAAGGTTTTTGATGTTGTTATAGGTCCATTGACTTCATGATATGACTCTAGTGAGAGTATTGATAGCAAGTTTGGCATACCTGCAGTGGTTACACGTGAAGTAGAGATATGTACCATCTCATGAGAGAGCAGAATCTAGTTCACCTCCATTGTAGAGATCAAAGAGAGAAAGAAAGCCCGTGGATAGGCTTAATTACAGTGGATACTCAGTGATACATTATGCATAAATGAGAGAAGTGTTGAAATACAAAGAGCCTACATCTTTTGTAGAAGTAGTTAAGGATGAGAACTGGTGCAAGGCTATGGCTAATGAAGTTGTTTGAGGGAAAAGTGCCTACTAGATGCAAGTGGGTCTATAAAGTAAAATGTAAGTCTGATGGCTCACTAGAGAGATATAAAGCTAGATTGGTAGTGAAAGGATATGCCCAGCAGTATGGGCTTGATTATGAGGAAACCCTTTGTCTGGTTGCTAAGAAACACCATATTGGGGAATATGGAAATTTCCCATAAGTTTGGGACACATGGTCAAATCTTTGGATTTGTCATAACTTGAACACTATAACTCCAAATTGAGCACTCTATAGCTCAATAGATTCCAATTTTCAAGTGCTTTCCAATAATAGGTCACACCATATGGTTTTGAGAAACTTATGGGCATGTTATCAGTGTGCCACCTTTTTAGTATCAAAAAATGGGAATTGGGAGATTCCCAAACTCACTAATATTGTGTTAAGATGGCAACTGTATGGATTGTTATAGCATTGGCTACATCCAAAGGCTAGAATATTTATCAGATGGACATTAAAAATGCTTTCTTAAATGATGATTTGGAAGAAGAGGTTTCTATGGATTAGCAAGAGGGCTATGTGCATCCCAACTATTATGCAAAATGAATAAAGCATTGTATGGCTTAAAGCAAGCTCCACGAGCCTGGAATGCTAGGATTACTTCTTACTTGCAGAAATTTGGATTTTAGCTGGTGGGTAAAGCTGATCATAGCATATCTGCTAGGAAAATAGAGATAAGATATGTGATTTTGGTGCTCTATGTAGATGATTTGGTTATCACAGGTGATGGCATACAAGACATTCATGACATAAAAGCTATGTTGCAAAAGAATTTTAGATTACATACTTGGGAGAACTGAATTTTTTCTTAGGCATTGAAGCTATGCATACACCTCATGGGATATGGATGATACAAAAACATTATGGACAAAATATGTTGGAGAAGTATGGCATGCTAGAATGCAAACCCATGGACACACCACTGAATAAAAATGTAAAGTTGTTTGTTGATAAAAGAAATGTGATAGAGAACATTGTTAGAATATCAAGCTCCTGTTACTCTTCAGTCAGTCTATCTTTATGTGTGTGATCAACATTAGCTGGATATAGCTGTACATGTGTGTGACATTCAATAAGTCGGTGTAGTTAATGACTTAACCACACTTAGTCTTGGTTAGTCATACCTATGTGTGTAAGTCTCTTTCAGTTAGTATCATGAAAGAGTAATGGAAGAAGAACAACAATAAGTTGAGGCGCATCTTCTGCTCCACTCTGTCTCTCTCCCTCTCTTCCAACATGGTATCAAAGCTCGAATGCCTGAAACTTGAAGGCTTGGCATAGTGGCCATTTGACATCAAGACATTAGATCTGAAGAAAACGTCATCGAAGGAGACTGTGCTTGCAGCCCATTTTTTTGTAGAAGCTCTATATATGTTGTGTGTCTTGCATTCGAAATACCCATTTAATAAATGCACATGTTCAAAGGTATCATTTCACAAGAGAGAGCTAAACAAGGTCCGTTTTGCAATTAGTATGACAACATACTTCTATTGCAAAAATGTTATATCTTCCCATTTTTTCATGCAAGCAGTTTTCTTGGACAAGGTGATGCCAAGGAGAAGTGCTACTTATTTAAAATTTCTAACATTAGGGATGGTCTTATTAAATTGTGTAAGGCGAATAGGGACTGAAGATCTAAGAATTGCATGGATATACTTTGATCACATCCATAGGATTGATGGATGAAAAACTATGTCTTGTTCAGTTTACGATCATGTGTATGTCAGGGACATGAATATGCCTTTATGTTAGGACAATCATGTAAGATATGCCATGTCATGTGGAAAGCCCAAAAATAAGCACAACTCGTTCATTGTTTTGGCCCACTCGTCATCATGCTCACATGTACATGTCTTGGAAAAATTTGGATGTAGCAATCTTGGAAATTTCTCAATTCTAAATAGTACACGTCTTGTTGCAAGCTTGAAAAAGCTCAAAAAATCAATTTCAATTACAAAATAACGAAATCAAAAGCTCACAAAAGTAACACACTCATAAGAATTTTATGTCATTTGATTTGTTACATAGTATTGATGAAAAATAATCTACGCATTGAGATAAGTTGTGAAGAGATGTGGAAATGCAATCTTAAAGCAAAGGCTTTAATTGAAAACCAGATACAACCCCAAGCGTAGAACCAAAATCTTGTGTATGCACTAAGCCCAGCAGAGGTACAAGAGAAGAAGTTTCTTCTCAAACAAGTTAAACCACCAAAATTTTACAAAAAAGGGAAGACTCTTGAAGCCAATGACAAAGTATGGATTGAATCCATGGAGGATTACTTCAGTGCAACAGGAACAACACCTGTAAATCACGCTATGATTGCCAAGCTCAAGCTTACCGCCGAAGCTAGGCTCTAGTGGAAGCAATGGTGTAAAGACCAAGCAATCACTGAAAGCACAATAACTTGGGATAAGCTAAAAGAAGTAATGCAGGGAAGGTACATGCCACCTGCATATAGAACTCAGAAGATGAATGAGTTCTTCAAGTTGAAACAGTTGGGCCAATCTCTTCTGGAGGCATACTACTCGAGATTTGTCTCCTTGCTAAAATACGCCCCGACAATGAGTATTCTCCAACAAGTCTCAAAGTTCTGTGATGGGCTGAACCCACCAATGAACACTCAATTGGAATCAATGCATCCTTTGGATTTACAAGATGCATTGATATAGTGGGACCTATTTCCCGAATAACAAACCTTGGTCTCACAAAAGACCAGAATCCAGGGATGTTGAAAGCTCAATTTAAAAGGGTGCAAGGATAGAGTCAAGGCCAACGGAAGAAGTCGAGGGCAAATGCAATCAGTAACTTTGTCCCCACTCAAAGAAGTGACCAAAGCCTGTGATGCTTTCACTGCAATTAGCCTAGGCACTTCAAAAGGGAATGCCCCAAACTTGGTGAAGATCATCGTCAAGGAAACTTCCAATGTCTCCACTAAGGGAATCAACAAAGAAGAAGGCCCGTCCATGGAATCTGAGATTGAGAGGGCATGTGTTAATCAAGGGCCAAACCACTAATTCTTGATAATCCGGATTACCAAGGTAAGAAATTAAAAACCCTGATTGACTGTGGCGGCACTCATTCTTTCATTTCACTAGCTTGTGCAATAAGGCTAGGGATAGCCACTGTAGTTGCACCTACTTTACTTGTCGAACTAGCAAACGGGTAAGAAATCACTTGCACTAGACAAACTGCTAAGGTGGAATTCCTACTCGAAAACGAGCCCATATCTATTAAGTTCAGGGTAATGAATCTAGGAGTTTGTGAGTGCCTACTCAGGATGGATTGGCTAATCCCAAAGATGCTCACATCCATTGTGGGAAAGGACAAGTCTCCTTTTGGAATCTTAAGGGTGAGTAGGTTACAACTCAAGGAGAAGCAAGTAAACCAAAGATCGAGCTAGCTAAGGCAACACAAATAGCTCAGGGAATAAGAAAAGAATTACCCATCTATGTGATCAAGCTAAACAAACCAGAATAGGTAGAGGACTCTAATGAAGAACCATCATGTCTAAAAGAGTATGTGGATGTATTCCCAAAGGAATTGACAGAATTACCACCACCCAGGGAAGTGGATCATGAGATTAAGCTAATACCAAGAGTTGCACTAGTTGCAAAAAGGCCCTACAAGATGTCTATTCCTGAAGCTATTGAGTTAAAGGAACAACTCAAACAGCTATTAGACCAAGGGTACATACACCCCAACAATTCTCCTTGGGGGGCTCCAATCTTATTCCAAAAGAAGAAGGATGGTAGATTTTCCTTTGCATCGATTATAGAGGCATGAACCAAGTAACCATCAAGAATAAATATCCTATCCGAAGGATGGATGAGTTACTTGATCGATTGTAGGGAGAGAAAATCTTCTCCAATATTGACTTGAGGTCCGGATACTACCAGATCTGCATCAAGGAAGAGGATATTCCTAAGACGGCATTCAATACAAGATATGGTCATTTCAAATTCACAGTAATGTCTTTTTGGATTGACAAATGTCCGCACCACCTTTAACAGGCTAATGGATGACATTTTTAGACCATATCTCAATAATTTTGTACTTGTCTTCTTTGATAACACCTTGGTTTATTCCAAGGAAGAGGAGGATGAGTCCCAAGTTCACATTATCCTTGAGACCATGAGGACTCATAGGCTCTATGCTAAGAAGAAAAAGTGTGCCTTCCTCAAGAGAGGCAGATCGAATATCTTGGATTTATTGTGTCAAATGAAGGAATATCTGTAGATCCTACAAAGGTTAAGGGTGTCCAAGAGTGGCCTCCACCAACTACTCTTAAAGAAGTGTGTAGCTTTCTTGGATTAATAGGTTGGTACATGATCTTCATTAAGGACTATGCCTTAATCGCAGCACCCCTCACAAATTTGTTGAAAAAGCAGGTTGCCATAGTGTGGACGCCCACCGAACAATCAAGTTTTGATCAACTCAAGCATAGCTTAGTGGTAGCACCAATTCTGAAACTCCCTGAATTAAGCAAGGAATTTGATGTTGTCACGGATGCTATCTCACTTGCACTAGGTTGTGTACTAATGCAAGAAGGTCATCCTATAGCATATTCTTTGAGAAAGCTAAAAACCCATGAAAGGAATTATGCTACCCATGACCTGGAGCTATTAGCAATCATTCATGCTCTCAAGCTTTGGCGACACTATTTGCTTGGCAACAAGTTCTCTTTGGTCATGGACCATAAGAGCCTTAAATGGATCTTCACCCAGATTGACCTCAATATGAGGCAATGTCATTGAGGTTCTGCAAGAATATGACTTTGAGATCAGGTATTTTCCTGGCAAAGAGAATGTAGTTGCTAATGCCTTAAGTTGCAAAGTGTTCCTCAACTCTCTTATTATGGAGGAACCCTCAATGGCAGAATCATTAGCAACTATGGTGTCAATGCCTAGCAACCCTATCCTTGAATTCACTAAGGAGGAAGCTAGCCATGACCCAGAATATATGAAGATGATGGAGGAGATTTTGGAAAAGGACCAAAACCCTAGACTTAAAGTCAAGTATCAAGAATTTTCTATCAATGAGGGACTTGTCTATTTTAGGATAAGATTATGCATACCCTCAAGCAAAAAACTCAAACAGAGAATACTTTGGAAAGCACATGACTCCCCCTTTTCAGGACATCTCAGATATGTCAAGACCCTCAACATGGTCAAAAAAAGCCACCATTGGGAAAGGCTTAAGGGAGACATACTCAAATATGCCACGGAATGTTTGTCTTGCCAATGCATTAAGGCAGAACATGTCAAGATGCCTGGGAAGCTGCAATCTCTTGACATTTCCCAAATGAAGTGGGAATTTATCAGCATGGACTTTGTTGTTGGGTTACCTTCAGTTCAAGGAGGATACAATTCAATTATGGTTATAATAGACATGCTCAACAAGGTTGCGCACCTCACTCCAGTCAAGACAAACTATAAAGCTTTAGATATTGCCAGATTATTCATCAAGGAGATATTCAGACTCCATGGATTGCCTAGAAGGATCATTAATGACCATGATTCCCTCTTCACATCTCACTTCTAGAGAGGGATATTTGAGGCCATTGGGACTCAACTCTATTTCAGTATAGCCTATCACCCTCAAATTGTTGGCCAAACAGAGAGGGTCAATCAAGTCATTGAAGATATCCTTAGAGCATATTGTTGTCATGAACCCAGGAGATGGATCCAATATCTACCATTGGTAGAGTTTTCCTATAATGATCCTTACCAACAAAGCATTCAAATGACACCTATTCAAGCATTGTATGGGCATGATTGTTGTACTCCATTGAACTTTTCAAATCCTATGTTACGGGTAGAAGCTTCCAAGAAAATGCTTGAGGAAATGGACGAGCAGGTCAAGGCCATCAGACAAGACATTAGAGCTGCCAAGGATAGGTAGAAAGCCTATGCAGATCTAAATAGACAAGAGCAACTCTTCAATGAGGGAGATATGGTTTTTATTTGTGTACGACCCAAGAAGAGTTTCTTATCATTGGGAGAATTTAAGAAACTGAGTCCAAGGTATTGTGAACCCTATAGGATCCTCAAGTGCCTAGGGCCTAATGCCTACAAACTCCAACTTCCCAAGAATGTGAAGGTTCACAATGTATTTCATGTTAGCCTAATAAAGAAATATGTATCCAATCCTAGTCATGTACTCAATGATCAACAAGTTGTAATGCCAAGCCAAGGAGTTCTTGAGCTATGGCCACATAGAATCCTAGACATTCGGGAAAGAGATTGAGGAGTAGAACCCTCAAAGAGTACCTCATCCAGTGGAAGGACTATCTAGAAGAAGATGCCACTTGGATTGACAAGAGTACTCTCAACCAACAATACCCCCAATTCCTTTTGAGATGAGGACATCTCGAGTCCGTAAGGGGGGAAGGATGTAACACCTCATCGTGGCTATGATACCCCCCTTAAAATCAAATTTAAAAAAATATTTTAATTACGTTCCCCCTATCAATGCCATCGGTTGGCAGAGGGAGGGGGAGTTGAACTCATAGTCGACGAACGTGAGGAAAGAGATGAACTATGAGTCGACAGGGAGCCAGAGGCGACGACAATGAAGATGAACATAATGACGAAGAAGACGATCTAGCTGTAGATGATAATGATGATGGGGAGGAGGGGCACATGCGTGCAACCTTCAACCCCCCCACTATCTCTCTTTCTCACCCTTGAAATCACCAATTGCATTGGCAGGGGGGCCATTTTGGCCACCTGGGTGAGGCAAAGGAAGGGGGCCCCATGTCACACCCCAAATAATACCCTTCTCCCCCTATAAAACCCCCCTCCTTAAGAAAGGATACGCTATTCTCCTCTTCCCCCCCCCTTGTGCTTCCAACATGTGAAGGAGAGAAAGAGAGGGAGAGAGAGTGAAGGAGAGAGAGAGAGAGAGAGAGAGAGAGAGAGAGAGAGAGAGAGAGAGAGAGAGAGAGAGAGAGAGAGAGAGAGAGAGAGAGAGAGAGAGAGAGAGAGAGAGAGAGAAAGGGAGAGAGAGAGAGAGAGAAGAGGGCTCAAGGAAATCTCCTTCCTTCCCTCTTGAGAAGAGGTTGCAACTACCCTCCCTCCTCATGATTCCTGAAATCTCTCCATCAGCTACCCCTCTACGTGGCAGAAGGTTTGCGGAACTCAAGCAAGCACAGGAAACTCTGGAACAAAGGAGTGCTCCAAGATAAAAGGAGGGCAACATTCTAAGCTCCGAAATGGCCCCGAAGCACAAACTCTCCCAAGTAAGCAGAAAGGCTGCAACCACAGAAGGGGGATCGGGCAAGGATGTCATCGCTAACACAAATGGGTTTTTGGGTTTAAACACTAATTTGACACTCCAAAACTAGGTACCGTTACGATGTCTAATGAATGGAATAGTAAAGCATAATCATTGCATAAAGACATCTTACTTTTGCATTGCGTAAATTGCTTAACTGGAAAGGTAGTTGTAAAGGATTAATGACCATGATTTGCCACAAATCGATTAAGTATCTATAGGTTGTTGTAGTACTAAGCCGAGTATTAGGTTTGAATTTTTTGTAAGTGCATCTTAGGTTGCCAATGTATATAAATATACCATGTAAGTCAATTGCATCCCATACACCATTAGAGTGAATTAACTCGTATTTACGTTAGGTATGATGAACTCATGTACACTCGCACTTAAA
This sequence comes from Lygodium microphyllum, assembly GCF_053477565.2. Lineage (NCBI taxonomy): Eukaryota > Viridiplantae > Streptophyta > Polypodiopsida > Schizaeales > Lygodiaceae > Lygodium > Lygodium microphyllum. The sequence continues at coordinate 33,558,911 of NC_141149.1, forward strand.
TACTTAGGTCACGCTTTATGATTTGCATAAATGTACTAGAAGGAATTTTCATGAATGGGAATCCCGCATTATATCATCAACTCAGGAAAGACTTGCATCTAGTTTGTGTGGCATCATGGACAATTTCGGTTGCACTACATAATAGGGATTCATCTTAAAAGATAGATTTAAGATGCGCATGTGAATTTCTAAACTTAATTGCAAGAGGCAGTTCAGTTAATGAAATCCTATATGATAAGTAAGGCTAGGGTTTAGACTCAGTTAGGATTTAATTGTAAATAAGACAAATTATTGTTACAATCATATGTTGACTTAGATTCAAGTAAACATGCTCTTTGGTCTCTATCCTAACAACTAGCTGCGATGAGTCCAAAACACCCTTGGAGATATCATTTTTAAAATATGATACATCTCGAAGCCAATACAAGAAACTTGAATGGCATATCCACAAGAAAGAATGACCATTTTCCTCTCATGACATTCAATGCTCGCAACTATTTAAGGATTGCAAAAGGGCTTAGTTTACTCTTGACTTGCGAGAGGAATGAACAAATTTTCTTGTTATCTTGAGGCAATAAAATCCTAGGGTAAACTTAGAAACCCCGATAAAGTTCTAAGGTGGGAAAATGGTTACCAACTGACCAATTGAAATCCTAGTTTGAGTCATCTTAGACCTGTGACCTTAAGATAAGAACCCTAGACTAAAGGTTAGCAAATTAGGGGAACTAACATTCGAAAACTATCGAATATAGATGTAATACATAATTTCTTGCTCCTATCACATAGGATTGAGGTCGGAATGAGAATATTCTCTATCCCTCAGAAGGTTATGGAAGTTGATATCAAGGTAAGAAAAAACCCAAAAAGGGGTGAACACTAACCTTTCAAAAATAGAAACTCCACCTTAGCAGATGTCTCGAGCACTCACCTTCATTATTATTTTGCTTGTAAATTTAGGAACACCTTCTGTGAAAGGATTGTATGACCCCAAACTCACAAAAGAAATTGGAATAATGAATCAGGTTGAATTCATGGAGGGTGCACCAAACCACCCCCAACTAGCCGCCAACCCTATCCAAGGGGGTTCAAAATAACCGTGACATGAATGTGGACCAAACCCGCCATGAGAGGTCTCTTCATGGGTTAGTTTGAATGTAGGAGGAATAATGAATCAGGTTGAATTCATGGAGGGTGCACCAAACCACCCCCAGCTAGCCACCAACCCTATCCAAGGGGGTTCAAAATAACCGTGACATGAATGTGGACCAAACCCGCCATGAGAGGTGTCTTCATGGGTTAGTTTGAATGTAGGAGGACGCTTGGATGCTAGGGGGGCTCTAGCTGTAAATTCCCTATCTTCGGGTCCTACTCAAATGATCTACGTGACTCAAGATGGATTTTCAAGGCCCTGTTACTAGTGCAATGGTGCAAACTTGGAAGAAATAAGGAGTATCCTCAGAGATTGCAGAAATCGTCCTTTTTGGACAAGACTTATATCTCAGTTAAAATGCTAATATAAAGTTTACTTCCAAGGAACCTATCTGAACTATTTTCGTGTCAGTGCCATAAGTTACGCGAACAAACCCTATTCCCTAAAATGCTTAATTAAGGAAGCTTATTTTAAATGTCACACATAAATGTGATAGGACCTAATTAGATAACTAAAGAATGTCTATTGAGAAAAGCGGGTGGATGGAACCCTTGACGGGTCCGTCCTATGGAAGGGTGGTTCCAAAGGATTGGGAGGCTTCTCACAAGGTTCTACAATCATACGGCCTTTAGGTATTGTTAGGTTAAAACCCAATTCATGCCATTTTAGGGGACTAGAATGGGACTATTCCCTACGAGCAGAGAGGTTGAGCGGTGCATCCCTCTCATTTTCCATTCTCTTTGAACCAAGTGTGGCATGGGTTTGCTTCGACTTGGGTATCTCTACGTAAAGTAGGATGTCCAGGACACTAGAATGCTGTGAGGAAAATCTTGACCACTAGGAACCCAAATTTTAGGTCGATCCTAATGGGTTTGGCCGCGAACATTCCATTTCAAGGCAGACTTAGGAAACCCTAGCCGACAAACCCCATAACATTCCATGGGAGTGCCTGGGCGGCATCGCTTAGATTGGACTGCTAAAAATGTGCTTGCACAGTCGATTAGGCAGTTAGGCATTTGATAGCCCTTTGATCCAATGCATATGGGAGATGAAGCTAGGCTCATGCTTGAGAGGTCATGTAGCTCATTTTCCAATATAGATTCTACGTCACGGAGATTTGTGCTTCTCTAACCCAACTTCTCACATTTTTAGCTATTTTCAACTATTAGTCTTGATCAAGGTACTCTCCAACCTTTACAGTCCCCATTCTCTTTCATCTTTGAAGCAAATGATTTTTTTTCCACATGAAGGACTTATTCTCCCTCTTAAAAATGTAGTGATGTCTATTCTCAAGATGAATTTCACTCTTTCTCTTTTTTCTCTCTTATGGTGGTTCTTATTTTTGATTGAAGATATGTCTAGGTTACTAGGTCTTGGCATTGAGCTGCCAACCTATTTTGATTGCGCTCTAGTCATTACATATAAAGGTATTGAAGTGGCATCATTGTATCAAGATTTAACATTGAAATTTTTGAGTGGCATTGAAGGCACGATCGCTAAACTAGTGGGGGGTTCCATTTAGGGCAATTGACATACAAATGCATTAGATCACACTTTGGAAATCTTAGATTTACCTTGACTTTATTATCTATTCTTTCTTGAGTTATCTTAGTGTATGTATTGAGTGCCTACAAGTCCAATGGCTGAGACGTTTGTGTGCTCCCCCAACCCTCCACCTCTTCCTCTACTCAAATCCATCACTAGAATTGGTCCAAATTCAATGAGGATATCCTTCCTCATTATACATGACATACGAGTTTACTAAGGTTCTCCTTCCAGTAGCTCTTTCACAAAGGTGCACAAGTGCATTACTAGGGAGATGAGTGACAATGAGTCAAGCCAATCTAGCCAATCCTTTTAGATTGATATCTACCCAGGTGTTGTGAGCCTTTGCTTGTTGGTTGCTAGTAGCACCAATAGAGCCCCTTCCATAGTTGATTGATCTATCCATCTAATCAAATGATTGTGGGTAATGCTATGAATAGGGCAACCTCCTAGACATCCAACAATGCATCTCCCTTAAATTGTGCAAGTGCATGGTTTGGGGATCAAGACAATCTTCCAACATATGGTTATCACCACAATGAATGCACTATATGTGTGGCCTCATGAGTTCCTTTGTCTTGCATATTTGAGAGATGCTAGTTAGTGTGAAAATGGTGGATCTTTTGCTATATATCGTAATGATACCTACTAATTGAATACTTTAGTGTTCCTTTCCTTTAGCAATTCATCAACACGTATTGCTTATTTGAAAACCTTGATCAATATATCTCTTTGTAGACTTGAGTTGCAGGTTAATGATTTGTATAGTTCCTCATTTCTTATCCCATTCATAAACATCATGAAGATAGCCTTTTATGTGGGTTGCTTAGTTATTTGGATTCTCTTTAAAGAATTTGAACATGGGTGATTGTGGGAGCTCTTACTCAACCGTTAAGACCCACAGACCACTTATTGCTTCAAATGTTTCAAGTTAAGTGCAATGGCTACCTCTCACATAGTCATACACGCTCTCACACCTACAAATGTAGTGAGCTCACCTCCCTGCTCGATCGAGTTGCCTCCTTCTTGACTTTGATAGCTCCATGATCCAAGGTGCAAGCTCAATCCTCAAGCTTCAAGCTCCATGCTCCATTGCCGCATGTGAGACAAGAGAAGAGCTTGGGAGGGTCACTCATGAATATATGTATATATAACGTGAGTTCAAAATAGAGGGTTTTTAAAATACCATTTTATACATTTTTTAACATACAGAAGGGTGTCATATAAAGGGATTACTTATAGATTGAATAGAATAGGGTTGTGTTTTATTCAAGAAAAATGCACAGATTAGGATATTTATAAATAGACCATGAATGCACATTATATAAATAATATATGTATAATGAACCCCCCGACGAGAAGAGAAGAATAAGGGAGGAGAAGATGGAGAGCTTCTGCACCATAGTCCCTCACCCTCATATCAAAAAAACAGATCTAGAGCATGGCTATGGTGGATGGAAGAGAAAGGGAAAACTCATGATTACATTGACTGTAGTTAATGACTATTAGACAAATGAATTAGGTTCCAAGATGGAAGCTTGGACTCATGAACACAATATTGTGTGTGTAGGCAATGACAATGACACGAGTGAAAAGACAAAAGTACTATGACATTGCATTCAAAATGATAGGCAAGTACAATGCTTTATAGCTTTAGTATAGGTAGCACTTTCCACCATTGTACTTATGGGATTGAACAAGCCTATATATCCTTAGCCCAATTATTCCATACAAAAGGGCTACACTGGGTGTGATTTCCTAATTCTCAACACTGTGCAAACATGGGATCTAGATCATGGTAGCTATGATGGCTCATAGACATAGACTAAAGTCATGTAGACACTAACATGATAAAGACTAAGGGACTTGACTGAAGTACAAAAGATGTGCTTGGTTCTTCCTTAGTTTTTAGCTTCTTTTCCTCCACTAATAGTGATGTCTGGATATCAACAAGCTTAGGGTTTGCCATATTGATTAAGGTTGTTGATACATTATTATATTTAGGAGGCAAACTTTTAAGTAGAACACCAATGCAAACATCTTCTTCCATTTTAATGTTGATTCCTGTAAGCTGGGTTAGAAGTCCTTCCATGTAATTTAGATGTGGGGCAAGTGATGTGCTGGACTTCATCTCAAGGCTGAAAATTTCAATCAAGAGACCATACTTTGATGACTTAGGCTGTGCACCAAACAAAGTGTCAAGTCTCTTTTATGTATCATGTGAAGTATCACAATTATCCACATGGTGGATATAGCTATCGTCTAGCTCTAGTTTGATAATGGCCTAAGCCTTATCATCATTCTTTTGCCAAGTGACTGCCAGGTTTGCATCACAAGGCTTCTTTTCTTTGCCACTTGTGATGGCCCAAAGACCCTTCTTCATTAGGATAAGCTTGATGCAGGTCTGCCAAGTGTGAAACTCAACCCCCTTAAAGCGAACTATCGGAGAGTCCTTGCCCATGTTGGAGTTGTAGGAATAGCAACAAATCAACTCCAAAATTCTCAAATTTCAATAGCAGAAGAAATGATCTTGAGTGTGCTAACAAGCACGTGCCCAAAAAGCACTAAGTGACTAGTATCAAGAGATACTTGTGGAGCCAGATACTTGGAAAATCTTCAATAGGTCTTCAAGAACTTCTATGATCTTCAATGTTGTATTCCCCTCCTTGATTTGATGTTGGAGTAGCCCAAAAAATCTCAAATCTGATGTAAGCCAAAGCTGACAAGAGTGACAAGAGTCATTGGATAAGTGTCAAGAGACACTATACTTGAATCTTCTTGAAATGCTTTCAAATCTGCCAAGATCTCCCCTCCTTGCTGATTTGATGCCAAAGTAATTGTTGGGAATTGAGTAGGATGTCATATCAGAGTGGAAGGAGGTTGATTTAAGTGGCAAGAGAGAGAAAATGAAGGAGAGATGAAGCTTTTGAGTTTTGGCTATGGAATCTGCATATTAGGGTTTCTGGGGGTAGCATCATTTTTCACATTGTATGCAATGTGTACTTGATCATTTTCAAAACTTTTTTGATAGAAATGAAGCTTGGAAGATAGGCTACCAAATCCCCATAATGGCACGTTGAATCGTGCAGTGGAGGGAGTACACCAGTGTACGAATGTAGATGGGCATGACTGAGACAACGAGCTGAAAATCTGACAATTCTAGGCTAAGGGAGGCTCAATATTGATGCTTGAAGTGCCATGAATAAATGCCCTAAGCAAAGGGACAACTCTCCAGAAGGATTCGTCAACTAACTTGGCCTAGATGGAGAGATCTATCCACTCCAAGTGAGGTAGGTCCTGCTTTGGCTATGGCAGACTCATGGTCAAGCTGAAGATGAAGTTTGAGGCCAAGTTTATACACTCAAATAAGTTGGAGCCAAGAGGAGACCTAAAAGAGTAGAGAGGACTACTAAGCTAAGCCATGGTCAGCTACACTGTGATACCATGTGCAAACACAGGATCTAGAGCATGGTAGCTATGGTGGCTCATAGACATAAACTAAACTCATGTAGACACTGGCATGATAAAGACTAAGGGACTTGTACTTCAAAGACAAGCAACAAGTACACTATGTTAAATAAAAAAGTGACAATACCATTGTGGTTGAAATATTATCATAATCTGGAGGCAAACTTTTAACAAGACACTAATACATATATCTTCATCCATTTTTAGATTTATTCCTGTAAGCCACGTTAGAAGACTTTCCATGTAATTTAGATGAGATGCCAAGGATGTATTAGGCTTCATGTCTAGTCTAAAGAATTCAATTAGCAATCCATGCTCAGAAGACTTTGATTGGACACCAAATAATGTCTCCAATCTATCTCCCAAGTGTCATGGGATATGTCATAGGCATCCACATGATGAATATAGTTGTCATCCAGCTCAAGCTTTGTGATGGCTTGAGCCTTGTCATCATTTTCTTGCCAAATTGCTGCAAGGGCAGCATCTTGGGGCTTCTTCTCTTGTCCATTGGTGATGGCCCATAGGCCCTTCTTCATCAAGATAAGCTTTATGCATGTTTGTCAAGCATGAAACCCAACTCCTTTGAAGTGACATGTTGGAGAGTCTTTGCCCATGTCGAGTTACTAAAACAGTAGCAAATTAGCACCAAAAATCCAAATCAGATACACAAATGAGCTGATTGTGTCAGAGGACACAAGTGGCAAGAGTCACTGAGTGTCAATAAACACTATGCTTGAATCTTCTTGGGTCTTCCAAATCTTCCAAGATCTCCTCTCCTTGTTGGTTTGATGGGCAAATCTTGCTGAAAATGTCTCCATATTATGAATGTATCTTTTTTACTTCTGAATAACAATCTAATGTGATAGTCCTGACCTATACCTTCCCCTTGACATTTTTCCTTTTCATTGCCCATCATTTCAATGCACGGTTTGTCCATTATCAAATTTGTCGTATTTTCACGTGTTTTTGACTCTTTTTCCATGTGAATCTATCGTATTCACCTCGGAATTCAATTATGATTAGATAGCCTTGTCCGGCTTACTTCCTTGCATAATTATTTCTTCCCCCATCGTGTTCGGCCCACCGATTTTATGTTATTAATGTTTCCGTGTGTTTTCGTGCTCATTTTTTCTATTTTTTCCATGTAAACATTCCTTAACGCCCTCAAACATATGTTCTAACCTGACAACCCTATCACATAGGTTTCCCCTACCATTTTTTCTTTTCGTTGCCCTCCATTCTGATGTATAGTTTTTCTCCTATTAAATTTAGACTTTGTATTGTTGGGATTTTTGTCGTTTTTTCCATGCGAACGTGTCCTAATACCCCCAGAACCGTGTTCTACCTTAGCATCCTATTCTTTAGTTCCTTGCGTTTTTTTTTTTCATTTTTCTTTGTTTTGCTTGTCGGATTTGTTCATATTAATTTTTATTCTCATTTTCAGGTGTGTTTTTGCCATTTTTTCCATGCGAATGGGTCTTATCCCCATCAAAGCTACATTGTGATATGACATGCCAGTCCATCACATCATCCTAGATATTTTTCCTTTTGACTGCCATTCATTTTGGTTGACGGATTTTTCGGTATTAATTTCCATGTGTGTTTTTCGGCCTAATTTTCACATTTCTCCCATGTGAATGCCCTTAAAATTTTACCCAAACATCATGTTTCACTTTTGTGCCCTCTTCCTCTCGTCTCAAACATATTTTTTCTTTTTGATGTTCGTTCATATGGTGCTTGGTTTCATTGTTATTAATTATTCCGTAATTTATATTTCCATAATTTGTTATGTTCGTTCATCTGATGCTTGGTTTCATTGTTATTAATTTTTTCGTAATTTACATTTTAACATTTTGTGTGCTTCCACACAAATGCCTGCATTTCATGATTTTCCATGTGTCGTCGTATTCGTGCCGACGTCCTTCTCTTGTGCATATACCATGTCAACTTTGTCAATCCCAGCGTCCCAAAAATCCCCCCCCCAATGCTCGCGTTCATATGCGAAAAAGAGGGATTTATTATTATTATTATTTTAACTATTTTAACCCCATTTTAACTAATAAGTTCGCCCTTATTTTAAAAAACAAAAAAAAAACAACCAACCCTTTCCTCCGACACCCCTTCTCCCTCTCCCTTCCCCACCCCAAAACCTGCGTATCCACTCCCTCCATCTCCATCTTGTCTCTCCTCGTCTCCTTTCACTTTCTCTTCCCTCACCTCCCTTCCTCTGTCTCCCCTTCTTTTCTCCTCCTCTTCCTCGTCCTCCTCCCACCTCCTTCTCCTTCCTCCCCTCTTCGCAATGCAAACGGCCGTCGCCGCTGCGAACCCACCGGTCGCCAGTGTAGAAGGCCGCCACCTCCTCGACGCCACGCCGCAGCCCTCATGCCACCACTCTCGCATCCCAGCACTGCTGTCGCCTTATGGGATACGTTGCCTGTGGTGGCGTATGCCCATTGCCTGTTGTGTCAGCGTCGCACCCTGCCACATCATCAATGCCGCCATCGCCCTATGGGATACACCGCCTGCGGCGGCCATACGCCCACCACCTGTCGTGGTCAACCCCTCCCACCTATCCACCACCCGCACACCAAAAGGAAACCCCCTGTCCCCTCAATCCTCCTACTCGCCCACCCTAACCTATCCACCAACCAAGTGACCTCCTACCCCCCAAGGACATAACACACTCCCCCCCCCCCCCCCCCGCCCCGCCCCATAAAGCGCCAATCCCCTAACAAGTATCCACCCCCCAAACCCCCCCCCCCCCCCCAATCCTCCTACCCGCCCACCCTACCTATCTACCAACCAAGTGACCCCCTACCCCCCAAGGACATGTGATAAACCTGCACTCGTTACGCACTCAACACGGCACAGAAAGGTAGCACAATATATGAGCTCAAGGTATACTCTTGTATTATTCAATTCAAAAAGCATGACAACATAGACACATCCTAGGACTACACCCTCGTGATGCCGCACATAAGAGGGTTCACCACTGGGTATAGGGAATCACACGTAGAGTGGAAACAGGGCAGGGCTTTGAGTTGCTACTACTCCCTATATAGGTGCATTCGGTAGCAACGGCATGGTATAGCTACAAAGCCCTTACACTCACCCCCACTTACTAGATTGCTGTCCTCAGCAATCTAAGGGTAGCGTTTGTTATTTGACTCATCTGGGGTCTTAACACAGCTTTTTCTAGCAAGCTGGTCAGTGTCTGCCGGTCTAAGGGGACCACGGGGTCTTAACACAGTCTATACTATCAGACTGGCTAGTGTCTTCCACACTAGGACTTGGGGGTCTTAACACAGCCTTTTCTAGCAAGCTAATCAGTGTTTGCCCATCTAGACTGGACAATTGGGGCTTTGTTTTTTTGGAGTTATTTGATGATTGTTACCATGCGGGTCCACCCTCGACTCGATTACATTTGAGGAGTGGAGGCACGTTGGGGTCTATGATTGAAAACCGCATTATTTTTTGGTTTTCTGGAGAGGCTCAAGGGTCGTTGGAAGGGGCTGGGGGTTCTCCTCGAGCCAAAGGGCAAAGGCATCCTTTCCGCGTTCGCGGGCCTCCCCTTCTGAGATCCAAGTGGCCTCCTTGAGTGGATGCCCGCACCACTTGATGAGATATTCAGGGAAGCCTCTTTGTTCCTGGCATAAGAGGAATGCTTCTACTTCAAAGGGACCATTGGAATGGAGCATTGGTACGCGCCGTCCCCATTGGTTATCGGGATAGAACCTGTGCAGAAGATGAGCATGAAACACATTATGAACACAAACACTGTCTGGCAGGTCCAGTTTGTAGGTGACTTCGTTCAGCACTTCAGTGATTCGGTAGGGTCCATAGTAGCGGTGATTGAACTTGGGGGTCATGTTTTTGGGAAGTGACAATTTCTTAGAGCTAACTAGGACCATGTCTCCTTTGGCGAATAGTACAGCCTTTCTCTTCTTGTTTGCTTGCTCGGTCATGTTTCTTGTGGCTAACTCAAAGGGGGTGTACCCCGTTGCCGAGTGGATGGAGCTATTATAGTGGAATTTCAAGACATCAAGGTACAAGGCCCAATCTTTCTGGTCCACTCGGGCATAGCTCCGGAGATAGTCTTCAATGCCTTGGTTGACTTGTTCTGTCTGTCCATCTGTCTACGGGTGGAAGGATGATGAGAATCTCAATTGTGTTTCCAGGGTCTTGAAAAGTTCCTTCCACATTTCGCTCATGAATATTCCATCTCTATCTGATACAATGGCCAGTGGTAAGCCATGAAGTTGGAATACATGTGTGAAGAAGAGGCGTGCTACCTCCTTGGCATTTAGTGGTAGTTTGGCCGGGATGAAGTGGGCCTGTTTGGAAAAATAGTCCACCACTACAAAGATGATTGTGTACTCATGGGGCTCAGGTAGTTCCATAATGAAGTCCATGCTGATGATGTCCCATGGGCGGTTGGGTACCGATAATGGTTGTAGTAGTCCTGCTGGTCTTGATCGTGGTGCTTTGACCAGTTGGCAAGTGGGGCAAGTTTTGATGTAGTCTATTACTTCTTCCTGCATATTCAGCCAAAAGAACTACTTCCTAAGGGCCTCCAAGGTTTTGCTTTGCCCTTTGTGGCCTCCAATTTTGCCATCATGTATCTCATGCAGGATGAGTTTCTTCAACTCCAAATTGTTGGGGATATACAATCTCTTGTCTAAAAATAGGATACCCTCCTCTAAGGTGTACATTCCATGTGGGGTCTTCTCTGCTTCCACATCTCTGATTATCTTGTGCATTTCTTGGTCTTGCTCTAGAGCCTCTTTGACTAGTTCTATGAAGTTGCTACTGACCACACTGACAGCTTTCCAGCTCAAGGCATCTGCTATCTTGTTAGTGGAGCCGGGCTTGTGCTTAATCTCCATGTTGAATTCTGCTAGGAAGTCTAGCCAGCGGGCTTGCTTTGTCGATAATTTGGGTTGAGATTGGAAGTATTTGAGGGAGATATTGTCGGTGAAGACTATTGTATGCTTGTCTTGAACATAGTGCTTTCATTTTCTAAGGCAGTGGATGACTGCCAACATTTCCTTCTCATGTGTGATCCATCTTGTCTCAGCATCAGTAAATTTCTTTGACTCATAAGAAATGGGGTGACCTTCCTGTACCAGTACACCTCCTATGCCGTAGTCGGATGCATCTGTAGAGATTTCAAAGGGTTTGGTGAAATTCGACATCCTTAGGACGGGAGTTTGGCTCATGCACTTCTTCATCTGCTCAAAGGCTTCTTGTTGTGCGTTCCCCCATGTAAAAGAGTGATCTTCTTTGGTGAGGTGGGAGAGGGGGGTAGTGATGAGGCTGTAATCTTTGATGAATCTTCGACAAAATACTGTGAAGCTGAGGAACTCCCACACTTCTCTTACAATTTTTAGTACAGGCCATCTTTGGACAGCTTCCACTTTCTTAGGATCCACTTTGATTCCATCTGCTCCTACAATAAAGCCTAAGAACTTCAACTCTTTCACTGCGAACTCACATTTTTCAGGCTTGGCATATAACTGATGTTGTTACAGTTTCTCAAAAACTCGGCGTAAGTGTTGCTTGTGCTCTTCTAAGGTTTTGTTGTAGATTAGGAGGTCATCTATGTAGATAATGACAAAGATATCTATCTCCGGTCTAAAGACTCCATCCATGAGGCCACAAAATGTGCCTGGCCCATTGCGTAGGCCGAATCCTAATACTAACCACTCAAAACTACCATATCGTGTTTTTGGGATATCTTCTTCGGCTATGCGGATTTGGTGGTATCTTGATCTAAGATCAACACAGCTAAAGTACTTGGCCCTGTACAGTCTATCTAAGAGGTCTTCCACTAGGGGCATGGGGTATTTGTTTTTTATGGTGATTTTGTTAAGGGCCCTATAATCTACACAAAGTCTAAGTCCCCCATCCTTCTTCTTTACAAATAACACTGGAGCACCAAAGGGGGATTTGCTAGGGCGAATGAACCCTTGTTCTTCTAGTTCATGTAGTTGCTTCTTTAATTACATGAGCTCGATGTGGTTCATGCGGTAGGGAGCTCGGGCCGGTGGGGCAGACCGTGGGATCAACTCAATCTTGTGATCCACATCTCGCCTGGGTGGTAGACCCTTGGGTAGCTCGGCTGGCATTACATCTTTGAATTCTTCAAGTATTTCTGCCACCTCTGTGTTCTTGCTTTGTTGTCTGGATTTCTTGCCATTTTCTTCTTCAATTGGTCGGATCATACATAGGTAGACCATATCTCCTTGTTTGACTGATTTTTCGACCTGCTTGGCACTGCATGCCATGATACGTGGCCTGATAATGGTCCCTTGGACCGGTGCATTTTGGGTCTGGCCCTTTGGTTGGGTGGTAGTTGGCTTCACTATTTGGCATGATACTCCTGGCTTATTCTCCTTCATTTGCACCTTGATTGGGGTCTTGCCAGGCAGTTGCATTCTTTCACATGGTACTCTGACGCCTTCTCCTTGCATATCTAGCATCATTTCATTTACACCTTTACCAAACATTGCAATGACATACTTGTCATAGAATTCCAAGCCCAATATCACTTCAAAATCATCCATGGGGATTACTAAGAAGTTGAGTTTTGCTTTCCACTTGTCGGCTTCTACTTGGGCTGCAAAGACTTGTTTCACTTCCTTGGCTTCTCCTTGTACGAATGTTACTGTTAATCCTTCTGGGGCCTTCTACTTGGGCTGCAAAGACTTGTTTCACTTCCTTGGCTTCTCCTTGTGCGAATGTTACTGTTAATCCTTCTGGGGCCTTTGATAATTTTAATCCATGTTTTGCTGCACACCCTGGTGTCATGAAGTTGTGTGTTGCTCCTGTGTCCACCATGATAGGTTGGTTTCCTTCACCCACTCGGCCTTTGATGTATAGATGGTGAACTGCCGCTACTCTGGCTGCCATGGATTGGGGTCGGGTGCTAACTGTCCCTACCCTTGGGTGGTCCATGCTTTCCTCACTTCCATTTGGGATTTCTTGGATGCGCGGTGGTTGTGGTTCTTCTCCTCCATATGCGCTAGTCGCATTCACCCTTGATCCACTTGATGAAGCTCGATCTTCTATCGGACATCTGTTTTGGTAGTGTGAACCCCCGCATCTGAAGCATCTAATCATGATGGACGGGCATGGGGGTCTCCACCATGATGTATTTGATCCTGCGGGCCCATACGATGTGCTAGGGGTTGGCCTGTAGTGATTGTTTCCCCATCTTCTTGCTGCTCCTCTTGGTATTAAAGCGGTTTGTGACACGGCCGTGGTGGTGGTGGTGTTTTGGCTCCTTGTATCTGTGAATGCCCCTCTAGGGGCATTGGGCCTTTGGTTCCATGAGTTGTTGTTGTTGAAGGTGTTGTTGAAGTTGTTGTTGAACCTGTTTTGGTTCCCCTATGTTGTTCTTCTGCCTTCCACGTCCACTAGTCTTTCGGCCATTCTCATGGCTTCTGCTAAGCTTGTTGGCTCCTGTCTCTCCACATCTCTTCTAGCCCATTCTTGCATCCCAAACAAAAATTCATGTAATTTAGTGTATGTATCCATGTTTGGTAGCTATAGCAAGATCTGCCTATATTCGCTGACGTATTCTTTCATCTTCCCCTGTGTTTGCTTGAGGTTCCTCCATTCATCTCTCACTTTGATTTTTTCCATCTTTGGAATGAAGTAGTCCTTCAATTCTTCCTAGAGTTCTTCCCACGAAAAGATGGTGTGGCCCTGCTCTTGTTCCAGCAGGTACCAACTAGCAGCGTCCTCCTCCAAGTAAATGACTTCCACCTCTGCCTTCCTGTCTTCAGTTATTCGTGAATACTTCAAGTACCTGTCCACCTCTGCGATCCATTTCTTTAGAACCAGCCCATCTCTCTCTCCCTTGTACTTGGCTGGTTGGGGCATCTTGAATTTTCCATAATCATCTTCTGAACTGTCACTATCTTCCTCCTCTTTACGGTGGTGCTTCTTCTCCTTCTTCTTGTCTTTCTTTTTACTTCCTAATTCTACTACTTTCTCCTTCTCTTTCCTTATATCTTGCACCCTCCTAGATGTCTCCTCTCTACCCATTCTATCCATCTCCTCTTGCATTCTGTGTCTTTTCTCCTCTTCTTGTTGTTGTATCACCCATTCTCTATAGCCCTGCTCCACTTCTAGTTTTTTCTTCCTTTCCTCCTCCTCTTCCTTCATCTGCATGTTCTTCCATATTGACTCCAGCATGCCTAACATACCATCTAATTGTCTTTCTAGTCCGGCCACCTTCTCCTCTTGGGCCACTCTCCATTCTTGCCCTCTACTCTTCTTCCTCTCCTCCATTGTTGGGAGGGTGACATTCTCCCTTTCGTCCTCCATGTGGTTGGTGGTGGTGTCGACGCGGGGAAGCCGCGTTTTGCCTGTGGTGGTGTGGGTCGTGCCACGGGAAGCCGCAACACGTCTTCAGACGGTGGGGTGTCAAGGTTGGGACGTCACGCCGAGGGCCGACGTGTCGAGGGGCATCGCGACATGGGGCGTCACACTGTGGGTCATTACGACTTCAATCTCTTTGGGGCACTGGATCTTTCCTCCTGCTTCCATGAGCAGTCCTTCACTCCGAGCAAGAGTCGCTCTGATACCAAGTGTGATAAACCTGCACTCGTTATGCACTCAACACGGAACAGAAAGGTAACACGATATATGAGCTCAAGGTATACTCTTGTATTATTCAATCCAAAAAGCGGGACAACATAGACACATCCCAGGACTACACCCTCGTGACGCTGCACATAAGAGGGTTCACCACTGGGTATACAGAATCACACGTAGAGTGGAAACAAGGCAGGGCTTTGAGTCACTACTACTCTCTATATAGGTGCATTCAGTAGCAACGGCATGGTATAGCTACAAAGCCCTTACAGGACATCTCCCCCCCCCCCGGGCCCCTTTTTTTTAAATACAAAAAACAATTATTTATTGAAAAAACCACACAAATTCACTTCAATTTTTAACTACACCTTAACACCAATTTCAAACATTTAAAAAAATAAATTCAAATTTTTATTTTTTTAAACTCACACCCCTACCCTCATTCCTTCAACTAGATATTATATATGCATCACTTTTTGTATTTTTTTAAATAAAAAACGACCAACAATAAATAAACACACCACATGCAACAAACGTTACTACCAACCACCCCACACCCTTTTCCCCTAGTCCCGTTTCTTTCATTCTTTTCGTGTGTGACCGCCCCTTTTCCACCGCCTCATGCATGTGCCCCCCTCAAGGTCTTCTTTGCATGTGGGGTTTTGCCTCGTTGCGCAAGCTCGTGATTGTGATCATTCATGTGCGAGAACACACATGCGATTTTGCCGTGCGGTAGAGAGCTTGTTGTTGTTCACATGGAGCTGATACACAACCCATTTCCAAGTACATATTTTTGAATTTTCTTGAAATTTTAATCTTTCAAAATTGAAAAACCTTAAAAACACATTAAAATTTAAAAAAACCCATAAACAACTATTAAAAACCCATAAAAATCCCAAATAAATATAGAAAATTTGTTTTAAAAAAATTATTGATATTATCTTATACTTTTTGAAAAATTTAATAATGTTTTTTAGGTGAAAATACCAACAAAAAATAGAAAAAATTAAAAACCTTTAATTTCATAGAAAGTTACCAAAAAAATCTTGAAAATGTATTTTAAAAAGTTAAAAAAAATCCCAAAATTTTATAGAAAATCATACTAGCTTCCCTTTATATTTGTTGATAACTTACATATGCTAAAATTATCAAAATTAATTGGAAAACAATTATTTGAATGATAAATATTTTTTAAATGTTGAAATTTTTAAAAAAATATTTCTAAAATTCAAAGAATGGCTAGAAAAATTTTGAAAAAAAAATCTATTGGCCTTTTGTGCCAATTTTTCAACCTATATATTGCTAAATGAACAAAAGAAAATAATTAATCACACATCCATATCAAAACTGATTAAGAAAACATACAAAAACTCATAGAAAAATCCCAATTTGACAAACAAACCAAAACACACAAAGTAAAACCAAATTCAACATATCTCATGGACATAATAGAATGAAAAAATGATTTTTTAAAAACACATCAAAATTTATTGAAAACTTTTCGCCATGATGTTTGGTCTGTTTAGCTTATATTGACAAAATTTTCGAGCTTGTTGGATTTTATTTTTGGATTCCATTTTGGTTGCATCACTTAGTTACTAATTGCGTATTCAAACTTTACTTGCATACACACCATCCTCTAGGTACTCAGTTCCTTTCCTTATTTTCCTCCTTATTTCTCTTTTTGCACCATACATCACAAATAATTATTTTTTAAAAACAGTTGATCACATTTTCCAAGCATATTTGTGCTAAATACACATTTTAATTAATTAAAAAGAACCAGTCATTCACATACACACGTGCTTCATGTGTCGAATGCACTTATTGATTTATAATAAAATAAACCTATCATCACAAGTGCATGCACTAAACAAAACGTGCTACACACACAATAATTTGTGAAAAGAAACTTGCATTTAGAGACCCAAAGTCGGGACGTAGTCCAAGAATGTTAATAAGCATCTTCAACTTAAGAAGTGTTTTTTAATTAAGTTTATCACCTAATAAAAATTTACCATTTGATAATTAATTTATAAAATCAACCTATTTTTTTATCCATCCGACTGGGTTATTGATCTGATGTGGAGACATGGTATGTTTGTTATACCATTTATGACACATATTGGAATCATAAAGTCATGGGGAGGTTCTGATCGAACCAAGCCTCTGAAGCTTCTGAATCTCTTTGTTGAATGGCCTGTTCCCCTCGATCGGGATTGGTGCATAGATCGGTCGCCGTATGCGCACATAGTGAGCGTCCACGTGGTCCTCCGCTTCCACAGGCTGGTCCTTCGCGATCAGAGAGTGCACATGGGGGTTCTTGACTGCCAGGAACACACCGCTATCGACCGTTCGCGACGAAACTAACTGTAGAGCTTGATCGTTCTAGGAGCTCCGCCTTCGCGCAACATGGTAAGCGATTGGAAGCTCTCGATCTCAACTTCACTCTGATACCACTGGTGCACAGATCGGTTGCCGTATGCGCATGTAGTGAGCATCAGAAGGTCCCCAAGAACAAAAGAACTCTACTTTTTGCACACAAATCAATGTAGAAAGCTTGCACGACATGAATAAGAGACCAATTGGGTGCAATCTCTCCCCATGCCTTGTGTGACCGCTCCACAAAGCATGTATTTCATATATTAATCATCTTCAAGCTCAAATAATAGCCCAAATTACAAAATAGCATGCTTTAGCTTTTGAGTTTGCTTTTGTGCCAAATAGAATTAAAACTAATGGGTGCCCAAGAAGTTAGGCGTACCCAAATACAATGTCCAAATACAAATATCTAAATCGTGTGCCCATGTACATACAAAAATAATAAATATTTACAAGCGCTTTGATAAATAAGCACGATAAAATATAGGCGCCATGCCTAAGGTATGCACCCATCAAAATATTGACGATAACTTGAATACACGCTATCCTCCAATGCTTTCCACTGCCACTGTTGCTATCTCTACACATCATCTGAAGCATTCACAATTATTAGTAAAATAATACAATTAAACCGACAAAAGTGAATACCTAGCAGTCTTCAGCTACATAAATAAATTGGTTAGAAATCAATCCTAACCTTAATTTATCACGAGTGCGCATTCTAAAATCATAAACATTTATTAATTTAAATATGTATTTTGCGAAATCACCCGCTATGGAATCACCCATGTACACATAAAATTAACAAAACGCCCGAAAAGGATAGGCGTCCCCATCGACTTCTCACACAAAGAATCCACTTTGTGTATGAGCCCCGGTAATAAAATCTTACGGAATCCACCGTAAAACCTCACGGAATCCACCATGGCACAGAATCCACCGTGGAATATGCCTCCTGGTATCATACCCCCAGGGTGGGATAGTAATTGTCCTCAATTGTTATTAGCTCAATGTGGAGCTAACAGAGTGGGGAAAGCATTTAAGTCTCTAGTGTGCATCCATTGGGCCTCTTCAACAGGATGGTTTTTAAACTTGACCAAATATCTAAAATATCTACGGCCAGTTCTAGTGGTCATAAAGTCAGTATCTATAATAGCTTCAGGCTCAAGGATTTCAGTTTCATCATCAAGTAAAGGTGGATTTTCATAGACAGGGTGTACAGGTAATTGGCCTCTAAAGGGTCGTAATAAACTGATATGAAAGGTGTTGTGAATTTTCCAATGTTATGGTAGTTCTAGTTTAAATGCATTGTCATTGATTTTGTGTATGATCTTGAATGGTCCATAGAATCTAGGTGCTAATTTCACAACTGGGTGTTTATCTACACTTTGTAATCTACGTTTTTCTATTTGTAACCAAACATAGTCATCAACTTTAAAATTCATGGCCTGACTTTTCTTATTTGCTTATTTTGTATATGATTGATGGGCTTTGGCAATCATATCTTTAACTTCATCAAAGATAGTGGCATGCATGTTAGCAATATCATCAGCAATTTGAATTTTGTTTGATAGTGATGCAACAGGTGTAGGCAGTCTATATCCATAAATAACTTCAAATGGTGCTTTCTTTGTAGCTGTATGTGGTGTATTATTATATGTAAACTGAAGTAAATGTAGATATGTATCCCATGTGTATGGTTTTGAAATAGTGTAAGCACGCAAAAGATCTAAAATAGTATTGTTAGTAGCTTCTGTTTGTCCATTTGTTTCAAGATGAAATGCAGATGAAAAATCAATCTTTGTTCCTAAGTTAGCAAACAAAGTAATCCAAAAATTATTACAGAATCTAGAATCATGATCAGAAATAATAACTTTTGGTAAACCATGATTAGTGAAAACAGTTTTCAAAAACAATTGAGCAGCTTGAGATGCAGTTAAAGTTTTCTTGCATGGAATAAAATATTCTTGTTTGCTAAACTTGTCTACAACAGTCCAAATCATATCATGGTTAGCTTTATGTTAGGTAAACCAGTGATAAAATCCATTGAAATCTGTTCCCATGGTCGTGATGGAATAGATAATGGCATTAGTAAACCATATTGTTTACCATGGTGTCTTTTAACTCATTGACAAACTAAACATTCAGATACAAAGTTAGATACGTCAGTGTCCATATGTGGCCAATAAAAATATTCAGTCAATGTACGCAAAGTAGATATAATACCTCTATGACCTTGATATGGAGGACAATGAATTTCACGCAAAACAAAAGTTCTAAATGGAACTGTCACACATAATCTTTTTTCATAAAACATGAATCCATTATTGTAAGACAATGAATCAATAAGAATCCAATTATTTGCAACTCATTTATTCCAATCAGCTTGAAAAGTAAGATCCTAATGATAAGTATCTTTCATAGGGATAAGGGAATCAAATGATATCACAGAAATATTATGAATTGTCGGTCTTCTACTCAAAGCGTCAGCTACAACATTCTCTTTTCCTGGTTGATATTGTATAAGGGGATGAAAACTTTGAATGAAAGCTGCCCATTTAATGTGTCGGTCAGATATTTGGGGTTAACTAAGGAGATGTCTAATGCTTTGTTGGTCAGTTTTGATCATAAATTCAGAACCCATTAAGTAATGTTTCCATTAACGTAAGGCTTGTACTACAGCTAGCAATTCTTTATCGTAGGTAGAATATTTAAGTTCAAATGGTTTGAGTTTACAGCTAGAGTAGGCTATGGGATGATTATCTTGCATAAGGATGGCTCCTATTCCAGATCCACTAGCATCAGTAACTACTAAAAAGAATGGTCTATTGAAATCAGGTAATTGTAATACAGGAGCATGGGTTAAATCATGTTTCAATAAATCAAAAGATTTTTGTTGATTGTCAGTCCAGTTATACACAATACCCTTCTTTAAAAGTTTAGTCAAAGGTAATACAAGTAATGAGAAATTTCTCACAAACTTTCTGTAAAAACTAGCAAGACCTAGAAAAGAACGTAACTCATGCACATTTTTGGGTATGGGCAAATTTAAAATTGCTTCTATCTTTTTAGGGTCAACCTTAATACCTTCTGATGAAACAATATGTCCTAGATATTCAATTTTTGTTTGAAAGAATTCACTCTTTTCTGGATTAGCATATAATTGATTATCTTTTAACAACTTGAAAACTAAAGACAAATGTTCATAATGCTCATTCTCATTTTTACTGAATACCAATATATCATCAAAGAATACTATGACACAATGCTGATATTTCAGAAATATACGATTCATCATTCGACTAAATGTAGCTGGTGCATTAGTTAGATCGAAAGGCATCACTAGAAATTCATAGTGTCCAAATTGTGTTCTAAATACAGTTTTGAATATATCAGATTTATCTAATCTTGATGATAACCAGATTTAAGATCTATCTTATTGAATATGGCAGATCCTTATAGTTTATCCATAAGATTATCTACCCTAGGAATTGGATATCTATTCTTAACAGTAATTTTATTTAGAACACGATAATAAATGCACATGCGATAAGTATTGTTCTTCTTCTTTACTAATAAAACAGGTGCACCAAATGGAGAACTACTAGGTCTAATTAATCCTCTGTTAAGCAATTCTTCTATTTGATTTTGAATTTCTTTCTGTTCAATTTGGTTATGCCTATATGGTGCTTTACATGGTGGTTGTGTTCCAGGAATTAAATCTATTTTGTGATCTTCAGGACGTGAAGGTGGTAGTCCAGGTGGTAAATTAACAGCAAAACAATCTTGAAATTGAGCAAGAAATTGTGTATGCCTAGGATGCATTTGTTTTTCTTTAGCTTGAAGTTCATTTACCCATATTAAATAAGATTTGCTACTTTTACGTAATGCATGTTTAGCCTGAGTATGAGTAAGCAGTGGAAAATTATTAGAAGCGTGCATACCATGCAATGCGATTTGTTTTCCTTGAAAATAAATTTTAATTGAATGCATAGAATAATCTATGTCAGGGTTATACTAATGACGCCAAGGCATTCCTAAGATAATGTCACTAGACTGCAAAGGTACAACTAGGAAATTTCTTCATTCAGTATATTCTCTAGTTTTAATTTCTAAATTATGCACCTCTTGTGTTCCATTATATCTTGTGCCTAGGAATGCAGCTTTAATGCGATAATGTGTAGAAACAGTTTGTAAATTCAATTCCTTCAGTAACTTTGCAAAAATAAAATCATGTGTGCTACCATCATCATGTAAAATAGTCTTTTCTTTACCATGCACAAAACATTTCATTGTTAACAAAGAATGTGGAGTTGGCATACCTGGCAAAGTATCCGAAGTAGTACCAATTTCGTCATCATCTTCCGTAAAGTCAGGCATTTCCTCACGTTCTTCTTCTTCCATTGCACCAAGATAATTGATATGGACAGGCAGCTTTTTGGTTTGGCAATTGGCTGCTAGATGTCCAGGTTGATGGAATTTGTAACAATCTACGGGTTTGGCTTTAGATACATTGTTGATAATGGCAGGAAGTTTAGGAATATTAGGATTTGGCTTTGAGGATGGCTTAGGGTTTGGATTGGTATTTAATGGCAAAGCAGGTGGTCGTGTCCAAGACTTACGGAATGAAGATGGAAGGTGCCAAATAGAATTAAAGCTAATGGGCGCCCAAGAAGTCAGGCGTACCCAAATACAATGTCCAAATACAAATATCTAAATCGTGCGCCCATGTGCATACAAAAATAATAAATAAATATCAAGCGCTTTGATAAATAAGCGCGACAAAATATAGGCACCATGCCTAAGGTATGCGCCCATCAAAATATTGATGATAACTTGAATACACGCTATCCTCCAATGCTTTCCACTACCACCGCTGCTATCTCTACACATCAACTGAAGCATTCACAATTGTTAGTAAAATAATACAATTAAACCGACAAAACTGAATACCTAGCAGTCTTCAGCTACATAAATAAATTGGTTAGAAATCAATCCTAACCTTAATTTATCACGAGTGCGCACTCTAAACTCATAAATGTTTATTAATTTAAATATGTATTTTGCAGAATCACCCGCTATGGAATCACCCATGTACACATAAAATTAACAAAACGCCCGAAAAGGATAGGCGTCCCCATCGACTTCTCGCATAAAGAATCCACTTTGTGTATGAGCCTCGGTAATAAAATCTTACGGAATCCACCGTAAAACCTCACAAAATCCACTATGGAATATGCCTCGTGGCATCAGGGATGGATAACCTCCTACTGTGGGGTGCTGCACTTTGTTAAAAGCAACACTCCATAGGCTTCCGAAGACGTCATAGGCTAAATCGGTACTAACAAATAACCAGTATGCAATGTCTAGTGAAGGTATAGTGATGCTCTAGATAACCCAATATCGAATACTAGTGATAATGTCAGCAAAGGGCTATTGTCTCGTATTTCAAGACATGGTTTTTGGGATTGTCTATCTTATTGGAGAGGAAGAAATTATTTTGTAAAGTTAAGAAAGATCTATAACCATATTTCTTTTTCAATAATGCAAATGCAAAAAAAAAGTTATGCGTAACCATAAGCAAATAAAAATCCTCATGTCTATGTGTTTTTTTGGGCATAAAATGAATTCGTTAGCCATATTCATCGAATTAAATCCCCCTTCCCTTCACATTGCACATTCCCTTTTTCAATGAAGCGTTATACATGGGGTGGTTGACGTTGCAATCAGTTGAAGTCCTTATTGGTCGTCTTGGTCAGTTGAGTTTGGTCTACAGTCAATTTTGATTTTGGCCTAGTATTTTTATTGATTATTTGATTAGATTCGGGGATACGGTGTGCACTTTTTTTTCTTTTCTACTTGAATGCTTGTATATATGCATCGCATGAAGCTTTCGGTCACATAAGTGCATAGATCATGCTGAAAATTTTCTAGGATGTGGATTGCTTGGGAGGGTTAGTTAGTTGGTCAAGTCCATGTGATTTTTTTTTAAAGGACAATATCTTATTTCTTATTATTTTGGTTGTTTTGCAGGCATTCTTTGTGATTGTCTGTGTGTGAGTGTGGTGTGTGTAAACCATCTAAATGGCGTCTCATACTCCTCCTTCGGTCTAGTATGTTCCTTTGGTGTCTCATGACTACTCATTGTTGCTAGATTTGGATATTATCAATAAGGAGGGATTATCCAAGTTTGTGATACTTTCATTGCCGCATATCCCATAGGATTCTGATGTGTGTGATCAGTTTTTAGCCTCTTACAATAAGAGGTTTGGTCCTATTACGGGAATGGTTATCCATATGATACCTAAGAGCCTAGGCAAAGCTCTATCCTTACCCTATCGAGGAGAACCTTTTCCTGCTACTCGATAATTATTCTCTAATGAGGATATTGTGAAGTTGTTGTAGAAGCAAACTCCAGATGTTTTGGATCCTAAGAAGGTTATAACTACTTCAGGCATTAGTGTCTCCATGATTTCCAATCTTGTCTGGAAGCAATTGTGCCTATTCCTTCACGACAAGTTTATGCATGCCAAAACACCTTCTAACTACCTTTTGAAGGAGTTATTCATAGCTTCATGAATGGTGTTAAAAGGAGTTACTATTAATTGGAGTTCCTATCTCCTGGCAAAGACGGATCAACATTTTGTTAGAGCCACAAGGGGTAATGTGACTAATGTCACATTTGATTCTTATCTTCTGTTTTCTTGGCATATCCTACCCCTGCAAAGGAAGCTCTGTTGATCCTCCAGAGATTTCTCCTCCTACTGAAAGCACTGATATTGTCATTGAGGATATTGATCCCCTTCCTCGTGTGGTGATTTAGGGGGAATCAACTTAAATGAATGGCTGAATTAACCCCAATTCCTCCTTCTCTAGTCTCCATACTTGTTTAGTCTAGTAGACAGCTATTAACTTTTCTCACAATGCTAAATCTTTTTAGATCACATTGAGATAGTACTCTAGAAATTTCCATTTCCTTTATGCAATGTGTGGTGATAGGAGTGGTTGATTTTCATGAAAATTCTTTGTATACTACGATTGACTCTGTGATCTTGAATCAATGCCAAAACAAAGCTTCTGTTCATGTGCAAAATACTAACCAATTGAGGGTCGTCCTCTTAGCCGAGCTTTCAAAACAACCTCCTTTGATCAGAAGATTCCTAGACGATGAGGATGGAGTTCAGAAGATTCACTTACAAGACCTCAGATCAATTGGCCACCATTGATTCCAGGAGAATGGATGATTGTTAGCCAAGCTTTTCAGAACTATCTTTATTTTACTCAACAACATTCACAGTCTTCAAATCCTTCAGTGAGATTGAATGATCACTATGCTTGGTATCTAGCATATATGCATTGACATTTGCATAATGATCAGAAGGTGATACCAAAGCTATGCATGAATGTGAATGTGACTATTGATCCTCAATAGCTAGATATCTTATACTTTCATGTCCTTTGTTTTCCTAACAGATATCTTGTCTTGGTGGAGAGGATGTGTTGTTCACAACTTTTCCAAGACCCTCCCAAGATATTTGTAGATGAATCTTTATCTATGGATCACTTTCGTAATCACCAAGCCTTTAAGAGGGATCATCTTCGTTGATATCCATGAATGTACTTTTTGATGATTCATAATGATATCTCTTTTTTTGAGGTGCCATTCAAATGGTTGTTTTGTGTTAAGTGTGCGTGTGTGTGTGTGATGGTTATTTTGTTCTAAGTTGAGGTTGTGGTGGTTGGAGATTCAACATTGTTCAAGAATATATATTTTTAAAGATTCATGGTGGTGATGATGATGGATGGATAGCTCAAGATGCAAAAGATGCAGAACCTCTTATATCCTTTAAAATTTTGTTATGCTTTTATCTTTCAAGGCTGTGATAATGGATAAAGTTGTTTTCCTTTCGTTGCAATTCTTTATTAGATCCAAGTTATAGGTTGGGGTCCTATATGTATGGATGGTGTTTTTTAAAGATGCTGAAAAAGATCAAGTTGAGCTATATTTTGAACTTCTATTCTCTTTTTGCAAGGTCACGAGGATGCTCCTTGATTAAGTGTGGGGATATGTAAAGGGTTGAAATGATTTGATTTTTGGGCTGATTTTTATTGTTTTTGTGGATTGAATTATTGATTTTTGATGGATTTTGTATAATGATTAGTTATTTTGGGAGTTTTTGGGAGTATTTTGGATGAGGTTGAATAGTTTTGAGAAGCTCGTGATGTTTATATTGGAGATATGATATTCTGACATGTTCTGTTGATGTCTTGTTAATGTTTGATTAGTTCTATTTGGATCTATTGAGCTTTTGTTTTGCTTTGTTTTTCTTCTCTATGAGGGGTTGGAATATGGGTTGATGAAGTTTGAGAGTGTTTGGAAGCTTATTGATTGATTCTTGATGGTTTTGAATGATTTTGGTTGAGCTAAAGGCTTTTTGATGACCTTTTGTATGGTACTGTAGACCTTCTGTTAAGCTTCTATAGAGCCTATTTTTGTTATGTTCTATTCTGTATGCCTCTATATGTGACATACCGCCTTGATTTCTTGACGGATAAAGTTTTAGTAGTCGCCATCCATACTCTAACCAAAATGATTGGATTTTGTCCAATTGGTTAACTACCCCCCGCAATGGAAGCGTCCTGCCGTTACCCACGGAGGACCGACCTGAAGGTTCCTAATTGATCTAACGGTCACCTATCAACAACTAGCTCACATCAAGAGGTGTCTTTCAAGAGGCTTCTTGTCCGGAAGGAGAAACTACCATTACCCTTGGTTCATGGAGTACAATGCTTTTTTCGAGTAGTAGACTAAGGATTTATGAAATCCCTCGCAATGCTCTGGCACAATCGTCGTACCTTTCCCCTAAGATAATTTACAGTTCAGGTTCTAAGCCCAAAACCTAGGTAAGTCAATGAATTGGCCCTTCCTAGAGTTGCTTCCTAGCGTTTGATTTTGGGGAAACCTCTCAGCAAACTGAGACCACCCTGCCATAGGACTGGATTCGTTGGGAATCCATCCACTCGCTTCCCTCGATAGAAGTTTTTAGTTATCTAATTACCTACCACATTACGTGAAACATATAAAAACAGCTTCATTAATTAAAATCCTTTAATGCACAATTGTTCGTTTACGTAATTTACTCATGGACATACAATCAGAACAAAACAAATTCATTGATTATATTCCATAATGTGTGTTCTCTTGCCCATACAGGAGAAAAAAAAATTACAATTTCGCATGATGCCTCATCCGGTGCATCTGCACGTCACCAAGATCAAATCCACCTATAGCTAGCGTTTATAGGTATCCTAAGTAGGACTCGGACCATATAGGGGACCAAGTAGTTCCTAGGTGCAAAAAAGGATTTACTAGTCAAAGCCCCCCTGGCACCCTATCCACCTCCTACTTAATACGATCCCTGCTGGGAGACCTCTCGCCATCGGAGCCGGTTCATGTTTCCGAGGTGGTAAAAAAAAACATTCCCTCTTGGTATGGAGATTCAGCACCTATCCTTGGGGGAGGTATAGGGCTCTTCAATTTTTATATATTCCAACACTTAATTCAATCAAGATCTAATCTAGAAGATCACAAACAAGATTGATGTTTGCAAGCAGTTATGATTTCAATCAATCATGCAACTTTCAAGAGATGCTTAATTCTAGTAGCAATTGATACTTGAGTTTTACATAATGAAATCTTCCCTTTGGAATTTAATTAGGGGTATCTAGATTTTGGGGTTTCTAACTTCCCAGTTCTTGTAACCAAGTTTCTTGGTCTTAAGTCAGTATTTCTCAAGAGACTTATCTTATATCTATTGAATTTGGATAGATTTTTTTTTTTTTAAACATGTGGTATTGTGGTTGGTAAAGGGTTGTCATCTGCATCCCTGACTCCGTTAGTGACTCCCATGCTCGCAACTCCAACTATTGCTTACACGTTAGTAGGGTCATTTGCGATTTCTGCTTCTGAATTTTTTTCTTTGGGGCCATGACAGAATAGAGACAAGAGTAGAGGTATGATAGAATATGATAGAGTTCTTCAGTGTCTTCTCTTCTCAGATCACGGTAGAAGACGATGAGAGTCCTTTAGTGTATCCCCTTCCTTGGGTTGAACGGAATGATGTCTCTTCATCTCATGGAATAGAGTCTCCTCCTTCTCGATCAGCGTCTCGTCCTCGTCAAGATTTCTCGTTGTCACTCTTATGGTCATCCCCAAGCCCTCAATTTATAGTTTTGCAAGGGGAGGAGGGGATAGAAGAGAGGACGCTTGCTTTTTTATGTGTTTTTTTATGACATCATCTATGACAAAGAGAGAACGCTTTCTTTTAGTGTTTTTTGACGAGGTCAGTGATGATGTCACGAAGGGGCTCCATTTCTGCAGCGCAAAGATACAAATTGACGAACATATGGGCGAGGATGCATTGCATGCCGCGTCATTCAAAGCGTACGACTAAGGTGGTGACCAAGGCATATACCTTGGTATCTTGGCCTTAGCATACTTGGCAATGGGCTGTGAAGGCTTCGTTGGCACCATTGGCTGTGCACGAGAAGCTCCCACTAGCTTATAGGAAAATCTTCTCGGGAGGTCACCCATCCCAATAGTGTCATCACCCAAGTGCGCTTAACTGCCAAGTGACTATCCACTAGGCTTGTTCTTTTTTTATTGTTATATACTACAACATAGTTTTAATAAAGTAGTCTTGGGAGGGTCTCCCAAGTCTTTCTTCTAGGAACTAGCATATAATGCCTCATTAATTATCTTCATAATGAGAGTCAGTTTCATAATTAGAGCTAGTACTTTTATTTTTCTTTTAAAAATAAATGTGTGATATGAATCAATTTTTATTTGGAATGTATACGCACATTAGAATAAACTAAGTAATGGGGACATTACACTATAAGTGTGATGATGGATGAATGTGTAGCTTGGGGAAGTTTTTCAAGCTTAGCAAGAGATGAATGTTAGTTCAAATTAGCTCAAAGAAGTAGCTGATGAAGACTTAAATTCAAGACTGAAGTGGCATTAATAATGTTGAGCTACGAAGGTACACTATAGTGGCTTTGTGACCTTTCATACCAGGCATACCTCTTGGGAGGGGTATCCATGACCAAAGAGAGGTTATGGATGATTATTCTTAATTATCTCATTGTACATTTGAGAGAGAGCATGTATGAAAGAGAGAGAAAGAGTGAGAGAGAGCCAAATCTATGCAAAATAATGTATCTATAAGTGAGAGACAGTGTGAGAGAAAGCTATGGAATCTTTGAAGAAGAATATTATGTGATTATTTCCATTAAAAGTGGTGTATTCTCTTGTTTCTTTGTGGTATCTTGATGAATTCTATGAAGAATATGAAGAGCATAATCAATTTGGTTCAAATTAAAGCTGCGGGAGAATTGTTTCTATGAAGCTGCATGAAGATTTCCTTTTCATGGTATTCTTTTCCTTGTTATGGATATATTAAATATGAAAAACATGTTTGTTGATGATACAAGATAGATTTTCTTATAGTAGATTCTCCATTTTCTTGGTGTTCCTCTTGGGGCTCCAAGGTAGTAGAGGCATTAAATAGTTCAAATGGCATGACTATGTAGACAAGCACCCCCCATTCAGTGGCAAATGCCATCTTGTCATCCGGATGGACTTGCACTTGGTTATAGCCTGAGAAGCCATCCAAAAATGTGTAGGCTTCTTTTCTTGCTGCTATCTCTAGTATATAATTTATGTATGGTAGCGGGTAATTGTCTCTCTTGGTGGCCACACTAACCTTCTTATAACTTACACATACTCATTTTTTTCCATTCTTTTTCATGACTACGACTATGGGTTTGGAGCCCTAAAAGAAACACCAAGGAAATAGTGTTTCTACTACAAGGAAATTCTATCTTATATAATCAACAACTATCTTTTCATCTTTTACGTGATCACAACAAAGAAAACAACACCAGGAACAAGAAATCTTCACGCAGCTTTATAGAAAAAATTATCCCACAGCTTTAACTTTAACACAATCCATCATTCTCTTCATATTATTAATATAATTCTTTGATAGACATGGAAAACACAAAAGAATGGTCCACTTTGAATGGAAAGTTATCACATATGATTCATCTTCAAGGATTCCACAACTTTCTCTTACAATCCCTCATAGGTAGATACATTGTTTGGTATAGAATTGGCTATCTCTAACTCTCTCTCTCTATCTCTCCATAAATAATACACCATCTCCTTACTAAAATACTCAATAATCACTCATAATAACCCTTCTTTGTTCGTGGATGCCCCTTCCAAAAGGTGTGTCTGATATGAAAGGTCACCAGAGCCACTACAGTGACTCTTCATAGCTCATCACTCTCACTTCACTCTAGTTTTCTCTTGAGTCTTCGGTAGCTACTTCTTCCACTTTCTTGAGCTCTTTTTAACTTACATGCACCTCTTTCCAAGGCTAGAAAAATTTCCCAAAGTCACACATACATTCTATAAAACACTTACAGAGACATACAGAACAGAACAAGAACATGAACAGAGGCTCTACAAAAGCTCAACAGAGGGTTACAGAAGGTCAACAGAAAACATCAAAACCACATAAGTTATACTAAAACCATTCCAAACTATCAAAAACCATTCAATGAGCTTTCAAACAACCTTAAACTTCATCAATCATTACTCCATGCTTCATACAGAAGAAAAACAAAACAAAATAGAAGCTATCAGAACCAATGAGAACCTCAATAGATCCTATTAGAACATCACAGAGCCTCATATCTCTATTGAAAAACATCATGAGCTTCCAAAACATAATCAATTCAATCCAAAATACTCTCAAAAACTTCCAAAACTACTAAACATAATTCAAAATCCATAAAAAATCAACCATTCAACCCTCAAAAACAACAAAAATCAACCAAAAAAACCAAGTCATTTCAACATTCAACATATCCCCACACTTAATAAGGGAGCATCGTCATGACCTAGGAAAAAGGGAATACAAGTTCATCAAATATCTCAACTTGATCTTCTTTAGTATCTTCAATAAACCACCCAACCACAACCCCAACTTATAACATGTATCTAATCAAGAATACAACAAAAGGAAAACCCTTTATCTATTAACATATCCTATAAACAACAGCAAATCATGACAAATTCGTAAAGGATATAAGAGGTTCTGCATCTTTTTTTATTATCCATCCACCATCACCATCATGGAAAATCTCGAGAAATATAGCTCTTGAACAAATCGAATATTCAACCATCACATAAAAATTAACACAACACAGAGACAAAACACCCATCTGAATGGCACCTCTAAAAGAGAGATATATCACTATGAATCATGAAAGATACATCAAAGGTATCAGTGAAGATAATCCCTCTTGAAGGCTTGATGATTATGAAAACAATCCATGGATAAGGATTCATCTACAAAAGTCTTTGGAGGATTCTGGAAAAATTGAAGGCAACACATCCTCTCTAGCAAGATAAGGTATCTACTAGAGGCAGAAAAAGGGCATGAAAATACAGTACATCCAATTTTTGGGAATCAATATTTACATTTACATTCATGCATAACTTTGGAATAGCCTTTAGATCATTATATGAATACCTATGCATGTATGCTAGATACCAAGCAAAGTGAGCCATCAATCTCACTGAAGGATTTGTAGATTGTGAATATTGTTTAGCAAAATGGAGATAATTTTGATACGCTTGACTAGCAGTTATCTACTCCCCTGGAATTAATGGCCAATTAATCTAAGATCCAATAAGAGAATCAATCGAGCTCCATCCTCTTCTTCTAGGAATCTTCTAATCAAACCACTAACCAACTAAGGGACTAAGAAATAGAAGTAGTAGGAGATGGAAGAGGAACTGGTACAAGAGGACGAAGAGATGGGTAGGAAAAATCATAAAATGAGGAATGAGCTAAAGAAGGATTATTTGAGAATTTAGGCGAATTTGTCAAGAAAGGTGTTAATTGATAGGCAAGAAAAGTGGAAGGAATATGTACAGATAGTGAAGTACAAGACGGAGAAGGGGAAAAGACACGATCTTCAATGAAAGAATAATAAGTAAAGATCAGAGTTTGAGGGGCACCCTGAGGTTGGAAAAGGAGAGGTAAAATGACTGTTGAGTTTGATTTATAAAGGGAAAAATAAGCATCATATCAATGGGTCATTTTTTGGTAATAAGATAAGCTAGGAACTGATGGACCTAAAGAAGATAATCGATGCTAAGCATCAAAGAAAGAGGAATCAAATGGATGTTGCTTGGAAAGATAGGCTAAAAGATCCACCCTCAGTTGGTTAATGTTTTGCACATGAATAGAGGCTTTATTCCATCTTTGGTTCTGGTGCGCAGATCGGATGCAGGTAGCTCACGTAGTGAATTCCCAAAGGTCCCCAAGAACAAAGCACTCTACTTTTTAGCACAAAAACCAATGTAAAAACAAGCACGACATGAGACAAGAGACAAATTGGGTTGAATCTCCCCCATGCCTTGTATGAGCGCTTCACAAAGCATGTATTTAATATATATTTCCAATCTTTTTGCTCAAAAATAGCCCAATTACAAAAATATGACAAGCTTTTAGCTTTTGAGTTTGCTTTCTACCAAAAATAGGAAAATAAAGCTAATGGACGGTGCCCAAAGAGTCTGGCACGCCCAATCTCAATGTCCAAATAAAAATAACATATCCAGGCGCATAAGCGCATACAAAATAATAATAAATAATCGATGTCTCTATAGACATAATCAAAATATAGGCGTGGCGCCTATCAAAATATAGTCCAAAGATCGGAAACCCGCTAGACTCCAATGCTTTCCTCCGCCACTGCTGCTATCTCTACACATCAACTGAAGCATTCACAATCGTTAGTAAAATAACACAATTAAACCGACAAAAGTGAATACCTAGCAGTCTTCAGCTACATAAATAAATCAACTGGTTAGAAATAAATCCTAACCTTAATTTATTACGAGTGCGCACTCTAAACTCATAAACGTTTATTAATTTAATATGCATTTTGCGGAATCACCCGCTATGGAATCACCCATGTACACACTAAATTAATGAAACGCCCGAAAAGGACAGGCGTCCCCATCAACTTCTCGCACAAAGAATCCTCTTTGCGTATGAGCCCCGGTCATCTAAGTTTACGGAATCCACCGTAAAACCTCACGGAATCCACCGTGGAATATGCCTCCTGGCATCATACCCCCGGGGTGGGATAGCAATTGACCTCAATTGCTATTAGCTCAATGTGGAGCTAACAGAGTGGGGAAAGCATTTAGGTCTCTAGCGTGCATCCATTGTGCTTCTTCTACAGGATGGTTCTTAAATTTCACGAGATATCTAGAGTACCTTCGGCCAGTTCTAGTGGTCATGTAGTCAGTGTCTATAATGGCTTCTGGTTCAAGGATTTCAGTCTCTTCTTCTAATAAAGGTGGGTTTTCATAGACAGGGTGGATAGGTAATTGTCCTCTAAATGGTCTCAATAAACTAATATGGAAGGTATTATGAATTTTCCAATGTGATGGCAGTTCTAACTTGAATGCATTGTCATTAATCTTATGAATGATTCTAAATGGTCCGTAGAATCTAGGGGCTAATTTGACAACTGGATGTCTATCTACACTTTGCAGTCTACGCTTTTCTATTCTAAGCCAAACATAATCATCAATTTTGAAATTCATGGCTTGTCTTTTCTTGTTGGCTTGTTTGGTATATGATTGTTGGGCTTTAGCAATCATATCCTTTACCTCATCAAAAATAGTGTTATGCATAACAGCAATATCATCGGCACTTTGTATTCTATTAGACAAAGATGCAATAGGTGTAGATAATCTATATCCATAAATAACTTCAAAAGGTGCTTTCTTTGTAGATGTGTGCGGTGTATTATTGTAAGCAAACTGTAATAAATGCAAATGAGTATCCCATGTTTGAGGTTTAGAGATAGTGTATGCACGTAAAAGATCTAAAATAGTGCTATTTGTGGCTTCTGTTTGTCCATTTGTTTCTGGATGAAATGCAGATGAGAAATCAATCTTTGTGCCTAGATTTGCAAACAGTGTAATCCAGAAATTATTACAAAATCTAGAATCTCTATCTGAAATAATCACTTTCGGCAATCCATGGTTAG
This sequence comes from Lygodium microphyllum, assembly GCF_053477565.2. Classification (NCBI taxonomy): domain Eukaryota; kingdom Viridiplantae; phylum Streptophyta; class Polypodiopsida; order Schizaeales; family Lygodiaceae; genus Lygodium; species Lygodium microphyllum. Next base: position 33,592,206 of record NC_141149.1, read on the forward strand.
TAAAAATAGTTTTCAAAAATAACTGTGCTCCTTGTGATGCTGTTAAAGTTTTCTTACATGCAATGAAATATGCTTGCTTACTAAATCTATCTACAATTGTCCAAATCATGTCATGGTTAGATTTAGTATTTGGTAAGCCAGTAATGAAATCCATAGATATATGTTCCCAAGGTTTAGATGGAATAGATAAAGGCATTAATAATCCATACTGTTTACCATGATGTCTCTTTATTCTTTGACAAATCAAACATTCAGATACAAAATTAGATACATCTGCATCCATATGCGGCCAATAAAAATCTTCAGTTAACATGCGTAATGTAGAAATGATACCTCTATGACCTTGATATGGGGGACAATGAATTTCATTCAAAACAAAAGATCGGAATGGAATAGTAACACACAGTCTCTTTTCAAAGAACATGAATCCATCATTATATGACAATGAATCAACAGGAATGAAATTATTTTGAACTAATTTTTGCCAATTAGAATGAAAAGTAATATCCTGGTGATATGTGTCTTTCATAGCAATCAAAGAATCAAAAGATATGATAGAAATGTTATGAATTGCAGGTCTTCTACTCAATGCATCAGCAACTACATTTTCTTTTCCAGGTTGGTATTGAATGATAGGATGGAAACTTTGAATGAATGAAGCCCATTTGATATGGCGGTAAGAAATTTGGGGTTGGCTAAGTAGATGTCTAATGCTTTGCTGGTCGGTCTTTATCATGAATTCTGAACCCATTAAATAATGCTTCCATTGTTTCAATGCTTGGACAACTGCTAAGAGTTCCTTGTCATAGGTGGAATATTTAAGCTCAGAGGGTTTCAGCTTAGAACTAGAATATGCTATTGGATGGTTGTCTTGCATTAGCACGGCTCCTATTCCTGATCCGCTAGCATCGGTCACAACTAGAAAGAATGGTCTATTAAAGTCAGGCAATTGTAGGACAGGGGCATTGGTCAATGCACGTTTAAGTAAATCAAAGGATTTCTGCTGGTTTTCAGTCCATTGATAAACAATGCCTTTCTTAAGAAGTTTGGTCAGTGGTAAAGCAAGTAATGAGAAATTACGTACAAACTTCCTATAGAAACTAGCAAGACCAAGGAATGAGCGTAATTCATGTACATTTTTAGGAATAGGCCAATGCAATATTGCGTCAATTTTCTTAGGATCAACTTTTATTCCTTCTTCTGATACAATATGACCTAGATATTCTATTTCAGTCTTAAAGAATTCACTCTTGTCAGGATTTGCAAACAATTGATTTTCTTTCAGTAATTGAAAAACTAATGATAAATGCTCATAATGCTCTTTTTCACTTTGACTGAACACTAAAATATCATCAAAGAAAACAATCACACAATACTGATATTTTAGAAAAATACGATTCATCATTCTACTGAAAGTAGCAGGTGCATTAGTTAATCCGAATGGCATAACTAAGAATTCGTAATGGCCAAACTGTGTCCTGAATGCAGTCTTAAATATGTCGGATCTATCTAGCCTCACCTGATGATATCCAGATTTAAGGTCAATTTTACTAAATATAGAAGATCCTTGCAGTTTGTCCATAAGGTCGTCAACTCTAGGTATAGGATACCTATTCTTTACAGTGATCTTATTTAATGCTCGGTAGTCAATACACATCCGATAAGTATTATTCTTTTTCTTGACTAAGAGCACAGGTGCACCGAATGGAGAACTGCTAGGTCGAATTAAACCTCTATTTAGTAATTCTTCTACTTGACTCTGGATTTCTTTTTGCTCTATTTGATTGTGCCTATATGGGGCTTTGCAAGGTGGTTGTGTGCTAGGTATTAGATCAATCTTATGGTCTTCTGGACGTGATGGAGGTAAACCTGGTGGTAGGTCTTCTGCGAAACAGTCCTTAAAGTATGCAAGAAATTCCTTATGCCTAGGGTGCATATGAGTTTCTTTTGCGTGCAATTCATTCACCCAAATGAGATATGATTTAGTATTCTTGCGTAGTGCACGTTTTGCTTGAGTATGCGAAAGCAATGGAAACATATGAGATGCATGCATACCAAATAAGGTAATAGATTTTCCCTGAAAATTAATATTCATTGTGTGTGTGGAATAATCTATATTGGGATTATGTTGGTGTCTCCATGGCATTCCTAGAATAATGTCGCTAGACTGTAATGGGACAACTAAGAAATTTCTTCTTTCAATATATGGACCAATTTGAAAAATATGACAAGCTTTTAGCTTTTGAGTTTGCTTTCTACCAAAAATAGGAAAATAAAGCTAATGGACGGTGCCCAAAGAGTCTGGCACGCCCAATCTCAATGTCCAAATAAAAATAACATATCCAGGCGCATAAGCGCATACAAAATAATAATAAATAATCGATGTCTCTATAGACATAATCAAAATATAGGCGTGGCGCCTATCAAAATATAGTCCAAAGATCGGAAACCCGCTAGACTCCAATGCTTTCCTCCGCCACTGCTGCTATCTCTACACATCAACTGAAGCATTCACAATCGTTAGTAAAATAACACAATTAAACCGACAAAAGTGAATACCTAGCAGTCTTCAGCTACATAAATAAATCAACTGGTTAGAAATAAATCCTAACCTTAATTTATTACGAGTGCGCACTCTAAACTCATAAACGTTTATTAATTTAATATGCATTTTGCGGAATCACCCGCTATGGAATCACCCATGTACACACTAAATTAATGAAACGCCCGAAAAGGACAGGCGTCCCCATCAACTTCTCGCACAAAGAATCCTCTTTGCGTATGAGCCCCGGTCATCTAAGTTTACGGAATCCACCGTAAAACCTCACGGAATCCACCGTGGAATATGCCTCCTGGCATCAGGTTCAGGATCACAAAATCAATCATTTTATGCCATGAAGTGCCAGGGCAATTAGCCACTTTGGAGGAATAACATTGAAAATATATCATCTATCAGTAACTCCAAATGTCTTATGTACAAGGCAGCTTGTAAGACTATATCCCCAATATACCAAGCTAGATCTTTATCATTTGGAATCAACAGATCACCTCTCAAATACATATAAGACATTAGCATTGTATCCGAAGTCACAGAGTCTTCAAAAATCATTCCGACTACTTCAATCAATAAGTTAGAAGACCAGGCTCCACACCATCCATCCTTTGGAAGAGGTAGATTGATCGTTGAGAGCTTAATATAAAAGTCCAACTTTTGTAGCTGATAGTACACAAAAAATGAGTGATCTAGAGGAATACACTCCTGGAATTGCTCAAATGAAGACTATAATAAGTCCATCCTGGATTGAAGCCTTTCCACTTTAGCCTAGAACAAAGGGCATAACGTGGCTTATCTTTGAAGAACTTCCAAGTCCGCAGGGGACAAAGAAGGAATTGGATGTATAGTAGGACTTTGTGAAGAAGAACGTGATTGAACCAACTAATCATTAAGTTGCTAAATTTGGATTTTGCTCTATTCTAGAGTGGTTTATGCTAATTTAAGCTCCTCTGTCTAGGTAGCTATCAATGCTTGAAGCTCTTGAGATTCTTTCAACAATCTATCCCTCTCTTGAGTCACATTAACCACTTGGGATTTAGTGCTAGTCAACTGAGTGTGCAAATTAGAAATTTCCATTTTTTGAGCATCAATGATCTTAATCTACTACTCTATCTGAGTACAAAGATAAGAAAAGCATTCATGAGCAGAAGAGCTCATCATTTGCTTTAGTCAGCTCTTCTTTGGTCTCTGTTGAACTTTGTCATAGCAAGAAGAATAGAGTTGTTGGATACAAGTAGTCACCGAGAGCTCAATAGAACTTTGGATGTCTTGACATAAGAAGGGAATTGCATTTCCAACTACCAAGCATTGTACAAAAGGGATGGAAATCTCCAGAGTACCATCATGATGTACTCTGAAAAGATTCGGTGTTGTGGAGGAAAGCTAGTAGTCGATTGCTAGATTGAACAGGAATGGAGACTGGAGGAGGAACTGTGGGTGATTCAGCCACTCGTTTAAGGCGTTTCCTTTGAACTACCACAGGGGGATAGGATCAAGATCCTGAATGACAACATCAGTATGTCTAGTAGGAGGAGGAGCTTCTGGTGGATCAACTATCAAGGTAGGAACTTCCTTCAAGAGGGGCATCATATGCCAAGAAGATAGAAATGCAGGAACCAAATGTAACATTAGTTACATTACCCCTTGTGGCTCTGACAAAGTGTTGATCGAGCTTTGACAAAGGGTAGGAACTCCAATCAATAATTATGCCTTTCAACAACATTCTGAAAGCTATAAACAACTCCTTTAAAAGGTAATTAGAGGGTGTCTTGGCAGGCATAAACTTGTCATGAAGAAATTGGCATAACTGCTTCCACACAGGATTAGAGATCATGGAGACAGTGATGCCGGAGGTAGTAAGAACCTTCTTGGGGTGGTCCAAAACATCTTGTGTCTACTTTTGCAACAACTTAAGGATATCCTCATTTGAGAATAATTGTTGAGTAGTAGGGAAAGAGTCTCCTTAATAGGGTAAAGACAGAGCCTTGCCCAAGCTTTTAGGGGTTAGTTGGATAACTGTTCCTCGTACAGGGCTAGACCTCTTACTATAAGATGCTAGAAATTGATCACAAGTATCAGTATTCTTCAGGATAAGTGGCAATGAAAGTGCTACAAACTTGGCTAAGCCTTTTTTGATAAGATCTGAATCCAATAATAAAGAATAGTCACAAAATACCAATGGAATGTACTAAACTAGAGGAGGATTATGAGGCGCCATTCAGATGGATTACACACATACCACACACAGACAATCACAATGAATGCCTGCAAAACAACAGGATAGGAATAACATTTCAATATGAAGGAACTGACACAGACTTGACTGACTAACTAACCACCCCAATTAGTCCACATCCTGGAAAATATTCGACATGACCTCTACACACGTGTGACTGAAAGCTTCATGCGATGCAATGTAATCAGACACCCTAAATCCCCATATCAGGCAAAAAAGAAAAATAACAAGGCATATTGTATCCCTGACACATCTATATAACCAAGACAAAAACGAAAATATCAAAGGAACTCATCACGTTGACATGACACTAGAAATATTAACCACCATTTAACGACAAAAGACACTAGACAAGACTCTACGGTGACCCATCCCCATGAATCACATTTATTAAAAAGGAAGTGTGCAATTTAGGGGAATTAAATATAATGAAGATTTAATTTTAATAAAATTATTAATAATGAGTGAGATTTTATTAGGTTATAAACATTTAAAAGAAAACATTGGTTATTTCTTATCCTTTAGTTAAAAATTATTTCGTGTGAAATAGTACTTTTTATCGTAACCCCCACTTTGAACCTTGACTGGGGTCTCTAAATGCAAATTCATTGATTAAAAATTAAGTATATGTTTAGCACTTTTTGTTTAGTGTGTGCACTTGTGTGACAATGAGTTCATTTTTAAATAAACTTAGATGTGCCTGTAGCGCACAAAGTGCATGTTAAGTGAACGGTGGGTTTATTTTAATGTAGAAATATATTTGTTTAGCATGGATGCATGTGAAAATGTGTGTGGATTAAAATTCTTTTTAGTAATTAATTGTGGTTTTGGAGAATCCAAAATAAAAGAAAAAGAAAAAGAAATAGCTAGCAGGGATGTGTATGCAACTAAAACTTGGCGTACTCATCCACTGATGTGATGCAAGCACTGACTGAATGTAATCACAACAAAAGCTAGCAAACAGGCCGACCGGCCGACTAGCTGGAAAGTTGAGGACATAAGCTAAAAATGAAACATCATATAGAAATTTTCAACATGCATTTAATGTGGTAATTATATTTTCAACGACAGATTTATGGTATAGAATATGTAGGCTTAAATTTGGGTTTTTTTTTGTTTGTTTGTTTGGTTTATTATTTTCTTCAAGATTTAGAATTTGTATCATTGTTTTTAAAAAATTATTAATTAATGTGATTGATGTAGGCATATTTATATGGAAGTTGGAAAATTTTCATTTGTTTGAATTAACGAAACTGTGGTTAAGATGAAACAGAAAGATCCACTTAATTTTTCATTATTTCTGGGAAATTTTCAACTATTTTTCAAAGTGTTAAAAGATTTTCGTGATAAATGCACTCATTTAAGAATTAATTTCGTATGAAAATAATAAACTTGCAATGTGTTTTGAACGTTTCAGCTCATGTCAACTAACCATAATGAAAGAGTGAATTTTCTGGGATTTGTGAAAATCTCTTGGGATTTTTTGCTACTTGTTAGTAATTGTTTAAGGACTTTATAGATTTTTTATAAAATTTTATGGTTTAATGAGATTTGTTTATGTTTTTCTGCTTTGGGGGATAAAGGGGAGGAAGAAGAGGGGTTCCCCTCATGGGGAGGGGAGGGAAATGGGGGTAAAGGGGAGGAAGAAGAGGAGTTGTCGCAGGGGGGGAGGGGGGGAATGGGGGGTGTGTGGCAGGGAGGGAAGGGAAGACTTGGCGGGAGGGAAGGCTTGGCAGGGGAGAAGGAAAGTCATGGCGGGGGGCATGGAAGGCGTGGCGGGGGGTAAGGAAGGCGTGAGGCGGGGTTTGAGTGGGGGGAGAGAGAGGTGTTAGGCGGGAGGGAGACGACGGGGGGCGTGGTGGAGAGAGAGACATTGGAGAGGAGGGAGAGACAAAGACGCTACGGCATAAGGGAGAGCGGCTACGGGCACTCTGGAGCATGGCGGCGGTGGCCATAAGGCAGGCGGGCAGTGTGGAGAGCAGCGGTAGGCCCTGTGGGCGCGGCCATAGAGGAGGAGAGAAGAGAAGGAGAAGAAAGAAAAGAAGAGGAAGGAGGAAGGAGGAGAGGAGGAGTAGAATGGGAGGTAGGAGGAGGAGGAGGAGGATAAAGAAGAAGAAAAAGAAGGGGAGAGAGAAGAAGGAGGAGAGAGAAGGAGGGAGGAGTTGTAGGTGGAGGTGGGGAAGGAGGGAGGGGAGAGAGAAAGAGAGGAGTCGAGGAGAGAGGAAGAAAGAGAGAGAGAGAGAGAGAGAAAGAAAGAGAGAGAGAGAGAGAGAAGAGGGTGTTGAGAATCACGAGATCTAGAGCATGGCAGTGGCTATGGTGGATCGAAGATGAAGATTAAGCTCATGATGACATAGACAAGACTTGATCTGTTACACAAGTGAATTAGGTTCCAAGATTGAGACTTGGACTCATAAACAAAATCTTGTGTATAAGACTGATAATGACCAAGACACTAACTGAAATGGGAAAGCATCATGATATTGCATTTATCATATGTCAAAAAGTGGTAGTCAAGTACAATGCTTTATAGTTGTTGGATGGGTAGTAGTTTTCCTTTCTGTGCATATGGGATTCAATTTGCTTGCATGCCCTAAGCCTAGAACTGCCTCATACAAAGAGGCCATAGTGGGTGTGATTGCAAATATTTCAACAGAGGGAAGAGGGAGAGGGGGGTGAGGGGACAAGCGAGAGGTAGTTAGGGGGAGATAGATTTTTTTAATTTTTTTAAAAAATAATTAAAATAAGAAGAAGAGAAGATAAACATCCCCCCTCATCCCGTGCACGGGCACGGGCGGGCGGTAACAAAATTTGCGATGCTAGGAACAGGGAGTGGATGCAGGCAGGCATAGGGATGGTGGATGACAAGATGAACATGACCCGCGTGTCAAAAGACGAAAACGAGGGCGTTCACATGCAATCCCGTGCGACATCGAGATGCAAAATGAGATGAAAATTAATTTCAAAAAATTCGTCCACTGGAACGAAGTGTGGAAAGAAGGAAAAATATGTAGAACGATGTGATGGACATGCCTATTACATTAGAATGCCATTTCAACAAAGATAGGACCCATTCACATGAAAAAAACCAAAAAAAACATATACGAAATAGGAGGGAAAAATTAATATGAAAAGATCCAACAGTCGAAACTTGACGAAGTGAACATGGAAAATGTCTGCAGGAATAGGGCAGCCAGGATGGGTAAGGTCGAATGCGGTTCTGGGGATGGTAAGGGCAGTCGCATGGGAAAATTTGCAAAAACACAAATAAAAAACGGACTCGAAAATTAATACAAAGAAATCTGTGCATCAGAACAGAGGGGAAAAAAAAGGAAAAATATCAGGGGATAGGAGTCGAACAAGTTTGTCCGGTCAAAACGCAGCTCTAGGCGTTAGGAGGCATTCACATGGAAAAAAATAAGAAAAAAGAACATAAAAATGAACAAAAAAATGAATAAAATAAAATAAATAGGCCAGATTAGAGGGAAAAAAAAGGAAAATCATGCAAGAGATCAAATTAGATAGAGCTATTCAATAAAAATTAAATTCGAGGTAATTAAGGCAAGTTCACATGAAAAAACAGTTAAAAACACACACAAAAATATCTGAAATTACAGAAAAAATAATAACGGACAAACCATACATCAGAATGATAGGCAATAAAAAGAAAAAATTTCTGGGGGAAGGTATAGGTCAAGGCTGTTACAACAAATTGCACTTTTGATATAAAAAAAGACACATTCACATGGAAACACATGAAATGAACAAAAAATTCTTCAAAAATTAATAACTCATAATTCGTGGCTCATAATAGGGGGCTGTAAGAAGGAAAAGTAGCCAAGTTAAAGGGACAAACAAGGCTTTTAAGTTGGATGGGGGTTCTAGTAAACCAAGGATGTGTTCTCATGGAAAACATCAAAACAAGGAAAAAAGGGAAAGGGAAAAGGAACGGCCACCACAGGAAGGGGGTAAAGAAGAACGAGTGGATGGGGAAGGGACCCCATTAGAGTAAAATCATGACATGGCATAAATGCATGAGAAAATCATGGTAGATGCAGAAGGGTATGTAATATAGACACGCATGGACGCATTCCCATACTTAAGACCTTACTGGGAAGGGTGAACTGAGCAACAAGGACCTAAGACCACACATCAACCGCTAATGTCCCCAGACTTAAAACATGACCGTCATGAGAAATAGAAGGTATAGGGTTAGAAAAATTTGGCCCATGTTGTTGAGAATTGAAGTTGATTGTCGATGTCATGTGTAGTGTTGTTGTTAGTGCGAGAGGTACCAAAGTGTCTTCACATCACACGTTCAACAGGGCAAGAACCACGCAGTAGCACCGAGTGAGGCACCTATGTAGATGGAATCGTGGAATGCAATGTATGTTCATTCATTCTGGTTTATCTCTATGTTTCTCAGCTGAAGCAGTCTTAACAGTAGTATCTGTGCAAAATCATCTTTCTATGACTGCTTCTAGTAAAATAATAATTACTACTTACACAAGTGAAACTCCTTCTATTTCATATTTTCATACTTTTGGATGTATTTCCTGTATTCATATATCCAAATGACTCACTTTTGAATTGTCCTATTCATGCACTTAGCCATACCAATCTAGGATGGGATGTATGGGGCAATCAATTAATGCTTAATATCCCTCTTGTCACAAACATCTCAAAGGCTTTAGAGACCTATTCGCCCCCATTATCTATGCATCTCAGAATGTCACATAGCAGGAACCTTGAGGGTGAGTTATTTCTTGTCTTGAGTGTTGAGATATCGAGCTCCACTCGTGATATGCCAGGGTGACCGTTGTACATTTATGTCACTGACTTGTCAGTTGCAGATGCGGTTGGTACACCGCCCATGAATAATAGCTACATGATAGCTATCCTTATCTACTCTAGTTCGTGGCTCAGTTAGTATGCCACCTTAGTTAGTTGCCTTTGGTTTGAGACCCATATATAGGGTTCTTCTATTTCTTTGTATGAGAGTTCTTTTGGCTTACACAACTAAGAAGAGGAAAATTATTTTCAACCTCCACCCTTGTGTGTATTCCCCCATTGTGCAAGCAAGAAAGCTACAAGTGAGACTCCTTCATTCTCTCCCACAATCTTGACATGGTATCAGACCCTTGTTCGTGGTAAGGAGCTCAAGAAAGCAAGCCAAGCTCGCGGTGTTCTGGTAAGAGGAGCAGTGTTGCTTTCATTTTCTGTTTTGGGAGCAGATCTTTGCAGGTAGCATAGCCGAAAATTGCAAGAGTGCATTGTCTCAGGTTAAGACACCCTTCGCGGTGAAGCAAGAGGGCAATATATGCTGCGGGACAGGGCTTCAGCCCTTGGCGACCCTATTTTTTTGATTTGAGGCCATTTCGGGGCCTGTTTTGGAGGCGGAAGTTTTCTGCACGCACTCAGGAAAAGGCCCAATTTTATGCTATGCGACCACTGTTCTACAGGTCGATGAAAAGTTACTGTAGAAATTACATCGTATGCCTATGCATAGAGACATTGGGAGTTACAGAATCATCCTTGTTGCCTATTGATGCAAAATCGTCACTAGAAAGTGACTGTGTGGTCAAATACCACTTTCGTCAGTTTTGCAGATTAGCCCTTGTGAGGTTGAAGCTGTGTTCTTTGCAGTGACAGAATTTTTTGCAGTGTTCTGTAATGGCATTTGATTCTCTCTCACAGATTGTCACTGAAAAGCTTGACAAGAACAACTTCCAAGCATGAAAGTTTAGAATGACGAATTTCCTTATGGAAAAAGGATATTGGGAATTTGTTGTAGGAAATGAAGAAGAACCAGTTCTTCCTGATGTTCCCAATCAACAGCAAATGCAGGCATTTAAAGCATGGCATGAGAGAGCCAGGAAAGTTATGTACTGGCTGTCTATCAGCATTTCAGACTCTATGATTGTGGGATGCAAGTACGCCAAAGGAGGCATGGGATACTTTGTCAGAAATGTATAGCACAAATACGCTATCGAAGGGTTTTCGAAAGCAAAGTCACAACCACAGAGGTTCTTGAGAAATTCCAAGATGAAAGATCAAGCGAAACAAATAATCAAGACGAATATGATGCCAGGGTTTAAGTGTATTACAATTTTTGGTTCAAGTACAAGTAACAAGACAGATCAACCAAAAGCCTTGCAAGAAAACCACTTTATGTTATAAATCAGAATACAAGAGCATCAGATATGTCATCCAGTCGTCAAGAGAATATCTTCAAAATAGACTCTTCTTCAACTGATAGATCAGCTAGTTTGTGTCTTTAGTGTAGCACTAAAGTCAGTGTCAGTGGATTGAGGGAGAGCACATTGGGGTAAAAGAAGCTCACTCAAAGGAACAAGATGGGCTGACAGCGTAAGATAATTGCTTCTCCATAATCAGGTTTAAGGGTGATTCCGTGTCTTATGCCCTGCATGATGTCATCATCTACAAACTCAATGTCTTCATTATCACCTTTCAACCAGAGAGTTTCTCACACATGTCAAATTCTGTATCCAAATTGTAATATAGCAGTGGTGGAATCCATAAGGTAATGAAGAATCATATTCTTTATCAATTCATGAAGTAGTTTCTTCTCATATCCCTTGCAATCGATGTAGAGGTAGCTCCATAATGTTTGAATAAAGAAGAGTTCAAGATCGTCTGAATATGCCACGAGTTCCACCAATTACGAATGCAATCTGTCCCTGCAAAAACCATATTGATGAAAACGACGAGCCAGTTTACACATTCATGGTTGTCCAAGAGATGGCGACATGAAACTAAAGGGGAAGTATAAGAGTGAAAGATTGGCTTAGACATTTCTGCTATACAGAGCAAGAAGACAATCAATATAGACTTGTAGCCAGCCGGGATACACGTTATCTGCAATGCGAGGACGACAGAAGATCATTGCGTCTCAAATGACTGTTCTAAGCCCGAGCTGTTGTGCTGGCTTTTTAGCTTAGAATCACTAACACAATGGAGGCTACCAGCGCTAGCACTAGAAGTCCCGTTTCTTCCACGTCTTCATGACTCCCCGAGAAGATTGGCTTACAATGCAATGACGATCCGAATTATTGATGAGGACGATCCGCTACTTCTTCATCCTCACCCGACCGTGTTGTCGCAGCAAAGCTCGCTGAAGTCATCTTTTTATCTTTATCAGCAATAAGCTCATTTCATTCGCTTCGTTTCGTTCTTCGTCTTCTTTATCGTTGATGCTTCATGATGCAACTCGTTGCCATCTTCTCGTTTCTGTATGCAGAGCTCGTCATTCCCTGTCTGCTTCTTTGTCATTGTCTCTTTTCCTCTTTCATGTTGATCGCAACTTGATGATCATTATCAGACTCCTTCTTTGTTATTGCCTCTTCATTATCTTCAGCCGTCGCCTCGAAGATCCAGCCTCATCGTCACGATTCGTCCTGCGTCACTTCTTTTCTCCCCCTCAGCTACGTCATCTTCACCTTCTCCTTTGCACTATAGCAGCTTTCGTTGTCGGCTTCGTCACCTTCATGTTCGTCTTCTATTGCCGTCTACCTTCCTCTTCCCTCAGCGTTTTGTTTGGCTCTTTGTGGCCCCTTCGTTCTTCCCCCCCACTCATGATGTCAAGCTCCTTTTCCTGCGATGCTTTTTCTTCCGCCCTGATTCGATTGAGGAGCCTCTCTTCCCCCCAAAATACCTCCTTCTCAAAATAGCCCCAAAAGCTTCTCCTTTTACCCCTCAAAGCACGGCTCTCCTTTTCCCTCCTTCTTTAACCTTTCAAAATCCCCTCTTTAGCCTTCGTAGCTCACATATCATTATTGTTGGTTCAAATTCAAATTATCTATTCTAGAGCTTGTAGAAGTTTTAGCTTCTTCCTTCTCCTTCGATGCATGTGTAGTCACATATGCATGCACCTGTGTGTGCTCATGGCCATGGCCACCGTGCTCCCATGGATGCCACAAACCCAGAAGGACAGGGCCATCCTCTTTCACTCTGTAGAAAACCCAAAACCACATGATGAAGCAGCCTCAGTCATTAAGCTTAAACCGTGAATCCGTCCAACAGTCAATGGCTCCTCTTTTTACTGAATCTACGAGCAATAGTGCTGATGGATTTTGGCAAACAATGATTCCAAACCTTTTTTGCAGCAACATGTATCAACATAGGCTGAAAGCATCTCATCATGTTCACTCATGCGCAGAAAATAAATGTAAACACAACAACTGAGTATATACAAAGTATCAAATCACACACACAATTTTTGGGTGGTTTTCACATCTCGAATGCGCAGCAATACGACAACGCAAGCCAGGAAAATGTAGCTCAAGCAAGAGTTGCATAATGTGCAAAGAGAAAATATGAGCATCAATGACTACCACATGAAGGTGAAGAAGATTGCAGATGCACTTGCTTCCATTGGGTCACTAGTGGAAGATGATGATTTAGTTTCTGTGACCTTGAATGGTCTAGGAAAGGATTATGCATAGTTCCAAACATCCATTTCAGTTCGTGAAAGATTTCCTGATTTTGAGGAGTTGATTGCTCTTCTAATTTTTGAGGAGCAGAGAAATGGTGGTGCATCTTCTTCAGGAGGAACGTCAAAAGAAGCTGTCTTCTACTCAAATACAGGAAGAGGTAGAGGCAGAGGTAGAGGAGGCCGATTTGGAGGCCGTGGTAGAAATCAGAATATGCAGCAAACTCAAGAAAACCAGTCCTATGGAGGAGGATGTGGTAACTCTAGAGGCAGGGGGAGCCAAAGAGGTCGTGGTGGATGGCAAAGAGGCCAAAATGCAAACAGTAATGTTGAATGCTACTACTGTGGTAAAATGGGTCATATGGCTAAAGACTGCTATAAAAAGCAGAATGACATCATGAATGGAAAACTGCAACAAGGGAATTATGCATCTTCTAGTAGACAGGGTGATGACAGAAATGAGCATTTGTTTATGGTGCAGCACATGAACAATTCTGTGACAAGTGCAGAAGAAAGCAACGATGTATGGTATGTTGACTCAGGTGCATCAAACCACATGACAGGTCATGCAGAATGGATGGAGGATGCAAGGAAAATGGAAAAACCAGGATTTGTGGAGACTGGTGATGATACTGCACATCCTATTGTGCAGATTGGAAAAATTCCTTTGTCTATGCAGGATGGGAAAAAGAAATACATGTCCGATGTATTTCGTGTCCCGAATATCACCAAGAATCTGGTTTCTGTTGGTCAAATGGTTGAGCAGGGCTTGCAGGTCAGATTTAATCCTCATGGATGCTTTGTTGAGGATATGAAAAATAAAGGTCGCTTGATAGCAAAAGGAAAGAAGAAGGGCAGAATGTTTACATTGGATGCAGACATGTCTGAATTGAGTGCAGCAATGTTTGCACATGGGACCGGTATAGTTGCAAATATTGATATCTGGCATAAACGCATTGGTCATGTTAATGTACAACGACTTAAATCAATGTAGGCCCAAAATATTGTTGCAGGATTGCCAAAATTCAAGGTTGCAGAAATGCATAAGGTATGTGAAGCCTGCCAATTTGGAAAACATGCAAGGAAACCATTTCCTAGACATGTTCAAGAGAGTAAGAAGCCATTGGAATTAATCCACTCTGATGTGTGGACTACTAAAGCTGCATCTCTTGGAGACTGTCATTATTTTGTCACTTTTATTGATGACTATAGCAGAAAAGTTTGGGTGTATTTTATGAAAAAGAAAAGTGAAGTTTTTGGGCATTTCAAAACTCTTAAAGCTATGGTTGAAAAAGAAACAGGCCTGCAGATAAAATGCCTAAGGTCAGATGGAGGGGGAGAGTACCTCTCAAATGAGTTTGCAAGGTTCCTGCAGGAGCATGGCATAAAGCAAAAATATTCATGCAGTCATACCCCACAACAAAATGGAATTGCAGAAAGGAAAAACAGGCATATTGGAGAGGTATCTCGTGCCATGCTCAATGAAAAAAACCTGCCAGATTTTTATTGGGCTGAGGCAGTTGCTACAGCAATCTACATAATGAACAGGACTCCCACTGCAGCAATACATGGGATGACTCCAGAGGAGAGGTATACTGGTAGGAAACCAGATATTTCTCATTTGAAGATTTTTGGCTGCATTGCCTATGTTCATGTGCCAGATGAGTTGAGATCCAAGTTGGATCCAAAAGCTGAGAAGTGCATCTTTATTGGTTACTCTTTGCAGCAGAAAGGGTATAGATGCTATAACCCTTCTACTCGTAAGTTTACAGTGAGCAGAGATGTTGTTTTTGATGAGATGAGTAGCTAGTATAAACCAGTAAATGTGATTGATAATGTAGATGCACAAAATGGCAATGCTGCACAGAATTCACAGCAGCAGTCACAAGATATTAGTGGACCTGGAGCGTCCTCTAGCAGTGGTTCACATTCTTCGCCATGGACAGGCAGATTGAGATCAGGAGAATCTTCTCAAAGCAATGAAGATAGTGGTATACAGGTATCACGAAAAGGAAAAGAGAAGGTAGATCAGCCCATGTTTGATGTGAATGCAGGTCACTCTTATGTGGATGGTGAATCCAGTGGCTCAGAACAGAGCATTGATGATGAGTTGGGTATTCCTTCTATTGTTACACCTAGAGTAAGGAAGACCAGGGATGTTTTGAGAGCACCTGGGAGTGAACCTACTTTGCGCAGGTCTACCAGAGTTAGGTATCCTGTGGATAGGCTGAAATATGATGGATTTACAGCCATTCACTATGCATATATGGTCAAAGTGATACAGGAACCAGAACCCACTTCTTTTGAGCAAGCCATGGGAAAAGAAAAATGGGAGAAAGCCATGGATGAAGAAATGGATGCCTTGGAAGCAAATGCTACATGGGAATTGGTACCTTTGCCTAAAGGTAAGAATGCAATTGGCTATAAGTGGGTTTATAAGGTGAAGCACAATGCAGATGGTTCTGTGAACAGATACAAGGCAAGATTAGTAGTCAAGGGGTATGCACAAACAACATATGCTTTAGCATTGTGCCTGTATCAGCTCGCTGCCATTTTCTGTGCCTTCTCTGCTCATACCGTCCATTCAACCCTTGCACGCACAACGATGTTGATGAATGACATAGGTCTTTTGAAGTCTAACACTTGAGATTCCTTCCCATCAAGTTTTGTGTCAAATGGCTCACTCCTCGATTATCAGTGAACAAAATATCAGTCGCCTGTCAAAACCCTAAAGAGGGCATCCATAGCTATCAAGCTTCAAGCTCATGCTTCACTTCTTTCTCTCACTCCTTTGGCTCAAATTAAGTCACTGATTCTCTAATCTGCCCCAACACGCAGTCTTCAGTAAGCATTCAAGTGATTTACCAACAAGTAGGGGAGATCTTGATAAGATTTGCAAGCATTTCAAGAAGATACAAGCACAGTGTCCATTGACACTCATCTAGTGCTTTTAGCACTTATGTTATCTAACACAATCATCTTTTCCTTTGATCAAATTTGAGTTTTTTTCTGCTATTGCAGCATCAAATCAAGGAGGGGAAGACTCAAACCACGGACTTGCAAGACCTTGAAGATCCCAAGTTTAAAGGGCATACTGGTCACCTACTCACTTAGTATCTCTTGATACTAATCACCTAGTGCTTCTTGGAACTTGTCCTCAACTCTTCTGCTGTTGAAATCTAAAATTTTTGGATTTTATTTGCTGCGGATCATGCAATCTCAACATGGGAAAGGACTCATCAACAACTCAATTCAACGGTGTTGGATTCCATACATGGAAAACTAGTATCAAGCTGATCCTAATGAAGAAAGGCTTGTGGTCAATCACAAGTGGTCAAGAGAAGAAACCAAGGGAAGTTTCACTTTCACTCGTATGGGATAAAAATAATGATAAAGAGCAAGCTATTATCAAGCTCAAACTTGATGGCAGCTACATCCATCATGTTGATGATTGTCAAACCTCTCACGAGACATCGGATCAATTAGAAACCCTGTTTGGAGCTCATTCAAAATCCTCCAAATATGGCTTATTGCTTGAAATTTTTAGGCTTGACATGAAAAGTAATACCTCACTTGCAACTCATTTGAATTAAATGGAAATCTTGTTGACACAACTTGCAGGAATCAACTTGAAGATGGATGAAGACATTTGCATTGGAGTGCTTCTCAAGAGTCTTCCACCTGATTTTGATAATGTGTCTACCACATTAATCAACATGCCAAAGTCAAAGCTTGTAAATATCAAAGCCTTTCTCCTGGAGGAAGAGGAAAAGAAGATCAAAAACAAGGGAGAAACAAGCATCCCTCTATGTTAAAGGGAAGAAGAGCATAGTCTGTGACTTTTGTAAGAAAACTCGGCATATTGAGAAATTTTGCTATGCTAAGAAAAGGTCTCAAAGAGCATATCTTGCTATAGTCAAAGAAGATGAAGACAACAATGAAGAAGAAGAAGAAGAAGAAGAAGAATCCCAAGAATAAAAGGATAGGACTCACCAGTCCCTCTTTTGTAGTTCATTTTATGATCGACTTTTTTAAGTTTAAAATGTGGACTTGCCTAATGTTCCCACCATAAGCTCCTATACTCCTTATGTAACCTCTGCACACTACAGCCTCTACACACTCCTTGTAACAGCCTCTAGCTTTGTATGGTTGTTTTTTTCTCCATGTCTACACTTAGCAAGGTTCTATTCATGATAGCCTCTGTATACTCAGTGTCTTTCTTGGTTGTGATTCTGGAGGGTGTTTGAGAAATGTGCAATCACATCCACCATAGCCTCTTTGTATGGAACAAACAAGGCAAAGAAACATACTACAAATAAAGCCTTAGACTAGGTCATGTATGCATAGTTTATTAAAACCATGGTTGGTGATTATCATGGTCCCTTTCCACCTTTTTGCACTCACCAATACCACCTACTGTAAGCCTATAAAAGGCACTCATCCACACACTCATTCTATCAGTCATTTTCATCAGTTGTACTTGCATTATGCTTGGATAATATCAGTTGTTCTTCTTTATCAATGTTTATGTCTCATTATGATTGTCTCTTTGCTCATCAGTGATCCTCCTTAGCATACATTCTCAATATTTTAACAAACCTTATGTGCTCTGTTTGAGCTGCCGAACTGGGAGTTGTTGGCAAGGTGCATCATCATCATCTTCTCTTAGGAAGGGTAACTTTGGGCGACAAGAGCCACTGCTCAACGAAGGCCTATTTTGCTTAATACATTTCTTATAGCGGCTTTGCTTATGACTGACTCATTAATCAGTCCAAAGGGTACCATAGCCATTTTGTTGAACAAAAAGGGATGATCTACTTCTGAGGTTTCAGGAACTTCTTCTGCATCTCTACCTTCTGCAAGCAGGGTAGACTCTTCTAGCTTGCTTTCATGATCTTCTTCTGCATTATCACCTTCCTCCTCTTCAGATTCTGTTTCTACCTCTGTGGGTACTTTGTAAGAGAAGAACATACTCTTTGTTATGGCTTCTGCCTCTGCTTCTACATGTATCTATCTCTGTCTCTGTCTCTGTCTCTGTCTCTGTCTCTGTCTCTGTCTCTGTCTCTGTCTCTGTCTCTATCTCTATCTCTATCTCTATCTCTGTCTCTGTCTCTGTCTCTATCTCTATCTCTATCTCTATCTCTATCTCTATCTCTATCTCTATCTCTATCTCTATCTCTATCTCTATCTCTATCTCTATCTCTATCTCTATCTCTGTTACTACCATGTAATAGGGAGAACAGTACATCCATGCTTCTATCTTGCTATCAGAGATGATTTCAAAAGTCAATTTGCGTTCAAGCAAGAGGTATGCTGCCATGGACAAAGACTTTGCTTCCTTTGACAATTGGCTTACAATGCCCACTATTAGGGATTGTGCCTCTATTTTCTTGGGAAAGATTTGTTAGACAGCTTCTTTATCTCCTGATGTACCATCTATCTCACGTCGTTGGAGGAGTATGTTATGACTTCGATGGAAGTGGATCCATTGCCTTTTTGCAATTCGTACAACTTCAACACCACCTTATTGGGTCCTCTGCCTAGGGTTAGGGTTCCTTTGAACCAATCCGTCCTTGCTCTTACTTCAAAAATCCAAAGTCTTCCCACAACAGTAGAGGGTATGAGGTTCTATAGGAATTTGGTTTGACCACCAGATATGTCAGCCAATAATCTCTTCTTGCGAGGGTTATCTTCACGTACAGAAGTGATTTGATTCTATTTTGGTTTGCCAATTTGATAAGCCACTGCATAGGCTGCATTCCTTGCAAGCATAGATCCTTCATTGTCACATCCATCATTATGTTCACTAATGAGCCTCCATCAATCAAGGTGTTTGCTATAAAACATCCTTCAATCCATACGCCAATCTCTAGGGTTCCCATATCCAGGAAGGCGTTAGCCACATCTACTTCCTTCACGGGTTCTGAGGCTCTGTTAGACTTGGTTGCCACATAGAGGGAGCAGTTTTTAGGCCTCTTCTTCATTTCAGTATGCTTTTGAATTTCTTTCGACAGCTAGGAGACAACATTAGCAACTTTTGAAATGTTAACTTTGGTTTAAAAGTGTTTGACAAAATCATATTCTTTGATAGGATCCACAGGCTTTTCTGATCGACTGGGGAATGGGGCCACACTCACTTTTATCTTCCCTTTTTCTTCTAGGAGCGGCAACTTCTGTGCTTCTTCTCCATGAGGAGGTACTTCAGCATCCTCTATCTCTTGGACCTTTGGTCTTGTCTCTGCAACTGTCTATGTAGCTCTCTATGGCTCTGTAGTGCTCTGTACTACATTGTTCTATATTGCATTGTTTTTTTCTCCCTAGGAAGGTTGAACTTCATGGTCTTGGCAGAGGGAACATTCTCTTTTAGAACTGTGGGTTCTCCTTTCTTTGCACACGTTATTGCGGCCACTTCCAATTCCACCAAATTGGAAGCAGGTTCTTGGGTCTTCAGTTGGGTATCAGGAGTACCTTTCACAGGAGCTGGGCTTGGACAATCTTTTGCAGTGTGGCCTTCTCCTTTTCATTGACTGCATAAGGACTTATAGTCCATAGACCTTCTAGGGTTTGGATAGTTTAGTGAGATACAACCCTTTTCTCCACATCTGCAACACTCCACTTGTGATCTCTGGCCACCGCTAGACTGTCGTCCTTTGTAACTTTGAGAGGGAAACCTCCTTTGACCAAAATTAGGACCGAATTCCCTAGGCTTTGGTCCAATATCCTGCATTGTCATTTTGGATTTAAGCAAGTTGAATCTTGTGTCTTCATATTTCTTTCTTCTTTCGTGCATCTTGTTCAAAGAGTAGATATCCTATGTATGGTTCTTCCTCAAATAGTTTGAACAAAAGGCCCCAACAATGGTTGGTTTTTTTATACATTCAGTAGCTAAATGTCCCGCTTGATGGCACTTTCGACATCATGTATTAGAAAGCATCATATCTCTCCTACTCGTTGTAGGAGTAGATATATTAGCGGTATTCATCTTCAACATCTGTAGTTGTTCTGTAATCACATCCATAAGCTCTTCCTTAATGCTTGCGACTGAATTGATTTTCACCTCTTGGAGTACTTGTGGTAGGGTTTTGGGAAGATTATATGATCACTGCATACATTGGTTGGGTTGATCCAGAGGATCCTCTATTTTGGTTCTGATTCAAAGCTCCTGTTGAGACTTGGGGTTGTTGATTCCAATGGGTAGGATTCCACTGCTGTTGAGTCGCCATTGGGGGAACTGTTTGAGGCCACTGTCTTTGCGGTTGAACCATCGTTTGAGGCACTATCATTTGCAGCCAGTTTGGAATAGGTGCACTGTACTAAGGTGTTGTTTGCATCTGGGGGTAGGGGTAGGGAATAGTCCATGGGACTGCATTTGGTGGGTATACCATTCCTGGTATGGGAGGAGGTATGACTCCTCTTCCTGAGGTCATTGAAAACCTTGCTTCAACTTCATCATATAGTCTTGCACCTTCTAGTGTAGCTTGCAAATTGACTAGTCTTCTCAATTCCATAAACTTGTAAACTTCTGGTTGTAGCCTCTAAGAAAAACCCCCTTCTGGATGCCTTCGTCCAAATGATGGTTGGTCCATCTCATCAGTATGGATTCCATTTGCGAGGCATAAGCTTCAACTCGTTCACGAGGGGATTGACTTAGATTCATGAACTCCTCTCGCATCCACTCTTCAAAACCTTCACGTCGAAATTTAGTGAGGAAGGCCACTCCAATGTCCCAAAAGTTCCTGTTGCTTGTCTCTCATACCACTGAAACGCCGCGCCTTTGAAAGTGACGGGGAATATTGCTAACCAATGCTCGGGGGTTCTAGTAGTGTTAGACACACATGCTACCATAAACTCTGCTACATGAAGATCTGGATCTTCATTGTACTCTCCCTTAACAATGGGCAATGGGACTACATTTACTGGCGTGTCATCAATATTTCGAGGAAGGATTTGACTAGGAAGGGAACCTTGAGTCGCCATGGGGACTTCTGTAAAGAGTGCTTTTAGGGTCTCAAAGGAGACTTCTACTGCTGCAAGCTTGTTCTCATCCTTGATTTTTGTCTTCTCTCTTCTCATGTACCTCTGGACTCGTTCTAGTGCTTGCCTCTTGATTGAATCATTTATCAGGGGGTTGGCTCCACCCAGTTGGTCTATACTCAACATAACAAAATCAGAGGGGCTTCAGTCTCTAGAGGACTCTCTAGCCAACATCTCTTCCAGTTCTTGCTTTTCTACGTCTCTGAATTCAGCTTTCAAACCACTACAGAGGGGAAGATATTCCGTCCTTCTGAAGGTATCAAAGCTCATTCTTCTCAGGATTGTTGTTGTAATGCCAGATTCTGATGTTTTCAATAGTGTATGTTGTGAAGAATACTTTATCCACCAACTTCCAGTAGATTGCTAATTGAAAAAACAAGAGATTGTTAGTGCACCATGCGTCCCACGTGTCCTATTGTTGAGCATCCACGAACAAATGCCAACTCTTTTCTTTCTTTTTTTCATGAACCTCCACTGACCACGACTCCTAAATCTTCTTCATGATCTCCCACTTGATGATGTCCAAAAACTTCTCAATGAATGCCAGATCTTCCATGGATGGCCATTCTCTATGTTTTTGCACTTCAGTTTGTTCCCAAACAATTTGCCACCAAGATGCATGTCTCTATTGTGTCAATAGGAAGAGGAAATAGTCCACTACATAGAGCCTACATCAAGATGGTAATATGTTTCTACCATTGTGGGATGAACTTCTTGTGGAAAGTGGCTTTGGCAATGAGAATCTCCATTTCTTCAGTGGTAGAAGGAACTCTACAAGCATCCATTGAATTCATATCTTCTTGGCAATGCCGTTTCCTTCATTTTTACCCTCTTTTGATGCTTGTTAATGGTAGTATTCATCTGCTGCACACCAAAAACATGGAGCCCCAAAAGAAACACCAAGGAAATAGGGCTTCTAATACAAGAAAATCTATATTATATCATCAATAACCATCTTTTTCATCTTTTATGTGATCACAACAAAGAAAACAACATGAGGAATAAGAAATCTTCACATAGCTTCATAGAAACAATTCTTCCACAGCTTTAACTTTAACAAAATCCATCATTCTCTTCATATTTTTCATATAATTATTTGATAGACATGGAAACCATAAAAGAATGCTCCACTTTGAATGGAAAGATATTAAATATGATTCATCTTCAAAGATTTCATATCTTTCTCTCACAATCCCTCATAGGTAGATACATTGTTTGGCATAGAATTGGCTCTCTCTCTCTCTCTCTCTCTCTCTCTCTCCACATTAATAATTCATCATATCCTTACTAAAATACTCAATAATAACTCATAATAACCCTTCTTTGGTCGTGGATTCCCCTTCCAAAAGTTGTGTCTGATATGAAAGGTCACCAGAGCTACTACAATGACCCTTCATAGCTCGTCATTATCACTTCACTCCAATCTTCTCTTGAGTCTTCAACAACTGCTTCTTCCACTTCCTTGAGCTCTTTTGAACTTACATTAACCTCTTCCTAAGACTAGAAAATTTTTCCAAAGTCACACATACATTCTAAAGAACACTTACAGAGACATATAGAATAGAATAGAATAGGAACAAAGGCTCTACAGAAGCTCAATAGAGGGTTACAGAAGGTCAACAGAAAACATCAGAACCACATAACTCATACTAAAACCATTCCAAACTATCAAAAACCATTCAATGAGCTTTCAAAAAACCTTAAACATCATCAATCATTACTCCATGCTTCATACAAGAAGAGAAAGAGAATAAAATAAAAGCTATCATAACTAATCAGAACCTCAATAGATCCTATCAGAATATCATAGAGAACCTCATATCTCTATTGAAAAACATTAAGAGCTTGAAAAACATAATCAACCTCATCCAAAATACTCTCAAAAACTTCCAAAACTACTAAAAATCATTCAAAATCCATCAAAAATCAACCATTCAGCCCTCAAAATCAGCCAAAAAAACCAAGTCTTTTCAACATTTAATAGGGTGACACCCAGTCTCCATATGCTCTATCTCATAAATGAATCCGCCTTTAGTAGCTTATCAATCTCCTCCTTTACAACTTGTGCATGCTTAGGACTTATTGCATATGGTCATTGCTTGATTGGTGCTACATCGCGGATCATGGGGATGTTGTGAGTCCCAATACTTGGATCTATTCCCTTTAGCTCATCTAAGGACCATGGAAACACATGGTCAAACTCCCTTACGAGATTTATGAGATCATTATCTTCCTCCTGGGTTGAGGCTTGTCCTTCTTCCTGGTCAAGTTGACCTCCTTAACCTTGACTGTGGGTTCACTTGCTTACCCTTTCCTTTTGGCTGCTACTAACATCACTATTCTATCACCCTTTTTGTACTTTGTGAAATGCTTGGATAGGTCTTGGGGTTTCTTCTGCCTTCTGGCTTTTGAAGACTTTGACTGTTCCCTTTTTCCCTCTCTTAGCCTCCTATGCCTCAAATGGATTGGAAGGTTCCCGAGGTATCTCAAGGTCACTATCAGAGCTTACCTCTTACTCAGAACTGTACTTTTCACATCCTCACTAGAAGAAGTTGTCTCCCTTGGTGCTCACAACTCTGAAGTTGACTCTACTCCAAATAGCGGTGGAGTGTAAGGATGAGATAGTCTTGCTTGCTCATAATCTACCACCTTGAGCCATTCTAACCAAGTTTGATCACAATCTACCTTGGCAACTCCTTTGCTCACACAAAACATGTTTACCTCTTAGGGTTTAGTGTCCACTCTAATTTATTCAATTACTCTTCCCTCCATATCATATTCTATGGTCTCTAACTCTTTCCTCTCCTCACTCACTAGTGAAACAATAGTCTTTATACTCATCTTTAGAATTCTCAAACTAGGATTGTAGGTCACTTGCATGATTCCTACTTCTGAGCACTACCTCACTTGTCATGAGGGCCCAGTTATATGACAAATTTAGGTTGTGCACCTTAGTCGATTGCCACTCTCTGCTTTCCATAAGATCCTTGAGAGTCTTCAAGTTGGAAATTGGGTTACCCACAAGCTATCTTGACAAGTACTTGAGGATTTTGTGAAGTTCAAGTTTGTTTGTTGGGACATGATAAGTGATTGATATTGGTTGGCCCATGGGGCTTCTAATCATCATGCACAAGGGTACTATGGGTGGATTAGAAGTGATGGCACTCTTAGGGTTGCTAGTGGAGTCTACAGATTGCCTATATTCATCCTCATCCTTCAAGAATGGGAGATCAATGGTTGCCAATACATGCATCCAATCCCGCTCATCCTTAGGGCAAGGAATGTACCTTGTTAGAGACCCATAATCACTTCTAGATTTTGAGTCACCCTTCAGTAGGGTAGAGATGGCATCTAAGTCTACTGGTGAAGTTTTCCAAGTGTCCATCTCTATTTGAACTACTTTTGATCTATTGCCTAAGAATACCAGGCCATTAGCTTGGTCTACTATTACTCCGGTGTTTCTCATCCAAGGCCTACCTAGCAAGATATTATCACTCCCTTCATAACTATGAAGTTCATTGAGAATTGGATTCCCACTATCTTTATGAAAAGTACATTAGGACTCCGAAGGGTCTAACCTTCATTTCATTTGCTAGAGTGACATTGAACCTTGCGGTCTCCACCTATGGGTTTCCCCAAGCTTGCAAGATTGAGTGACTAAGTACATTAACCCCTGCTCTCTTGTGCCCACTATCCCCTTTTGTGTAGTGTCTCCTAAGGCAACAATAGGTAAGAATGCATGCATCTCGATGCCCTCCCAAAAGTCATTTACTTGTGGGGACTTAGACATGGGATTTAGCATTAGGCTTGGTATGTGTGTCATGGCATTGTGGTCTAGAAAGTCTTGCGGCTTATGGTCAGTACTGTGTTCTACCCATTTTCACTTCTTGCCAAAGTATATATTTTTGTCTAAGTAGTTCTCCCACTGATAATGTCATAGGAATTGCTATGAGTGTGGTTAGCAAGTTTCCATCCCTCTTTTCCTCCTCAATTTCATGGGATCCTTGCCAATGTTCTTGAGGTGTTTGTGTATTCCTAGCCCTCTCATCCTACCCATGCAGTTGTTCACATGGTGGCATTGTCTCTTATGCCCTCAGATATGTGGGAGAGACTAGTGGGATCATGATTGAGCATTTATTAATCTCTTCCTCAACTATAGGTGTGGCATCTTGAAGGTGAGCCTACACTTCTTTTATCCACTCCTTGACCTTATCTACAACCTTCAGCTGCTATTGGTTGGGGTCAAGGTACTCTCCAACCTTAGTGTTTCCCTTCTCTCTCATCTTAGGAGCAAATGTTTCTACTTTGGCATTTGTGACTTGCTTTCCCTTGGTTAATATGGTCTTTCTCTTGATCTTGAGTGTTATTTTTACCTCGGTTCTCTTTTTACTTAGTCATCGACTTTTCTTTCCTATGGAGGATGCATCAAGGTTGCTAGGCCTAGGTAATGAGTTACTAACTTGCTTTGTTTGAGCTCGTATCATGACATTTAGGGGAATAGGTGTCAAGATTGTGGGAGAGAAGGAAGGAGTCTCACTTGTAGCTTTCTTGCTTGCACAATGGGGGAATACACACAGAGGTAGAGGCTAAAAACAGTTTTCCTCTTCTTAGTTGTGTAAGCCAAAAAGAACTCACATACAAAGAAATAGAAGAACCCTATATATGGGTCTCAAACCAAACTCAACTAACTAAGGTGGCATACTAACCAAGCCACGAACTAGAGTAGATAAGGATAGCTATCATGTAGCTATTATTCATGGGCGGTGTACCAACCACATCTGCAACTAACACGTCGGTGACATAAATGCACAACGGTCACCCTGGCATATCACGAGTGGAGCTCAATATCTCAACACTCCCCCTCGAGCTCAATCCCAATTCCTGCACACCAAGCAGGTCTCTGAACTTGCGCAGCTTCTCTGTGCCCAATGCCTTCGTAAATATGTCAGCTACCTGATCCTCTGTGCTGACATAAACTAGATCAATAAGACCTAGTAAAACCCTCTCCCGCACATAGTGATAATGCACCTCAATGTGCTTTGTTCTAGCATGATAGACTGGGTTATTTGCCAAGTGTATACTACTCATGTTGTCACAATAAATGACAATTGGCCCATCTGTAGGCTGATGCATATCATAAAGTAGCTTATGCAACCAAGCTACCTCACATGCAGCCATTGCTGCACCCCTGTACTCAGCCTCTGTGCTGGACAAGGCAACTGTAGGCTGTTTCTTGCTGCTCCAAGTGACTGCAACACTCCCAAAAGAGAACACATATCCACTGGTAGATCTTCTATCAGAAATACTACCAGCCCAATCAGCATCAGTGTATCCATGCAGCTGTATCTGAACCCCAGTCTCATAAAATAGTCCATACTGCAATGTGGACTTCACATACCTGAGTATGCGTCTAGCCGCATCCAAATGTGGTTTCCTTGGAGCCTGCATAAACTGACTTACCAATCCAACAACATAGCTCAAATCTGGCCTGGTAATAGTCATATAAATCAAGCTTCCTACTATGCGTCTGTACATAGTAGGGTCTTCCAGAAGCTCACCTGCATCTGCGCTCAGCTTCACATTCTGCTCCAAAGGAACTGAAATAGGCTTACAGCCTGTCATCCCATATTTGGACAGCATGTCCAATCCATACTGCCTCTGCAAGAGCTGTATCCCACTTGGTGATCTAATCACCTCAATGCCCAAGAAATAACGCAACTCTCCCAAATCCTTCATCTCAAACTTTTGCTTCAATAGCATTTTCACATGAAGGATATCTTCATCACTGTCACCTGTCATAATCAAATCATCAACATAAATGGCAAGCAGCATAATACCTTTCTCTGTTTTTCTCACATAAAGTGAGAAATCTGCCTTGGAAATCTGAAAGCCAATAGTGACAAGATACTGTCCTATCTTGTCAGACCATGCTCTAGGTGCTTGCTTCAAGCCATACAAGGCTTTCTTCAACCTGCAAACAAACTCAGGATGAACAGCATGCACATAACCTGGTGGCTACTCCATATAGACCTCTTCTTGCAAATCACCATGCAAGAAGGCATTCTTTACATCCATCTGATGTAAAGACCATCCCTTTGATGCAGCCATAGCAATGACTGCTCTTACGGTTGCCATCCTTGCAACTAGACTGAATGTTTCTTCATAGTCAATGCCATATGTTTGTGCATACCCCTTGACTACTAATCTTGCCTTATATCTGTTCACAGAACCATCTGCATTGTGCTTCACCTTATAAACCCACTTACAGCCAATTGCATTTTTACCTTTAGGCAAAGGTACCAATTTCCATGTAGCATTTGCTTCCAAGGCATCCATTTCTTCATCCATGGCTTTCTCCCATTTTTCTTTTCCCATTGCTTGCTCAAAAGAAGTGGGTTCTGGTTCCTGTATCACTTTGACCATATATGCATAGTGAATGGCTGTAAATCCATCATATTTCAGCCTATCCACATGATACCTAGCTCTGGTAGACCTGCGCAAAGTAGGTTCACTCCCAGGTGCTCTCAAAACATCCCTGGTCTTCCTTACTCCAGGTGTAACAATAGAAGGAATACCCAACTCATCTTCAATGCTCTGTTCTGAGCCACTGGATTCACCATCCACATAAGAGTGACCTGCATTCACATCAAACATGGGCTCCCCCTGCCTCTAAAGTTACCACGACCTCCTGAAACCTGCATATCGCCAAATTGCTCATTCAATCTGTTTTGTTGGTTGTCACTATCACGTCCTGTACCACGGCCTCTTGAAGAGAACCTGCCGCGTCCCCTTCCTGAATTGGAGTAGAAAGCTTGGATATGTTCACCACTTCTTTCAGATGTCTCACTCTGCATGTTGATCTCTTCAGTGATCATAAGAGAGACCAACTCATCGAAATCTGAAAATGGCTTTTTAACATATACAGAAGTTACAAAAGACTTCCAAGCCTTTTCATTGTTAAGTCCACCCAAGGTAGACGACACCAAATCATCATCATCAGGCATTGCATCAATCGATGCCAATGCATCTGCAATGCTCCTTACCCTCAGTGCATACTCATTGATAGACATCTTCCCTTTCTTCAATGTATTCAACTCTTGCTTGAGTTGAATCTTTCGTGCTTTTGTATTTACGGAAAACATACTTTCAAGTATGGTCCAAGCTGCATATGAATTCTCTACATTTCTAATATGTCCCAGCATATTATTGTCAATTACTGCAGACATCCAATACATGACCTTCTTGTCTTTTGCATTCCATTCCTTCCGTGCCTTTGTCTCTTCTGCAGTTGGAGGATCGCTCACCTCCGGCTCCTTTTCTTCACCTGAAACAAACTCGTAGAGGCCTTTTCCAAAAAGGAAGTTCGTAACACGAAACTTCCATGAAGGGTAGTTGTTCTTGTCGAGCTTCTCAATGATGGGGCTTCCACTGTTCTCTGCCATTATCACAAAACTAATACCAAACAGCAAGCAAATCTTCTGCAACCCTCGACCTGTAGTGCACAGCAATACACCAAACAGCCTTTTTCATTGTTTGCTCAACAATACATGCAATCTGCAACCTGTTTGCAGATAAACCTTATGTTTGCTTCCTGCAAACACCTCAAGAATTACAAATTCGCAATCTGTAACATGCGCACCCACTTTCGGTCAAAACAATCGAAATCACAGTGTACCCTGAAACTGTTGTCCGCAACCTTGCGGCTCTAAAACGGGGCCTGAACCGGCCTCAAATGCCCAAAATAGCTGTGGGAAAGCCTTAAAGGGCTTATCTACAGAATACATAGTGCTCTTGGCGCACAACAAATCTCACTGCAATCTGAGATTTTTGCTTTGCCCTGCTTCTGGTGCCTCCACAGGCACTATCCAAGAGAAAGAGTGGAAGGATGGGAGAGCTTCTTACCCGTGGCTTGCTTGCTCGAACTTTGCTTCTTCTCCTTCACTTCAGCCTTCGAAATCAGCCTCTCTCAGTGGCGCCGCTTTGATACCATGTCAAGAATCTCATGGTGGGGGGACTTGCTCAAGATGCTGCGCCGAACACACACAAAATGCACAAGGAGAAGCTCACTCAAGAGACAAGAAGAGAGATGGAGGCCAAAACGTTTTCTTGCTGGTTTCTTCTTCTTCTTCCACACACTTTACAATGTACATAAAGTATAGATAAGATACAACATAAAGGAAAGTGGCCTACTAAGTCAAACAATGCATAATCGACTACACTAGTCGATTGGCGCTATAACTACGCCAGCTGTAAATAGGTGTAACAACCTGAATATAATAAGTAATGAGTCAGTGGCCATGTGAGAGTCATAATGACCACCGACGTGCTAAGTGTAGATGTGTGGATCCATCTAACCAGGCGGTCCATCATCAATGTCCGCGTGTGTTGAGCTTGTCATCTCAACAAAAACCACTTACATGCAATGTGAAATTTCAACGTTTGAACTAGTTATTTTAAGGTTTAAAACTTAATGACTTGATTAAGAGAGCTAAAGACAAAAACTAAATCATATGGGAGAGATGCCATTTTTTTAGTATTCCATTTTTTGCTTTAAAAATGGATGTTGGCACTTATTGGTATTAGGAGGAAACATGCCTCCAATCATGAGATGTATACAATATAAGGTGTGGTTCTATAAGTAAGTTGTAAATTTAATCATTTTATGATAAATTCCATTGGTAAATGATTGGAAATGGTTGTATTTGGTTATCAATGCTAGGATCTAGCAAAAATGTTAAGGAAATCAAGAAAAAGCTGTCATCTAATAATTTCTTCATAAATACACAAAATCACAACATTGTAAAGTTAAGGGAAATCATGAGTTTGGGGGTTTCATTACGTATATGGTGTTCGCATGGGATGGAATGTGATATAAAAATAATTCTAAAAAATATTAATTACCCCAAATCAATAAATCAAAAAATATCATTGTTTATCAATAAGTAAATAGAAAAATAGAAAAAAAGTGAAAAAATAGATTTTTTACATCCAAAAAATAGAAAAAATTCACATTTGTGTTTATGAATGTATGATAAGGTTGAGGCATAAGCTCCAGCCTCGATTCAGCCCTATCTTTATGTTAAAGTGGATATTTACTGTATTTTTGAAGAAAAATACATGAAAAATGCTCTCTAAACTTACCAATACCAAATACACAATCTTAAGCGGTAGGGGGAAGGGGGTGTTAAGAGCTGATAATACATTGAATTTTTATTTTTCTATGATGCATGGCATATAGGACACATGTGGTTTAAAATTAAGAGGGTTCAATAGCATGAGCATGGTTGGTGTTAGCCCAAAGGCAATGGCCCAGAGGCAAGCCTAGAGCCAACGCAACAATCTCATTTAGAGTAAAGACATGAAGAAAAATGTTTTTGCACCATCACAATGTTGGTTGTTGATGGAAAGAAATATTTAAGCACCATTAATCACACACAATTGCATTGCACACAAAACATGGTATCATCCTAGATGCACATCAGTTGTTTTTATGAACAATGGCCTACATTGTTGAGGAGGTGAGGCACCTTAAGTTGTAGGGTTAGTGACTCATTTCCTTTGGGGGATATTCAATGAGGAATATATTACATCTCCTGGAATGACTAATTAAAAGAGAGGATTATGTGTCATACGTGCTTTATGTGTTCACGGTGCATCTTGGAGCCAATCCCCGCCCGAGGTGTAAGAGAGTCATAGTATTGGGGCTACGGCAATACGACAAGGGGTGCTCCCTTTATCTATGCTTGCATGGTGTATTACACCAATATGTGTAGGGACTCCCTCTAAGGAGTGTGGGAAGAGTTATCCATTGGATCACAATCCATACAAACATAAAGTTTTATATTAGAGGTTAGGGTAGTATTCCCTTTAGACGCTCCTGTTTGCGAGGCCATGAGGGGTTGTTTGGCTGTGTAGTAGAGGCCCGACTAGTGCCATAGAGCTAGTGTCAGGCCCTTTTAGATCTCGATAGGTGGTGCATCTTCCGTGAGCCGCTAGTAAGTGTGGCAGTCTCCGAATCTTGGTCGATAGAGACTAGTCTATTAGTGTATGCTAAAGTCCAGTGAGATAGATCCAAAAGATTGTCAAGCCGAGCTTCAGAAGTAAGAAAGAGTTGAATGGGTGAGATGGCAAGCCAAAATTATTAGGAGATATTCTCTGCAAAGGAGTGGTCTAATATCCCTACCAGGGAGGGGTCTTAGTAAACCTAGCCCCACAGATAGTCCATTAGGAGGTGGTGGAAGGTCTATTACTTTCTCTCTTCCAATTAGTCAACCCACTTTGAGTAGGGTTATAGTCCCCATCATTCAAACTCCTTTACGAATCCAGTTTTCATGATGGTGTAATCCATTGCAATCCCAATAGGAACGCCAAACTTGCCAGCCTTGGGATTTCCTCTACCCATTTTTTATGGGTTTGTAGAGGAAGATGCGGAACTTTATATTAATGAATTCCACAAGTTAATGTTTAACTGTCAAATCCAAGATGAAGGACACTTTGATGATGTTCTTTAATATGACTCTAAAAGGATGAGCTATGGTATGGTATCACAGCCTAGAGACTAGAACCATAACTACGATTGATGGACCTAAAAACGGGCCGGCACTGGCTCATGCACTAGCCGGACCTCGTCACTATGCGCAAGACAACCCCTCGGCCTCGCGGCCAGGAGCGTCTATCAAAATCTCTGCCTTCCTAAACATTGCGTTTGTAATACGTTGTAGTCCAACTGATCCTAACCCAATATTGCTCCTCAGAGGGAGTCCCTTTCACATAGCCAAAAGGCTCGAATCACATACACATGGGGTTCCTCCTACGGCTGAATGCCGTCAACCCTCTGCGACTCTCCTACACCTTGGGGATTGGCCCCTCGATGCGTCGCTCAACATTTAAACATTTCGCACAAACGTCGCTCAAGGTACCAAATAAACGTATCCAGGAATGTACCATTTCCCTCACTTGCTGTCCCCTATAACCCTCGTCTATCCTACAGCATAGGAACCTCACGCTCTCAACGGTGGGTCACAGGCCTACTGAAAACAATTGCTATGCATATCCAGGAGCTAACTCTGATACTTTTAATTTCCTCTAAATGATCATGCAAAGAGGTGGATGCCTAGTGCTCAAACATTTTAAAAACCAGCAGCGTGCAAGTGCAAAACATCTCTTTCATGCTTTTCTTTCTAACCGCTTTGTGCTTCGTTGCAACACCTAGCACCGAAGTGATCTTCGTGCTACTAGGTTTTAATTTTTATCATTATTATTCCGTCCTAGATGCAATGCATATAAAATCAGCAAATTATTCCTCATGCTCAGCGGCATTTAACCATTTTTTCCACAACTCTACCCTTCCCCGTTGATAGGGCATCATTGCATTCATTTCTTTTAGGGTTTCCTTGTCATTTTATGTGGAGAAAGGAAGGAAACACGCACTAAAACATATAAACAAGGCTGAACTGAAGCATAACTTCATGCCCCAGCCTTGCTATACATCAACAAACATAAATCCTATTTTTCTGTATTTTTCGTAGCCCCAAATGTATTTTTTCCCTATTTTTCATGGTTTTTTTATCATTTTCCCCCATTTTCTTCATTTTCCTGTATTTTTTAAATTGCTGAAAATGAAAACCAGTTTATGGGCTGTGGCCCTTAGTTCATTTGCAACAAAATTGAAAGATTAGTTGATGTGTATCGACGGTTTTCCCCATTTATATGCCCAAAACCCTTGTTTTTCCCTATTTTTCCATGGTTTTCGGGTTTCTTGACATTATTTCGGGCCATGAAATGCATGTTTTTCATAATTTCTGGTTATAAACAGTAAGAACTCAGAAGAACCAGCAGCATAATCAAATCTTAGTCCATATGAACGGCATTCCATCAATCAAAAGCATAAAACACTAAATTTTCTTTGTAATTTTTTAGTTTACCGCTTAAACGCGTGTTTCGGGTTTTGTGTCCATGGCTGTAGATCAGGAAAACAGCAACACTTCATGTCCAGCAACATCACAAATCACCATTCTCAGCCCGTGTAGCAATCCGGTCCATGCCGGACAAGTCTCCATCATTCTTTCTTCTTCCTTCTTCTCCCCACATGATCTTGCCTTTAAAAGAGAGAGAGGGAGGAGAGAGAAAGACTAGAATCAGAGATTTCAAACCAGGCCACCATTCCACGGGCGAAGGGCGGCGATATGATCAGCATACGGAGTGTAGGCAAGGGCCATTGTCAAACGGGGGGGTTGTTTGCAGGCAGGGAGGAGCATCTCCATCAACATGGCGCATTTTTCGGCGCCTGTTGATGGCGCCCTCTCTCCACGATTTTCTTCATCCATCCTCTCCCAAACTTTCATGTGACATTAAAATTTGGGCCCCAAGGGTCACTTGCCCATTTTGGCCAAATTTTGTCCACCTCTTCAAATCTTGACCGGTTTGTTGGCCATTTCCCCGTCCGGACTCGGAATCGAGCTCTGAAAAATCCTGGGCGTCCGGCTTAGCATCCCGCATTGGCCAGTAACTTGTGTCAACCCGCACGACTGTCTGAAAAATTATGAAAAATCAACAAGTGTCGCTCGGGCGCCTTTAAAGCACTTTGGCGCTTAAAATCGTCCTAGATCGAGCCGCCGCCTTTGACAGTGAATATTTTTCCCTTGATCTTCATAATTTTTAGCTATTTTTAAGCACTTCCCGTCTCCTAAATTCCGCTCTCATTGGCGACCACGGGATAGGGCGACTCAGCCCGTCGAATCCACGATCATATCTGCACATAAACAACCAAAGAAGCATCAAACTGATACAAAACAATTATCATCATAAAACTCAGCACAATGCGTCCCCTACCCCTAGACAGAACCAAGGCATGACATCCACAAGGAGTAGGCCTAGCATCATCGAATAGAAGATCCGAAGTGAGTCACTAACCAACTGCTCCAACACAGCCAAACTAAAAAACCTATCAAAGAAGTTGCCCTAAGTGGTAGTCTGAACTACTGACCAACTAAAGACAACACAACTAGGAGCTCCTACAAGGCGGGGACTCCTATAGCCTGAGCAAAGGATATTTTCTTTCAGTATATCTCTTCTTTTAGGGTTTTGATTGGATGAACATACTTGGGCATGTAAAAAGGAGGGAGCTGAGCGTAGTGACCCAAGGAGAACAGGGCATCGGTCTCAGGACCTGTCTCGGCACCCAAGAACCTACCAAGCCCTCGCAAGGCGACACTGAATCCTTTTCTAACGCTCACTTTTATTTTCGCTCCAACCTTCCTGGTTTTGATATTATTTTTTTCAGCAAGAAGCCACCCCTAGGAAGACAAGGTATCGGCCCCGGGTCTGACTCGTCCCTAGGAACCTACCAGGCCTTCGCAAGGCAATGATCAACTGCTTATATATTTTCATGTCTTTTCTCCTCTTCTTTGATAGGGGTTAGAACCCCTTTTTACACACCTTCGCATTTATATTCATCTTTTAGGATATTCAGGATTTCTTGACATCATTATTATTATCTTCTAGCAGGCTTCTCTAACTGCCTCACTACTAACAAGAACTCCTAGAACGGCTGCCTAGCAGGCTAGCAGAACAGAGCCACTAGGACTTCCTTCTAAAACAGGTCTTTCAATGTCTAACAATGTCTTTACAGGAGGCAATGACTACTCCGACCTCCCTCAAACATACTTAGCCTAAACCTGGGACTTCATGCCTTGGTCGCCGGTCCCCAACAAAAAGTATCTCCTCAACAAGTACAAATACACATATAACAGGAAAGAAAGGTACTCGTAAAGGAGAAATATCACCTGGAGTGGCCACAAGAAGCTTCCATCGCAGCAAAGGCTCCTCCAGGCTCCACCAAATTCCACTAACCACGAAACCTGTCCAGCACAACACTCAACAAAAACCCAATTAAACGCACCCGCACTAGACAGGAAAATGGCCCTCTTGGCCTAATGAAATCAGACATGACTTTGCTACAAAACTGAATCGGCCCTCTTGGCCTAATGAAATCAAACAATACTAGGCAGAACATCCACCTGGAAACAACCATGATAGACATCAAAGCATACTATTCCCAGGGAAACAGGGCTTGTAGCCCTAAACTAGGTGCAGTAGATTATGACCTATCCCTCCTGCGTATATCGCAAGAGGTGTTCGCATCACATGTCGTCTAATCAGTCTATGGGTCCGAGATAATAAAGGCAGATGAGTCTCGCTTACCCTCTGCATTACCCAAATCAACCATCGTCTGCCAAAGAGAGCATGTTCAGAAAGCATACCCCACAAACGACCAGGTCCTGTCTCACCATCAATAGATATATCGGGACAAGGGCCACAATTAAAGAAGAGGTCCTCTTCATACGCAAGATTAGCCAAAGAATCGGCAAACTGATTCCAATTCCGTGGAATCAGCTGAAAAGACACTCTATCAAATTCGTCTAGCAGGGCTATGGCAGTGTGATGGTACATACAAAGGATCGGGTTCCGCACCATGTACGTCCCATTGAGTTGATTTAAAACCAACTGAGAGTCCCCTTTCACCAACAACTGGCGGATACCCCCCTTTTTTGCAATATTCAAACCCATGATCAGGGCTTTGTATTCGGCCATATTATTGGTAAAATTCGCCCCGAGATAAGCAGCTAACTTCATGACAATGCGTCGTCGGGGGTCTCGGATGACAACTCCTACACTTCCTTTTTTGCATGCACCCCTGGACGCCCCATCAAAGTACAAGGTGTACGTCCATAAAGGGTTCACATATCCTGCCATCCTGAACTCTACTCGTAATTATGGTAATCGAAATTCAGCATATTCAACGGGTGGACTGTAGGCTCCATCCCTCCATCATCATTGAATTCAACAGGGATGCTCGTCAAAAGTTGTAGGCAATGATGGCAGAAGACCTTGATTTCCCAAATAAATGTCCCGCCTTCTTGCTCAATCACCTTGTATCCTTTGCTCCACCAAATGAGCTTTCCCTGATGATACCTCTGTTCCAAATATGGGTGTTCTAAATAAGGGATCAGACGACCCATCAACCTCTATCACGATTTCCTTGCAGATGTTTGATCAATCTTACCTAGACCTGCAAGGCAGTCATAGCATTAGTACAATCAGAAGTAATAAGGTTTAATCTTATTAAGATTAACCTTATTTTTAAATTCTATCCCCTCAAGGTCAGCTAACAACACTGTAGATTTATTCTTTCCTATCCTAACGATCTTATAGGGCCCATCCCATTTGGGTTCTAGCTTGCCTGGAAATAATTCACGTCGTGCATCATAATACAGAACAAGCTGTCCTTTCTTGAAGGTGTATTTCTTGGCTTTGAGGTCGTGTAGCTTCTTCATTCGGCGTTTCGCCACTTCTTGGTGCAACAAGCTCTGCAACTTAAGCTCATCTAAATGTGCCAAGGTCGTCAAGCGCTCAAAAAGAGCGTCTTCATCGCTCAAAGAATGATTGATGGCAAATCGAATAGTCGGCAGCTCAATTTCTAAAGGCAAGACACACTCCTCCCCATATACTAACTTGAACGGGGTATGGCCAGTGGCTCGTTTGAAGGTCGTATTATAGGCCCACACTGCCACGTATAACTTTTTATCCCAATCCCGTTTCTTTTCCGACACAATTTTGGACAGGATGCCTACAAGCTGCTTGTTGGTGCTTTCAACCTGACCATTGGCTTGCGGATTATATGGGGTTGTCTTGTTATGCTTGATGTTCCACAACTCTGTCAAACCTTTGATCACCTTATTCAGGAAATGAGTTCCGCGGTCCGACACTAATTCTTTCGGTGGACCAAACCGGCATATTATCTGCTCTAAAAGGAAACTAGCAGTTTCTTTAGCATCATCTTTCCTTGTTGCACGTGCTTCTGACCACTTTGTGAAGTAGTCAGTTGCTACAATGATGTACCGCTTTTGCGTAGTCGATGACGGAGTAATAGGACCCACAAAGTCTATTCCCCACTTCTCAAATGGAAGTATCGCCATAATAGGGGTGAGTGGTCGTTTCCTATTCTCTCGACTATCATGTCGTTGACAAATATCGCATCTCTTAACATACGCAAACGCATCCTGGAAGATGGCAGGCCACCAATAACCTGCTCTTAAAGCCTTTTGTGCTGTAAGCCGTCCAGCAAAATGGCCACCGCAAGCAGAATCATGGCACTCTTCCAAAATGAATGGCACCTCGTCAGGCGTCACACATCGGCGATAGATATCATCAACCCCTTGCCGATATAATGTACCTGCGATCAAGGCGAACTTTAACGCTTGCTGCTTAATTTTCCTTTTCTCAGCCTTAGATAATTCGGATCCCGCCTCTCCTGTTGATAAATAATGCGTTATTGCAGCATACCAGGAGGGAATAAATGCCGTATCTATTTTAAATATCATCTCTATGTCACTACCTTCAGCCACAGATTCTTTCGGCTCCCCAAAGTCCACTAGACATTCCACGATGCCTTGCAACCGTGGTGGCTTACTCTTGATTTCATAATCAAATTCCTGCAAAGTGATCAACCACTCGCTAAACGATCAGGTGGCTGTAACTTATTCATCAATAGTCGAAGTCCCTCCGCCTTCGTATAAAGCACGACTTTCTCATAGAGAATGTAATGCCTGAACTTCTTGGTCCCAAAGACCATCGCTAGACACAGCTTCTCCATGTAGGTGTAATTGATTTCGGATACCCCCAGCTTCCGACTAGCAAAAGCAATCGGGTGGTACCACTTCTCTTCCCAAAATTGGGCTAAACAGCAGCTGATACTATACATGGTGGCTGCTGAAAATATATAGAACACCTCACCTCTTTTAGGTGCTTTTAAAACGGGCGCTCTTGCTAGCTCTTGTTTCACATCCTCGAATGCTACCTGACAAGGATCACCCCATACAAACGAACAGCTAAAGGACAATAAATTTGTAAGTGGCAACGTTCTTTCTGCTAAGGCGTTAATGAATCTACGGTAATAACCAACCGAAGACAGAAAGCTATGAACTTCTTTCGGAGTGCGTGGTGGACCCATGGCAACTATAACTTTGACCTTCTCGGGGTCTGTCGCAATTCCTACCAAACTGACCACATGACCCAGCAATAGCCCATAAGGTACTCCAAAAGCACACTTCCGTGGGTTTAGGGCGATGCAAAATTGTCTACAGCGCTCAAAGCATTTTCTCAGAATGATCAACTGCCTTTCTCTCACGGTGGCGGCCCCTAAGTCATCAATAAACACCCTCAACTCGTCAGGGGATATGTCACCGAATGTCTTATCAGCTGTTCGTTGCCACGAACCAGGCGCATTGCATAAACCAAAAGCCATCACGTGGTAAGCAAAAGTGCCAAATACAGTGATAAAAGTTGTTTTCAACTTGTCCTCTTCTGCAATTGCCATTTGGTTGTATCCTGCAAAGCAATCCATAAACGAATATATCTCCCTACCCGCTAATTGATCCAAAATCTGGTCAATAAATGGCAACGGGTAGTAGTCCTTAACTGTCTGCTTATTCAGCTCCCTAAAGTCTACACATAAACGGATCTGATTATTCTTCTTCTTTCTAATCACAACTGGCGAACACCATTCCGTGTGTTGCACAGGAAAAATCAAACCCGCTTTTCGAAGCTTCTCTAACTCCTCAAACAGCCCGTCCCTCAATTCGAAAGGCATACGCCTTACTTTCTGCCGTACAGGACGACTGCCCTCTTTCAACGGAATTGTATGAACAGCAAGACTAGGAGGAATGCCTCTCAACTCATCATAACTCCAGGCAAAGATATCACGGAATTCCTGGATCAAGGCCACATAGTCCTCCCTTTCTGCTGAGCTGAGCATAGAGCCTAATTTGATTGGCCGCGAATCATCAAGCGTACCAAGGTCTAGCTCGATAACATCTGCATCTCTTATACGATCTTGGGCCTCTATCGGCTTGTTCAAAGTGATCTGATAGATGTCCTCCGTGGTGGATCCCTCTTTGGACTCATCACTCGATGATGTCTCACTGCCAGATAAATCTTCTAATGTCTCCAATTCTGTAGAAGATAGAGGAGCTCTTTCACTCTGTGGGGACTCAGGATAAGCATCAACCACCACACGCTGGGCACCTCTGCCGAATATCAATCGACCGGCGGGTATATCCACTTGGCAATCCGCTTGCAAGATCCAAGGTCGTCCAAGTAATACTTGGTAACTTGGCCGCCCTGCAAAACGAATCACCCTAAAGTCCAACATGCATTCTACATTTGCAACAGTGACATGGACCTTAGTAATGCAGCCTTCCGGCTGTCTCAAACTATCATCTGCCATTCTGAGAATTGTGGAAGTATCTTTCTGAATCGCAAGACCTAACCTTTCCATCAGTTCAGAACTCATAATGTTAACAGATGATCCCGTGTCGACAATAGCATAATCTACTAATATCCCATCGACATAGGCTGCAACCCTTGGGCAATGCTTCTCAGCATGCTCGAACCAGTCATCACCAACTCGCGCAATACCCAAAGGTTCTACAATATACCCGGTACGTAGGATCTTTCTAAATTCCTTACGCACTCCGGGGGAAAGCTTAATAAGCTGTAGAAGATTCACATCCGGCTTGACTTCGCAAAGAGAGCTTGCCAAATCGAATTCATGATAGTTCGATAGAGCTCGCTTTTCACGCCAAATCATCCGCTCTTTAGGTCGCTGAGCTGGCTTTATTGCCTCTTTCTTAACTTTCACCTTCTTCTTTGGTGCTTCCTTATCGGCTTTACTCTCTACGGGCTTCAAAGGTCCCCCTTCTAGGGCAGGATCCAAAACTTGCGTTCCTTTGTCGCCTTGTTTAGGGTTTCCGTCGACAGGCTTATCCATGTCGGCTTCTCTACCCTTTTTACCTCTTGTAAGGACAGCTCGTAGATTAGAGGTTTCAGCATCATTAACGCGTACAGCCTCAATCAAACTAACCCCACTACCACTTGGTAGTTCTTCCACCGTAGTCTTTGGTCGTTGAAGTATTTGTTTAGGCCCATTTTCTGGCTGGGAGTCATTTCCTTGGGCACGATGATTAACAGGCCCTGGTTGCCGACTACCACGCTGGAGGGAACTGATCTTACTCCAGCAAGTAGCCGCTAGATGGCCGGATTTTCCACAAATATCGCACTTAACATTTGGGCAATTTCTTGGATAGTGCTGCCCGCCACACCATTTGCAACTAAACCTCGAAGGTGCACCCTCCTCCGGGTATCTACTTCCTATCAAATTTTGTTGTTTTTTAAGGAAGTTGACATCAACAGCTATTTGTCGATACTGCTCCGTAATCATGTCGGTATAATGCTTCATCATGTCCTTAACCTCGCCAAGAACATTGGAAGAACTCGACTCATAGCCTTGGTCATTACCGTGTCTTTCAATCGGCCTAACAATTCGATTAGGCACAGGCTGTTGAGTCACAGGCATGGTATTGGAATTGACCGCCTGGCCTCCACCACTTGGAGCCATTTGACTGCCCGTAGGCATCGACATGCTAGGGGGAGCTGGTAATAGAGGGACATTCTGTATCATGTTCCCTCTCCCATTAGGGTTAGCCATCGCTATCCCTTGGCCACTACTGCCATTGGCTATCGCCATATTGTTTCCCAATACTAAACCCATATTCGAATTGCCTCGAGAAGCATAAGCTGCTTGTAGTCGGGATTCCACCTCTTGTGCTCGTGTAATGGCAGTATCTATATCCCCCAAGGGGACACTACTCAACTGCAATTGGATATTAAAGTCCAAACCATGTAGGAAATATTGCAATTGGGCAGCTGCGGGGATAGGAATAGAGGTGTCCAACTTACGGAAGACCTCTTTTATCTTCTTCGCATAAGCACGAATATCCTCGTGTGGATCTTGGCGGGTCACGTTGAGTACACGCAACCAATATTGCCCACCCCTTTCAGGGGCAAACTCCCTTCGAAAAGCTCCATAAAATGCATCAATGTTCAATATGGTTCCGGCTTCTAAACCATGATACCATATAGCGGCTCTTCCTTTGAGAGTCATGTTGAAGAACATCATTAAATATCCTTCCTCTTGAATGCGACAGTTGAACATCAACTTTTGAAACTCCCTAATGTGGAGTTCCGCATCTTCCTCAACTAGCCCATTAAAAATGGGTAGCGGGTAACCTAGAGCCGGCAAATCCGTCGTTCCTGCTGGAATTGCAATAGGCTGCGCCATGACGCGGATTGGATTTGTACTAGGAATAGGGGACGGTGGGGTTACACCTCCCGCAATTGACGTGGATTGGCTTATAGAAGAAAGGGGAGCACTGGAGCTTCCACCTTCTCCTAACTTACTGCTTGTGGTCCTAAGACCACTAGATCCACTCCCTCGTAAGGGTTCAGCACCGCTACGCTTAGGGGAATATCTCCTAAAAATTTCAGCACGTCGCCTAGCTCTTTCGTCTCTTTCTTGCTTTTGGATTTCTGCTAGACGATGCTTATCAATAAATAACGGATCAAGCCCAGTATCCTCTGGCATAAACTGCTAGTTGGTCCTTAAACAACCAGGATTCGAGAACCGCCACTTTTAAGCAGCTCCCGGCAGACGCACCACTGATGGACCTAAAAACGGGCCGGCACTGGCTCATGCACTAGCCGGACCTCGTCACTATGCGCAAGACAACCCCTCGGCCTCGCGGCCAGGAGCGTCTATCAAAATCTCTGCCTTCCTAAACATTGCGTTTGTAATACGTTGTAGTCCAACTGATCCTAACCCAATATTGCTCCTCAGAGGGAGTCCCTTTCACATAGCCAAAAGGCTCGAATCACATACACATGGGGTTCCTCCTACGGCTGAATGCCGTCAACCCTCTGCGACTCTCCTACACCTTGGGGATTGGCCCCTCGATGCGTCGCTCAACATTTAAACATTTCGCACAAACGTCGCTCAAGGTACCAAATAAACGTATCCAGGAATGTACCATTTCCCTCACTTGCTGTCCCCTATAACCCTCGTCTATCCTACAGCATAGGAACCTCACGCTCTCAACGGTGGGTCACAGGCCTACTGAAAACAATTGCTATGCATATCCAGGAGCTAACTCTGATACTTTTAATTTCCTCTAAATGATCATGCAAAGAGGTGGATGCCTAGTGCTCAAACATTTTAAAAACCAGCAGCGTGCAAGTGCAAAACATCTCTTTCATGCTTTTCTTTCTAACCGCTTTGTGCTTCGTTGCAACACCTAGCACCGAAGTGATCTTCGTGCTACTAGGTTTTAATTTTTATCATTATTATTCCGTCCTAGATGCAATGCATATAAAATCAGAAAATTATTCCTCATGCTCAACGGCATTTAACCATTTTTTCCACAACTCTACCCTTCCCCGTTGATAGGGCATCATTGCATTCATTTCTTTTAGGGTTTCCTTGTCATTTTATGTGGAGAAAGGAAGGAAACACGCACTAAAACATATAAACAAGGCTGAACTGAAGCATAACTTCATGCCCCAGCCTTGCTATACATCAACAAACATAAATCCTATTTTTCTGTATTTTTCGTAGCCCCAAATGTATTTTTTTCCCTATTTTTCATGGTTTTTTTATCATTTTCCCCCATTTTCTTCATTTTCTTGTATTTTTTAAATTGCTGAAAATGAAAACCAGTTTATGGGCTGTGGCCCTTAGTTCATTTGCAACAAAATTGAAAGATTAGTTGATGTGTATCGACGGTTTTCCCCATTTATATGCCCAAAACCCTTGTTTTTCCCTATTTTTCCATGGTTTTCGGGTTTCTTGACATTATTTCGGGCCATGAAATGCATGTTTTTCATAATTTCTGGTTATAAACAGTAAGAACTCAGAAGAACCAGCAGCATAATCAAATCTTAGTCCATATGAACGGCATTCCATCAATCAAAAGCATAAAACACTAAATTTTCTTTGTAATTTTTTAGTTTACCGCTTAAACGCATGTTTCGGGTTTTGTGTCCATGGCTGTAGATCAGGAAAACAGCAACACTTCATGTCCAGCAACATCACAAATCACCATTCTCAGCCCGTGTAGCAATCCGGTCCATGCCGGACAAGTCTCCATCATTCTTTCTTCTTCCTTCTTCTCCCCACATGATCTTGCCTTTAGAAGAGAGAGAGGGAGGAGAGAGAAAGACTAGAATCAGAGATTTCAAACCAGGCCACCATTCCACGGGCGAAGGGCGGCGATATGATCAGCATACGGAGTGTAGGCAAGGGCCATTGTCAAACGGGGGGGTTGTTTGCAGGCAGGGAGGAGCATCTCCATCAACATGGCGCATTTTTCGGCGCCTGTTGATGGCGCCCTCTCTCCACGATTTTCTTCATCCATCCTCTCCCAAACTTTCATGTGACATTAAAATTTGGGCCCCAAGGGCCACTTGCCCATTTTGGCCAAATTTTGTCCACCTCTTCAAATCTTGACCGGTTTGTTGGCCATTTCCCCGTCCGGACTCGGAATCGAGCTCTGAAAAATCCTGGGCGTCCGGCTTAGCATCCCGCATTGGCCAGTAGCTTGTGTCAACCCGCACGACCGTCTGAAAAATTATGAAAAATCAACAAGTGTCGCTCGGGCGCCTTTAAAGCACTTTGGCGCTTAAAATCGTCCTAGATCGAGCCGCCGCCTTTGACAGTGAATATTTTTCCCTTGATCTTCATAATTTTTAGCTATTTTTAAGCACTTCCCGTCTCCTAAATTCTGCTCTCAACGATTGATTTATTTTTTGTGGCTTTCCTAAGAGAGTTTGCCCTTGAAAGGGGAGGTTAGTACTATTGGCTACATGTTCTCAATGTAACACATCGAGAATCTCACAAGAATGTTTGAGGCTATGCCAAGAAATTGAAGGAAGTGTTTTATAAGTTGTAGACTTATATTCCCATTCCAACTACTGCTCAACTACAATACTTTTTGCATGGGCTAGACTTTAACATTCAGGTCTAGTTGAGCAATGTTTCTCTTGCTGACATTGACATGACTATTACACGAGTAGATGAGGTAGAGTCGTGATTATAAGTAGCCTATATCTCTAGGACAAACCAGAATCCAAGTCTAGGTGTTGGAAATACTTTGGCGTTGATGAATGGAGGTCAAGGGACACTCATAAGTACTTCCAATGGGAGAGGAAGCATGATTCTGAATATGCCCATGTTGCCAACTCCTCCCAGTGTGACCATGCATATGGCTAGTAGTCAGACGGCTCCACCAAGTGTTGAAAGCCA
This sequence comes from Lygodium microphyllum, assembly GCF_053477565.2. Classification (NCBI taxonomy): domain Eukaryota; kingdom Viridiplantae; phylum Streptophyta; class Polypodiopsida; order Schizaeales; family Lygodiaceae; genus Lygodium; species Lygodium microphyllum. The sequence goes on from NC_141149.1 coordinate 33,636,676, forward strand.
AACACTAAATCCTAATGTTATTCCAAGGAATCAACAACCAATTCCTAATCAAGTGGGTAGGCCAATGGAACAACAAGTAGACAATCACGGCTATGAGTCAAGTGCCTCAAATGTCCTTGGCAAAGTTAATAATATGATGAAGCACTATATTGACATGATCACCAAACAATATAGGCAAATAGTTATTGATGTTAATTTCTTTAAGAAGTAGCAGAATTTGATAGGGAGTTGGCGCCCTGAAAAGGATGCTCCCCTCAAGATTCAACTGTAACTGGTGTGGCGGCTAGCATTTCCCTAGGAATTTTCCAAATGTTAAATGTGACATATGCAAAAAGTTTGACCACTTGGCTAGTACCTATTGGAGCAAGATTAGTTCTCTCCACAACAAGGAAGTGAACAACTAGGTCCAATCAACCATTAAGCACAAGGAAATAGTCTCCCACAAGATGAGGGATCAAAGCAAATATGCTGCAAAGAGGAAACGCTATTGTAGAGGAGCTGCCTAGTGGCAGTGGAGTTAGCCTTGTTGAAGTTGTAGGTGTCAATGGCACTGAGGCTTCTAATCTACAGGCCATTATGAGAGGTCAAAAGGGTAAAGATGGTGACAAAGACAAGGTAAAACTTATTGAGGGAAACCCCAAGCAAGATAATAAGGGGAGGCAAGTCCTTAATCCCAACATGGAAGGCAAACCTCTAAAAGCTATAGATAGTAAAACGGACCCCAAGAAGGACAAGGAATTTCCAAAGAAGAAGGCAAAAGCTAAGAAAGAGGCAGCAAACCCTGTTCAAAGGCCAAAGAGAGAATGGTCTAGTGGGAAAAGAGAGCTCTTACTAGCTATCATGAATTTGATTTAGCAAGTTCTCTTTACAAAGTTAAGCCAGATGTAAACCTCTTACAGTTGTTTAGTTGTCTCCAAGAGTGCGCAAGGAATTTAAAAAGATACTACACATGGGGTATATCGTGGAGCCCTTGGGCATAGCATGGGTAGGAGATGATTGGTTTGAGCATGTTGAAAAGCATTGTCCGAGGGTAGTAGCATATGTTGATGGAATACTAGTGGATCATGCTATTGTGGTTGGACATGGGATCCTCCATCAACATCATGTTGATGGAATATTAGTGGATCATGCTATTATGGTTGGACACAGGATCCTCCATCAACATCATGAGTTTGAAATTGATGGAGAGGCTGAGGTTAGAAATCCAAAAAGATGCCTCCACTATTTTTTGAATGACCGATGATAGTTTAAGACAGCATGAAGGGTGCATTACTAAAGTCCATGTGATTGTTGCCAATGTGGAATGCATTTTGGACTTTAGGGTGATCAGGTTTGTGGGACAATCTAGCTATCAAGTAGTGCTAGGTAGGCCATGGATCTTACAAGCGGACTATCAAGTTTATATACCCACTGGTCAATTGATCTTTGGTAGAGGTGCTAGAGTGTAGTAGTAGATGCCTATCCTGAATCTCCTCAAAGTGAGAGAGTTCCTTTATTCTCTACAAAGATAGATACATTAGCGAATGCAACTAGTAGTGTGACGTCATCAAATGATGAATCCAATGAGGGGTCCACTACAAAGGATATCTATCAAGTAACTTTGAATGAGCCAATAGAGGCTCATGAGAGGATAATAGATGTAGACATAATTGAGTTAGACCTTAGGATGATGAATAATTCACGACCAATTAAATTAGGGTCCATGCTCAGTTTGGAAGAAAGGAAGGACTATGTATCCTTGATTCACGAATTCTGCGACATCTTTGCTTGGATTTATGATAAGATGGGAGGTATTCCTCCTAGCTTGGCTATTCATACCATTCCCTTAAAGGAAGATATCCATCATGCAACAAAAAGTAAGACATATGCCTTTTGAACTAAGGGACATGCTATTCGAAGAATTGACAAAATTACGAAAAGCTAGCCTGATATTTTTGGTTCAATACATAGAGTGGTATTCACCAGTTGTTATCAGGAAGAAGAAAAATAATCAAATTTTCATTTGCATATATTTCAAAGAGCTCAATAAGAAGACGGTTAAGGATTACTATCTGTTGCCATTTATTGATCAAATTTTAAATCAATTAGCAAGTAGAAAAATCTATTCATTTATGGATTGCTTTGTAGGATACAACCAAATGGCTATTGCTGAGTAAGACAAGCTGAAAACGATGTTTATCACTGTCTTTGGTACCTTCGCATATCACGTGATGACCTTTGGTCTATGCAATGCGTCTGGGTCTTGGCAATGTACAGCTAATAAGACTTTTGGTGACATCTCCTTAGAGGAGTTCAAAGTCTTCATCGATGATCTGGGGGTAGCCACCGCAAGGGAAAGACAACTAATTATTTTAAGGAAATGTTTTGAGCATTGCAAACAGTTGTGCATTGCTCTCAATCCACGAGAGTACATCTTTGAAGTGCCCTATTGGTTGTCACTAGGCCATGTAGTTAGCTCAGTTGGTATTGTGACCGATCCGAAAAAGATAAAGGTTATAGTTGCTATAAGCATGCCAGCACTCCAAAAGATGTACATAGCTTTCTATCATCAATGGAGTATTATTGGAGATTTATCAATGCATTGGTGGAAAGAATGTTGCCATTAACAAACTTGTTATCTTTTAACTGTCTATTTAATTGGAATGAAGCTTGTGAGGTATCTTTTGAGGATGTGAAATAGGAACTAGCAAAAGTTCCAATCCTAGAAGCACCCAAAAGAGGTCAAGTCTTTTATATATTTTTAGCAGCAAAACAATGCATAATATCAACTACTGTTTAGCCCAAAATTGGGAGGAGAAGTAGTATCATCCAATAGCCTTTGCTAGCCAAAAATTAGGGATATCTGAAGTCAACTATACTTATATGGAGAAATTGTGCCTTAGAATGGTTTTTTCAACAAAGAAATTTAGGTACTATATTCTCTATGAGAAGTTGTATTTTTTACGAAGGTAAAAGGACTTGGACTGTTGATGAATAAGTTGCAGCTGCTTGACCATTTAGCAAAGTGGTTAATTATTTTGCAGGAGTAGGATTATGAGATTATGAGTAAGCCACCAAAGCTACTGGGCATTGTGGAATGTCTTGTGGATTTGGGGATCCAAAGGAAATACTAGTTGAAGGGAGTGAAATCGAAGGTCTATTCAAAATCGATACGGCTTCCATCCCTTCCAAGTATGCAGCTATAACGCATTATCTATTTACAAGAAAGGTTAGGGCTACTCTATCAAAGTCTGAGAAGAGAAAGATTAAGGAGCAAGCACTATTCTTTTTTATTATAGTAGATATCTTGTATCGAAAAGGTATGCAGCTATCAATATAGCTTCCATCCCTTCCTGGTATGCAACTATAATGCATTATCTATTTACAAGAAAGGTTAGGGCTACTCTATCAAAGTCTAAGAAGAGAAAGATTAAGAAGCAAGCACTATTATTTTCAATTATAGTAGATACCTTGTATTAGAAAGGTGTGGACAAGATTTATCACCAATGTGTAGTACCTGATGAGGTACCATTTATTCTTGAGGAATGCCATGATTCAACATGTGGGGGACATTTTGCTAGATGTCTTACTACCCAAAAAGCTCTCCATGCTAGATATTGGTGGCCATCGATTTTCCAAGATGCTTTCAATTATGTTAAGCGTTGTGATATCTGCCAAAGACACAATGCTAGGGAGAATAGTAAGCGGCCATTGAATCCTATTTTAGTTACGTTACCCTTCAAGAAATGGGGTATCGATTTTGTTGCACCAATATACCCTTCATTGACTAGGCAGAAGTGTTATATTATTGTAGTGAAGGACTACTTTACAAAGTGGTCTGAATCTCGAGCAACGATGAAGAATAACACTAAGAAGATGGCCAATTTTATTATAGAGTAGATTGTTTGCCATTTTGGTCCACCTAAGGAAATAGTGTTTGATCGAACAACACACTTACTGTATAAGGTTATAGTAGCCTGAACGGAAGCTCTAAAGATTAAACACAATAAAACCACCCCATATAATTTGCAAGACAATGGTCAAGTCGAGAGTATGACTAAATAGCTTGTAGGGAGATCTTATCCAAGATCATGTTTGAAAGTAAGCAAGATTGGGATAAGAAATAGTATGTGGTGGTTTGGGCTTACAATATGACATTTAAGAGAGCTACAAGCCACACCCCATTCAAGATGGTATATGGGGAAGAGTGTGTCTTACCATTGGAAATAGAATTGCCCACTATGCATTTTTCTCTTAATCATTCATTGGGTGAGGCAAAAGCATTGCAAGAAAGATTTATTTCTCTTGCATGTCTTGATGAAATTCAATCGCAGGCTTTATTACATCAAGAGATAGGGAAGAAGAGAATGAAAGCGCATCACAACCTTTGGGTGAAGAAATATCAATTTGTAAAGGGTCTGATGGTGCTGTAGTATGATGCTCATCATGAGCTATTTCCTAGTAAACTAGAACCCAAAAGGGATGGGCCGTAAAAGATTGTACGTATAGGAAAGAATGGCTCTACATCCCCTTTTAGTAGACTTGCAGGGTTTAGAGTTTACAAATAATGTTAACTTCAATAAGTTGAATCCTTACTATGTGTAAGGGCTCATGTAGGACTTGGTGCTTGTGTAGGTCCTTCAGGATTTAGCTTTAGTAGACTTGCAGGGGGTAGAGTTTATAAATAATGTTAACTTCAATAAGGTGAATCCTTACTATGTGTAAGGGCTAATGTAGGAATTGGTGCTTGTGCAGGTCCTTCAGGATTCATCTTTAACTTGCAATAGATACCAAGATAATCGGATGGGAAGAATCATTCATTATCTGGAACATCCATATTTAGAGCAGTGTTACCACCAAGGTTGAGTGTGATCTAGTGGAGTAAAGGTTATCAGGTTATTGAGTGGCAAGACAAATCTTTCACATGGGATATTAAGGTTTACTACCACCATTGTCAAATGATTCTTACAAGTATTTCTATCGAGTTCAACGAGGAAGGAGGGATTGTACCTATCATACATCCTCTCTCTCGGCTCGACTTTGATTATCATAAGTATGAATGAGATGATCAATATGGTATGGCCTATTAGTGAAGACTAGGTCTATACGTTGTACTTTGACAGAGCTTCTAGAGGGCCCACTAAACATGCGAGCATTGGTGTGGTCATTAAAGACCTCGATGTAGGGTTGTTATAAAAATTGGAGTATATTTAGCACACTCTTTTACTAATAATATGGCTGAATACAAGGCCTTGATTATGGGGCTGAATGTAGCTTGATGTGGTAGTATCCACCAATTATTGGTGAAAGGTGACTTGTAGTTAGTGATCAACCAGTTGAATGGGATCTATATTGTGCAGGATCCCATCCTACAGATGTACCATCGTGCAACCTTGGATATATTGCATATTTTTGAGACGATGACTTGTCAGCTAGCTCCTCGACAATGGAATTGCTTTTGCAGATTCCTTGGACAATTATACTTTTTTTGAAGATGTTTTTTTCAATTGTGGTCTGGGGGAGCTCTTAGAATTACTATCTAACATTAGCCTAGGACTACTTTTAGGCCTTCTTGCTGACATGTCCTATTTTTCTCACCGATTGGCTAGTTTGGGTTATAAGTCAGGTACCAATTGAGCACCTTCCTATCTTTTCATGGATGCATAGGATCGTTTATCGTCATATTCATTGAATACCCCTTGCTCTTTATGTAGGGGGTTTATCCAATAACTTGATGCATTTAGTATAGGGCTTAAGGAGTCCTTATCCTTGATGGTTGGTCTTATGCTTCAGTAGCGCTATGTTAGAACCAAGGGTTTGTTTCAGCAAGATGCTGTTGAATGGTCATTTTGTGGATCATTTCATTAGGCTAAGATGGCTAGTCATTCTGTAGTAAAATGTCACATTTCATCAAGCCAAGAGGGCCATGTGTATGTTTAGTGTGGGTGTAGTTAATGGGTTTGTTTTAGTGCTATACTAGACAGATTTAGTGAGACTTGGAGGGAGCCTCTTGCTGTGCAAAATCTTCTTGTGGCCAAGTCCAGGTGATGTTCTTCCTTTGTGAGTAGTTTTATTTTACGCTATATGTGTTTATGTACTTGGGGAGACTTGTCCTTTTATTGGGGACCAGTAAGCAAGGCATAAAGTTCCAGGGTTAGGTTAGGTATATCTGGGGGAAGTTGGAGTGGTTGTCTACCTCCTATAAAGACATTGTCAAGCATTGAAAGATCTATTTTTAGAAGGAAGTCATGGTGACCCTATTCTACTAGCCTGTTAGGCAACTATTCTAGGAGTCTGTGCTAGTGTGAGACAGTTAGAGAAGCCTATCAAAATAAAAAGAAGAGAAATTTTTGAATATATCTAAAAAATAAAAAATATGGAGGGGTGTAAAAAGGGGTTCTAACCCCTAAAATAAAACACAAAAGAAAAAAAATCCTAAGAGCAATTGATTATCACCTTGCCAGAGCTTGGTAGGTTCCACCCCCAATGCCTTGTCTTCCTAGGGATGGCATCTAGCTAGAAAAGAAATACTAAGGGATATTGGAGCAAAAACCAAAGTGAGTGAAAGAGAAAAAGATTGAATTGTCACCTTGCGAGAGCTTGGTGGGTTCTTGGGTACTAAGTCAGGACGACCTAAGGCCGATACCATGTTCTCCTTGGGTCACTACACTCAACTCCCTTTTTTTTACACACTCGAGTATGGAAACTTAAAGGAAAAATATTATCAAAAGAAAATTTATGATGACCAGGCTATAGGAGTCCTCACCTAGTAGGAGTTCCCAGTCTAGTTGTCCTACGCTGGGTAGGTAGTTCAGGCCACCACCTAGGATGACTTCTTTGATGGTTCTTTTTAGCAAGTCTCTATTGGAGTAGTTTGTTAGCGGCTCACTCTAGATTTCTGTCAGATTATGCCAGGTCTATCCCTTGAGGATTTTCATGCCTTGATTTTGTCAGGGGGAGGTAGGGTGAGAGATGTGCTTATGCTTTGTTGTATTCTATTTTATGGTAGCCTTATGCTTTTTATGGTTGTTGATTATGTAGATTAATTCTTTCATGGGATTCGATGAGCTGAGTCGCCCTATCCCATGGTCGCCAATGAGAGCTGGATTTTGGGACTCATTTTTTTAAAGTGGAAAAGTTCTCAAGAGCGTAAAAGACCAATTTTTCATGAAAAATGAAATGGTTGCAGATTGATGAGCTGGAGTTTTCCTAGATAGAGTTTGATGCTTGGAATACAATGCAAGTCTCGATTCGTTGATCGGAGTCTGTTTGACCCCCTATTTAATCCCCACAAGGTTTCATGTTATAAAGAAGCTATTGATCTGGGAGCCGAAAGGTGCATGATGGAGACAGCTCGATAAATTTTGACACTATGGAGCTGGTCATCCAGTCCATTCGTAAATCGGAGTTCGTTTGGGCCTCCGTCTGGCAAAAAACCACTTGCATGTGTAGTGTGAAAACTCGAAGTTTGAACTAGTTATTTTAAGGTTTAAAACTTAATGACTTGATTAAGAGGGCTAAAGCCCAAAAATTGAATCGTGGGAGGGGGGCATCATTTTTTTAGTGCCCCATTTTTAATTAAAAAATGGTTTTGGGCACTTGTTGACATGAGGAGGAATGAAGAAGGGGCTGAGATGAACATTTTCCACACTTCCCATTTAAAAAAACAAATAAAAAAATGATGCAGTAAATGAAAATTTTAGATTCTAGTCTTTATCTCTGCTCTGTCCTCTCTTCTCTTGTTGTATGTTTCCATGGTTGATTCTATGAGAGAAGAGAGTGGGCTGAGATGCGAGATTTCGATCATGGGATCGTGTGTTGGAGCGTAAAGGAGCATAGATCAAGGTTGGAAGGAGCATCAGTGGGGCTATTGGGAAGCATCACCAAGCCTCCAATCACAAGATGCGTGATATAAGGTGCACTTCTATGAGTAAGTCATAAATTTAATCGTTTTATGATAAATTATATGAGTAAATGATTGGAAATTGTCAAAACCCGCAACATTGCAGTTTTAAGGGAAATCATGAATTCTTGGGGTTTTGTTGCGTATATGGCGATCACATGGGATGAAATGTGAAATAAAAATGATTCTCAGCAAGATTAATCAGTCCAAATTGGTAAATCAAAAAATATTGATATTTATCAATAAATAAATAGATAAAAATAGAAAAACAAAAGAAAAATAAGTTTTTTTGCATCCGAAAAATAGGGAAAAAATCACATTTATATTTGTGAATGTATGATAAGAGTGAGGCATGCAATTTAGTCTCAGTTTAGCCCTATCTTTATGTTAAAGTGGGTATTTATTGCTTTTTTGAAGAAAATACATTAAAAATGCTCTCTAAACCTACCACCGAATGCACAATCTTAAGTAGTAGGGGGAAGGGTGTGTTAAGGGTTGATAATACATTGAATTCCAATTTTTCTCTAATGCATAGCATATAGGACACATGTGGCTTAAAGTTAAGAGGGTTCAGTCGTACGAGCATCCTTAGTATTGGCCCTAAGCAACACAACAATCTCATTTAGAGTAAAGGCGCAAAAAGAAATGTTTTGGCACCCTCACAATGTTGGTTGTTGATGGAAAGAAATTTTTGAGCACCATGAATCAGACACAATTGCACTACCATGTAAATCATGGTATCATCCTCGATGCATAGCAATTGTTTTCATGAACAATAACCTACGTTAAGGAGGTGAGGTACCCTAAGTTGTAGGGTTAGTGGTTTGTTTTCTTTGGGGAATATTCAGTGAGAGGAATATATTACATCTCCTAGAATGACTAATTAAAAGAGAGGATTATGGGTCGTACGTGCTTTATGTGTTCACGATGTATCTTGGGCGCCAATCATCCAGGTGTAAAAGAGCTGTAGTGGGACCACAACAATCCACCGAGGGGTGCTCCGTTTGTTTGTGCTTACATAGTGTATTACACCAATATGTATAGGGACTCCCTCTGAGGAGTGTGGGAAGGGTTATCCATTAGATTACAATCCATACAAACACAAAGTTTTATATTAGAGGTTAGAATAATATACCCTTTAGACGCTCCTGACAACAAGGCCATAATGAGGGGTGGTTTGGGTGTGTAGTAGGGGCCTAGGTAGTGCCATAGAGCCAATGTCAAGCCTATTTTAGGTCCTAACAATGCTAATTTTTCCATTAGTCTAGCCATTTTCTCAAAGCTTTCCCTCAAAAAACAAGGGCTACATCATATGATCAAGACTGTGAATGCTAGGGAAATGTTTAGGGAGATTGCTTCTAAGCAAGTGGTTAGTGAAGAGGCTGATACCAAGGACAACAATCCTAGCAAGATTTTAGTTGGCATTGCAGTCAATAATGAAGCCAAGAATTGGCCATTTACATCCTCTACTAGTAATAGTGGAACTAATTAGCATGCCTCCAAAAGTAATGTGCTTCAACTCCTTGATACAATAAAAGAGAGGGCAATCAAAGGTTATAAGGCTTTTGGGAAGGAGAAGCAAGCAAATAGTAAATATCATGAGGTTAAGAATAAAAACAATAACCCTAAGTTTTTTGTCAAGAGGCTTGCAAAAGGAAGGCAAACCTTTACCAATTTGTATGCTCCTCCTGCTAATGTCAATTCTTCCATAAAAGATTGGTATGGATAGGGTTCCATGTAGAGTTTCTATACTTTTCTAGAATACTTGTGGCATTTTCTCCAAGGAGAGGTAACAACATTTAGATGCTTTGGCTCGAAGATGTAAACCTGATGTGGTATGGATAGGGTTCCATGTAGAGTTTCTATACTTTCCTGGAATACTTGGGCCCTTTTCTCCAAGGAGAGGCAACAACCTTTAGCTACTTTGGCTCAAAGATGTAAACTTGATGTGGTATAAGAACTCAAGGTGTATCTCTGCAGTGCCTTGTCTATTAGTCCATCTAGATACTTCTATATCCTTGATGTTTGTAAAAGGGTAAAAGGTGGTCTTCTGATCTTTGTCAAACAAAATTTTCGAGTGAAAATGATAGCTAATGATTAGATTAGTAATTTTCTAGGGATAAGGATCTCTATATTAGGTGAAATGCTTGATTGTATCTCTATGCATGTGCCAAATGTCTCTCACATGAGAGCCGATACATGGCAATGGATTAACTCACACATATCAAGTAATAATAACTTCATTTTTGGTTACTTAAACATGACTAACCAATTCTAGGGATTGCTCACATGGGATGGGGAATATGATTAAAGAGGAAATGATATAATCAAATGACTTATTCTCACTCTTGGTATGGTTGATGGATGAATCTTAGAGGGGAGCCAAATTGATAGATTCTATAGCAGAGTGGCCCTTGCCTAAAATAAGGTGTCCAATGCTTCCAAAGTGCTTAGATTTTGATCATTCCCCTATGATGATTACCTTCAAGTTAATATGCATTAGGAGTGTTAATAAATGGCATCCACCCTTCAAACTTGGCAGGAGCCTCTTGTCTAATGCACCCCTCATTCAAAATGCAAAGAAGACTTGGTATCCTTGTAGTGTTACATATTCTTTTCTTACTTCTCACTAGGAGCAATGCATGTAGGTGATTACTAGGTTCTACAAGAAGCATGGACATTGTCAACCTCAATTAGGGATTTGTAGATCTTAAGTACAATTGAGATCTAGTGCTCCTCTTATATAGGAAGCTCCTACCCTTGCATATCTAAATAGACACAAACAAAAACAAAAGAAAGAGATCTTGGCAATGATCAAAGATAAAGATTTTTACAAATCCTGTGGTGGGGGAATGTACTTGAGTTGCTATCCCCAACACACACCATATGCACAAGAGAAAGCTCAATCAACAATACAAGAAGAGAGACGGAGGCCATAATATTTTCTTGCTAGTTTCTTCTTCTTCTTTCACACACAATGCAATGCACACAAAGTGCAGATAAGATACAATACATGGATTTTGAGCATGTAACTTACGACAATATTGATGTAAGATTCTAATGTTCTTTTCTAAACCTTCTTGATCATCTAAGCTCCAAGACCATTGGTTACCCTTAAGCTTAAGAATTAATAAATGCAGATCCTCATTGTTCTCACCTTGGATTCAACAGCCCAGATAATGTATGACTTTTTTAAGTTCTATAAAATCCTTAGATGTCGTAGGTTCAAACCATCTAAGTTGTGGTTCCTTTACATCCCCATAGATAGTAAAATTCATCACCCTTTAGGATGAGGTAATACAACCTCGGGCATATTTTGCATATTGATCTTAGTGGGTTTAGATTGGACTCATTGATAACCAAGTAGTAGTCCCTTAGAACAATGATGCATCTTCTACGTAATTCCATTGAAGCGCTTAAAAGGGTGATACAACCAAGGAGCACTAGTAGGGTTTTTCACTTGAGTTTCAGGTTCAAAAGTACACTTAGATTTATCTTTTTCCCAAAATCTATTAGTTTTTTCATATCCGCCCCAATAGTTCCTATCTATAGGTAAGGCTTGGTCCCTCTGTAACTCCCCACTACTAAATTTCAACCTCTGTTCTTCTAAATACAACTCTAAAATTGAAATTCCATCTAGATATCGCCTTTCTCTAAATTGAAATTCTTCCTTTTCATTTTGTAAATCAGTAATTTTCTTCATTGCTTCATTTACATCAGTCATTGCTGCCTCACATTCCACTTCCAAAGCCTCATTTAATTCTCTAATGGTCCTAACATAATTACCATGATGTTCACTAGATGTTTGTGCAAACCTATGTAAGGCCCAAGCTCAATCATCCTCATCATCATGTGATATTAGTCTTTGTAACAGTTTGCACCTATCCCTACTCTTCCGTTCTCTTTTCTTTCTTTCTAACTGGTGACAATAAGTTCTTTGAGCTATATCTGGCAATTGTTCAAATCCAAAGAGTAGAGCATTTTTCTAATAAGGGAAAGAAGCAAAGACTCTACTCTCAGGCATGCCATTATTATTCTCAGTAACGTCAAATTCATCCATATTCTCCAAAGAGGTTGTTGAGATGTTGTTTACATTGAATGTCACTAACTCAGGCATCTCTTCCTCTTCTAATTCATCCATAGAAATCGCTTCTACCCTACTATATGCAAAAAACGCACTTTCTTGATTATTTTCTTCCTGATACATGGATAATCGGGAATATGTTTCAAGTGAATCATCAAAGTATTCCACTTCTTCTATAGAGAGCATTAAGTAGTCTAGGGTTGTATCTTCAAACGTAGACAACCAATGAGTAATATCACTATCTGAATCATTGTCTGATGAAAATGTTACAGCATATTCACCAATGCCCATATGTTCTACCTTGCAAGGCTGATGTACTGTATTTACCTCTACTTTTTTTGCACTTGATGGACATTGTATTTCAAATAACCAGGCATAAGGCCCTTCATTATCAATCCTCTCCATTTCTGAATCATAGAATTCACTGTTGGATTTCTCATCCATTTCACTAACCACCTCATCTCTTGACTCTTTCAAATATCCTTTTGAAATAACTTGTATCTTAACCCAATCATTTCGAGGACCAATCACAATTGAACCCTTGTACCAATCTTGAGTGCATCTGGCTTGGTATAACCAAGGTCGACCCAGCAACATAGAATATGAAGAGATATTTGACAATGAGCAAACTACTAAGTAATTCACATGAAATTCTAGACCAAGGTCGACCCAGCAACATAGAATATGAAGAGATATTTGACAATGAGCAAACTACTAAGTAATTCACATGAAATTCTAGACCAAGGTCGACCCAGCAACATAGAATATGAAGAGATATTTGACAATGAGCAAACTACTAAGTAATTCACATGAAATTCTAGGCCAGCAATTACAGATTTCACATTTCAAAATAACCTCAAAGGAATCACTTTCCTTTGATCAGCCACCTATAAAACTATATGGGTGGGTTCTAAAGTCTTCAACCCTAATTATTGCATTGTTTGTTCTGTCATCAAATTGACTATTGAGCCACCATCTAACTGCACTTCATTCAACAAGTGGCCATTAATAGTAATATCTGTAACTAGAGCTCCTAGATTCACTAACAAATCTATTATTTTTACATCCTTAGTTACTTTTATTTTGGAAGAATTTGCGGTTACTTTATAAGTGTTAATCTCAATCGTCTTCCTTCGATGCTGAACTAATTTATGATAAAGCTACTTTCGACATGTAGGCGCTATTTCCAGCAATTGTCAAAGGTTAATGATCAAAGGTATTTGTTCTAATGCAGCCCAAAGATCATAAGTCTTGTTTATGGATTCTGCCAGCTCTTTACTTCCTTCCTTTGAAGGAATGAGTCTTTTAGGAAAAGGAGCTACTCCTACTTGAATCTTAGGATTTGCTAAAGGCACAGGTAATAATGGATGGTCAGAGGAATGTTGTGGATAATCTGACTCGGGTAGCTCTACATTAGAATCTATATCATTAGGTTTATCCTTCATTGCTCCTTTAAATTGTGGACTCTCTTCCTCCAAACCTTGATCCTCTCGTTGTTGCTGTTTTTGTGCTCTAGTAACCACACCAATCATGGGATTAGCCTTAAAGGTCACCCTAAGGGTTATGAATTTATGCCCAACTCCATTTACTTGCCTTGTTGTTTCTACTTCAACTAAATTTGCGGATGAGGTTGAGGGTTCATTAGAAATTTGCTTACCCCTATCATTAGTTTTGTTATCTTCTCACTTAGGGCAATTCTCTTTGTGATGCCCTTTGCCACTACACCTCCTGCATAGAGGAGCATAGTCTTGATTTTTACACGCATTTGGATAATATGTAGCTATATGACCTTCCTGTTGGCATCGATAACAGATTACTGGTCCCCTAGGCCTTTGTTGTCCATTTTGCCCCATTGGATTACGAAAAGTACCATTATTCCTCCTAAAATGAGAATTTACTACTCTATTTTCATCACTATTGTAATTATTTCGGGGTATTGGGGGTCTACCTCATCCGCTGTGGGTTTAGGCCTGCTAATAAAGCCATAGGTCCACTTGAAAAGACCCCCCTCTTTCAACCTTAATAAAACCATTATTATTATTCTTGTGTTGATTGATGCAGCATTGCCCACAAGCATTTTTTCTGCATAGAACATAGTAGTAACCTTAGATTGATAGTTCGTCCTCATTTGTTCAGATTTGATTGCAAATCTTTCCTTCCATGTCAATTTCTTGTCCTTCTCAAGTACCACATCTATCAGAATGCTTGCTAGAATAGTTTTTATCTACAAAGCTTCAAAGATTGCTAGCACATTGATTGGTCACGGTTGGGATTCACTAAGGAAATCTATCACATTTTGTCTATAGCACCACCTTTCTCTCGTACAAAAACTTCCTTGTATCGACATCTCCTGGCCAGACTGCAGAGACACATCCTCCAAAAATAGCAACAATAAGCAATGCATCTACATTAAATTAATGTAAAAAGTTGGTAACAATGTGCCAATTGTGTGCAATGTTACTTTAAAGATTTTGCAATATTAGGCATTGTTTCTAGGTGTTGTCAACTCCCCCTTAAGCTCAATTATATCTATGTAACTCTAGAAAAGCTTTGAAATTTTTAAAGCTTCTTTGCACCCAATGCCTTTGTGAAAATTTGAACTATCAGATCATGTGTTCTAAGATATACCAAAACAACCTCTCCTACAAGTTGTTGAGATGACAAGCTCAACACATGCGGACATTAATGATGGACCACCTAGTTAGATGGATCCACACGTCTACACTTAGCACATCGGTGGTCATTATGACTCTCACATGGCCACTGACTCATTACTTATTATATTCAGGTTGTTACACCTATTTACAGCTGGCATAGTTATAGCGCCAGTCGACTAGTGTAGTCGGTTATGCATTGTTTACTTAGTAGGCCACTTTCCTTTATGTTGTATCTTATCTATACTTTGTGTACATTGTAAAGTATGTGGAAGAAGAAGAAAAAACCAGCAAGAAAACGTTTTGGCCTCCATCTCTCTTCTTGTCTCTTGAGTGAGCTTCTCCTTGTGCATTCTATGTGTGTTCGGCGCAGCATCTTAAGCAAGTCCCCCCACCACGCAATTCGTGACATGTTATCAGAGCTGCACCACTAATTGAGGCTGGTTTTGAAGGCTAAAGCGAAGGAGAGGAGCCAAGGATTCGAGCAAGCAAGCAACGGGTAAGAAGCTCTTCCATTCTCTACTTCTTCTCTTGGACAGTGCCTGTGGAGACACCGGAAGCAAGGCAGAGCAAAAATCTCAGATTGTAGTGAGATTTGGTGTGCACGAAGAGCACTGTGTATTCTGCAGGTGAGTCCTTTAGGGGATTCTCGCTGCTATTTTGGCCGTTCGAGGTCATTTCAGGCCCCGTTTTAGACTCGCAAGGTTGCAGACAGTAGCTCAAGGTATCCTGTAATTTCAGCTGTGTCTGCCATATATAGGTGCACATGTTATAGATTTCAGATCTGTAAGTTCAAAGGTGTTTAGCAGCGAATGAACAGAAGGTTTATATGCAAATTGATTGCAGATTGCATGTATTATTGAGCAGACAGTGAAAAAGGTTGTCTGGTGTATTGTTGTGCACTACAGGTCAAGGGTTGCAGAAGATTTGCTTACTGTTTGGTATTAGTTTTGTGATAATGGTAGAGAACAGTGGAAACCCCATCATTGAGAAGCTCGACAAGAACAACTACCCTTCATGAAAGTTCTGTCTCACGAACTTCCTTATTGGAAAAGGCCTCTACGAGTTTGTTTCAGGTGAAGAAAAGGTGCCGGAGGTGAGTGATCCTCCAACTGCAGAAGAGACAAAGGCACGGAAGAAATGGAATGCAAAAGACAAAAAGGTCATGTATTGGATGTCTGCAGTAATTGACAATAATATGCTGAACACAACATTAGTGAGTTTGGGAATCTCCCAATTCCCATTTTTTGAATACTAAAAAGGTGGCACCCGGATAACATGCCCATAAGTTTCTCAAAACCATATGATGTGACCTATCATTGGAAAGTGCTTGAAAAATGGAATCTATTGAGCTATAGAGAACTCAATTTGGAGTTATAGTGTTCAAGTTATGACAAATCCAAAGATTTGACCACGTGTCCCAAACTTATGGGAAATTCCCATATTCCCCAATATGGTGTTGCTGGGACATATTAGAAATGCAGAGAATTCATATGCAGCTTGGACCATACTTGAAAGTATGTTTTCCGTAAATACAAAGACACGAAAAATTCAACTCAAGCAAGAGTTGAATACATTGAAGAAAGGGAAGATGTCTATCAATGAGTATGCACTGAAGGTAAGGAGCATTGCAGATGCCTTGGCAGCGATTGATGCAATGCCCGATGATGATGATTTGGTGTCGTCTACCTTGGGTGGACTTAACAATGAAAAGGCTTGGAAGTCTTTCGTAACTTCTGTATATGTCAGAAAGCCATTTCCAAATTTCGATGAGTTGGTCTCCCTTATGATCACTGAAGAGATCAACATGCAGAGTGAGACATCTGAAAAAAGTGGTGAACAGGTCCAAGCTTTCTACTCCAGTTCAGGAAGGGGACGTGGCAGGTCCTCTTCAAGAGACCGTGGTACAGGAGGTGGTAGTGACAACCAGCAAAACAAATTTAATCAACAATTTGACGATATGCAGGTTTCAAGAGGTCGTGGTAACTTTAGAGGCAGGGGGAGCTTTAGAGGAAGAGGTGGATGGCAGAATAGAGGTTCTAACAACTCTGGTATTGTGTGTCACTACTGTGGCAAAACAGGTCATATTGCAGCCCAATGTTATGCTAAGAAAGATGATATTCGCAGTGGTAAATTGCAGCAAGGAAACTATGCATCATCTTCACGACAGAATAAAGACAAAAATGAACGTCTGTTTGTTATGCAGCATATACTGAATGCTGTTACAGGAAGGGGAACACATTATGATGTTTGGTATGTTGATTCAGGTGCATCCAATCATATGACCAGCCATGCAGAATGGTTTGGAGAGATGGAGGATTTGTAAAATACAGGTTATGTGCAAATGGGTGATGATTCATGGCACCCAATTTTACACATTGAAAAAGTTTCCTTGTCCTTGCATAATGGTAAGACAAAGAATCTTTCAGATGTATTACATGTGCCATCTATTACAAAGAACTTGGTGTCAGTCGGCCAGATGGTAGAGCAAGGGCTACAAGTCAGATTTAATGCAAAGGGCTACTTTGTAGAAGACTCCAATGACAAGTGCAGGTTGGTTGCAAAGGGAAGTAGAGTCGGACGTATGTTTACTCTGGATGCTGGAATTCCTACTATGAATACTGTTATGTATGCTAAAGGAAAAGGTGTTGTTGCAGATATTGAAATTTGGCACAAACGCATTGGACATGCAAATGTACAAAGGCTGAAATTAATGCAGTCCAAAGGGTTGGTTATAGGTTTGCTTACATTTAGAATTGCAGAATTTCATAAGGTATACGAAGCATGTTAGTTTGGTAAGTAGGCAAGACAACCCTTTTCACATGACAGAGATGTAAGCAGAAATATCCTTAATGTTGTGCATACAGATATTTGGGGGCCTACACAAAATGTATCTCTTGGAGGCAATTCATACTTTGTCATATTCATTGATGATTGTTCTAGAAAGCTGTGGGTATATTTTATGAAGGAAAAGAGTGAAGCATTTGAGCACTTTAGAACTTTCAAGGCTACAGTTGAAAGAGAAACAGGCTTGAAAGTAAAGTGCTTAAGGTCAGATGGAGGAGGAGAGTACCTCTCGAATGAGTTTAGTGATTTTCTAAGGTCTCATGGGATAAAGAGACAGTTCACATGCAGGTATACCCCACAGCAAAATAGGTTGCAGAAAGGAAAAACAAGCATATTGCAAAAGTTGCACGCGCCTTGATGGCTGAAAAAAATATGCCTAAGCATTTTTGGTCTGAGGCTGTTCATACTGTTGTTTATATTATGAGCAGAACTCCCACAGCTGCAGTTCATGGTATGACCCCCGAAGAATGTTTTATAGGTAAGAAGCCTGATGTCTCACACTTGAAAGTGTTTGGCTGTATTGCATATGTTCATGTGCCAGATGAGTTGCGGAAGAAACTGGATCCAAAGGCTGAAAAGTGTGTCTTTGTTGGATACTCTTTAGAGCAAAAAGGGTATCGTTGTTATAACCCTGTCACATGTAAGTTCAGAGTGAGCAGGGATGTCATCTTTGATGAAATGAGCAGTTGGTATGCATCTAGTGGTGATGCATTGGATGATGATCATGATCATGACACTCATGTGCAGGCTGAAAAGCAAGAATCGCGGACTCTTAGTGGACCAGAGACATCATCTGGTAGTCCTTGGTCTGGGAGAATAAGGAGTAGCTCTACATCTTCAGGTGCATCTAGTAGCACTACAGGTAAAGACAAAGGAAAGAATAAAGTGTCAGATGGCATTGATACAGTTCTTGATGGAGACTCCAGTGGCTCAGAGACTTGGATGATGAGCTTGGCAATCCTTCAGTGAGGACTCCAGGTGTGCAGAGAGCACTCGTCAATGCAAAGACTCCATTGAGTGATCCAGTGGTACGCAGGTCTAGCAGGGTGAGATACCCTGTTAACGGATTTGGTTTTGAAGGTTATGCAGCTCACCATTATGCTTATATGGTGAAAGTGATTGAGGATATTGAGCCCACATGTTTTGAGGAGGCTATTGGTCATGCTCATTGGGATGCAGCAATGGATGAGGAGATGGCTACATTAGAGGCCAATAAGACTTGGGATCTAGTATCAGTGCCGAAGGGCAAGAAAGCTATTGGATGTAAGTGGATTTATAAGATGAAGCACAATGTAGATGGTTCTATTAGTAGGTACAAAGCTAGGCTGGTTGCAAAAGGCTATGCCCAGACATATGGCATAGATTATGCACAATGTAGATGGTTCTATTAGTAGGTACAAAGCTAGGCTGGTTGCAAAAGGCTATGCCCAGACATATGGCATAGATTATGAAGAAACCTTTAGTCCAGTTGCTAGGATGGCAACTGTCAGATGTGTGATTGCTTTGGCAGCAGCCAAAGGTTGGAGGTTGCAGCAAATGGATGTGAAGAATGCCTTCTTGCATGGTGATTTGCAGGAAGAAGTGTATATGGATCAGCCAGCAGCAGGTTATGAAGATTTAGAGCATCCCATGTATGTGTGCAGGTTGAAGAAGGCGCTCTATGAGCTCAAGCAAGCACCTAGAGCATGGTCTGACAAGATCGGAGAGTAACTTGTCAATATTGGCTTTTATCTTTCTGATGCTGATCACTCACTTTATGTGAGAAAGGGAGATGCAGGTTTGGTCATCATAGTCATCTATGTGGATGACTTGATTATTACAGGTGATAATGATAGTGGGATTGCTGAAGTCAAGGACTTTTTGAAGAAGAAGTTTGAGATGAAGGATTTATGTGAGCTAAGATACTTCCTTGGCATTGAGGTGATCAGATGTGATGATGGTATATGGCTGTCCCAAAGGCAATATGGCTTGGATATGTTGTCCAAGTATGGTATGACAGCATGCAAACCACTTTCAATCCCGTTGGAGTAGAATGTAAAGTTGAGTACTGATGATGGGGATGAGATAGAAGACCCTACTATGTTCAGGAGGATAGTGGGAAGTTTGATCTACATGACCATTACAAGGCCAGACTTGAGCTACGTTGTTGGACTTGTGAGTCAGTTTATGCAAGTACCTAGAAAGCCACATTTGGATGCAATCAGACGTAAATTGAGATATGTGAAGTCCACATTACATTATGGACTTTTCTATGAGGCAGGTATAGATGTACAGGTGTTTGGATACACAGATGCAGATTGGGCTGGTAGTATGTCTGATAAAAGATCTACCAACGGATACATGTTCTCTCTTGGTAATGCAGCAGTTACTTGGAGCAGCAAAAAGCAATCTACAGTTGCTTTGTCGAGTACAGAGGCTGCGTATAGAGGTGCTGCTGTTGCAGCATGTGAGGTAGTATGGCTGCAAAAGTTATTGGCTGATTTAGATGTGCAGGTGGAAGGTCTAGTTGTCATTTATTGTGACAACATGAGCAATATACAGTTGGCTAGGAACCCTATGTTCCATGCCAGGACAAGACATATTGAGGTACACTACTACTTTGTGAGAGAGAAGGTACTAGCAGGTGAGATTGACTTGGTATATGTCAGCACACATGATCAAATAGCTAACATCTTCACGAAGGCATTGGGTACATAGAAGCTTCAAAAGTTTCGAATCTTACTTGGAGTTGCAGAGATGCAGTTGAGCTTGAGGGGGAGTGTTGAGATGACAAGCTCAACACATGCGGACATTAATGATGGACCGCTTGGTTAGATGGGTCCACACGTCTACACTTAGCACGTTAGTGGTCATTATGACTCTCACATGGCCACTGACTTATTACTTATTATATTCAGGTTGTTACACCTATTTACAGTTGGCATAGTTATAGCGCCAGTCGACTAGTGTAGTCGGTTATGCATTGTTTGACTTAGTAGGCCGCTTTCCTTTATGTTGTATCTTATACTTTGTGTACATTGTAAAGTGTGTGGAAGAAGAAGAAGAAACCAGCAAGAAAACGTTTTGGCTTCCATCTCTCTTCTTGTCTCTTGAGTGAGCTTCTCCTTGTGCATTCTGTATGTGTTTGGCGCAGCATCTTAAGCAAGTCCCCCCCACCACGCGATTCGTGACACAAGTACCTTCTCTCTTGCAAAGTATTGATGCACCTCAATGTGTTTTGTCCTAGCATGGAACTCTGGGTTCCTAGCTAGCTATATGCTACTCATGTTGTCACAATTAGTGACAACTAGACCATCTCGCTACACATCTACATCACCCAATAACTTTTACAACTATATCACCTCACATGCTTCTCATAGAAGCACCTCAATACTCAACCTTTGTACTCGATAAAGTAATCATAGGTTACTTTTTGCTCCTCTACGTAATTGCCCCACTACCAAAGAAAAACATGGATCTCTTGGTGGACCTTTTGTCAATCCCAATCTCCATCTATATTTTCAAACACCTGTATATCCTTACCTCATAAAAAAGTCCATAATACAAAGTGGGCTTCACATACCTCAATATGTGTCTAACTACATCCAAATGAGGCTTTCTCGGCATCTATATAACTCATAAGGCCAACAACATAACTCAAGTCTAGCCTTGTGATAGTCATACAAATTAGACTCTCTACTATCCTCCTAAACATAGTAGGGCCTTCTATCTCATCGCCAACATCAACATTCAACTTTACATTTTTCTCTAATGGAACTGAAAGAGGATTACACACTATCATACCATACTTGGACAATATATCTAAGGCCTATTGCCTTTGGGATAGCCATATACCATCATCACATCTAATCACCTCAATATCAACAAAGTACCTTATCTTATCCAAATCTTCATCTCAAACTTCTTCTTCAAAAGGTCCTTGACTTCAATAACCCCATTATCATTATCACATGTAATAATCAAGTCATCCACATAGATGACTATGATAACAAACTTGCATGTCCCTTTCTCACATAGAGTGATTGATTATAACCAAACACTTTCAAATGTGACACATCGGACTTCTTGCATGTAAAGCATTCTTCAAGGGTCATTCTATGGACTGCAATTGTGGGTTTTATTCATAATATAGACAACAGTTTGAATAGATTTAGACCAAAAATAATTTGGAAATTTCTTTTCAACCATCAAAGTCAGTGCAACTTCTATAATATGTATATTTTTCATTTTTGCAACCCCATTTTGTTGTGGGATATATCTACAAGTAAATTGTCTATTTATCTCATGAGACCTCAAAAAGTCATTGAACTCATTAGAGAGGTACTCTTCCCCTCCATCTGACCTCAAGCACTTAACTTTCAATCATGTTTCTATTTCAACAATGGCCTTGAAAGTTTTGAACTACTCAAACACATCACTATTTTTCTTCATGAAATACATCTACAACTTTCTTGAATAATCATCAATCATACATGACAAAATATTGCTACCACCAAGAGATATGTTGTTCTATATGCATAGCATCAAGTATATTCCTGCTCACATCTCTATCATATTAAAAATGTTGTTTTACCTACTTACCAAATTAACATGCTTCACACACTTTATGAAATTCCACAACTTGAAAAGCGCACAACCCTATAATAACCAACCCTTTGGACTATATTAATTTCAGTCTCCTTTGTGTATTTGCATGTCCAATACATTTGTGCCATATTTCAATGTCTATAACCACTCCTTTGTCTTTAGCATACATAGCAACATTCATAGCAAGAATTTCAACATCCAAGATGGACCAACTCTTGTGACCAACCTGCAGTTATTATTAAAGTATTATAAAAAATAACTTTTTGCATTGAATCAAACCTGCAACCCTAACTCTACCATTTGACCAATAAACACTAAATTCATTGTGATAGATGGAACATATAATATATCTAACATACTCTTTGTCTAGCCATCATGCAATGATAAGGAAACTTTTCCAATGTGTGAAATTAGGTGGCATGAATCATCACCCATCTAGACATAACTTGGATTTTATAACTCTTGCATCGCTCCAAACCTTTTAGCATAGCTAGTTATATGATTGGGTGCACCTAAACCAATGCCATACATCATTATGTATTCTCTTTCTTGTGACATCATTCATCATATGCTGCATAACAAATAGATGTTCTTCTTTATCTTCATTCTATCGTGAAGATGATTGTCCAAGCTACATGTGGGATTTTTTATATTTTTTATATGCCCCAACATAGTATTATCAATGATTACAAATACCCAATACATTTTTTTTCTTTTTTATAATATTCTTTTAACACCTTTAATTCTTTTGCAATCATAGGATTACTTAGCTCTAGTTCCTTTGATTTACCTGAAATAAACTTATACATGCTTTTTCCAATCAGAAAATTTATCACATAAAACTTGATCCATGATGGGTAGTTGTTCTTGTCTAGCTTCTTAATGATGGGGCTTTCATTGTTCTCTACCATTATCACAAAACTAATACAAAACAGCAAGCAAATCTTTTGCAATCTTTCACAACATCACAACAATACACCAAGTAAACTTTTTCACTAAATTGTTCAATAGTACATGTACTTTGCAACCTATTAGCAAATAAAACTTGTTCTTGCTTATTGAAAAATACCCACATATATATATATATATATATAAAACATGTAAGCCCACTTTTGATCACCATATGCAAAATTGTAGTATACCTTGAAATTGTTGACTGCAACCTTGCGGGTCTAAAACAATGCCTAAAAGGGCCTTAGATGGCCAAAAAAGCAGTGGGAAAGCCTTAAAGGATTGGCCTATATAATATAAAGTGCTTTGCTTACACACTAAATCTTACAAAAACCTAAGCTTTTTGCTCTATCATGCTTCCAGTGACTTTACAGGTACTATCCAAGAGAAAAAGTAGAAGAACGGGAGAGCTTCTTACCCATTGCTTACTTGCTCAAATCCTTGCTTCTTCTTCTTTACTTCAACATTCAAAACTAGCCTCTCTTAATGGCACTGCTCTAATATCATGTCATGAATCATGTGGTGGGGGGCACTTGCTTGAGTTGTTGCATCAAACGCACACCATACATACAAGAGTAACCTTGCTCAAGAACACAAGAAGAGAGATGGAAACCAAAATTTTTTCTTGTTGGTTTCTTCTTCTGCTTCCACACACAATATAATGTACACAAAGTATAAATAAGATACAATATAGAGGAAAGTGGCCTACTAAGTCAAATAGTGTATATTTAACTATACTAATCGATTGGTACTATAACTATGCTAGTTGTAGGTAGGTGCAACAAACCAAATATAACAAGTGATAAGTCAATGACCATGTAAGAGTCATAATGACCACCAACACACTAAGTATAGATGTGTGAATCCATCTAACTAGGTAGTCCATCATCAATGTTTACATATGTTGAGCTTGCCATCTCAACAAAGATGGTTAGAGCTTTTGATGAGTGAAACCAAAGTATGGATGAATTTATGAAATATATGGAAAGTTTTATTGGACATGATATAGATTTCTTGTCACTATCTCAATCTTTTTCAACTGATCAGATTTTGTTTATTATGAAATCTATGAGGAAAAGTTACCCCCTAGTCTAAATAGTTTTCCAATGTGATTTTTTCTTAAGATATGGGAAATTTATCCAAATAATCTATGTTGCATGCTTAATCATTTCATGATGTCTAGATCTATGAAGAAGGCTACCAATTAAGGTATTATCAAGCTTATTCTTCAATCGATTGAGCATCAAAGACCTAGTCAATGGTGGCCACTAATGATGCTCAATGTTCCATACATGATAATGGCTAAACCCTTAGCCTTTAAGATCAAGGATATTTTGAGTCAATACTTACAAAGTAGACAACGTGGTTTTACTCATGGAAGACATATTCAAGATGCCATTCTCAATGTGCTATTTGTCATCAACCATTTAAAGGATAATTAGTTACTATTGAATATGGATCTAAAGAAAGTTTATGGAAGAGTTTATTGGGAATTTGTGATGGATGTTCTCTTTGCAAGGCTAGGTTTGGGGAGTCTAGATCTATGAAGAAGGCTACCAATGAAGGTATTATCAAGCTTATTCTTCAATCTATTGAGCATCAAAGACCTAGTCAATGGTGACCACTAATGATGCTCAATGTTCCATACATGATAGTGGCTAAACCCTTAGCCTTTAAGATCAAGGATATTTTGAGTCAATACTTACAAAGTAGACAATGTGGTTTTACTCATGGAAGACATATTCAAGATGCCATTCTCAATGTGCTATTTGTCATCAACCATTTAAAGGATAATTAGTTACTATTGAATATGGATCTAAAGAAAGCTTATGGAAGAGTTTATTGGGAATTTGTGATGGATGTTCTCTTTGCAAGGCTAGGTTTGGGGAGACATTTCTACTGCATGATTAAAGCTTATAGTAGATTTTGTTGGGAATTTGTGATGGTTGTTCTTTGCAAAACTAGGCTTGGGGGATTAATTCTATTACATGATTTGGGTTTTATTTTCCAATGCAACAACAACCATTTCTCTTAATGGTTATGCTACCAATAATTTTAGCTTGTACCATAGTATATAACAAGGATGCTCTATTTTACATGTACTTTTCACATTGGTTACTCATCCACTTCTTTGTTGTATTGATCATGCAATTAGGGCATGCACTATCAAACTCTTGGTGCTTCATGATGGGAAATATCTTTGGTCAATGATATAACAAAAAAAAAATTGTTATAATATTACTTTATTTAGTTAATGATTTACTCCTTAAAATCAAAATAAGCTTCTTCTTCTTCATGGAAGACATTATTATTTTCTTTTTGTAGTCTAACTTTGGAACAGCTTGGCATGTTGACTTGCCAATACTATTTATCATTATAAGCATATGTCACGACCAAAAATGGGCCCACATTGGCTCTAGGGCTCTAGCGGGCCTCCTACACTCACCTAAATAACCCCATGGCCTTGCGGCCAAGAGCATATAGACACTATAAATTGATTTAATGAAACAAAGTGTTTGTAGATAAAATCTCTAGATCATAGTCTAACATGTTGCCCCTCCCAACTCCAAGCTCAAGGAGTACCCAAACATATTGATGTCTAGCACCTCGTAGCACAAACAAAGGGAGCTCCCCCTATCTTATTACTATGGCCCCACTACAGCTCTCCTACACCCCAAGGATTAGCCCCAGGATGCATCGTTTCAACATAAAACACATACGTGACGTAGTCCTCTCTTTTAATGAAACATTCTAGAAGATAATATAATCCTTACCAAGTCAATCCCCAAAAGAAACAATAGTACTAAACCTACGGCTTAGGGAACCTCGTACTCAACATGGATTAATCGTTTGAAAACAAGTGCTATGCATCCAAGAGATAATTCTCTTAATATCATATATGAAATGCGAATGCAAAGTGTACCATCGAGTGCACAGACAAGTAAGCTTATAAATCAAACAACGTGGATGTGCACAAACAATTTTTTCATGACTTCATTCTAACACAGTGCATCATTGCTAAGGTAGCACCAAAATAGTTTGTGCTATTGCCCTTTCTTTAAACTTAAATCAAACGAGAACTCATAAAACTCTCAATTCTTCCAAAAACTTGCAAATCATGCATTGTGAGTTTCCTTGATTTTCATTTTAATCATATGAATAGCAAGAATCAACTGATAATTCTCATTTTTCAAGCAATAAAAATCATACTCGATCATTTTAAACCATTTTCCATAATATGCATGAAAGAAGTATCATGAAACATCAAAATCAAGCACTTATGGGATTAATTTTATACAAATCCACATGTATTTCAAAGTCGAGAAGCCATGGATACTCTCCTATGGCCATTGACATATCCTCAACCTTAGATCTACACTCCATAACACTTCAGCATTATCACACATCCAAAAAATTTCATCTCAACCCACCCCTCTCTCACATAGAATAGGCCATGGGAACAAGGTGTAGGGAGGAGAGAGAAAGAGGAGATAGAAAGACTGAAATTAGAGAATTTCATTCATTGCATCGTTGCCGCGGCTCCACTGTAGCTCTCCTACATCAAGGGGATTGGTCCCAAGATGTGTTGCCTAACATATGAAACATAACGCACAAACTCCAATCTTTTCTTGTTCTGTACGATCCAGGAATATATAGATCCTCACCAAACAGTCCCAAGGAAACCGTACAACTAACCTACAGCTTAGGACTTCCTTACACTCTCAGTATTGGTCAATGTTCAGCACATATAAGTGCTATGCATCCAAGAGATTATACCATGTCATGCGTCATGCATAGTGTATATGATCCTAGTGCACAAACAATATTTATCACATCAGTATTTTGTGAGGTGCAAAAATAGCCCTTTCATGATCTTCACTAAACATATGCTTTGATGTATGGAGACTAGCACCGAGTTCTCATGCTAGTAGCCCCTTAAAACTTAAATTATTATCATCATATATGACGTGCACAACCAAAAGATCAGACTTTTCATCATTTTCCACACTTAAACACTTCCACAACCCTTCTTTTCCCCCTATCGCTTATGTGTTGCATCGTTGCATAGATGTAGGGTTTTATTTTTTATCATTTTTTATGTATAAAGTAATAAAAAAGCACTAAAACAATTAAAAAATGGTGAACTGAGGCTATAACTCATGCCTCAATCTTGCCAAACATGCACGGACATTATCCATATTTTTTCCTATTTTTCGAAGCACAAAAACCTATTTTTTCCTTTTTCTTTATTTTTATCTATTTATTTTTATCAAGAAAATAGAGAATTTATTGGTCTTTCTAATTATGACAACTGAGAATCACTCATTTTCCACATTTCATCTCTCATACGTCTTTTTTATCAAACCCGAAATGACCAAAAACCCCATTTTCTTTGTAAAATGCATATTTTTCGAGTTTTAGAAAATTATTCTCAGCATTATGGCATTATGTATTCTGATTTTTTTTCCACATAGCCCTTAAACAAACAGCAAACAATATTTCTACCAATTTTCATCTAATATGAACACCATTTGACCACTAAAATATAAAAAAATAGCCATTTTTCTTCATAAAAGAGAGTTATCGGTTTTTTTCCTTGTTGCGGGTCTTTTAAAGTCTGATTCAGGACAGCAAAACAATCCACCATTGATGCTCAATCCTTCTCCAATCATCCATCTTCAGCCCCACTCAATTTGGAAGCAACCCAGTACCACGCCGGACGAGCATTCATCAATTGGGCTTCTTCCATATGAATTGCCTCTTAGGGGAGAGAGAGGAGAAGAGAAAGAAAGACTAAAAATCAGAATTTTATTCCCTTCATCATATTACACATGGTTACCATCAAAATCTTACCCTCTTTTCATAGATCAGGGATCTCCCCCTCTTTCTCTACATGATTGAGCATCCAAGAGGCACAAAAACCCCCAAAAAATGGGGCATCGATCAAAAAACGCCCCTCCTGCATCTCGACATGTTTTTGCATGTTTTCTTCATTTAGAGTTTCATTTTATTTCATTTATAAAATGTCCACTTTAAAAAAACCACTTTCACACTCCCGTGGAAGGGTTTCCGGCAGCCTGTTTGGGGGTGCAAACGGACTCCTATTCGCATTCCGACTAGACGCTTGGCTTCGTGACATTGAAGTCTATAAAGTTGGGTCTCATCGCACACTTTTCAGCTCCCAAATCCAATGGCTACTTTATGACACCGAACCTTGCGAGGATTAAATTAGGGGTCAAACGACCTCCGATCGGACGAACCGAGACTTGGGTTGGATTCCTGACGTCAAAATGCATCTAGGAAAACTCTAGCTTGGCCATCCACCACTATTTGATTTTTCATGCAAATTGGCTCTTTAACCCCTCTCGTGCACTTTTCGGCTTCAAAAACGGGCTCCAACACTTCAAGAATGGGTCCTAATATCCAGCTCTCATAGTTTAAACCATTTTTCATAATATGTATGAAATAATCATCATGGAACATCAAAATCAAGCACTTATGCAATTAATTTCATACGAATCCACATGCATTTCAAAGTTGGGAAGATGTTGATACTCTTATATGGTCACTGACATATCCTCAACCTTTGATCTATGCTCTATAACACTTTAGCATCATCACACATCTAAAATCTTTCATCTCAATCCACCCCTCTCACATAGAATAGACCATGGAAACAAGGTGGAGGGAGGAGAAAGAAAGACTAAAATCAAAGAATTTCATTCATTGCATCATTTTTCATGTGCATACAGTCAAAACAGAGCACCTTTCGTGTAGATTGGCACCCTGCCTTACTTTCTTGATTATTTTTCTCAATGGAGAAAGGCATCATCATGAATCGAAGGGGCACAAAAAAATGCACTCCCTCTCCCTTCATGCTGATTTTTGTGAGTTCTTAAGCTTAATAAGGCTTAATTATTGATTATTAAATTATTTCATGCGTTCAAACTTCCGACAAGTGGTTTTGACCTCATTGGTGAGGTAAACAAGCTCTGAATTTCAATCCGACTAGTTGATTGGCTCCTTTGTGGCATCGAGATCTATCAATCTAGTCTCTATAATCATACACTTTTTAGCTTCGAAATCTAATAGCCACTTCACAACACCACATCTTGTGACCATTAAATGGGGGTAAAATGACCTCTGATCGGACGAATGGGGACTTGCGTTGGATTCCTATTGTTGAAATGCATCTAGGAAAACTCTAGCTCCTTGATCCGCTCTCGATTTATTTTCCATGAAAATTTACTCTTTTGCACCTCCCAGGCCACTTTAACGCTCTAAAAAACAATTTCAAAATCTAGCTCTCAGTGTAAGAGGAGAGCCAAGCATTCAAGGATAGGGAAGCATCATCCTTAACCCTAGGAGCACCTTACAAATGAAACTGACTATTGAGATGCTTCTAAGTGTTCACAATCTGTTGAGCTACCTTAAACTACTAAATAGTTACTTTGAAAGAACCAAAAAGCAAAAGATCATACCACTTAGAATTGAGCTAGTTCATACCATAGACCTTAGCACAAGCAATCCATTTAGTAATCATGATAGCCCATGGCTAACCTTCACAAATCCTCTTAAGTAGGAAAAATGACAATCTATTGACTTTCTCATGAGGTCCAAGCCAACTCCTCCTTCCTCAATAGGTGAGGTGATTTGTTTCGAAGAATTAGTAGGCCACCCCTGATTTCACCAAATTACACGGCGCAGCGAACAGAATCTGAGAAAGAGATAGAGATAGAGAGTACACAACATATAAGAGGAGAATTAGAAATTTTCTTTAACTCCAAACAACTGATACAGAGATAGCTCTATCCACCCATGCGCTTCCACAGTGAAGCTTAGATGGCGATCTAGAAAGAAGATAGGTGAAGAGCTTAAGGCTAGCTGGAACAACTCTAACTGGGTGAAAGATAGATGATCGATGACTGTGAAGGGGTTTAGCTTTTATAGCCTATGAAGGCAGTTAGGTCAGCATGACCGACCTACTATATGAGCCTCCACTAGTCGGCCAAGGAATATTCTAGGGAATACTCCCTTTAGCATCGGGCCGGGGGCGCTACCCCTGGACCCCAAAATAGGGCCCCCTTTTAACTTCCTTACCCCACAACTCGATGCAATGTGCCTCGAGTTGCTACCAACTTAACTACTCAGTCCAACCCAAAGATTAGACCCACAATGGTCACCTTTTTGCCATCCGGTCACATAGACCTCATCTGATATACAAGTCAGGACTCAACCAATGTCCGGGCTCACATTTGGCTTCTCCTCATAATGGGGGCCTTACAACTTTGAGCACCATGGATCATTGGTGGCACCTTATGAGGGTGGGGCATTGAGCATATCTAACACAAACTTCAAAAGAATCAACCTAAATAGATCATCAATCTTAGTCTACATTAATGCCAAGCCAACTCCTTCCTCAATAGGTGAGGTGATTGATTTCCAAGAACTAGTAGGCCACCCCTTGATTTCACCAAATTTCAAAAGAATCAACCTAAATAGTGCATTAATCTTAGTCTACATTAATGCCACCATTGTATCATCAACTTGGCAACTTGCCCACCATGATCAATCATGTCAATGAGCACAGCCAAACAAAGTTAACTCCTCCATCTGGGTTGAAACCTTTCTACAAGGAGCCATCCATTCTCACACTTGCTCTAAAGGGCTATCTCATCACCTCTTTCCAACGCATCAACTAGTTGCATCCAAGTCTAGATTTTTACAAAAGTGTTTCATGCTGGATATACATTGTGCCCAATCATGATCAATGTTGAGCGACACCATGCCATCGAGACATTGGAATATGATCAAACTTACATTGCCCCTACCTCATTCCACATCCTTGCAATGACATGCGACCAACCACTTGGGGAGAACATTCTGCTCCACCTCCTACCTCAATAGAATTCTCAATGTGACGAGGAGCTTCACATTGCCAGCTGGAGATGTCCTCACCTACATAATGCATGTTGGCATATACCCATAGGACATGGATCATTATGGAGCATTGGAATATAACCCTTAGTTCTACCCTTGCCTCCTACAAACCCCATAATATGTAGCATCCACCTTGTACATAGCTACCATGCGCACATATGTACCATTCATTTCTTTTATTCTTCTTCCAAAAACCATAAAAGGCACACCTAGAATTGTCCTACCTCTGACCCTAAGGCTGAAGTGCTAGTGGCAATAATCTTTTTTCATGCCTCTAAATTTGAGCTTTCATCATTAGCTTCCATTGTGAATTTGAGCAAATAAGAACTCACATGGATCTTTCCTTTATGCAGATGGCTAAAGGTAACCTAGCAAGGAGTAGAAACCATTGAAGACACTAAGTATGATGAAAAGAACAATGTCTTCATCCTTGAGCAAAAACAAATGTTCCAACATCCACCCCCAATAGTACAAGGTTGGAGAGATAAACTTTTGCCTCCTAAGAAACCTAGACAATATAATTGATAGCAACACCCTAGCCGAGAAGCTTATCTCAAATTGTAAGTTGGGGACTTATGTTAAGGCAATATGTGAAGTAGTGCAAGTGTTAGGATGTCTGACCTTCATACAAACCTTTGACCCAGAAGCCAAGAAAGGGTTGGTCAGCATTAGAGAAGGAACTGAAAGGAAGCTCTACCTAGTGGTACTCACTCCTGAACTGGTGGAGGCACCCTTGGGATTACCAAAGAGAGATGAACATTATGAGCCACAATGGTGATAGCTAGGTGGAATGAAAAAATAAGGTTGAACAATGATGGAATATTGTTTTGTGCGATCTTGAACAAGGAATTGAGAGTTGCAACCTAATTGTTCCACTCCATGTTCACATATTGTAAGGCCATATATCAGCCAATAGGATTCCAAAGGGACTCATGGAGGACATACTCTTTGGAACTACCTTTAAGCAAAATCTAAATAATCTCTAGATTGATAATGTGGTGGAATCACTTGCAAGAGCAAAAGCAATGATGCGCAAACCCCCAAGAATTGTGACTAGCTTAGAAGCAAGGCTAGCCATGAAGCAAGGCTAGCTTAGAAGCAAGGCTAGCCATAATCACTTATGGTTTGGTTCTTACTAGAATGATATGCACAACATTAGGTGCATCTGTGGCAAGAATCTTTATAGTTGGCTTAGTGGTGAGCACAAATAGTGGCCCTTCTAAAGCAAGCCCACCCATCACTGCACCAACAACCACCACCATGCAAAGGAAGGAACAAATGTAAGGAGGAGATTGGGGCATAGGAGGCATATCAGAATAAGGAGAAGTAGAATAGAGGAGAAGATGAAGAAAAGGCAAGCATAAGATAGATGTTGCAACGGAAGACACAATAGAGAAAGTTAGAAGAGAAAATAGAACCAATGCACATTGGGTGAAACAAGGAAGAAACCTTAATGGAGGCCCTAAAAAATTTGCAATAAGAGCAAATAGTGCAGGCAAAAGAACATGAGGATTTCCTCACAATCACAGATTTGTCTCACTAAGAAGACCTGCATAGAAGGGAAGAAGGACTGTGCAAGAAGGAAGAATACCTATGCAAGAGGGAGAAAGAGCTCATTACCAAAATTGACATAGTCCAAAGGTTGACAAAGGAGAAACATATAGCTAAGGAAAGATCAAGGTAGATGAGGGTCTATCTAAACTATAATTGATGTGAAACATGCTTCAAGGCATTCAAGCTAAGTTGTCTAAGTTGAAAAATGGGAGATTAGGAGAAGAAGTAGCCTCCAAGAAAGATGGACAACCTAATGACTCCACAGTTGGTAGTTATGGAGTAAGGAGGTCAAGCAACCAACACAAAAGGGAACTTTCATGCATTAGAACAATTGTGCAAAGAACTCAAGAGAGAAAAAGCTATGGTCTTGAGAGACAATGTAGAGATACATACTAGGCTAGATAAGGTGATGGACACTTACTAGGAGCACTTAAAGCACTTTAAGCAACAAGGCCTTGGAGATTAGCTAGAAAAAAGAGACAAGGGACTTGACAAGCTGAAGATGCAAATCCAAGGGATGGGGGAGATAAGGAGGCAATTAGAGGAGATGAGAATAAAGTTAGGTGAAACTATAGTGTAGCTCGAGTAGGAGAGAAACAAGGTGGCAAGGTTGACCCAAGAGCTAGAAAATGTTAGGCAAGAGTTGCAAAGCACTTTCAAAAGCCTATAAACCATAGTAGAGACCACTCTTACTCAAGAAGCAACAAAGATTGTAGGAGAAGAGACTGCAAACCATGGCAATTGATCTAGGTAGTAACCTCCTGCAAGAGAGCCAGTACAAGGAGCGGGTGGTTGTGTGCAAAAATGTTATTGCTGCTTTGACAAAGAATGCACAATGAGGCAGTGATGGTAGTGAGGATCCAAATAAATTAGGTGGAAGAGCTACAATTGAAAGTTGCCATAGTAGCTTGCAAAAAGATTAACTTTGGGTCCGAATTCAAGCTAATGACTTACGAGACTACAAGGGAGAAATTATTGGCCCAACTTCAACATGTAGACTATAGTGATGAAAAACTAAAGGACATGGGATTTTGGATATGAAAATATACAAGAGGAGAGAGAGATGAAGCAGTCAAGAGCGCGCGCACACACACACACACACACACATCAAAGCAATGGAGACTTGAGACCATAGAGAGATATGGATGAATTCTTCTTCTTCTTCTTTGTTCTTCTTCCACACAAAAGAACTGAGCCTATAACATGATAAAAGACTAATATGAAAGTACACAACATATATACATGCGGTCACTAAGAGTGACCCTGCTAGAAAAGAAGAGGTGACACAATAAATGTGCCATAACCAAGGATGGACTATGTGGGTGGAAGTGTTGAAGCTTCTCAACTCCCAAGACTTTGGTAAAAATATTGTGCCACATCACCAAGGCACATAATGGATGCCAACTCATGTAGATCTTGACATCTCAATACTCTCTCTTGAGCTTAGCATGAGCTCATGAACTATAAGCATAGTCTTGAAATATTGAAGCTTCTCAACTCCCAAGGCCTTGGTGAAAATGTCAGTAGCTTGATCCTTTGGACTAACATAAACCAAGTCAATATCACCTACTAGAACCCACTCTTGAATGAAATGATAATGGACCTCTATGTGTTTGGTCTGCATATGATACACTAGGTTTCTAGTCAGTTGAATGCTACCAAGATTATCACAATAGATGATAGCCTTCTTATCCACTTTCATACCCAAATCACCAAATAGCTTGCGTAACCAAGTTACTTCACATGCTGCAATTGTAGCACCTCTGTACTCTACCTTTGTACTAGAAAAGGCAACTATCAGTTGTTTCTTGTACTCCAAGTTACAGCAGCACTTTCAAAGGAGAACATAAAACTAGTGGTAGATCTCCTATTTGAAATACTACCATTCCAATCTATATTTGTGAAACCATGCAAATCCAATTATACACATGCATCGTAGAATAAGACATATTCCAATGTGGACTTGACATAGTGCAATGTGTACCATATTGCAATTAAATGTAGCTTATGTGGAAGCTGCATAAACTGACTCTCCAAACCAACTGTGTAGTTTAGGTCTGGCCTAGTGATTTGGCAAATAGATAAGGCTACCCACAATCTTCCAATACTTATAGTGATATCCTCAATCAAGTTACCCTTGTGTGCACTAAGCTTAGCATTAACATCCAAAGGTAGAGAGATAGACTTGCAATTAGCTATACCATACTTCTCAACATATCCGATACATATTATCTCTGTGACAACCATATACTCTCTTGAGTTTGGATTATCTCTATGCCAAGAAAATAATGCAGCTCTCCCAAATCCTTCATCTCAAATTTAGCCTTGAGGAGACCCTTCACATTGTCAATCTCTATCTTAATATCACCCGCAATGATCAAATCATCCATATATATTGTAATGACCACAATATTTGCATCAATCTCATATACATAGAGTGAGTGATTAGCTTGTGCTCTGCAAAATCCAATGTTGACAAGATATTCTATAATCCTATCACGCTATGCCCTAGGTGCTTGCTTTAGCCCATAGAAGACATTATAAAGCCTGCCTACATAATCTGGAAGATTCTCATTCACATAACTAGGTGGCTACACCACATAAACTTTCTCTTGCAACTCCTCCTACAAGAAGGCATCCTTAATATCCCTTTGATGCATGATCTAACCTTTTGATGTAGCCACAACTATGAAAGCCCTTATAGTGGCCATTTTAGCCACTTGAGCAAAGGTCTCCTCATAATCAATACCGTGAGTCTATACATACCCTTTGGTAACCATTTGTACCTTATAATGCTCAATAGATCCATTTTGACCTTGTAAACTCATTTGCAGCCACCAATAGCTTTATTGCTTTGAGGTAAGGATACTAACTCCCATGTGTCATTATCCATAAGCATAGCCATTTCTTCATCCATAGCACAATTCCAATACTCATTATCCATTGCATCCTAAAAACAAGTTGGTTCCACATCCTACACAACCTTAGCCATGTATATATAGTGATGAGATGCATAGCTATCATATGTCAATTACTACATTGGCTTTCTCACTACTTAACCTACATGGACATGGATCACTACCAAATGCTTTAGCATCCTCTTGTGCCTTTCACACACCAAGTGTTTTAATAGATGGAATCCCAAACTCCTCATCCAAGCTTTACTCAGAGCTATCTAAATCAGCATCAACATAAGAGAAACCCAATGATACATCTGTCACAATAGGTGAGTCCCAACTTTCTCTTTATCTTTTCTTGATATCTATGATGTACTTGATGGAGTAACCTATAATCTCAATCTACATAACTAGTAGACTTTTGTGGTCAACTCAATGTCTATGACTAATGACCTATTTTTTGCATAGCTGCACTCTCATGCTCATCAATCCCAAATGTATTCTCCACATTACTATACCAACTACTCATTTCATAAAAAACAACATCCTTGCTAACTCTTATCTCATGTGTAACAAGACTATAATATCTATATCTCTTTTTCTTAAGAGAATATCCAACAAATACATATTTTTATGCTTTGGAATCCAATTTAGTGCGTAACTCATCAAGAATATGCACATAAGAAATACATCCAAATACTTTCAGATCGGACAGATTTGGCTTTCTACCCATAAACTTCTCTTTAGGTGTCATACCATATGTACAACAGTAGTTGGTGTCTTGTTTGTAATATATATACAATAGTAGTGACTGCTTCAACCCAATAGTAATGAGACAAGTTTCTTTCTGACATCAATGCACGAGCCACCTCTGCAATATACCTATTTTTCTATTCAATAACTCCATTTTACTACGGAGTATATCTACATGTATATTGCCTCTGTATACCATTTTTCTGTAGAAAATCAAAAACTCATTGGAGAGATATTCTCCCTCTCCATTCAACCTTAGACATTTAATATGCACTCCTTTCTCCTTCTCAACCAAGCCTGAAAGCTTTTAAAGTGAGTAAACACCTATACTTTGCGAGTATGATCATCAATGAAGGAAACATAATACTTGAAACCACTCATACATGCTTTTCATGTGGAAATGCATGCCTTGTTTTCTTTCCAAATTGACGTGCTTTACATACTTTATGTATCCCATCATCCCTAAACTTAGGCAAGCCATCCACAATCTGTTTTGACTACATGTCTTTTAGCTACTACACATTCAAATGAGCAATTCTCTTATGCCAAATTTCAATATCAACCACAACACCTGAACCTTGTGCAAACATGACAACATCCATTTCATTAGGCTTACATCAAGAGTAAACAATCTACCAACAGGTTTTCCTTTTGCAATCAACTTGCAATCATTTTTAAGATCTTCTAATGACAACCATCAAATATGAATCAAATTTGCAATCCATGTTCTACCATGTGACCAACAGAAACCAAGTTCTTTGTAATATTTAGTATATGTAGGACATTAGCCAAGTACATATTTTTGCCATCTTGCATACTCAAATGAAAATTTTCAACATGAGTAATGGAGTGAGCTATATCATTCCCTGTCTTCACATAGCCTGGAGACTCTAGATTGCACATCTCTCTAAACCACTCTCCATGAGAAGTCATGTGGTTAGAGGCATCTAAATTTGCATACCATAAATCATTCTTTGATAAACCATCAGTAGTCATGGTATTCATAAAGTATTGCATAACAAACAATTGTTCACTTCTTTCATTATTGGTTCTACTACTACTGGATGTATAATTATCTTACTCCTTTTTATCATTTCTAATTTTAGCCTTCTTTTTTACCTTGGATATGACTGGTATAAATTTGTCACCTTGTTGTGACAGCATTGTATCCACTCTTGATTGGTCAATGCGAGTTCTGTTGTCGATGGATTGAGTGTTGCAAGAAATCATTGATGGTAACGACTGCTTTGATTTTTCAGAGCACACGGATGTGTCTGAGGTTTCACCGCTATTAGGAGAGGCATCAATGGGTTCATTGGTGGATGGACTCGATGCTTTATTCCTCAGCTCTCCAGCGTTCTTGGTCTCAATGTTCTTGGGTTCCACAACCACCTGTAGCTGTTGTTGTTTTCGTTGTTTTCTCCTCTTTTTCTTGGTCAGTGAAGGTGCATCTCTCAATGACTCAGGACCTTGGAGCAAATTTTAGAAATATGGCCTTTTATACCACAATTCAAGCACTCTATACTGTCACTACAATTTTGTTGCCTATTAGAATCTACAATTTTCCCTCTTTGACTCCCCCTTTCTCCGGATTATTATCCTCTATTTTGCTATATATCATAACCTTGACCACCACAACCACCATCTTGGTCTCTACCATGATCTCTACCTCTGTTAGTAGACTAATACACTTATTTAGACTTATTTTTGCTTTGAGAAGAAGAGGAATCTAAGCCAAGGTTCTTTTCCTCAAGTATCAACATAGAAATCAAATCTCTTGCATTCATAGATGACCTGAAGCTCTTGTATTCATCTCCAAGTCCATCTAAACATGCACGCACAATAGCATCATCATCAACTATCATGCTAATAGATCCAAGAGCTTTTACAATACTCTTACTCTTCATAGATGACCTGAAGCTCTTGTATTCATCTCCAAGTCCATCTAAACATGCACGCACAATAGCATCATCATCAACTATCATGCTAATAGATCCAAGAGCTTTTACAATACTCTTACTCTTCAAGGCATAATCATTAATGGATAGGTTCCCTCTTTTCACTTAGTTCAACTCTGATGACTTAAGCTACATCTTTCTGGCCTTTGTATTTACTTCAAACAACCTTGCTAAATTATTATATGCAATAGTAGGTGTTTTAGATTCTTACAAATAGCCCATCATGTTATTTGTGATACTAATAGAGAGACAATATATGACTTTACTCTATGCCTGCTCCCAATCGTTCTTAGCCTTTACTTGTTCTACATTAGCATTTCATATAGGAACCTCAAGTGCTATTGCCATGTCTCCTTCAATGCAATTCTAAACACCTTTGCTCTTTAATAAATTTATCATCTTAAACTTGCATGAAAGATAATTGTTCTTATCAAGCCTCTTGTTGACAATGTAGTTGAAGTTGTCAAACATTGTGACAAAATAGAAAACCTTGTAAAAACTGTTGTCTATAAGAAAGCTGATACCAAATGCACCACAACTAAACATGTAGTCATTTTAACTAATTGCATAACAATAAGCTATATGCAAATGCCTTTTGTGTTTGCAACCCAACAAAAACTTGAAACCTTACAGATTCAAAATCTGTAACCTGTTCACTTGTAAATGGCGAACATAGCCAAAATTGCAATATATCCAAAACTATCGTTGGATCACTTGCAGGTCCATAACCGAGGCCAAAATGACTTTAGATCCCAAAACCTAAAGGGTCAATCTATAGTATATACATCATTCTTCCTAATCACCAAGTTTCATTGCAATCAAATATTGTAGCCCTACTAGCCTCAATAGCCTCTTGCGGCTATAACCTAAGGAAAATTGAGCAAGGTGGAAGAGCTTCTCACTCGTTGCTTGCTTGCTTGCTTACATGCTCCAATACCTTCAACTCAGTCTTTAATTGAGCTCCATAAAGTTGTGGGATGGATCTGATATCATGAAAACATACAAGAGGGGTGAGAGGTGAAGCACCTAAGATCACACACACAAAAGCAATGGAGACTTGAGAACACAAAGAGATAGGATTGAAATCTTATTCTTCCTCTTCTTCTTTCTTCTTCTTCCACACAAAAGAAATAAGTCTAGAACATGATAAAAGACTAATATAAAAGTACCACAATGTATGTATATGTAGTCACTAAGTGCGAACCCATTAGGAAAGAAGAGCCAGGACAATGAATGTGCCATAACCAAGGGTGGACTATGTGGGTGTACTCTAGCTATAGAATCAGTAGTATATCCTCATGTCGATTACCTAAAACACTAGTGAATAATATTGTGCCATATCACCAAGGCACATAATGGATGCCAGCTCATGTAGAGCTCGATATCTCAACAATAATGGGGTATATTCTCAAGGAGATGATAGCCTTAAACAGTTTTCCCTTGAGTGGAAAGTTTGTGGGGATGCATGTCCTTTGAGGTGACTATATTTAGCATGCACTTAGGTGATTTTTACTTCTAGATGATACTATGATATTCATGCTAACTAATTATGGCATCTTTAGCTAGGGTACCCATGGAGTATCCTTGATCTATTTATATATTCACTCTTTAGATGAATCTTCTGGATTATGTGTAATGCACATAAAAGTTGATTTTATATATACAGTCTTGTTGAAGCATCAATTGTGCTTAGATATACCTCATAGTATGATATGTCTAGTGTATTACAAAGAAAATAAATTAAGGTTTTAAGAATTAACAAATATTTATATGCATCTTCTAGGGTATTCCAATAGTTGTTTATTTAGTATTCTCAAGGAGTATAGATGCATTATTACTTTCCATGTAGGCCAAGTTAGCACTTTTAATGAAAGTCAAGAAACACAAAACAAATGTGGTCATTTGCTTTTGTGTCCCCAAAGGTATGTTGCAAGGTCACAATTATCTAGATCATTTTAACAAATAGTTTATATTACTTACATCAAAATAATATAGGAGATTAGATAGTTTCACTTTAATTTATTAATCACTCTTAATTTTGAGCTCTGTTTCCTAACATGGAATGATAGTCCACAATGGCTGGTTCAATTTGACATTAAGGAGATTGCTAAATGTTAGATTATATGGTAACTTGGTATCCCAATTTGTGTTGGGCTTATTCTTAAGAGCTACTTCAAATGGCTTTACAATAGGATATGATCTAAGATAGCTAGTAGGCTTCCTTTAACCTTTGGATTTGTTGGTCGTTTGATTCTTTTATTAAAGATTATATCTCCCATGAATATTTTTGCTACCTCTATATTTCCATTTTGTTTAGGCAATCCGTGGTTTTTGGTTAGCCAGTGTTGAGGGGATGGCATCAGCTATCGTAGGAGTCATATTGCCCTTGCTAGCCTTTTGTGAAGGTAATGAGCCATGTGGGTCTTTTGATTACTTAGGAAGCTCTCTTGAGTAGTCTATTTAGCAGGCATAGGCAAAAGAGGACTCAGACCATGGGTCTTCTATTAGGCTCTACAAATTATCATGCCTAGGCTAGTCATTGGACCCAAAGGGTAAGGGAGACATTTTTCACTTATAGATTAGTTGGGGTTTAGATGCCTTGGGTGGCTTGCGAGGACGATAGTTGATTTGCATGAGCAAGGTGGTGGAGAGGGGGGTGGAGTAGGTCAGTTGTGGAAAACAATGATACGTGAGAGTTTGGGCAACCAAAACCAAGAGTTTCCATCATAATAGCCTTATGCTTGCAACAAGCATTTGGGGACCCACCTAGTTTGGTTATGGTTACGAAGTAGACATTTCTTGCATGTGGGATTTCCCCTAGGGGTTTGTAGCTACCATACATGAGTTTGGGGTCTATAGCCTTGCAGTTTGGTTTCAGGATCCACCTTTATGATTTGATTTTTGGCCAAGCAAACTTGTTCAGTGGCCAACATTGTTCTTTGTGCATTTGAAGCAATTTCTTGAGCAGTCATGGTTCTTTTTTATGGAGGACATGTCAAGTAAGGGTTTCATTGTCGGTGGTGGTGTGCCCTTGCTGAAAGAAGTCATGATCCATGTGTTGGATAATTTCATATGTATGCATTGAGTTTCAAAATCAACCAGACACTTGGTAAATGGGCATCCTAATAACATTTCATGCCCTACCCCTTCCTTGTTAGGCAACACACTGGAGATGGTTGGCAAGCTCTCAGTCTCAAGAGTCAACATCACTTGGCGGTTTCTTGGTAGTGTGTAAGATGTGCCTTCATATGGTTTACTTTGGCAATAGTTGGAATCGGCATGGATTGCTCCAATCACTATAGGTCATGATATTACATCCTACACCTTCATCGACGAGAGCATCATTTCTATGTTCTTTTCTAGCTATTGACTTGACCCTAAAATAAGCTATTGGGATATGTTTCTTGTCTTTAGGATCAAGTTTAGTAATCATGACAACATGAATGGCAATTGGTGGTAGTGCCATCAAAGGTTGATATAGTGGGTACATCAGATAATTGTTTTTTATTCGATTGTTGTTAAAAAAATTCTATATCTTCACTATCAAGTGTCTTAGTTCCACAATGCTACTTATGTTGATTGTACACATGTGGAATGGATCTAGGCCCTTGAATTTCATTTTTTGCTTATGCCTCTTGAGATGAAGTACAATAGCACAAGGTTTCTCTTTTCAAAGTCTCATTGTTTCACATGTTTGGCAAAGCAGGCCTTCCGTTGTGCTTTCTCGTAAATGAGGGCATGTGTCACTAACAATGGGATTTCAGAAAATTGTTCTAGTTCTAGCAAGTGGTTGGTCCAAGCCTTCCATCCTTCCCTTCTTTCTTGCATGGCAAGCTTGGAACAAAAAACTCAATAAACATAATTGTGTCAGTCCCATACTATTCAATATGCCCATAGTGCAACCATGAGCTTATTGTCCCAATCACTTTGCAAAGCCGAGACTATCTTAGTTAGTATATTAATCAAGATTTTATTGGTGGCTTCAGCATGGCGATTAGCTTGCAGGTAATAAGGTGAGGATTTTCTTTGTATGGTTAACAAGATGGTCAATAGATGTGTAATCACCTCATTGATGAAGTGCAAGACTTAATCACTAATAATTTCAATTGGGCAACCAAACCAAGAGATTACTCACTCCCACAAGAACTTAGATGTAGTTCATGCATCATTTCTATGTGTAGCCATGGCTTATGCCCACTTGGTTAGGTAATTTGTAATGACAATGATAAACTTCACTTGGG
Source organism: Lygodium microphyllum (assembly GCF_053477565.2). Classification (NCBI taxonomy): domain Eukaryota; kingdom Viridiplantae; phylum Streptophyta; class Polypodiopsida; order Schizaeales; family Lygodiaceae; genus Lygodium; species Lygodium microphyllum. The sequence continues at coordinate 33,679,025 of NC_141149.1, forward strand.
GAATGTGTTGCAAGGCTTATGGGTCTGACAAAGCCTATTTTCCACTTTTCAAAAGGTTATCAAGCAATCACTAGGGTGAGTTCCATCTTGTCCTTCTTAATGGGCACATTTGCAAATTGGAATTTATTGCAGTTCTTCACAAATTTCATGGCATCCTACAATAGGGTGGGCCACCACAATTGAGGCAACTTGTAGGCCATGGAGTTTTCATCAAAATGGCCCCTCGTAATTCTTGTGTGTGCTTCAACTAAAAATTCATGCATCTAATACTCACATATGCAAGCCTCAGTAGGCCATCTTGGCCCAATTGATACAACTGAACAACGATTAGTTGATAGGATTTCACTTTGATTATGAGGCAACAAAGTCAAGCTTTCTTTATCAAGTGATCAGGTATCCCTTCCTCCAAAATTTACACAGTATCATCAACCCAATAGGGAGTGAGATATGATTTAAAGAGATTCTCTCCTCTTTAGTTTTTGAACAAATGTGCATTATGCAGGTCATCACACCAATGCCTCCTTCTACCGGCTCTCCATTGGGTATGTGTGGCAAGTGGTTAGCCATATAGTGCTACTTCCCTTTTTGTACTACAACTAAAAAATCAAATTCCAAAAGTAGCAACATTCATCGGGCTATACATCCTATAGCGCCCTTTCCTAATCTAACCATGCATGTTTCAAAAATAGCTATTGTGCAAGAAAAAATCAAAGCTCCCTCAATCTCTCACTTACCTTTATAACCAATTTCCTATTCCTATGCATGGCAGAGAGGCAAATGCTCTAGATGGTTGATTCCACGGTCTAGCAATGGAACCAAAATGTCGAGCTTCAATCATGCTTGACAACTGGTACATGTGCAAAGCTCTGATTGTTTCACGAGTTCGACCATCCAAGGCAAACCTGCTCTTACCTAGTCTCTCACCTCTCTCATCCAATGGCTACTCTCATAGGCAACAAAAGAAAACCAATGGGGCTAATTTTGTAGTAGTAGACACACATGGGGCTCCCCATCATTGTAGTCTTAGCAAACCAAGGTGGTCTCACAATCCAAATGGCACCACCTCCTTCTAAAAACTCTCAAATCGAACATGTAGTCCACCACTCGCCTATTGCGACCATCAAGTGAAGCATGCTAAGGTACAAGAAGGTGGAGGATTGCCAAGTGCTTCACAACTTGTCCCTTACACTCCCCTTGGCAACCCTCTCACAGTCTCTCTCTCAATGGCATACATAAAAGCTTCATGCAATAGAACAAAGGTAGAAGAGAACTCACTTAAAAGTTGGCACACACTCAAATGATCTCTTTTATTAACTTTTTGGCTTTTATACATAGGTTTAGAGGGCACTATCCCCTTGCGCCCCTTGGGCACCTAGACCATTCTATTGTCCATCAAACTTGACCTTGCATTTACAAGAGAATGAAATATTATTACAACTTACACTCGAATTACATTGGTTACTTCTTGGCATTACCAAAATTCACACCATTACCAAAAAAATTAGTGCCTTGCTTTCTTTCCTTTCACCTATCACTTGATGAAGTTAACAAATGATTCCTATATATGCTTAGATCATGATTTTTCAAATGTATATAATAGATTTCAAAACACCACTATTTTTGAACACTAGACGTATGACCATGGACCTGTTGTATTATCAAAAGAAATTGTGTGTACTTGCACTATCTCAAATGTAATATTTCCGCAACGAAATATTAACGACTCTAGACCTCGTGCAAAAGCAATTCAAAGTAATCTCCCACAACAGAAAAACCTTGGGCTAAGTACTCCATCCGCGTGCCTTAACAAACACCAGGCCCGCATCATGCATAGGAAGCCATGGCTCAAAATCTGTAGTTCACTGTGGGAACACCCCTTCACGGGAAAAAAATGGATATTTTTTGCAAATTTCTTTATGTATTAACTCCCTCCCCTTCAGCGTTGCATGGCGGGGAGAGGGAGTATGTGTGGAGCTTGAGTGGTGGAGGGCTTCAACCTATATGAACCCCCCCTCCCAAGCTTGAGGGGAGGAGAGCAAGGAGATCGTGCTCCCCGCCGTGAAGCTGCTACCCGCCATGAAGGAGCCGCCGCCTGCTGCCGTCGCCTACGCAACACCGCCTGGCTGCTGCCACCCTCTGTCATCGTCATCATCATCATCATTGTCATCACCTCCCTCATAGTCATCTTCACAATCATCTCCCCATCCACATCATCTCCCTGTATTATAGAAGCTTGGAAGCTTCTATTGAAGCTTCCCTAGACATAGTTCACCCGTGCCTCCCAGTTTTCTTAAAACCGTGTCTTGCAAGGCCCAATTTCTATGTAGGGAAGTAATCTCGAGCAGAAGTGACTTCGTAATGCGTAAGAGAACCAACGGAAAGTTCGCTGAATCGAAATCTGATGCGTCAATGGCTCCTAAGCAAAAGTCGAGAGGAGCGCACACGGGAGCTTCCACCCACAGTACAAGAGTGGACAACGCCCCGATATTGAATGCCCAGGTTTCGAAAATTAACCCCGCATGGAAAGGATACATTAATTATATTTTAAATTCTCGTATGGAAGTTTAAATGCCTTAGGAAATTTATATACTCATTCGATCTACAAATTTTAGTTGCATGTCGAGTATTTGCAATTGCTTGCACTTCTGTGGTCAAGGGTAGTTGAAATTCTAAACGTATGAGGCATAATTAAAAAGATGAAATTGTGCCAAGGCGTCCGTATTGCATCTCGCAAAGGATAAGGCTTATAACACATAATGCACTTAGGTGGGTTATGACTCGTGCATAAGATAATCGTAGACGGTCATTACATGATGTCTGAATAGTTGCAATGTATGGAAGAGATTTATGAACTTTGCAAATTGCATGCGATGGTAGTTACAATCTAGATTGGGTTAAGTGATGAAAGAAGGATTAAATCAATGATGTACTCATTGGCATCTAGTCATGTGAAAATGGTGCATCCATGCATGGAGTTCTTTTATCAAAGTTTGAATTTGGGAAAGGATGCATCTTCATATTAAAGCTTGAATTCAATGCGTTAAACGTAGGATTTATAAGAATAGTTCTGAATGTAAATCAACGTTGCATAAGGCAAGGAAAAGAAAAGATCACTATAGATCCTATAGTTGCAAAAAGGTCTATGGTCTTGAATATGCATAATTCGCATGGAATGATGCATCTCACCTATATTGCAGTTACTTACATCTTTTAGGGGAAAGTACTTGCAAATTTAGAAGAAAGTATTTGCATCTTTAAAAGGGAAGATCATCTTAAATCGTGGGTTGGTTAGATCAACTAAGTAATTCACGTATAATTGAGTAGCTTACATGAGAATCATAAAGGTATGATTCGTTACCATATGACGGTCACCTCAATGTGCTAGGTAGGGTTAAGCTATGATAAAATTCTGCCTAGTATCGCACTTGGGATGCCAATTTAATACTTCCAATCTTAAAGGTCCTACCCACATCCACGAAATGTTAGGATTATTTAATCGTCGTGCAAGAATGATCTAGGGTTCTCACCCTAAGGATCGGTTGACCAAATGCTAGACTCCCGCAAGGAATTCAGGGACCCTAGGGCCAAATCGTTTATCAAACCTAGTAGGGTTAGGGTTTTGGATTGAGTCAATAGGACTCCCAAACCCTACATCTTGATCAAAGGTATTCTTGACCAAGGAATACCGTGTGATGAGAAAATAATCCCACAAATTAGGTGCTGACACCTATCTTGTGCAACAAGCTGCAACATCGTATGGTCTTGTGTCTAAATCACAAAATAGTATTGCCACTCCTTAGACCAAGTTTGGCAAGTTCTAAGTACAAGTCTATTTTTCCAAAGGATGAGTAGTCATCCTACTACATCACTCTTACTTGGACTTGTATGCCAAGCTAGGGGAGATACGAATTTGCCAAGAAAGCAGTTGACCAACCAAGTTAGGGCGATGAGGTTGCCTAGGATTTATTGGCCTTAATATAAGGAAACCTAAGGTATTGACAATTTGGGTCAACAAGGTATAAACCCTAACCCAAGGAAAGAGGGTAAACAAGCAACTCAGCTTACGAGACCCTTGGGATCATGCCAAGTCGCGATTGATCCAGGATCGAATGCTGGAAGCATTCGGGGAGAAGGAATCACACCTTAGCAGTTGGCCATACAAACGACCACTTGAATGCTCGTGATTGTAAGAGAGGCTAGGAAGCCAAAAATTCAACTGGCCAAAGCAACACGGATAATAAAAGGAGTCAAAAAGGGGCTACCTATCTATTTGATTAAACTAAATAAGCTAGATCAGAATCAAGAATCTACGAAATAACCTTAATGGTTAAAGGAATATGCAGACATATTTCCTCAAGAGCTGATAGAACTTCCTCCTCAAAGGGAAGTCGATCACGAAATCAAGCTGGCACCAGGAGCTACACGAGTCGCAAAGAGACCATATAGGATGTCCATCCCAGAAGCGATTGAGCTGAAGGAGCAACTCAAGCAACTGTTAGACGAAGGCTACATCTGTCCTAGCAGTTCACCATGGGGAGCTCCGGTGCTATTCCAGAAGAAGAAGGATGGAACGCTTCGGCTATGCATTGACTACAGAGGGTTGAATCAATCGACCATTAAAAACAAATACCCCATCCCAAGAATAGATGAACTTCTTGACTGTCTTCAAGGTGCGAAGGCATTCTCTAAGATAGATCTTAGGTCTGGATATTATCAAATAAGGATCAAGGAAGAAGATATCCCAAAGATGGCATTTAGCATAAGGTATGGACACTTTGAATTCCTAGTCATGTCATTCGGGCTGACAAATGCTCTTGCTACCTTCAACAGGTTAATGCAGGATATCTTTAGGCCCTATCTTGATGACTTCGTACTCGTCTTCTTTGACAATACCCTAGTCTACTCAAAGCAGGAAAAAGATCATGAACCCCAGCTTTACATTGTTCTTGAAACAATGAGAGCACACAAGCTTTATGCTAAGAAGAAGAAGTGTGCATTTTTCAAGCGATAGATCGAATATCTGGGATTCATTGTATCAGCGGAAGGAATTTCAATGGATCTGACCAAGGTCAGAGACGTTCTGGAGTGGCCAACACCTACCTCTGTCAAAGAAATACGTAGTTTTCTTGGATTGAAAGGATGGTACAGGGTCTTTATAAAAAACTATGTTTTGATTGCAGCACCTCTGACTGATCTACTAAAGAAGCAAGTATTAATTGTATGGTCACCTGCTGAACAGACTAGCTTTGACAAACTAAAGCAAAGCTTGGTATCAGCACCCATCCTGAAACTTCCTGATCTTAGTAAGGAGTTTGAAGTAATAACTAATGCTAGCGCACTTGTCTTAGGATGTGTGCTCATGCAAGAAGGTCACCCCGTAGCATACTCTTCAAGGAAACTGAAGAGCCATGAAAGGAACTATGCTGCTCATGATCTGGAGCTGTTGGCTGTCACCCATGCTCTCAAACTTTGGAGACACTACTTGCTGGGTAACAAATTCACTCTAGTGATGGACCACAAGAGTCTTAAATGGATTTTCACCCAGAATGAGCTCAATATGAGGCAACGTCGATGGATTGAAGTACTGGAAGAATATGACTATGAAATCAAATACTGGCCTGGAAGGGAGAATGTAGTTGCCGATGCACTCAGTCGCAAGACATTTTTGAACTCTCTGATTTTGCAAGATCCATCAACAACAAGATCTCTAGCTATAAAGGTATCTATGCCAAACAACCCAATTCTTGAGCTAGCTAAGAAGAGGCATGTCATGACCCAACCTATCAGAAATTGCTAAGGGAGATCCCCATCAAAGATCAAGACCCGAAGCTACAAATAAAGTATCAAGAATTCTCTATCAATAGTGGACTTGCCTACTATAGAACGAGATTATGTATTCCGGCAAGCCAATCACTCAAGCAGAAGATACTTTGGGAAGCCCATGACTCCCCTTTCACAGGACATCCAAGCCGCCAAGGACAGACAGAAGGCTTACGCAGACCTGAAACGTCAAGATAGATCCTTTGTTGAAGGTGATATGGTCTTCATTTACGTACATCCAAAGAAGAGTTCCCTATCCTTAGGTGAATGCAAAAAGCTAAGTCTAAGGTATTGTGGACCCTACAAGATTCTCAAGTGCCTAGGGCCTAATGCTTATAGATTGCAACTCCCTAAAAACCTAAAAGTTTATAATGTATTCCATATCAATCTATTGAAAAAGTATGTGCCTAACCCTAGTCGCATGCTTGATGATCAACAAGTTGTAATGCCGAGCCAAGGAGTCCTTGAGCTACGGCCTGGCAAGATCTTAGATGTTAGGGAAAGGCATTTGAGATCCAGGACCTTGAGAGAATACCTCATCCAGTGGAAAGATTACCCTAAAGAGGATGCCACTTGGATGGATGAAAGTACTCTCAACCAACAATACCCCTAGATCTTCTCGAGATGAGGACATCTCAATTCCTCTAAGGGGGAGAGAATGTAATATTTCCGCAATGAAATATTAATGACTCTAGACCTCGCGCAAAAGTGGTTCAAAGTAACAGAAAAACCTTGGGCTAAGTACTCCATCCGCGTGCATTAACAAACACCAGGCCCGCGTCGTGCATAGGAAGCCGTGGCTCAAAATCCATAGTTCACCGTGGGAACACCCCTTCACAGGAAAAAAAAGGGATAATTTTTGCAAAATTTTTTATGTATTAACTTCTTCCCCTTCAGTCGTTGCATGGCGGGGAGAGGGAGAATGTGTGGAGCTTGAGGGGTGGAGGGGCATGGGGAGGAGGCATGCAATCCGCCACTTGTGTGGCTACCCCCCCCCCCCCCCTTCAACCTATATGACCCCCCCCCCTCCCAAGCTTGAGAGGAGAAGAGCAAGGAGATCGTACTGCCCACTGTGAAGCTACTGCCCGCCATGAAGGAGCCGCCGCCTGTGCTGCCGTCGCCTACACCATGTCGCCTGGCAGCTGCCGCCCTCTGCCGTTGTCGTTGTCATCATCATCATCATCATCATCATCATCATCATCATTATCATCATCGTCATCACCTCCCTCATCGTTATCTTCACAATCATCTCCCCATCCACGTCATCTCCCTGTGTTACAGAAGCTTGGAAGCTTCTATTGAAGCTTCCCTAGACATAGTTCACCCCTGCCTCCCGGTTTTCTTAAAATCGTGTCTTACACAGCCCAATTTCTGCGCAGGGAAGTAATCTCGGGCAGAAGTGACTTCGTAACGCGTAAGAGAACCAAGGGGAAGTTTGCTTAATCGAAATCTACTGCGTCAATGGCTCCTAAGCAAAAGTCAAGAGGAGCGCACACGGGAGCTTCCACCCACAGTACGAAAGTGGACAACGCCCCGATATTGAATGCCCAGGTTTCAAAAATTAACCCCACATGGAAAGGATACATTAATTATATTTTAAATTCTCATAGAGAAGTTTAAATGCCTTAGGAAATTTATACACTCATTCGATCTACAAAGTTTAGTTGCATGTCGAGTATTTGCAATTGCTTGCACTTTCGTGGTCAAGGGTAGTTGAAATTCTGAACGTATGAGGCATAAGTAAAAAGATGAAATTGTCCGAAGGCATCCGTGTTGCATCTCGCAAAGGATAAGGCTTATAACACATAATGCACTTAGGTAATAAATTCCTGGTTGTGACTCGTGCATAAGATAATCGTAGACGGTCATTACATGATGTCTGAATAGTTGCAATGTATGGAAGAGATTTATGAACTTTGCAAATTGCATGCGATGGTAGTTACAATCTAGGTTGGGTTAAGTGATAAAAGAAGGATTAAATCAATGATGCACTCATTGGCATCTAGTCATGTGAGAATGGTGCATCCATGCATCTAGACATGTGAGAATGATGCACTCATTGGCATCTAGTCATCGTGCATAAGATAATCGTAGACGGTCATTACATGATGTCTGAATAGTTGCAATGTATGGAAGAGATTTATGAACTTTGCAAATTGCATGCGATGGTAGTTACAATCTAGGTTGGGTTAAGTGATAAAAGAAGGATTAAATCAATGATGCACTCATTGGCATCCATGCATGTGAGAATGGTGCATCCATGCATGGAGTTCTTTTATCAAAGTTTGAATTTGGGAAAGGATGCATCTTCATATTAAAGCTTGAATTCAATGCATTAAATGTAGGGTTTATAAGAATAGTTCTGAATGTAAATCAATGTCGCATAAGGCAAGGAAAAGAAAAGATCACTATAGATCCTATAGTTGCAAAAAGGTCTATGGTCTTGAATTTGCATAATTCGCATGGAATGATGCATCTCACCTATGTTGCAGTTACTTACATCTTTTAGGGGAAAGTACTTGCAAATTTAGAAGAAAGTACTTGCATCTTTAAAAGGGAAGATCATCTTAAATCGTGGGTTGGTTAGATCAACTAAGTAATTCACGTATAATTGAGTAGCTTACATGAGAATCATAAAGGTATGATTAGTTAGCATATGACGATCACCTCAATGTGCTAGGTAGGGTTAAGCTATGATAAAATTCTGCCTAGTATCACACTTGGGATGCCGATTTGATACTTCCAATCTTAAATGTCATACCCACATCCACAAAATGTTAGGATTATTTAATCGCCGTGCAAGAATGATCTAGGGTTCTCACGCTAAGGATCGGTTAACCAAATGCTAGACTCCTGCAAGGAATTTAGGGACCCTAGGGCCAAATCGTTTATCAAATCTAGTAGGGTTAGGGTTTTGGATTGAGTCAATAGGACTCCCAAACCCTACATCTTGATCAAAGGTATTCTTGACCAAGGAATACCGTGTGATGAGAAAATAATCCCACAAGCTAGGTGCTGACACCTATCTCATGCAACAAGTTGCAACGTCGTATGGTCTTGTGTCTAAATCACAAAACAATATTGCCACTCCTTAGATCAAGTTTGGCAAGTTCTAAGTATAAGTCTATTTTTCTAAAGGATCAGTAGTCATCCTACTACATCACCCTTCCTTGGACTTGTCTACCAAGCTAGAGGAGTTACGAATTTGCCAAGAAAGCAGTTGACCAACCAAGTTAGGGCGACGAGGTTGCCCAGGATTTATTGACCTTAATATAAGGAAACCTAAGGTATTGACAATTTGGGTCAACAAGGTATAAACCCTAACCCAAGTAAAGAGGGTAAACAAGCAACTTGGCTTACGAGACCCTTGGGATCATGCCAAGTCGCGATTGATCCAGGATCGAATGCTGGAAGCATTCGGGGAGAAGGAATCACACCTTAGCAGTTGGCCGTACAAACGACCACTGGAATGCTCGTAATTGTACACTTAGGTGCACTATTTGTACTTCTTTGCTCAAGGAACTAATTCAGGAAAAATAACTAATGCTTCTGGTTGAAAGCCTGGAGGAAGAGGCAGTACCAGTTACCTCCGACTGTCTACCTGACCCTATCCAAGGGGTTGTTAGCCGCGCCGAGTACGTGGACCGAACCCGCCGCGAGAGGTCTCTCCGTGGGTGCTACTTGGAGTACGAGGACGCTTGGGTGCCAGGGGAGGCTCTGGCCGTAAATCCCTTACCTCTAGGTCCTGCACAAGAGGCCAGCATGACTCGAGATGGAATCTCAAGGCCCTCACACTAGTCAATGGGCGGAACTTGAAATAGCGATCCCTGTGGATTGCTGGAATAGGCTTCAAGAAGGTTATTTGATGTATTCCAAAGACTGATAAATAAAGATCAAATGTTGAAAAAGGAACTTGCTTAATATTGTTTTGTATGTCAGTGCCTAAGTTATGTGAAGGAACAAGTGATTAATTGGTTAATTAAGGAAGCTGTTTTTACTTGTCAATGTGGGAGCTTTCGCTCAACCGCCAAGACCCTCGGACCGCTTATTATTTCAAGCGTTCCAAGCTGAGCACTAATGGCTACCTCTCACATAGCTGACGCGCCATCCATATCTACGGGTGTAGTGAGCTTACCTCCATGCCGATCGAGTTACCTCCTCTCACGTGCACTCCGATAGCTCCACGATCCAAGTGCAAGCTTCAAGCAAGCTCCATCCTCAAGCTCCACGCTCCAAGCTCCATTGCTGCGAGCAAGACAAGAGAAGAGAAGAGAAGAGAAGAAGAGAGGAGAAGATGGAGAGCTTCTCCTCCCTGGTCCCTCACCCTCACACACTCACTCCCTCGCACTCTCACACTCCCTCTCTCAAGTACAAGCTCAAGCAAGCAAGAACAAGAAGAAGAAAAAGAGGAGGAGGAGAGCCACTTTTGGCCACACACAAGAATGAGCTTCTCATTCACTTTTGAACTTTATATACATAACCCTAAATCCCTTTTGGGCGGTCATCCCCTTATTCCCTTTTTTACATGGCTGGCCATGGCCTAGGCCCTTTTCTCCATTGTCCTTCTATCTTCCTAGCTTCCTTTCCACCGCCCATCTACCTTTACAAATTGCACTGGTGAGAGCCCAGCGCTCCTTGAATTAAACCATGATGCGCTTGCACTCTTTTACAAAAGTATTGACTTGTGCTTTCCTTGCGCGCCTTTCTCCCTTATTTAGGAATTTTCTCCTTGTGCATCTTTGTCTTCCGTTTCGCTTTGCCTTGGACTTTGTCTTCTGCTTTAGCTTTTCCGAATTTTCCACCTTCGTTTGTTTGAGGGTTAACATTACCCCCTCCTAGACGAGTGCCAGTCCCATGGCACTCACCGTCGTAGGTAGCAGGCTTTAGCATGCACCGAAGACGTGGGTGGTAAGGACGTCTGTGGTTGCCATGGAGGAGTGTTGGTAGTGGTGGGGAAGAAGGTCGTTGGGGGCATGTTGGTAGTTTAGGTGGCTAGTGGTAGGGCTATTCGTTGTGGGGATTGCACTGATGGAGTACAAGTGGCGATTTGTTGGGAATTCTGCACATGACGATGCTTGGCGGGCTTGCAAGATGATAAAGGATAGGAATTCAGAGTTGTGTCGATGAAGAGCGAACGACACTTTCGTTGGAGTCTTCAGTATCTGCAATTGAAAACCTCTCATAGGTGGTCTCTCCCTAGGGGTAGTGCTAGTCTTCTCTATCGTGCACAAGACATAGTTTAATTAGTTTGGGAGACAGGTCGAACTCTAAGCAAGCTGAGAGTATTGTCCTGCACTTGAGGACCCAAACTGTGTATATATTGTGGTGCAAATATTATGTGAGTACTCGTGCATACTTAGATATTACGTAGTTAGAAAACCGTGGACTGGTTTCTCATAATGATGTGTGGATGAAGCAAAGTTATCCATGTTGAGAAGAGGTACACGTGAAGGTGTCTGCGACATCCTTTGCAATGTGATTGCACAACGTAACATCATTGAACACAGGGACACTGCACGATTGGTAGCTGATAGCTATTGGACCTATGTGATGAGGACAGTGTATTTCTCATGGCCATCCTGCGGTGCTTACCACAATTGATTGCAATGTTATTAAGGCAAAGTGCAAGAGGAAATCGTGTGAATGGATCAGGGCGACAGGTCTAATCATAGGCGAGACAAGCTCCCTAGGTATGTCCTGCCCTTGGTGTGCCCTGAACAATTGTGGGTGATGCTAAGGGGTTAGGGGACTAGGGACGGAGCCAGCCGACCAAGGTCACTAGACGCACCTAATTTGAGGACCCCTAGGTTGTGCTATGTTGTGATCGTGGGTGCTTGTTATCTTTTCGTTCTCTTTCTTTTTTTTTTCCTTTCTTTCTTTCTTTCTTTTCTTTTCTTTTCTTTTTTCCTTTTTTGTTTTCTTTTTTTTGTTTCTTTTTCTTATGTTTTTTCTTTTGACTTGCCTGAGTACAACCATTGCAATATGTTGAGGCTATCAGCCTTTCAATGGGTTGGGAAATGTCAAGCTTCAAAGGCTCAAGAAATGTATATTACAATGATGATTGCGCCCTAGCCTCGTTGTCAGAGAAGCAGTTGTTGAGATGGGGAGATATACTTGAGATCTTGCAAACCTCTTTGCGACACGCGATGTCGGTATAATTGAGGTAGCAACTGTCGTGAGCCAATTGTAGAGCTTGACTCAAAAAGAGAGTGTAGCCCATGACTATGCTTTGGATCATGCAATGTAGGCACTCGTAAGGGTGATTCTTTGCATTTGGCAGCGTGGTTTTGTCACGGTTCTTTGTGAGGTTGGTGGTCTTGCGGTGACTTGGGCAATGAACACGTTCACATGAAAACCTGTGTTATCCTGCATCTACTTGGTAGCGGCTAGTCCCGTGGGCTGGCTACCATTGGTGGATTGCGGTGTTAAGTCCCTAAGGTGATCGGAAGTGGTCGTGTCTTTTGTTGCCCTTTGAGCATTCATCTGTGTAGATCAAGCATGAGTTGATCTAGTCACATTAGGTTGCTTAAGCATATCCTTGGGCCGAGAGCTACGGATGGTGTCATGTCCCACCTCTTGGACATTTGGAAGCTTAGATGGAGATAGAGATTGGGATTGAGCAGTCGCCTTTGACGACTACTGTAGTGCTTCCTGTGTCCGTTTGGAAAAAGAGGGTGTAGGAGATCTAGGACTCTTAGGTGGACTTGGCACTAGCTGAATGATTTGCTCGAGGCTATTAGACGATTATGCTATTTGCTTTGTTGAGCAATCAACCTTCTCACAAGCAGCGTTGTGCCTCTGGTGCTCATTATCCTCTTGGGAAGTCAAAAGCTCCTTGAGCACTAATGGTCTTTGTGCACACTCAATGGTTACATATGACCTATGCTTATTAAGCATGCTAGGCCTTGGCTCTTTCTTTCGAACGCTCATGTTTTATTTCTTGCCTCAAGACCTGGAGTTTCTCTTAGGTTTCCTCCTGTGCTTCATTGCTTTTGATGCAATCTGGCCTTCAGCTGATAGAGGTGGTTTAGCAAGGGACTTTGGTATCCAAATCCATCAGTTACCTGTGTAATACCCTTGAGCACGTAGCAACGCTTTGGATATCCATCGCAACGTTGTGCTGACCCTCCATCGATGCCTGCGTCTATAAGGCTTGGGCTTCTTTTGGGGTCTTCTACGATATTTATAAGTCCAAAGACCGTCCTTGGCCTTGTCTCTTGACCTTCTTGTTTCAGGCATGGTGTCACTCACTGGTTCTCGTCGTTCAACCTGTGCTTGTGTCAACTCTTCCAACAAGTCCTTGCCCTTGTTAGTAGGCTTGACTGTTATGTCAGCACCCTCCTTGCCTTTCCCTTGAGGTTCGATGAGGTCACCCTTGCTAAAGGTCGTGACCATCTTCACACCCGATAGTGTCAGGTGTATCCTCTGTGCTACATAGTCGGCCTCACACTTGGTTGCCCTTTTGAAGGGTCTTCCAAGGAGGGTTTCCTTCCCGTAATTAGCACTATTTGGAGGAACATGAAATAGGATAGGCAAGCTTTCAGTTTCAATTTTCGCAAGGATTTTGCACTTCCCTATGAGTGCTTGTGGGTGTCCCCCGTAAGGGCTAAGAGTTGCATTAGTCAGTGTGAGCTCTAGTTGGCCTAGTAGGGTCCACGATTCATAGGTCAAGATATTAAAATATGCTCCTTCATCAATCAGAGCATCAATAGTATACTCTTTTTTAGCGATGAGTTTGACCCTAAGATAAGCAGGTGGTACTATGTCTTCGTCTTCAGGGTCTTGACTTGTAAATTTAAGCCTTCTGACAAATGCCCTTGAGTCCCCAATTGCACGACCAGATGTGGATTCTCCACCGATGTCTTGGGTGAGTCATTACTACACTAGGGTCTAATTTGGAGGACCTATCACGGCGCGCATTTTTCCTCCAACCTACTTGGGGGAGGTGCGGAGGGGGCAGAGCCCCCTCTGAGGGGTCCGGGGGGGCAGTCCCCCTGACCCGCAGGGCCGTTACGGTAAACACCATGCGCAATTTGGAGGACCATTTATAGCCAAATTTTGAACTACTTGCTCTAAGGTTCAGCCCAATGATGGATCTGTGATGTGCCTTTAGCTCTACGTAGCCTTTGGGGTCAATTTCGGGGTTTAGATGCGTCAAACTTTGTGTTCTAGATACCTGTCCGATTTTGGCAGTTTTTTGATCAATTCTCAGATGTTCGATTTTCAGGAGTTCGATTATCAGAATCGGACGTCCGATTCTGGGACTAGTCCGCTGCACTGGTCCGATTCTGGACTGGTCCGATTCTGGGACCTGTCTGATTCTGGGATCGGTCCGATTCAAGGACTGGTCCGATTTTGGGAATCGGATTGGAAAGATGGTCCGATTTTCGAAGTCGGGTGATCCGACTCCAGAGATAAGGCAATCCTATTCTGGGACTCGGACGAACTGGTCCGACTGCGCGGCTGACGGCCCGCAAGTTGCACGCGACGCCTCTAGGCTGACGTCTACTTCACCGAATCGTGCCGTGCCGCCTAATTAGATGCAAAGCCATAGAGGGAAATGCCTGTCGTACTACCGAAAAATGGTGTGGCGCTCGACTCGACCAGCACACTGATGATCTCCCCACATGTTTCTCTCTCTCTCTCTCTCTCTCTCTCTCTCTCTCTCTCTCTCTCTCTCTCTCTCTCTCTCTCTCTCCCCCCGGCTCTCAAGCTTACTCTCTTCTCAGAGGGCAGGATATCAAATGTGGCCTGTCCTGGTTCCCTGGGCCTCTTATTGCCCCATCCCAGCCTAATGTGACCTCAGAGGTTAGTCTCTCATGCTCTTCCAGCCAGAAATCCAAATCTATGCCCCTCTTTCCCTGTTTCAGCCTGTTATATAGCAACAAAAAACCCTACTATTTTCCTTCTTTTTTCCTATCCTAACCTTATCCTAATGCAGCAAAAATCAAAACCCGAGATGGAGATGGATTGTCCTACTCCAATATTCAACAACAAATCAAATACCTACTTGCTAAGGAGATCGAATACCTCTTCAAACTCCCTCGCTTCCTACCTATCTACCTCAAGCACTAGTTCGGGGAAAACCCTACTTCAATGCTCAATTCGAAGCGCGCAAGCGCTCAAGGCTTGAATTCGTTGGTCCCGGAAAACGGAACCAAAATGTGGGAGCTTAACCGCCAAGACCCTCAGACCGCTTATTGTTTCAAGTGTTCCAAGCCGAGCACTAGTGGCTACCTCTCACATAGCCGACGCGCCATCCATATCTACGGGTGTAGTGAGCTTACCTCCATGCCGATCGAGTTACCTCTTCTCTTGCGCACTACGGTAGCTCCACGATCCAAGTGCAAGCTTCAAGCAAGCTCCATCCCCAAGCTCCACGCTCCAAGCTCCATTGCCGCGAGCAAGACAAGAGAAGAGAAGAGAAGAGAAGAAGAGAGGATAAGATAGAGAGCTTCTCCTCCCTAGTCCCTCACCCTCACACACTCACTCCCTCACACTCTCACACTCCCTCTCTCAAGTACAAGCTCAAGCAAGCAAGAAGAAGAAGAAGAAGAAGAAGAGGAGAGCCACTTTTGGCCACACACAAGAATGAGCTTCTCATTCACTTTTGAACTTTATATACATAACCCTAAATCCCTTTTGGGCGGTCATCCCCTTATCCCCTTTTTTACATGGCCGATCGTGGCCTAGGCCCTTTTTCCCATTGTCTTTCTATCTTCCTAGCTTCCTTTCCACCGCCCATCTACATTTACAAATTGCATGGCGGGTGAGACCCGACACTCCTTGAATTAAACCATGATGCGCTTGTGCTCTTTTACAAAAGTATTGACTTGCGCTTTCCTTGCGCGCCTTTCTCCCTTATTTAGGACTTTTCTCCTTGTGCGTCTTTGTCTTCGGTTTCGCTTTGCCTTGGACTTTGTCTTCTGCTTTAGCTTTTTCGGATTTTCCACCTTTGTTTGTTTGAGGGTTAACATTACCCCCTCCTAGACGAGTGCCAGTCCCATGGCACTCACCGTCGTAGGTAGCAGGCTTTAGCATGCACCGAAGATGTGGGTGGTAAGGACGTCTGTGGTTGCCATGGAGGAGTGTTGGTAGTGGTGGGGAAGAAGGTCGTTGGGGGCATGTTGGTAGTTTAGGTGGCTGGTGGTAGTCAAACTAAATGTGGTAGGTAATTAGGCAACTAAAGCAACTCGAGGAAAGTGCGGTGGATGTGACCCTGGGTTCGTCCTACGGAAGGGTAGTCCCAGTTGGCCGGGAAATTTTCTCAAAGGATTTCATAGCAAGGTAACAACGACCTAGAATCAATAAAAGCTAGAGTCCCAATTTGTGCTGTTTTAGGGGAATGGAATGGGACTATGCCTTACAGGCAGAGAGGTCGAGCTTCTCATCCCTCTCGTTTCCCATTCTCCTTGAACCAAGTGCAGTATAAATCCTCTTCGACCCTGATGTTTTTGCGTAAAGTAGTTTGTCTGGGGCTCAACGCTAGCTACCATTCTAGGAACTTGACCATTAGGAAAACCTTGATTCAGGTCGGTCCTAAGTGGGAATGGCCGGAATGCTTCTGCTTTGTAGCAAACTCGAGAAGACCTAGATCGCAAACCCTGTGACATTCCTTGGGAGTGCCGGGCGGAGCTTTCTAGACTCTTTTTCGATGGGCTGCTAAGACGTGTCCTACAAGTGGACAGGGGGACACATTACATCAAAGCATAAAAATGAATGAAATGTATGCATCTACACATATGCAAAGGTATCCAATCAACTATAGTTGCATGAAAGAGTATTTCTATTGGCTAATATGAAGCATGGCATTGCTAAGTTTGTTTCTGAGTGTATTGTCTATTAAAAAATTAAACATCATCATGGAAAGGCTTATGGTTTCCTTATGCCACTACTTGTACCTAATGCATCATGGGAACAAATATCAATGACTTTACAATTGGTCTACCTACCCCACATAATGATATGATATGGACAAATGTAGACCAATTCAATAAACAAGCCTATTTTGTTCCCTGATAATGGGTCATGTTGATTTGGCATCATCTCATCTTGCTAAGTTGTTTATTAAGACTTTTCCCCATCACAACTTTCCTAAAGTCATCCTTTCATCTTGTAATGACATTGCTTTTGCAATCACTTCTAGGTTGCATTATCAAATAACTTAGGATCCAAGATGGGCTTTACTTTTGCTTTCCATCCAAAAAGTTGCAACTAAATTGAAGGGACCAATAGCACAATCCTTGACCTTGTTAGATCCTATACAATTGATAGACTAACTAATCATGGCCAACATTTACCTTCATCCTATAGTTTGCCTATAGTACCATTAATCTATTGACTAGTTAGGACTAATCCTGCAACTTGTCTATAATAATGCTACACATTTTGGTATTGGTGAAGCACCTTTTGAGATAGTGTATGGTAATAAATTATTTATCCCTATGTCTACCATAATTGCTCACATACCCAACATAAGATGCCTTGGCAACTTGCCTATAATAATGCTACACATTTAGGTATTGGTCAAGCACCTTTTGAGATAGTGTATGGTAATAAATTATTTATCCCTATGTCTACCGTAATTGCTCACATACCCAACATAAGATGCCTTGGCAATGATCAATCATATGAAAATTTTGCATGAAGTTATAAACAAGAATAAACAATCTTGACTTAGATACATTGCTTGTGCTAATAAAAAGTCAAAGCCTATGATATTAAAAGCGATTGATTTAGTATGGCTACGCATTGAAAATAGAAGACTTAAATCTATTGAAAGACATCCAAAGTTCAAATTAGCTCCAAGGTATTATAGGCCCTTCCAAATTGTCCATATGATTAATGATAATGTATTCGATTTAGGTATTCCTCCATCATATTGGCAAACACATAACTCGTTTAATGTTAGTCTATTTAAAAAATACACAACTCATTTAATGTTAGTCTATTAAAACCCTTTAAAGAGATCATACCTATTAGACCAATTTTAGTATGAGAGACTATTCTTGATCATGACAAAACTACTACCCACATTAGCCATGAGTATCACAAGTACTTGGTTAAATATGAAAATTATTCTATTGAGAATCCTAGTGGATTCAGAAAACATCTCTTATTATAATATATGATTGTTTAATATGTTCATGCCATTCACAAACACAACAATTGTTGCATTGTGCTAGGCAGACAATTGAGGATTTAATATGTTTCATGTATTTG
The DNA here is from genome assembly GCF_053477565.2 of Lygodium microphyllum. NCBI lineage: Eukaryota > Viridiplantae > Streptophyta > Polypodiopsida > Schizaeales > Lygodiaceae > Lygodium > Lygodium microphyllum. The sequence goes on from NC_141149.1 coordinate 33,697,067, forward strand.
GTGAGCAGATCATTAGTTGTCGAGGAGATGTAGTTATCATGATTTCTATATTTACCAATGGCACACTTTGATGTGAAAAAATAATAATTTGATACTATAAATGTGTGGTATATTATTCATTAGTGCATGTATACCCAAGTCTCTTTAATATTTTTCTAACATTTAAGTTATAGCCTTATGGCAAGGCCTTTATTTTGTCAAGCTAAAATATGTTTTAGGCCTTAGGATTTATGAGGAAAAACAAGGGAGTTCATGAAAAGGAGATAAAAAGCCTAACTTGGATGCATATCCTATTTTGAGCACATAAGTATTTGCAATACACTAAATAGATGCATGAGAGGAGGTGCTCACTCATGCATTAGGGGAGATTGTACCTAATCTTATATCATGCACTCTCTTAATTTCTTTATATTCATCTAATTTTGTTGATTTAGCATTGAGCTATGGTGAAAGGATTTAACATTGTTAATGCTTATCACAACTATTTAAGTCTTCTATGAATAATACAAGTTCTTAAAATGCTCTTAGAAAACTTAAATTTCTCACTTGGGACAAAACAATGACTTTGACAAATAACTTATACTTGCTAATAAAGGTTTCCCATTAGCAAAAATTTACATTTTTGTGGCTATTATATTGGTAAATCTGTTTATTTGCATATGGTGTATTTTTTGAATGAGAACGCATAGATCTTCTATGCTTGACACAATTGTGTGGGTGCTCAATATACATGAATTGGTTGCAATTGGGTATCAAACATTACGATGAAGTAAAGAATGTCACAAACTAAAGATGAGAAAGGCACTATTGGTGTGCTTGATGGACATCCACCAAATACATAAAACACCTTCACATCAACTTGAGTAACAAGGTGGCAAGAAAAGACATTGGATGATACCTTCTTATGGAAATGATTGTTAAATGTTTCTTCAATCAAGTTATGTAAAACTTGAGTAAATTTGCTCCAAGATCTATGTCAACTAATGACAATAATAAACACTAGCATTCCGCGCATGCAAAGCGCGCGCACAGAACGCTAGGCCACTTCGTGCCAACTTCGCTGTCTCAAAGTGGCAAGCAAAGTTGCCGTGCGATCCATTTTTCATCTTTCTCTCTCCTATTTTTCCTCTCTCTCTCTCTCCCCCAAATTCCCTATGTCTATTTTTTTTCTCTCTCTCTCTCTTTCTTTGCCTTCTATTTTAGTTTATTTTTTCTTTTCTCCTGGTTCTCTCTCTCTCTCTCTCTCTCTCTCTCTCTCTCTCTCTCTCTCTCTCTTCTCTCCCCGCTTTTCTTCTCTCTCTCTCTCTCTCTCTTTTCTCTCCCCGCTTTTCTTCTCTCTCTCTCTCTCTCTCTCTCTCTCTCTCCCTCCTTTTATTCTCCCCCTCTCTCCTCTCTTTTCTTTCTCTCTCCCTCTCCTCTTTTTTCCTTTTTTTTCTTCTTCTTCTCTCTCTCTCTCTCTCTTCATTCTCTTTTAAATTTTTTTATTTTCTTTCTCTCTCTCTCTCTCTCCTTTTCTTCTCTTTGCGCTTTTCTTCTCTCTCTCTCTCCTCTCTTTTCCTTCTCTCGTTCTCCTCTCTTTTTTATTCTCTCTCTCTTTTTAAATTTTATATTTTCTCTCTCTATAATTCTCTCTACATGTTCTCTCTCTCTTCTTCTTATTCTTTCACTTTCTTCCCCCTCCCCCCACAGTCTCTCTTAAAGTATGTAAATTTTATCTTTTCCCTATATATAATTCTCTCTTTATGTTTATATTCTCTCTCTTCTTCTCCTCTCTCTCTCTCTCTCTCTCTCTCTCTCTCTCTCTCTCCCCGCCCCCTTTTCTTCTTCTCCCCTTTCTCCTAATTTTCCATTTTTTCTTCTCTCCCTCTCTCCCTTTTAAATTTTATCTTTTTCTTCTCTCCTTCTCTCTTTTAAATTTTATCTTCTCTCTCTTTCTCTCTCTCTCTCTCTCTCTCCCTTCCTCTCTCTCTCTCAAACAATAATTAAATTTTAAAAATAATTTTCTCTTTTCTCTTTTTCCCCATCTCTCTTCCTCTTTTCCTCTTTCTTTTTCTTATTCTTCTTCTCTCTCTCTCTCTTCCCTCTCCTCTCCTTTCCTTCTCTCTCCTCTTTTTTCATTTTTTTCCTTCTCTCTTTAAATTTTTTATTTTCTCTTTCTTTTAAATTTTATATTTCCTCTCTCTATAATTCTCTTTGTGTTCAAATTCTCTCTCTTCTTCTTCTTATTTTCTCTCTCTCATTTTCTTTTCTCTTTCTCTATCTCCCCTCTCTCCTCTCTTTTCTTTTTTTCTTCTCTCTCTCTCTCTCTCTCTCTCTCTCTCTCTCTCTCTCTCTCTCTCAAATTTTATATTTCCTCTCTATAATTCTCTTTCTCTCTATTCCCCCTCTCTCTCTCCCTCCCTCTCCTCTTCTTTCTTTTTCGCTCTTTGTATATATATATATATATATATATATATCTCTCTCTCTCTCAATTAAAAAGAAAGTTTCTCTTTTTTCTTTTATTTTTCTTTTAAATTTTATCTTTCCTTTCTCTATAATTCTCTCTCTGTGTTCAAATTCTTTCTCTATAATTCTCTCTCTATAATTCTTCTTCTTATTTTCTCTCTCTATCTCTCTCCCCCCTCTCTCCTCTCTTTTCCTTTTTTCTTTTCTTCTCTCTCTCTCTCTCTCTCTCTCTTAAATGTTATATTTCCTCTCTCTATAATTCTCTTTCTTTCTTTTAAATTTTATCTTTCCTCTCTCTATAATTCTCTCACTGTGTTCAAATTCTTTCTCTTCTTCTTTTTATTTTCTTCTCTTTGTCTCTCTCCCCCTCTCTCCTCTCTTTTCCTTTTTTCTTTTCCTCTCTCTTTATCTCTCTTAAATTTTATATTTCCTCTCTCTATAATTCTCTTTTTCTCTATTCCCCCTCTCTCTCCCTCCCTCCCTCTCCTCTTCTTTTTTTTCTCTTTCTCTCTCTGTCTCTCTCCTTATTTTAATTAAACAAAATGTTTACATTAGAAAGTTTAATCTAATAGAGAGAGAGAGAGAGAAAACCTAGGCCCTATGCATGAGAGAGAGGGGGAGGGGGAGAAGAAAAATGTTTAATTAAAAAAAGACTATTCTCTTTCCTCTTTTTCCCTCTTCTCTCTCAGTCTTCTTCTTCTTCTTCTTCTTCTTCTTCTTCTTCTTCTCTCTCACTCACTCACTCTCTCTCTCTCTCTCTTATTCTATCTCCTTCTCAAAGCGTGTGAAAAACTATGTTCGAAAAACTTTAAGTTAAAAAAAGCACATATGAGAGAGAGAGAGGGGGGAAGAATTTAATTAAAAAGGGGATGGGGAAAAGAAAGAGAGAGATTATAAGTGAGAGAGAGGGGAATGGGTTTTAATTAAAAAAAGGGAGGTGGGGGGGGGGGGGGGGGGGAGTGGGGGGGGGGGGTGGGGGGAGGGGGGAGGGAAGGCTTTAATGAAAAAAGGGAAGGGGAAGAGAAAATGAGATATTGCACGTGAGAAAGAGAGGAGGGGAGGGGGTTTTGATTGAAAAAGGGAGGTTTGAAAAAGGGGGTAGGTTCGAGAAACCCTCTAGAGGTTTGAGGCTTTCCAAACCTATAGCTAAAATAGTATAGTAGTAAGATAAGATTTTGAGATTATGCACAAATTTAGATTTTGAAAAATAAAATTATAGTTCTTTCTTAAAGTTTTGAGAGATGTGCCACATGAGACTTTGTGAGACTTTTCGAACCTATAGCTAAAACAATATAGTAGTAAGATTTTCAGATTGTGCACAAATTTAGATTTTAAAAAATAAAATTATAGTTTTTCTTAAATTTTTGAGAGATGTGCCACATCAGACTTTGTGAAAAATGTTTAATTAAAAAAAAGTTTTAATTAAAAAGTTTAATCAAAGAGAGAGAGAGAGAGAGAGAGAGAGAGAGAGAGAGAGAGAACCTAGGCCCTACACATGAGAGAGAGAGAGAGGGGAGAGGGGGGAAGAATTAAATTAAAAAGGGGATGGGAAAAAGAAAGAGAGAGATTATAAGTGAGAGAGAGGGGATGGGGTTTTAATTTAAAAAAGGGAGGTGGTGGGGGGGGGGGGGGAGGCTTTAATGAGAAAAGGGAAGGGAAAGAGAAAATGAGATATTATGCGAGAGAAAGAGAGGGGAGAGGGTTTGATTGAAAAAGGGAGGTTTGGAAAAGGGGGTAGGTTCGAGAAGCCCTCTAGAGGGTCGGGGCTTTCCGAACGTATAGCTAAAATAATATAGTAGTAAGATATTCTCTAAGCATAATGTAAGCCTAAATTTTCAAGGTTGTAACACATAAAAGGGATTTTACCCTTCAAAGAAAAAGTAATACATGATGTTATCTCTCGAATAAATTGCAAAGAATTTGAAAAAGTGACACATGCCTTCATAATCTCTCTTTAGAGAAAATGGGAGTCTCTTTAAGACCTTCAAACTGAAAGTAAGGAAACCCTTCATTGTTGATGCCTATTTCTATGCTTGTATTGTGATAAAACCATTGAAGTTTGGATGCTCAATCTTTAATAAGATTCCTCAATTACTACTTTACCAAGCAAGTAATACTCCGATGACAACATCTTGTATTATAAGTGGATATCGTGTTTTCTAAGATTAGGTCTTGCTTGCTCTTGGTTCTTTTCTCGTGAGGTCCTACTTTGCCTTTTCTCTTCTATTTTGCACTTAAAATTGATTTCTTCAAAATGTTGTGGCATAACTGAGCCACATACATAATGTTGTCCTTACATAGCTTGAACTTATAATATGGTAGGGTTGAGGCTTGCACCAAATCATTTTTTGTTTCTTTCTATGGATCATACCTAATTTAACATGCCAGTAAATTTGTGATGGCCTCTTTTTCCATGACGTCATAGTCTCATTCTTCCTCCCACCATCTTTTTCCTAGTTCCCAAATCAAGTTATATCGATCCATGTGATACATGTCAATAAAGAGTTACCTTATAGGCATTAGACTCACTTCCTAAATGTCATGACTAATAAATATATACAATCTTGTTATAGATTGCCATATTGTCTTCCTAGTTTCCATCTTAACAATAAATATGTCCTAGTCAAATTCAAGATCACCTACTCATATTTGTGGTGATAAAGTCATGTCAAGATATTCAAATATTAGAAGTTTTAGCATGCTTAAACTAAGACAGATCATACTTGAACCCTATAACGAGCATACAAAATATATAACATATCGACACATGCACCCATTTTTAGCCCATTCTTAAACTAAACACTACACATAAAGTTAATGTCTATTCAACTAAACCATGAACCATATCTAAAAAATGCTCCAAACATTTACCCTTACTAGCATTAACATTTATGCTTCATTTGATCACTCGTTGACTTATCCTACCTTCATTTTGAGCTTCTTTCCCTTAATGCTTTGAGCCTTCACTAAGGCAAGTCCTTGTGACTTTGCCACCTTGGTTTTTATGCACATTATTTTTGTTGATTGGAAAGTTTGTTGTGTATTTTGATTACATATAGCATGTTATGCAAACATTTTCCTTGTGCGATGGGAACAACGTTCAAAGAGTCATTATTTCTTTTAGTGCTAAATAAATGGGACCATGCAATATTCATCCTAATGAAAAGAATATACTATGCACACATTGTAGGTGGTGACTCTCTATGTAGTGGTATCAATGCTACACTAGAAGTGCTTCAATGTGAATCTTAAATGTGCACGTGAGTGGCACGTGTGAAAATGATATGTCTAGGGTGTGCATAAGTGTGGAAAGTGTAGCTCAAATCTTCCTACTTTTTGTGACCAAAACGAAAAGACAAGCCTAGCTATCCATACAAGCTAATGTCTTACATTTCAAGTGTTTAAGACAAAGGGGTAAAGTAACTCTTCAAATTTCAAAATTTCCACATATGCATTCATGTACGTGAGCAAGGTGAGCAAGCGGGAATTCCCAATACCAAGAAGTGTGCAAGAGAAGACTAGAAACAAAAAGCCACTTATTATTCTCCCATCTCACAAACGATCCCTCATCTCTTACATGTGAAGCAGAAAAGATTGTCCTATTACATACTTAATCAAACTTTGGCCTACTAAGGCTAGCTACACATAGACCTCGATGGCTAGTTTACCGTGCGAAATGAAGGAGTGTTCACTTAATGTGGCAATGTGTGATTGGGTTTGCAATATTTGGTTGGTGGACAAATGTGGATGGGGGACCTCCCTTGCCCATGGGTCAAGCATGTGCCCAAGTGGAAAGGACAATCAACTTCATTACAGAAATTTTAACGTGACTGACATGCTTTGAACCTATGAGACCAACGGCCTCAAAGCCATGAGCTCTAACCAGTGGCCAACTATTAGAAGTGATATATCAATGGAAGCATAAGCAAGTGCTGAAATAAACTGCTAAACACAAGACATAAGAGAAAGAAAGGGAGAACACTGTAAAGAAGAGAACTTAGATGAATGCTTGGGAAATGGAATCCATATACCAAACACGAGATAGTCGCATATAATAGTGAGTCACCGGTGCATGGGCACTAGCAATGACTCCTCTCTCCACCAAAGTATGCATTGGATCTGCAAGTGATGAATGAGAGAACGTGGGGAGGAGCCTAAATAAATATGCCAAAAGAATGCCATAAATGGCTGTAGGTTGCCGCAGGTTGGCCAACATTTAATGCTAGTTAGTTAGCTGTAAAATGCTAGAAATGACAAAATAAAGATATATAAAATGCTAGATAAAATCCTAAATAATCTAGGATGTGCCTAGCCCACTCTAGCATGCAAAGACTCACACATGAGCTAACAACATTGCTGACACCAACCCAATCACTTTGATAAATGTGACCATGCCTAGTGTGTAAATGAATCCCCAGATTGTTTTGAGGGCATGCATGGACATTTTCCTTGTGTGTAATCAGACTAAATGATCTAAATCTTACTAGCAAGTTTCTTTGAATGAGAAAGGATTGTCCATGTAGACCTTTCAATTATATAAGCCCATTAAACAATGCAAACCCTTACTCACCTCTTCCAATGGAGCCAATACTATGGGCTCACACATGAATTATACAAAGCTTTCTTGCACTAAAAAAGCAAGTTTGGTCTCAACCTAGGTACGTGTGAGTTTCTTTTTATTTTAGTTATTTTTATCAAATACACATGTAGTGGTATTATGTTGTTTTGGTGCATTGGCTTTTGATACATTGTATTTTTAGACACATTTTTCAAGGAAAGTGGCTATTTTTTCTTATTATTATTGTATTAAGTTTTAGTTCCCAACTTTCTAAGTAAAGGATACATTCATTTCAATATTTAGGAAAGCAACCATAAAGGCCTTGATCACACACACACACACACACACACACACACACACACACACACACACACACAGAGGGGTGGGGGGGAACAAAGTGAGCCAATAAAGCTTAGGGAACATTCGTTTCCTTGCTAGCAATACATACTTGCCATTTCAGAGGTTATATGGGTTCTATTTAGTATTTTTGCGAATGACGACAACAAAAATAATAGGAAAATAAAAAAATTTTGGACTATTAAAATTCTCAAGGAAATTCCTTTATAAGAATTTTAGATGTAGAGCATAGAAAGGCATATTCAAATGGATAGTGTTTGTTGAAGTCCAAGATTAAACATTACGACTTATGGAAATTCTAAATCTTGAAAAAGTGGATAAAGACCTCACCTCAAGTCCCTCATGCTCTCACAACTTGATTCTTACATACTTCAACTCCACCTCTCACCAAAATGGGATGGGGACTCGAGAGAAGGAAAGCAAGAAATAGAGAAGAGCTTCACCCCACTATGTCCCTCATCCTTGTTCTCTCTCTCTTTCTCTCTCTCACTCTTTTTGAAGTTTGAGCCAAGATGCGAGTACCAATTTATTGTTGTTGTTGTTATGTAAAAATGCAATACCATTTCTAGTAGTTTATGCAATACTCTCATAGCATCCCATATAGATAGAGCTAGAAATCCAATAGTTCATCCATGGGGATCAATTTTGGCTTCTTACACTATACACACATATGCATTATTGACTGCCTAAATAGTGCCAGGTATTGACTTATTGTTTGTTGTTCTTGTAATTGAGTTGAAGCTAATATAGACTTTCCATGCAAAAATGTAGTTTGTATTAAATAAACAAATACCTCGAGTTACAATTCACTATGGCTTGATGTAACAAGAAATCATGGCCATGTCATTCATGCTAAGTTTACCTAGTCTACCATAAAGGTCCCATAGGCTCAAAGCCTTATAAGCAAGCTCTTGCCAAGATACAAGGTTACAAAGACCTTGGAAGATAAGAAGATTCCTATTATCCCAAACACATTGAAGTGAAATAAGCCTACTTGATTAGGTAGCAAGAAATCTATGCCTATCCATAGAGGTGAAGCCACCAAAAATGAGCATTGCAAGCGGTTGTCCTCACCTTGCAGGGCTTTGAAGTGCCTCAAGAGCTGGTTTCACACATGCTTGGCAGCACAGCCTTCCCAGAAGGCATGCTTGAGATTGGAGAGTTTGTTGCAGGAGAGAGCCTTCCTAGAAGGTAATAAATCCTTAGTTGAGGCGATTCACACAAAAGGTTTGGAAGCAAGGAAGAAGTTAGAACAAGGAAAGAACCCCCGCCCCCCATCAAACAAGTGTGAGTATTTCTGTTGTTTTTGGACGTATCAAGATTCCAAGCTTTGCACGCCAGCCTTCCATAAAAGGGAACCCTTCGTTGGCTAATTGCAGTGGCCACCATGCCTTCTTAACAGGGAAAAAAAAAAACAGAGAGAGAGAGAGCAAGCACCCACGTTGTCTGAGAATAGGAATGATAATCAAACAAGTAACGAACAGAATACACCGGATAGGAACAAATTCAGAGACACAGGGGGACTTGCCTAGCCTGTTGATGCCTGCAGCAGCCATGGCGCGCGTCTTCCTCCTTGTCGCCCTTCTCCTCGCCTGCTTGTCCCTGCCTGCCTCCGCTGGCCTCTCTCGCATCCCCCTCAAGAAGAAGCCCATCGACCATGATGTGCTTAATGCCGCTCGCCTTCGCCTCCAGGACCGTGCCCACCGTTACTTCGACCGATTAGGCTCAGGCTCTACTGATGTCGTCGCATTGAAGAATTACCTTGATGCCCAGTATTATGGGGTGATTGGTATCGGAACCCCCGCTCAGAATTTCACTGTTGTATTTGATACAGGGAGTGCGAACTTATGGGTACCTTCCTCGAAGTGCCGTCTGTCGGTATGTTATCTAATCAGGTGGCCATCTGTTCCGTTGTTGATGGCTTGCATGTTATATTGCCCGTGCTGTTTGTGTGATCAGGTGCTTTTAGAATTGACTTTGGTGATTTGGTGACTTAATCCTTGCTTGCAATGGTGCATGATTATCGTGAAGTTACGATCTTTTCTGAAGTTCTTGAACCTCTTACACTAGAATGCTTGTATTTTATGCTGAAGAACCGTGTTGCAATATTCTGCTCCGCTGCTGTGCTCAATTTTCATTGAAATGATGAAAATCTTCATGCGTATGGGCATATCTGCCATGTGCTGTTTACAGGCTGTGCTTCTCTGCCATGTATTACTTACAGGTCCTATGTGGCTGTTTAACATCTGACTTGATCTTTTGTGCGTATTGTATTGCATCCATGCTTAGTGTCCCCTGCTTCCCTGTTGATCTTATCTGTGCACTTGTTGGTTTGTAATGTTTTCCTCTCACCTTCAATATTCAGTATAGAGCCTGGCTTTCCAGGTGTCATCACATTACATGGTTTAAACCCTTCGATGTTATTTTCTTAAAACACTCATGAATTATGACAAGAAGTTCCCAGGCATGAAGTATGGGTATTCTTGGATGTCAAGTGTTAGAATTGTGATGTTCAGTGAAGGTTTAGTGATACCTTCAATTGTTTGTTTTCTGAAAGCCGGAAATGTTTGTAAGGCAGAAAACTCTATATATCAAACTTGAACAGATGGTATCATTCTCTCTCTCTGCCCCCACCTGCCCCCAGCCCCCTGTGGTATATTTATGGACAGTGTTATTGACAGCTATGCAAGGTTAGGATTGCAATATCACAGCTCAAACATTCTCTTGGTCTTATGTACAGATTGCATGCTACGTCCATCCCAAGTATAAAGGAAGCAGATCATCCACATATAAATCAAACGGTATGCCTTAATAAGATGGCATGCTTTGAGATGTTTCGCGGTGTGAGTTTTTTTCTAGGACTCTGAATTTTGGTTGTTCAGGTAGAGCCTGTAACATTCAGTATGGCAGTGGAGCAGTGTACGGCGTACTTTCAGAAGATTCTGTGACTGTGGGTGATATTGAGGTTACTGAGCAGGTAATGTTGAGCTTGGGCAGATACTTGGAGGGTTGGGTTTCTGTGTAGACTTCAGCATGTGTTAAGACTTATACCAGAATGCATTGTGTTAAACAGGTTTTCATGGAAGCAACAAAAGAACCAGGGTTTACTTTTGTGCTTGCAAAGTTTGATGGCATTTTGGGACTAGGATTTCAAGAAATTGCAGTGGACAATGTAACTCCAGTTTGGTAAGAGCTGATTACTGCTAGCATTAGCTTCTTTGGCAATGCCCCTTTTTAATCTCAAGTGTAAAGGGTCCATGAACGGGTCCTTCAATTTCCTGCACAAATGTGGATGCAGTCAGCCTTACGGAGTACTATATTTTGGAGCTTGACAAAATGTCTTACAGCTAACTGTGAACTTGACTACTAGTTTCCACAAACCTTTGTTCCCAACAAAAAGTTCTCAACTATGCCTTTCACGTGGTATCAAATTGTGGGTTGCTGAGACCATGATGAAGTAAACTTTAGTTTGTAGTGATAGATACCTGCTTGCTGAGGATTGGGGAAGGGTCTTCATTATACATGTATGGTAGAATGAGACTACATGGATGGCAGATTAAAGTTGCTGGGCATCCACATGGTTGTACAATGAAGCAAACCTTGGGACTGGATGGTCTTAGGATATTTCACAAGTTAATTCAGGTTTGATAGATTAAAGCTGCTTAGGAAGACTTGCTGGTATTTTGCCTCATTTCTGAAGCCAGGGCATTCACATGGTTGTACAATGAAGCAAGCATTTTTCTAGAAGATTTAAGTAATTAATCCATGCTTGGTTTTAATAGAATGAGAATCTTGGATGAGAGCTGTTGTGCACTATACTATCATTCTTTCTGATGACAAGATGCATCTGTTCAGGTATAATATGCTCGCTCAAGGACTTGTTGCCGAGCCTGTGTTTTCTTTCTGGCTTAACAGAAATGTAGATGAAGATAATGGTGGGGAGATAATATTTGGTGGTATGGATCCGGATCACTTTACAGGAGACCACATGTATGTTCCAGTGACACGCAAGGGATATTGGCAGGTTTGCTTTCCCGTTTCCTTTCCCTTACCCTTTCCCTTTCCATTTCTGTAAAAAGCAAAATGTTTGTGCTTAATTAAAATATATGTATTATCTTTAATGGTCGATTCTCTGTGCAGTTTGAAATGTCAGATTTTCTTATTGATGGGCAGACAACAGGTATCATCTTCTTCTCTACTAAAACGGTTGCTTCACTCTGAAGTTGTCAGACTTCTGGTTTTTAAAGCTTACGTGTGGTGCTGTACATAGGTTTCTGTTCGGATGGCTGCACAGCGATTGCAGATTCTGGCACCTCTTTGATAGCTGGTCCTACGGTAGAGCATATTGTTTTCCTTTGTGGAAATTGGTGTTTGTAGTTTGTTTGGAGGGTCAGCCGTAGTACATGCGCACAGTTTGAGAATCCTTCAAGCTCTAAGAAAATGTTCTTTTGCTGTCAAATCAACTCCCTGCTCTGTGTGTGTGTGTGTGTGTGTGAACTTATTGTGGTTTCGATTTCTGTGGTAGAATGGTTCTGTATCAGATTTTAAGTAAAATTTGAGTAAGTGGGATTAAACATGATTTGCTTTGGCAGGGAATGATAACTCAAATCAATGCAGCAATAGATGCAACAGGATTAGCAAGCTATGAGTGCAAGAATTTTGTGAGCCAATATGGGGATACATTAATTGAGATGCTTATGCATCAGGTTTGAAGCTTATTTTAGTTTGGTTCCATACTTCGTTTTACCATTCTTCGGTGGTGATATGGGAAGTTAAACTTGTGGTTTGTCCCTTGAATGTGGTTGCAGGTTAGCCCAAGGAAAATCTGTGCTCAAATGGGCTTATGTGGCCACCGGGAAAACAGCGAATATGTCAGGCAAGGTTTTTTTTTTTTGTGGATTATAATTCAAGCATGTGTGACTAGTCAGGGTTACAATCTGGCCGCAGGGCTTACAGTTTGGCTGCCTCTTTGAATTCATTTGCAAAATTTGTAAATTTAATTTGTGGACCCATCAACTTAGATGAATGAGGTTGATTTACCGATCTTTTTTTTTTTCCAAGTTGCACATGAAAAGTAGTTTGTGGATACTTGAAGTAGGAAGGTTAAGTTAATATCATGGATGTCATGTTGCTTTTGCGTATGCAGTAAGATAGCAAGTGTGGTTGATCGAGCAGCTGGAAGAGCTAATAATGTCAGAGATACTGGATGCACAGTATGTCAGATGGCAGTAATATGGGCTGAAAATCAGTTAAGGAACAACCAATCATCAGAGTACATCAAAGATTACCTCAACAATGTAAGAGGAGTGACTTTTAATTTTGAGCTGAATCTATGTGACCTCTTAAGTTTTATGGGGCATTTTTGACAAGGCCTTCTCGATGACAGATGTGCGAACATCTGCCTAGTCCAAATGGAGAATCTCTTGTTGACTGCAGCAAACTTACTTCTTTACCTAATATGACGTTTACCATTGGCGGGAAAGCTTTTGACCTTACACCTGAACAGGTTATTTATATTTTTTCATTCAGTGGCTTCATACTGCAGTTTTATCTGAGGAAGTCTTACTAACTGGGAACTAGTGTTTTTTTCAACAGTATATTTTGAAAGTTGGTGAGGGCAGTGAAGCACAATGCCTTAGTGGATTCATGGGACTGGACATACCATCTGAACCGCTATGGTACATGTCAATTAGTGTCTGTTGCTTTATTTTACTTTGTCAAGTGTTTCTTTCTCTAATGTTTTATGTTAATGATACTGTTGCAGGATTTTGGGTGATATCTTTATGGGTGTGTATCATACGGTTTTTGACTATGGAAATGCTCAAATAGGATTTGCCCTGGCAGTCTAGATAGTGTTCAGGTGCTGTATATAGAGTTTCTTTGTATACGGAACCTGTAAATGCTCTTCTAGCAACTCTGCTGACCGGAGGTTCAAGAGTTGCATCTTTATACACAGTTCATCTTCATGAGACTTAGGCATAATGTAGGGGGTTTTTGTGGTATACATATTATTAGTGCTGTGTGTGGGCTAATGTACATATCCAAAAGTGGCTTGGTTTAACTGAGCTGCTTTGATGATGGAGCTTGCAATGTTGCTCCTTTTTACACCAAAATCACCCATAGGAATGCTTGTAAACTTATAGTTGGTCTCTTCATGAGCAATTTGGGCCAGAATCACTCCCCTAAATTATAAGATCTTGGGCTCGGCAAAGATCCGAGATTTTAGCATTAACATGTTAAAGCATGCATTGGTGTTTAGACTGAAGTTGTTTATATGTAATGGCTAAAGCATAGAATGTTTCTCATTTGCCAAAATGGCCTCTTTGGCCTCGCACCACTTTTTGGCACTATAATCTTAAGTCCATCAATCAAGATCAACACTTAAGGCTATTAAATATGACCAATATCTCTCTCTCTCTCTCTCTCTCTCTCTCTCTATTAACTTGTAATTTCTAGCTTATAATCTTCATAATAATCATTTCTAGAGGAGGTTTTCTCAATGCCATGCATTGGCACTCATTTATGTAATAACCAAACTTTCATTCCTTTCAATGAAAATAAGTTATACTTCCAGAAATCTTGATATGTTATCAACTCTACGTGTGTTAGAATTGTGTAGCTTGTGTTTTCTAATTATCCTTAAAAATAAAAACTTGAGAGGAATAGTACCACAATGAAAACATAGTGGGTCCTAAAAAACGGCTAGTAAGAAATAAGATAATGACTTGTTCCCAAATTTGCGCATCTCAAATTTGTGCATCTCTATCTTTCCTCAAGTTAGGAGGATGTAACATGCTTAATTTTTATGTGAAAAATGACAGTACTTGCTTTAAATGCTTGCCTTGAAACTCTGTACTACATTGTTAGAAACTGAACCACCTCTATTGGAGGTTTAATTGATGATTGAAAAGTGAGGTTTTTTGAAAAGGGGTTTGGGAAAGGGAAATGCTATGTCCTAGGTATCATCCCATGACATAATAATATATCTCAACTTTAAGAGGCCTTATTGAAAATAGTGGTTCAATACTAGCAACATTAGCTAAAATACATACATGTGTTGTAGTAGAAATTATCCTTGCTATACTAATGATAATCATACTTGTAATAATGTTAAGGTATGTTAAATCTAGCAAGAATGATTGACACATTTCAGTGACAAAATAATAGTCACAATTATTATAATAACAACATAGATTAGGGTGACTACCATATGACTGTAGTACTAAATAGTGATAGTAACATTAGTAATACTAATAGTTAATGTAATATTATTGTTTATAATAAAGATAGAAACTAAATAAATTAAAATGATGAGTAAGAATTAAAAATGGCTTATAATCCTTAGAAACATAAAATTGGAAGTTGCCATGGAAAGGGTAAAAAACTTATTGTGTAAAGGAGGTAATCTCAATATGGGAGGGTTATTACAACACCATGATGAAACTAAGGGAGAAGAGGTTATGTACTTGGCCTTAACATGTAGATCATCATCACCAATATGCCTTCTAAGCTCCACCTTCCTCAAGGCTACTCCTGGCCAAGAAAATTGGTATTCCACTCCTACAAAGACCTCAAATTGGCACACCAATTTGGGTAAAACAGGCCATTGAGCATTGCTTAACATCACTATCTTCATTTTAAGAAGTGTCATAATTTAGAAGAGGCCTTAAACCTAAATGAGACCTTAAGCTTATCTTCCATATCTCACTAATCCAAATGCCATTGTGTTTAGCTTATCAAGTTGCTATGCAAGGAAATGAGGGACTCATGTTTCTCCTTGGGCTACCAAATTGAGCCAGGGATAGCCAAGAATGACCTAGCATACTTCAAGAGTCACAAAATGTAGCCACCTACAAGATGATGAGAATAAGGTAGAAGGAGAAGAATATATATAGAGGAAAAGTAAAGAGTAAGGTTGTTGATTCTCCTTCCCTCAAGACTCCATTTGGTCACTTTTCATCGAATGAGAGAGAATAGCCTTACGTGCAAGGCATAGGGTGGCTATGGTGAAGCTTCTAGACTTCACCCAAGAATTTGAAGTGATCACTCGTGCAAGTGGACTTACAATGGAAGGAGTGCTTGTACATGAAGGGAGGTACCCCATGAAAATTGAAGCCATGTGAATCTAACTATGCCATCTTAAAGTGTTGCACACCTTGAAACTATGGATATATTATCTACTAGAAAGAAAATTCACTCTAGTGTGATAGATCACAAGATTCTTAAGTGGATATTTAGCTAGGCTAGACAATGAAGATGAATTCAAACACTACAATAGTTTGAGTCTAAGATCAAGTGCACACTGAGAGAGGATAACGTTGTCATAGATCTCTTACATTGAAAAACATTCCTTACTAGTATTTTTGAGTTACAAAGCTTAGAAACCATATCCATAGTTAACAACCTTATCCTCTAGGTTGATGCCAAGTTAGTACCTATGACAAGGAGTACAAGTAAACCATGATGAAAGTGTTCTAAGGTGAAAGCATAGACAAATAACTATTTTACTTGTTGCATTTCTTTAGTACCATAGTTTGAGCAGTAGCTATGGTTGCCTTGATCATGGCTTTTTTCATATTTGTTGGTTCAATTTTTCATATTTTTTGTTAGGAAGAGACTATTTTTCTTACATTGTATTAGAGCAAGCCTCTGATTTAACTAAGACGTCATTTTCAAGCTTTTGTGTAGTCTAGTGCATCAAATATTGGTTACATTAGTTGAGGATCTAGCTTGTGTTTGGTTATTTTCTGTAATCATGACTAGGCGCATTCTACTATAGGAAATTGTATTCATTTTGGAGGTCATTGACAAGATCTTGGAAGAAATGGCAGTCATGATGTCATTTTAGTAGGTTGTGACCAATTTTGAGTGGCATTTTGAAAACTTAAGAATACATAAGGGCTTAGGAAATTGAGTGAAGAGTATCTTTTCCTTTACTTTTCTGAAGTAGGGTTTCCCTTTTCTCTTTTAAGCTTCACCTTGAGTTTCCATGGAGGAAATTTGTAACTGTCTCCCTTTTTCTCTCCCATGGGTTCTATCACCTCAAATACTTCTAGATCTTGAATCTTTGCATCAAGAGGAGCATGGTAACAACCCTATTGGCCTAGATTTCATACCGTTTCATCCTAGAATTTGCATTGCTGTTCTTGATGATTTTTAGAGCTTTCATAAGATCAAATGTCACACTTGATAAAACGTTTATTGTTTCAAGCGCTTCATTTGATTTGGCAACACATATCTCTTACATAGCCTATACATCCTCCCTACTCATTGATCTATCCATTCTTCTCCCAAACCACACAAAAGCAAGAATTGAATGAATCAACAAGGGTGTAGTGAACTCACCGCCTTACCTTCTCCTCAATGCCATGAGACGAAGGCTCTATGGTGGTTCCATGATCTTTTCAATGGTACTCGATTCACAATCTCTACTTGATAGCTCCCAATTTGATATGCAAGCACCCGATCCATGAGAGGAAATGCAAAGAAAAAGAAAGACCACTTGATCCCTCCTCTAATTTGCCTCAACCAAGAAGGGGAAGAAGAGAAGAGTACGCACAAGGAAGGAGCTTCACCTCTCAAGTCCTTCACTCTCCCTCACTCTTAAGATGGAGCACAAATAGATAGAGTAGAAGCTCAAAGAAGAAGCATGCTCTCAAGTTTGCATACCACAAGAATGAGCTTATCCATTCATTTTCAATTTTTATACACGGGGTTTGGAGTTTGGGCTTCCACTTCAGTTGGACACCTGTCACTCCTATTTGGCTCTTGGCTAGCCTTTCTCGGTTTATGCATACATATTAGATTATATCGATCATGATGAAAGTGAATGAAAGCTAGTGCTCGCATCCTTGTGCCAAGCTACAAATCTTTCTATCTGGTAAAAAGTATTATAAATTGCACGAGCTCTACATATGAATTTTAAAATAATATTATAATTAATCGTATGATTGCAAGCTTTGACTAAAAAAATATATACCTCGAGCTCTTCACTTGATTTGCACATCTCTTTACTTTTTCATTCTTTGTGCATCTTTAGCGATTTGCTTTGCAGTTGTGTTGCCTTTTGTCCTATAGTTAACATTACCTCCCTCCTAACCAAAATATTAGAGATTTTGCAAGCTTGGCTATTAGACTTGATGGAATACTTATTATTTCAAGTGCTTCATCTGATTTGGCAATGATTACCTCTAACATAGTTTATGCATCCTCCCTACTTATCAATCTACCCATTCTTCTCTTGAACCACACCAAAACAAGAACAAATGAACTGAAAAGGGTGTAATGAACTCATAGCCTTACCTCCTCCTCAATGATGTGAAGTGAAGGCTGTATGGTGACTCCATGATCTATGGGATGGTACTCAATTTGCAACCTCTACTCAATAGCCTCAGATTCGATCCACAAGCACCCGATCCATGAGAAGAAATGCAAAGAAGAAGAAACAACACCCCTCGATTCTTCCTCTAATTTGCCTCTCACTCAAGAAGGGGAAGAAGAGAAGAGCACATACAAGGAAGGAGCTTCACCCTCAAGTCTCTCACTCTCTCTCACACTCTTAAGATGGATCACAAGTAGATAGAATAGAAGCAAGAAGAAGAGGCATGCTCTCAAGTTTGCACACCACAAGAATGAGTGTATCCATTCACATTTCAATTTTTATACATGGGGTTTAGAGTTTGGGCTTCTACTTAAGTTGGATACCTGTCACTCCTTTTTGGATCTTGGCTAACCTTTCCTAGTTTATACATACATATTAGATTATATCGACTATCACGAAAGTGAATGAAAGCTAGTGCCCACACTCTTATTGATCTATGAGTCTTTTTAATTGGTAGAAAATATTACAACTTGAATGAACTCTATGTGGACTTTCAAAATAATATTATAATTAATTGTATGATTGTGGGTTTTGATAAAAAAATGATATGATTTGCACTCTTCACTTGATTTGCACTTCTCTTTACTTTTTCCACATCTGCACATCTTTGCTGATTTGCTTTGCTGTCGTGCTTTCCGTCCTACTATTAACATTACCCCCCTCTTAGATGAGTACTAGCCCCATGGCACTCTCTTTGTTGGAGGTAGCATGCTTTAGCTTTGCACCGAAGGCAAAAAATGTCCGTGATAGTTGGGGGATCATTATGAGGAGAGTGATGGTTTTCATCAAAGCTTGATTTGGATATTGAAATCGTTCAAAGGTCTTTGTGGAAATTAGAGTTGTTTTGTGCTTTGGATGCCAAGCAAAAAGTGCTAATGTGGATTGGATATAGTTCATGGAATTAGGATCTCTTGGTGGGAGGCTATTTGGAATCAATTAGACTAGTTGAAGTTGGGTACCACAAAGGATGTTGGCTCGAGGTAGAAGTTGCAATCCACTACATTCGCTTGTATCTATAAGGAAAAACCTCTGTGATCTCTCCCTAGGGGAGTGCTAGTTTGATTGCATGCACAAGATGTATGTATGGATTGGGAGGTTAGAAGATAGCATGATGGTTTTAGTTTATCAATCATGCACATGTTGTTGATGGGTAGATGATGGAAAGCATTGTTGTTTTACTATTGAGGGATAGAGGAATCAATGGGGCATCATAAGAAAAACCTTGAAGTACTGTGACAAATGGGGCTCACATTTATGGATGTGATAATAGAGGTTCCTTTTAATGAATAGGGATTATAATGCTCAATAGGAGTATAGCATTGGGCAATGCCCAGATAACTTGTTGGCTGTCATACTTCCTATATTGTTATCGTAGTCATGGGAGATTAGAAAAGATGGGAAGAACATGTGCAAGTGACTTTGGGAGATGTGCAACCATAGGCGAGTCTAGGTTTCCTAGGTGTGTCTTGCCTTTGATGTGCTTTGAACTTATCTGGGGGAATAGGAAGTAGGGCTAAGGGTTTAGTTGACTGACCTGGGCATACCAAACTTAAGGACCCCTAGGTGTAGTGCCATGTTTTTGTGTGCATACTTTTATCTCATTTTTTTTGAAATGCAATGCAATAGATGACTTTCTAGTCTCGATGAGAATAATGTAATAAGATTAAGAGAATTAAGGAGGCTCTTATGGAGGGATAAGATGATCAATGTTGAAGAAGTGAGGATGGAGTGGTTCATGGGAATTAATGTGGGATGTTATTGAAATTATGGCTTGGTTTGATGAAGGAGCTTTCACCATTGATAGGAGCTTGTCTTCTTGTTTGTATTATGCCTTATTCTTGGAAAGAGAGAATAGCTGAGAGAATGCCAATGGAGGTCTTGTATATGGAGAATGATCTTGTAGATGTGGTATATGTTCCAATTATGTCTTCATTTCTCTATAGTGCTTTTGGTAATTCTTCCAAGGGATGGTAGTTCTTGGTGGCTTCAAATATTTGATATGCTTATGTAATCATCTAACTATCCTGTAGGTCACTTGATAAAACTAGGAGAGTATATGTAGTTGATATGCTTCAAAATCCATTGATAGGACTATATTAGAAAAAGTACCACTTACTTGAGTCTAGTTGTGTTGACATTGTTTGTGGCTATCTTTGCTTGAATTTGGTCATTTTTTATAAGGTGTGTAATTTAAAAAAAATGCAAAAAAAAAACTTATTAGATTTATACACAATAATTTAAGCATATTTAATTTATGTACATGTTTATAGCTATGAATCCATGTGTGTTTGAGATAAACAAGCCAATTATAGAATTCAGAATTATACTCTAGTGTAGGACAAGTATCGAGGAGTCATGGGAACTTTACTAGCAATGACGAGTATTGTGCAACATCGAGTAGTACTATTTCCTGTCCTAGTCTACTAGCAACATGCAATTCCTCTTCCATTAAAATTTTGTCAAGGAGGGGATGGTCTAGGATTGGTCCCACTAAGGCCATACTATGGATAGTAGCTAGTATATGGAAGGATGTGGGGGACTATATAGGGCATGTCTCTTGATACTACCGTATGGCTTGTCGCTTCTCCAAGATAGTCATTAGCTAGCCTCCAAACTCAACCATCAAAGCTTGATTATCAAACCAAAATTTCTTTAATTAGCTTCATCCCATTAGCTTTTGTTTAAATATCTCAATCTTAGATACATCATGCTAACAAAGCACTCCATTGAACGTAAAGCAGTGCTCTTAGACTTCCTTGCTTGAGATGTGCCACACAGAAGATTGTTTAGAAGCCCACCATAGTGCTCATCACTAAGATGTTGCTCCTCCCAAGTTAGAGTATATGCTAGGTATTACTCATGTTCTTTAGGCAACGTAACCATGTTTGCATCGATGTAGATGTGTGCAAGCACCTTCAATCTAGTATCCAATTCTGTGAGACACTCAATGGTATTTTGGGATATTTTCTAAGCAAGCTTGCTTTATTGCTAGTTCCTCTAGGGTTATGATTGTTCCTTTGGGCTTTAACGTGGTAGGAGATTTAGGATGAGCTAGACAAGATTTTAGGAGTGGAGGGTTTATTGTACTTTTAGGGTTCTTTTGTAGATCTTGAGACTCTAGGGCCGCCATGTCCTGTTTCTTATTGGACATGACATGTGTAGAGCTAATGGTTGTGCTTGTTCTATTTTCATCCTTAATTGGACATCATGCATTTTGTTATTAGTGGACTGAGGTTTATTTGCAAGAGTTGGAAGCATTCATTGCTTGGAAAGCTTGGAACTTTCAAAAACATTCACAAGTTTAGCACTTTCGGGGGAGAAGAGGGAATGGAGATGTCTATGGATTGATAGTGTGTCAGGGCTTTGGGTTTCTCAATATTTTCCCTGGATTCTATTTTTGTAGCTTTTGCATGTTGAGGGTAACGGCACCTGTGCCTATGCCACCATGTATTTATTTTACACATTGTGATCGCACACTTGTATAGTGCAAGTAGTGGGTGCCCATTATTATCACTTTATTCTTTATCCTTTCAGTGACTATTGAATAAGGGAAGGCTGGTTACACATTGTGACTATGGGAGTTTCCACATATGAAGTTTCTCTCTCGCTCTCTTGCTCTCTTGCTCCATCCCCCATAGTTCTTTCTTTTACTTGTGTGCTTACACTTGGGCTCTATCTTTCAATTGATATTAGAGCTAGACATTCAAGGAACTTTTTCATCCTTTGCTTTAGTTAGGATTCAAAGCTTTAGCTCAAGGTTTCATGGCATCCATTGTTTCTTTCTCTTGAGGTATGGATTGAGTCTTCCCTTCTCCTGGTTTGTTCTAATCAAGGATCTTTCCAAGGCTTAAGTTAGCCTTATTGAGTACTTACTGAGTTGAGGAGTAGCCATTATGTCCATTTTGAATAGATATAAAACATGCTATAGAAGTTCTAGACAACTATGGTAGCTTGACATTACTTTTAAATTTTGGTCCATAACTTTTGCATACGATACCGGATTTAGGTGCTTTATAGATGTGACAAGAGCTATAAATGTGCACATGTATACAATTGAGAAGTGAGAAGGAGATAAGAAAGCGTACCTTCATATGGAAACACCACTAGAGGCACCAAGGATTTTCTAGGGATTAAAAGCCATTGAGAGGGTGTACATCCTTTATCTAGACCCTACAATCGACGTGTGTAACAAAGTAAAACTGAAATAAGGAACTTGAGTGATGGGAGTGTTAAAAGAGAAAAGGTCAATGTACACTACCATACCAAAAAAAGAAAAAATAGAGTGCCATCCTAGCCATCGAGGGTTTCAAGGCAAGAAGGTGAAAGCACTTGTAGGTGCTAATGCTACACTTCATTGATTGGAAGTAGAGAGTATTTGAAGCTTGCAAAGAATCCCCATGGGGACCCCTAGCACCTTATTTAAGATCATTAGCCTAATTGAAATGCTTATCACACAGGAACACTCAAAGAATATGGCAGGAACAAGCTCAAACAATGACTCCTTAGAGTTTGATGCAATGGAGTTTTCAGTTGATATTTAGCAGTGGTGTCACTCTATGACTAGCAAACTCATGTTGGACATAGAGGAAGAGAGGTAGAAGAAATCATAGTAGACATAGAGACAGAAAGGAAACTCAAAAGGGGCCTCATTAGGGTAGTTGCAAGATTCACATGCAACCAATGGGTAGACACACAAAGGAAGGAGACCAAAGGACAAATCCAATGCATCTTGGATCTAGTAGGAGGAACTGTGTTAGGAGAAGAGGCAAGAGAAGCAGGAACACCTGATGTAGATCTTATCCAATCTAAGCTCTTGCTCAAAAGACCACATATCAATAGAAAAGGGTAGTGATACACTAGCTATGGCACTTTTGATTGGCTTGGGGGCAGCACTCGTAAATAGGAGCCATACAAAAATACTAATAGCCACAAAAAAAGTGGACAAATACAGGGTAGGAGATGTCCCTTATAGCTTTGTTGAGTAGTTTAAACAATTCTGTGATGCAAACAACCTCATGGATGCAGATAAGAGAGTGTAAGTTTTTGGGTTGTATCTTGGGAAAAAAGATCAGACTTGGTTTAGAAGCCTCAATGACACTGAGAAAAATAACTTTGATATGCTCAAAAACTTGTTCATCAAGCACTTCTCAAAGGTAGGATACTTTGATAACCTGATTGTTAAGCTCATGAATGTGAGCTGAAAAAACAAGGAAGATAATTGAGACTACGTCACCCACGTGAATTTTCTGTATAAAAGAGGCTCAACCTGAGAGACCTAGAGCCAAGGTAGTGTCAATAGTGTTTATCAATGGGATAAAGACCAAAGAACTATATAGGGCCTTAGCAAGTCTGCAGTGAGATGTCTTGGCTAATGTGTTCAAAGAGGCCATAAGGATGGATGATTTGCTAAAGGAAAGAAGCATCAAAACCTCAGAAATTGATAGGAATCATTACTATCATAGGTACAAATCCACTATTCGTAGCAAGCAGATGACCTCTAAAGCTCAAGAGAAAGGCAAGAGTGTGGATTTCTCCTAGGATATGTCTAATCTCAAGCTCGAAGTGATGAAGCTTCAAGATGCTCTATGAAGACCTACAAGGATAAACATTCAATGTGTGCATTGTGGCAATAATCATCTACCCAACAAAGCCAAGACTTAGGACTTGTGCCAATTGTGGCAGGTGTGGGCATGAAGCTATGCATTGTAGATTGCCTCGACACTTGCAATATCAAAAACCCTATCCACAATATCCAATGAATCGCCCCTTTTAGTCCAGTCAAGGAGGTCCATTAGCTCCACTAGCTCCCAATGAGCAAAGGGGCCACCTATTGAGAGTTGGATTTTGGGACCCGTTTTTGAAGTGCAAAAGTGATCGAGAGGCGTAAAAGACCAAATTTTCATGGAAAATTAAACAATGATGCATGGTCAAGTTAGAGTTTTCCTAGGTGGATTTCGATGCCAATAATGCAACGCAAGTCTCAGTTCATTGATCGGAGGCTGTTTGACCCCCATTTAATCTGCGCAAGGTTTGGTGTTCTAAAGCAACTATGTGAATTGGGAGCCAAAAAGAGCGCAATGAAGGCCAGATTGATACATTTTGATGCCATGGAGCCGCTTGGCTAGTTGGATCTCAATTCGAGCTTGGTTGCCCCTCCAAAATGCAAAAAACCACTTCATTTGCAATGTCAACACTCAATTTGTGAACCGGATATTTGTTAAATGACGTTCAAATGAATGTAAAGGAAAAAAAACTTGAAATTTCAGCCTCATTTCTTGAATTTTGTGCCTCTTCCCATCATCAGGGAATGATGGAGGATTGATGCCATGGCTATGATCTATGCAGAGAGACCTTCTTTTTGATTGTATTCTGGCGAGATATGGTGCAATGAATGAAATTGCTGATTTCTAGTCTTGCTCTCTCATGTTTCTCTCTCCTCTCTACAGCCCGTTCTTATGCATATTCTATGAGAGAGGGGGATGGGTCATGGTGAGAGATAGGGATTGTGGGATGATGCTGGAGAGTGAAGGAGTGTAGATTGAGGTTTGGAGGAGCATCAATGGGTCTCCAATCATGAGTTGCGTACGATATAAACCGCGGTTCTATGAGTAAGTTGTAAATTCAATTCTTTTATGAGAAATTCCGTTTGTAAATGGTTGAAGATGGTTATATTTGGTTGTCAATGTTGTGATCTATCAGAAATGTTAAGGAAATTAAAAAAAAACTAGTCATCTAATAATTTCTTTATAAACACGCAAAACTCGTAACATTGCAGTTTTAAGGAAAATCATGAGTTTTTGGGATTTTGTTGTGTATATGGTGTTTGCATGGAATGGAATGAGATATAGAAATGGTATTTATGTTAAACTGAGTATTTACTGCTTTTATGAAGAAAAAATACATAAAAAATGCTCTCTAAACCTATCACTGAATGCACAATCTTAATCGATAGAGAGAAGGGGGTGTTAAGGGTTGATAATACAATGAATTTTGATTTTTTTAAAATGCATGGCATATAGGACACCTGGTTTTGAAAATTAAGGGGATCGAGTAGCATGAGCATGCTTGGTGCTGGCCCTATGCAACATGGCAATTACATTTAGAGTAAAAACATGAAAAGAAATGTTTTTTCACCTTCACAATGTTGGTTGTTATGAAAGAAATGTTTGAGCACTATGGATCATATACAATTGCATTGCATGCAATACATCATATCATCCTAGATGCATAAAAATTGTTTTCATGAACAATGACCTACGCTGAGGAGGTGAGGTATCCCAAATCATAGGGTTAGTGTTTCGTTTCCTTGGGGAGTGTGCAATGTGGAATGTATTACATCTCCTAGAAGGAATAATTAAAAGAGTGGAGCATGTATCGTATGTGTTCTATGTATGAATGATGCATCTTGGGGCCAATCCCTGAGGTGTAGGAGAGTCGTAGTGGGACCACGGCAATCAACCGAGGGGCACTCCCTTTGTTTGTGCTTACATGGTATATTACACTGATATGTGTAGGGACTTTCTTTGAGGATTATGGAAGGGTTATCCATTGGATTACAATCCATACAAACACGAAGTTCTACATTAGAGGTTAGGCTAGTATACCCCTTAGTAGATGCTCCTAACCGCAAGGTTGAGGGGTGGTTTGGGTGGGTATTAGAGGCATGACTAGTGCCATAGAGCTAGTGTCGGGCCTATTTTAGGTCCTAAAAGTGTGGTGCATTTCCTAGGAGCTGCATAAGTGATAGTCTCCAAATCTTGGTTGATAGTAGGGACCAATTTATTAGTGTACGCCAAAAGGCAATGAGATAGATTCAAAAGACCATCAAGTTGAGCTTCAGAAGCAAGAAATAGCTGAAGCTAGACGGTGGGCTAAAATTATTAGGAGATATTCTCCGCAAAGGAGTGGTCCGATATCCCTACAAGGGAGGGGTCTTAGTAACCCTAGCCCCAAGCATATTCCATTAGGAGAAGGAGCAAGCTCCAGTACTTCCCCTCTCCCAATTAAATAGCCTACGTTGGGTGGGGTAGTAGTGCCATCCTTTCAAACCCTAAGAAAGGTGATACAGGAATGCAAGTCCTTAATTGTGTCATGGAAGGGGGGAACCTCTAAAATCCATTGATGGTAAAGCTAATGCCAAGAAGGATAAGGAATTGCCAAAGAAGAAGGCAAAAGCCAAGAAAGAGGCACCAAAGCCTGCTCAAAGACCAAAGGAGCGAATGGTTTGGTGGGAGAAGAGAGCTATTGCTAATTATCATGAATTTAATTTAGCAAATTCTCTTTGCAAGGTTAATCCAGATGTAAACCTCGTTAGTTGATTAAGTTGTCTCCAAGAGTGTGCAATGAATTTAAAAAGATTCTGCACATGGGGTATATCGTGGAGCCCTTGGGCATAACACCATGGGTAGGAGATGATTGGTTTGAGCATAAAAAGCATTGTCCAAGGGTAGTAGCATATGTTGATGGAATATTAGTGAAACATGCTATTGTAGACACAAGATCCTTCGTCAACATTATGAGTTTGGAATTGATGGAAGAGGCTAGGGTTAGAAATCCAAAAAGATGCCTCCACAATTCTGCGAGTGGCTGATGACAGTTTAAGAAAACCTGAAGGGTGCATTACTAAATTCCACATGATTGTTGCCAATGCGGAATGCGTTCTAGACTTTAGGGTGATTAGGTTCTGGGGGTGTCCTAGCTATCAAGTATTGCTAGGTAGGCCATGGATCTTACAAGCGGACTGTTAGGTTGATATACCCGCTAGTTGGTTGATCTTTGGCAGAGGTGCTAGATGCGTAGTAGTAGATGCCTACCTTGAATCTCCTCAAAGTGAGAGACTTCCTTTACACTATATAGAGATAGATACATTAGAGGATGCAGCTAGTAGTGAGATGTTATCAAGTGACGAATCCAACGAGGGGTCCACTATAGAGGATATCTATCAAGTAACTTTGAATGAGCCAATAGAGGCTGAAGAGAGGATAATAGATGCATACGTAATTGAGTTGGATATTGGTGCATTGAATGATTCACAACAATTAAATTAGGATCCATGCTCAATTTGGAAGAAAGGAAGGACTATGCATCCTTGATTCAGGAATTCCGCGACATCTTTGCTTGGAGTTATGATGGAAGTGAGAGGTATTCCTCCCAGCCTAGCTATTCATACCATTCCCCTAAAGCAAGATAGTCACCCTGCATGATAAAAAGTAAGGCATATTCCTTTTGAACTAATGGGGGATGGGAGATTTGAAGAATTGGCAAAACCACGGAAAGCTGGCATGATATTTTCGGTTCAACACACAAAGTGGTGTTCACCAATTGTTATCAAGAAGAATAATAATAATCAAATTCGACTTTGCATCGATTTCAAAGAGCTTAATAAGCAAATGGTTAAGAAGTACTATCCATTACCATTTATCGATAATATCTTAGATCAATTAGTGGGTAGGGAAGTCTATTCATTAATGGATTACTTTATTGGATACAACCAAATGACTATTGCAGAGGAAGATAAGTTGAGAACAACATTTATCCCTATCTTTGGTATGTTTGCATATCATCATGTGATGACCTTTGAGTTATGCAATGCACCTAGGTCTTGGCAACGTATAGCTGATAAGACATTTGGTGACATCTCCTCAGAAGAGTTAAATGTTTTCATTGATGATCTAGGGGTAGCCACCACAAGGGAAAGGCAACTGATTATTTTAAGGAAATATTTTGAGCATTGCAGACAATTCTACATTGCTCTTAATCCACGAAAGTGCATCTTTGGGGTGCCTTATGGGTTGTTAATGGGCCATGTGGTTAGCTTGAGTGGTATCACCAGAATGACCTTGAAAAGATAAAGGTTATAGTCAGTATGAGTCTACTATGCACTCCAAAAAAGGTATGCAACATTCTGTCATCAATGGGATATTATTAGAGATTTATCAATGCGTTGGTAGAAAGAATGTTGCCATTGATGAGCTTGCTATATTTTAACTGTCTATTTAATAGGAGCAAAGCATGTCAAGTATCCTTTAAGGATGTGAAGTAGGAACTAGTAAAAGTGCCAATCCTAAAATCACTTAAAAGGGGTGAGGTATCCTATATACTTTTAGTAGCCACATTGCATAGCATTAGTTGTTGTTTAGC
Source organism: Lygodium microphyllum (assembly GCF_053477565.2). Taxonomy (NCBI): domain Eukaryota; kingdom Viridiplantae; phylum Streptophyta; class Polypodiopsida; order Schizaeales; family Lygodiaceae; genus Lygodium; species Lygodium microphyllum. Next base: position 33,724,948 of record NC_141149.1, read on the forward strand.
CCAAATTTGGGAGGAGAAGTGGTATCATCCAATAGCCTTTTCTAATTGTAAATTGAGGATATCTAAAATTAATTATACTTATATGGAGAAATTGTGCCTCGGAATGGTTTTCACGACAAAGAAATTTAGACACTATATTCTCTATGAGAAGGTGGTATTTTTCACGAAGGTGAAGGGACTTAGACAGTTGATGAACAAGTTGCAGCTGTCTGACCATTTAGTAAAGTGGTTAATCACTTTGCAAGAGTTCGATTATGAGATTAGGAGTAAGCCACCAAAGTTGTAGGGCATTGTGGAATGTCTTATGGATTTTGGGGAGCCAAAGGGAATTCTGGCTAAAGGGAGTGACATCGAAGGTCTATTCAAAATTGATATAGCTTCCATCCCTTCCTAGTATGCAGTTACAACGCATTATCTATCTATAGGAGAGGTTGGGGTTGCTCTATCAAAGTCTGAGAAGAGAAAGATTAAGCAACAAGCACTACACTTATGGATTATAGCAAGTGTCTTGTATCAGAAATGTGTGGATAAGATTTATCACTGATGTGTAGTACTTGATGAGGTACCATTTATTCTTGAGGAATGCCATGATTTAGCATGTGGGGGACATTTTGTTGGATGACTTACTGCCTAGAAAGCTATTTGTGCTAGACACTTGTGGCCATCGGTTTTCCTGAATGCTTTCAATTATGTTAAGCGCTATGATGTGTCAAAGATACGATGCCAAGGAGAATCATAAGTGGCCATTAAGCCCTATTCTAGTTATGTTGCCCTTCAAAAAATGGGATATCGATTTGGTTGGACCAATATACCATTCATTGACTACGTGGAAGCATTATATCATTGTAGCAACACACTACTTTACAAAGTGGTCTGAAGCTCAAGCAACAATGAAGGATAATGCTAAGGAGACGATCGGTTTTATTATAGAGCAAATTGTTTGCTGTTTTGGTCCACCTAAGGAGATAATGTCTGATCGAGGGACACAGTTCTTGAATAAGGTCATAGTAGTCTTGACAGAAACTTTGAAGATTAAACACAATAAAACTACCCCCTATAATCTGCACGCAAATGGTCAAGTTGAGAGTACGAATAAGCAACTTGTAGAGATCTTATCGAAGATAGTGTCTGAAAGTAAGCAAGATTGGGATACAAAACTATATGTGGCAGTTTGGCGGCTTACAATACAACATTCAAGAGAGCTACAGACCATACCCCATTCAAGCTGGTATATGGGGAAGAGTGTGCCTTACCGTTGGAAATAAAGCTTCCCACTGTGCAATTTGCTCTTAATCATTCGTTGGGTGAGGTAGAAGCATTGCAAGAAAGATTTATTTCTCTTGCGCATCTAGATGAAATTTGATTGTAGGCTTCATTACATCAAGAGGTAGGGAAGAAGAGAATGAAAGAACTTCATGACCTTTGGGCTAAGAAATATAAATTTGTGAAGGCCAATCGGTGCTGTACTACAATGCTCATCGTGAGCTATTTCCTGGTAAACTAGAACCCAAATAGGATGGGCCGTATAAAATTGTACGTATAGGAAAGAATGGCTCTACAGCCCTTTTAGCAAATTTCTAGGGGGTAGAGTTTAAAAATAAAGTTAACTTTAATAAGCTGAAGCCTTAATATGTGTAAGGGCTGATGATGGACTTGGTGCATGTGCAGGTCCTTCATGATTCATCTTTAACTTGTAGTAGGTACCAAGTTGATCAAATGGAAAGAATCATTCCTTACCTTGAGCATCCATATTTAGAGTAATGTTACCACCAAGGTTGAGTGATCTAGTGGAGTAAATTTTATCAAGTAACTGAGTGGCAAGACAGATCTTTCATATGGGATATTAAGGTCTATTGCTACCATTATCAAAGGATTCTTACGAGTATTTCTATTGAATTCAATAAGGAAGGAGGGATTGTACCTATCATACATCCTCTTTTTAGAAATCAAGCTCACCGTCAGTGTGTCTTTATCTATGACTGACATCTATGACAGCTAGAGTGTGCAGCTGTCTACATGTGACTACATTAAATAAGTCGGGTTAGTAGTCAGTTAGTGACCTGACTAGAGTTAGTCTGTCTAGTCTACACTTACACTAGGTCACTTTATCTTTGTATTGGTGTGTGCTTTCAGTTTAGTGTGTGGAACATGAAGGAATGACCTTGAGAGCCTGAAGGCTCAAGAAAATGGAGTTTCCCTGTCTCTCTCTCTCTCAACTTTGTACGTGGTATCAGAGCCTTACTTGGTGGAGTGAAGATGATCTGCAGTTGAAGACTTGTGTCATTTTCTCAAACAGGCTGAATGCCATTGTAAACTGAAGGTATGCATTGAGTGATTGCCTACTCTATGGGTCAAGCTGCAGGTTGTGGCTTGTTTAGCGCCTTGTGAAGGGGGTATTGAGCACTACTGTGTGCTTCATCAGCATCAAACTCAGCAAATTGAGCTGCTGGAGCAGAGGACAGATCTGTGTGAACTGCGCCTGTTTGCTGCTATCAGTTGTTGGACTGCACTTCATCAAATGCTAGTGCATTTGGTCATCAAATGCTTGGTTATGTCAGGTATGAAGTGCTTTGAGATGGCAAGAGGAAAATGCTTGACCTTGAGCTCTGACATGAGCTGAGATCAGAGTGGGTAGATCTGAAAAAAAAGGGCAGCACTGCTGTATACATAGTATACATGGTATGTGCAACACATTGAAGAGCTTTGGAAGCTCTCTGACAAGCCCAGAAGCACTCTTGGAGCATAGGTATATGCTGGAGGTCATATGTACCTGTTGTGATCCATTGCAAGCTAATTTTGGTAACTGAAATACTCAGATGTGGAGCATTTCAGACAGGCTGAAAACTATCATTTAATATGGACAGCAAGCATTTGTTCTTTATTGAAGCAAAGTGTGACATTTGGTGACATCTATGAGATGTATGCACTGACATGTGTATGTCAGAATGTTCATGGGTTGAGAAAAGCATTAAGTGCTACTGAATGCTGAAATTTTTGGAGCTGAAGCAAATGCAATCTTGTCTTGTTGGCTGAGTACAAATTGCAGAAGTAATGTATGACTTCGCTCATTAGAGACAGTCAGTCTATGGTCACTACATAGTCATGTATTGACCTTGTCATATTGAAGCAAATGTATGATTTGGTTTGAAGACACTTTGAAGTGGTTTGGAGGTTGTTATGCTGAATTTTGGTTGACTACAACCTGCAACTAAATTTGTTGACACTTGTATGTGCTGGTTATGCACTGTTTTGTGCCTCTATGCTCATGTCTTGGTGACTGCCAAATGTACTAGCAGCTACCTGGAAGATTTTGGAACATGTATGACATGATTACCACTCAGTTTTGGACTTGAAATTGCTGCTGGTTACTCACAGTTTATAGTTTTCAGACTGCATGTATGTACCCTGGCAGTGAGGTTACAGAAGCTTAAGCTGAAGCAAACACATAGCTTATGTATTGACAATTATATCTATAGTTGAGACCACTTGTTTGTGGGTTGTTTTGGGGTGTCAGTGGGCTGAAATACCCTATTTTTTTCTGCAATTTAGTGCAGAAAACTGTCATAAACTGTTACGGACTAAACTTGGTCAGTCATACTTATTGGTCTGCAGGGAGTTAGACACTTGATAGACAATCTATTGCATCATGGCTAATGCACATGGGACTGACAATATTACTCAGATAGTTGGAGAGAAGTTGGACAACAAGAACTTTGCATTATGGAAATTCAGAATGAAAAACTTTCTGGTTGGCAGAGGTTATTGGGATCTATGTACAAAAGATGAAGTTGCTCCTGAGTTGCATGCACACAATCCAACAAATGAACAGAAAAGAGCCTACAGGCTATGGAATGAAAGAGCATGCAAGGTGCTGCATTGGTTCTCCTTATGTATATTTGATGCTATGGTAATTCAAATCATTGGATGTGAGACTCTGAAGGATGCTTGGGACATACTAATGAAAAATTATGGAACCATGACACATGCAAGGAAGATCCAGTTGAAACAGCAGTTCAACAACATGTGTAGGAATGGCAAGAGCGTCCAAGCATATACCATGGAGATTAAGACCATAGCTGATCAACTTGCTACTATTGGCTCAAGTGTATCAGAAGATGATATGATTGCTATTGCCTTGAATGGCTTAGGCAAAGAGTACAAAGCTTTTGACACTTCCATTTCTGTCAGAGAAGAGCCCCCTAGCTGGGAAGAGCTAGTTGCTTTGTTGCTGCATGAGGAAGTCAAACTTGGTTTGAATACAGGTTCCAGTGCATCTTAGAGTAGAGACACTGTGTTATACTCTAGCTAGCGTGGCAGAGGATCTAGAGGTCGTGGTTCATTTCGAGGTCGTGGTGACTCTCATAATGCTTATGGACAGCAGTAGTAGCAGAGTAATTGGCATGGTGCAAATACACAAGGCCAGCGTGGATCTGGTGGGTTTAGAGGCAGGGGGAGATCACCCCGAGGTAGAGGTGGTGGATCTGGTTCATGGCAGTCATCTGATCAGTCCAACAGGGACAAGGATTGCCATTATTGTGGCCAGTATATTGCAAAGGATTGTTACAAGAAGTAGGGAGATATGAAGGCAAAGGGCAGACAGTATGGGCACTATGCATCTTCCAGTAGTGCTCATGATGAGCCAGTTGATAGACTCTTTGCCATGCAGCATGTATCTAAAAATGCATCGAGACATGATAGAGATGACAGATTGTACATTGACTCTGGAGCGTCAAACCACATGACACCACATGGAGAGTGGTTTGATGAGATGGTTGCAGGTACACATGGTCATGTATGTACTGAGGATGACACCCAACATGACATAAAGCATAAAGGGATTGTTCCTCTTATGATGCCTAATGGCAAGAAGAAAGGCCTGCATGATGTATTACATGTATCAACCATAACAAAGAATCCGTTGTTTGTGGGTCAAATGGCAGAGCAGAATTTGCAAGTGAGGTTCAACAAAGATGGGTGTTTCATTGAGGAGTATGGAAATGGCTGCAAGTTAATTGCCAAGGGCAAAAGGGATGGCAAGATGTTTACATTGGATGCGACCATTCCGGGACTCAAGGTAGCCATGTTTGCTCATGATGAGAGTGCCATTCGGGATGTAGAGATTTGGCACAAGCAGATTGGACATGTCAATGTACAAAAGCTGAAATCTATGCAGCAGAAAGAAGTAGTACTTGGATTATCTAAATTCAAGTATAATGATTTTGGTCATGTATGCCCTGCGTGTCAGTTTGGGAAGCAGGCACGGTTTCCTTTCATGAGACATGTAAAAAACAGCACTAGGCCTTTATAGTTGGTGCACTCTGATGTCTGGGATCCTTCACATAATGCTTCTTTTGGCGGTGCACGGTATTATGTCTCATTTATTGATGATTTCAGCAGGTACACTTGGCTTTATATTTTGAAGCATAAGGATGATGTGTTTGATGCATTCGAAGACTTCAAGTAACATACTGAAAATGAATTGGGCTGTTACATATCATGCTTGAGATCAGATGGAGGAGGTGAATATGTCTCAAATTACTTTGATAGGTATCTTGCTAAATATGGGATCAGAAGATAGCTCACATGTAGTTATACACTGCAGCAAAACGGTGTTGCAGAGAGGGAAAACAGGGTTTTGATGGAGTCAGCTAGAGCTATGCTGAATGAAAAATGTCTGCCAAATGGTTATTGGGCTGAAGCAGTGGTGACTACTGTCTATGTGCTGAATCGAACCCCTACAGCAGGGATTCATGATGTCACTCCGTATGAACTGCTGTATGGTCATAAACCTGATATTTCACACTTGAAAGTATTTGGCAGCATTGCATATGTGCATATACCGGATGAGAAGAGGAAGAAATTGGATCCTAAGGCAGTGAAAAGTGTGTTTATAGGATATGCACAGGAACGGAAAGCTTATAAGTGTTATGTACCTTCTACGCATGAGATACTCATAAGCAGAGATGTGGTATTTGATGAGTTAGCATCCTGGTATGGGAATCCTATTGCAGTGCCTACTGATGGCTCACCCAGTATGAGTCATGTTGAAAATACTCGTGTAGAGAGTACTTCCATGAGTGGTCAGACAGGTGATGTATCATCTACAGTGAGTCCTTGGACAGGACGATTACGGAGTCGCACTACTGCATCCACTGACATGGATATGTCAGCGAGGGGGAGAACAGATAAGGGAAAAGAAAAGGTTTTTGAAGATGTAACAGGTCCACTCATTGCAGGTTATGATTCATCTAGCAGTGACAGCTTAGACAGTGAATTGGGGATTCCGTCTGTTATGACGCCAGGTGCTAGGCAGAGCCGTTATGTGCCGCCTCATGAGAGGCAAGCTCACAGTGAGCCACAGCTCAAGAGATCAGAGAGGGTCAGACGACCTGTTGACATGTATACTTACACTGGATATTCAGCCCGTCATTATGCTTATATGACGAAAGTAACAGGTTTTAGAGGACCAAGTAAGTTTGATGAGGCAGTTGGCAGATGAGAATTGGCGTGCTGCTATGGATGAGGAATATTTAGCTTTGGCTGAAAATGGTACATGGGATTTGGTACAGTTGCCTGAGGGAAAAACACCTATTGGATGCAAGTGGGTGTATAAGGTAAAATGTAAATCAGATGGATCATTGGAAAGATATAAGGCCAGGCTGGTTGCAAAAGGGTATGCGCAGCAGTATGGTCTTGATTATGAGGAGACTTTCAGCCCTGTAGCAAAGATGGCTACAGTTAGAACTGTGATTGCTTTGGCAGCAGCTAGAGACTCGAAACTATGGCAGATGGATGTAAAGAATGCATTTCTCAATGGAGAGTTACAGGAAGAGGTTTACATGGAATAGCCTGAAGGCTATGTACATCAAGAATTTCCAGCACATGTATGTCGGCTAAAAAAGGCACTATATGGGCTGAAACAGGCACCCAGAGCATGGAATGCTCGCATAAGCAGTTATTTGCAGCAACATGGTTTCCGATTGGGTGATGCTGATCATAGTCTGTTTGTAAAGAAGACAGATAGTGGCTATGTTTTCCTAGTTGTCTATGTTAATGACTTAATCATTACAAGAGATGATGAAAATGGGATTGCTGAAATAAAGACATGTTTACAGGCTGAGTTTAAGGTCAAGGACCTTGGAGAGCTGAAATATTTTTTGGGGATTGAAGTTGTCTCTACACCTCAAGGCATATGGCTGCTATAGAAGCAGTATGCTCATGACATGTTACAGAAATATGGTATGGCTGATTGCAAGCCTATGGATACACCTTTGGAGCAGAATGTCAAGCTGCAGATTGATGTTGGGACAGAGATTGAGAATGTTACTATGTACAGACAGATGGTAGGCAGCTTGATCTATCTCACGATCACTAGACCTGACTTGAGTTATGCTATGGGGCTGATCAGTCAGTTCATGCAGAAGCCTCGCAAACCACACTTGGATGCAGTCAGGAGAATTCTGAGATATGTAAAGAGTACCATAGATCATGGGCTATTTTATGCATATAGGAAACCCCTTGACTTGATGGGGTACACTGATGCTGGCTGGGCTGGTTGCACGTATGATAGGAGGTCAACCAACGGCTATGCATTCGGATTGGGTAGTAGCATGATCAGTTTGGCAGAGTAAGAAGCAGCCTATAGTTGCATTGTCTAATACGGAAGCAGAATATCGTGGTGCGGCCTTAGCGGCCTGTGAAGCTAAGTGGTTACAGAAGTTGCTGAATGACTTGGGAGTATACTTGGACAGCAAAGTCAAGCTGTACTGTGACAATTTGAGCAGTGTTATGTTAGCAAGCAATCCTGTTTATAATGTAAGATCAAAACACATTGAGGTTCACTACCATTTCATCAGGGAAATGGTTTTAGCAGATCAGATTGACTTGGAGCATGTGAAGACTGAAGACCAGGTAGTAGACATCTTTACCAAATCACTTGGTAAAGATAAGTTCCTTCACTTTAGACAGCTACTTGGAGTGATGCAGATGATTTGAGTTTTGTTTTTGAGCTTGAGGGGGAGTGTTAGAAATCAAGCTCACCGTCAGTGTGTCTTTATCTATGACCGACATCTATGACAGCTAGAGTGTGCAGCTGTCTACATGTGACTACATTAAATAAGTCGGGTTAGTAGTCAGTTAGTGACTTGACTAGAGTTAGTCTGTCTAGTCTACACTTACACTAGGTCACTTTATCTTTGTATTGGTGTGTGCTTTTAGTTTAGTGTGTGGAACATGAAGGAATGACCTTGAGAGCCTGAAGGCTCAAGAAAATGGAGTTTCCCTGTCTCTCTCTCTCTCAACTTTGTACACCTCTATCTCGACTCAACTTTGATTATCATAAGTACAAGTGAGTTGATTAGTAGTATGGCGTGGCCTATCAATGAAGACTGGGTCTATATGTTGTATTTTGATGGAGTTTCTAGAGGGTTTGCTAAACATGCAAGTGTCCTTGTGGTCATGTCCCCAACGTAGGGTTGTTATGAAAATGGGAGTATATTTAGGATACTCTTTTACTAATAATATAACAGAATACAAGGCCTTGATTATGGGATTGAATATATCCCAATGTGGTGGTATTTGCCAATTATTAGTGAAAGGTAACTCATAATTAGTGATCAACTACTTGAATGGGACTAGTGTACGGGATCCCTGTTGAGATGGCAAGCTCAACACGTGCGGACATTGATGATGGACCACCTGACTAGATGGGTCCGCATGTCTACACTTAGCACGTTGGTGGTCATTATGATACTCACATGGCCACTGACTTATCACTTATTATATTTAGTTTGTTACACCTACCTACAACTGGAAAAGACATAGCATCAGTCGATTAGTATAGTCGGTTATGCACTGTTTGACTTGGTAGGCCACTTTCCTTTATGTTGTATCTTATCCATAGTTTGTGTACATTGTATAGTGTGTGGAAGAAGAAGAAAAAACCAGCAGGAAAACGTTTTAGCCTCTATCTCTCTTCTTGTGTTCTTGAGTGAGCTTTCTCTTGTGTATATAGTGTGTGTTTGGCGTAGCAGCTCAAGCAACTCCCCCCACCATGCGATTCTTGACATGGTATCAGAGCCGTGCCACTGAGAGAGGCTGATTTCGAAGGCTGAAGTGAAGGAGAAGAAGTAAGGTTCGAGCAAGCAAGCAATAGGTAAGAAGCTCTCCTATTCTTCCACACTCTCTCTCTTGGATAGTGCCTGTGGAGGCACCGGAAGCGCGGTTGAGCAAAAATCTCAAATTGCTGTGAGATTTGGTGTGCAAGCAGATCACTATATGTTTTGCAAATTATCCCTTTAGGGCTTTCCCGCAGTTATTTTGGGCATCTGAGGCCGTTTTAGGCCTCATTTTAGAGCCGTAAGGTTGCGGATAGCAGTTTCAGGGTACGCTGTGATTTCGGTTGTATTGACCGAAAGTGGGTGCGCAGGTTACAGATTGCAAATCTGTAATTTTTGAGGTGTTTGCAGGAAGCAAACATAAGGTTTATCTACAAACAGGTTGCAGATTACACGTACTGTTAAGCAATCAGTGAAAAAGGTTACTTGGTGTAGTGTTGTGCACGTGTTGTGAAAGATTGCAGAAAACTAGCTTGTTGTGCTATATCCTTGCTTGTGATAATGGCAGAGAACAGTGAAAATCCCATTATTGAGAAGCTCGACAAGAACAACTACCCTTCATGGAAGTTCCGTGTGACGAACTTCCTCATCGGAAAGGGCCTTTATGAGTTTGTCTCAGGTGAAGAAAAGGAGCCAGAGCTGAGTATCCCTCAAATTACAGATGAATTAAAAGCATGGAAAGAGTGGAATGCGAAAGATAAAATGGGCTATCTGCAGTCATTGATAATACTATGCTAGGACATATAAGGAATGCAGAAACTTCACATGCATCTTGGACAATTTTTGAGAGCATGTTTTCAGTAAATACAAAGGCACGAAAGATTCAACTCAAGCAAGAGTTGAATGCCTTAAAGAAAGGAAAAATGTTTGTCAATGAGTATGTGTTGAAGGTGAGGAGCATTGCAGATACTTTAGCAGCAATTGATGCGATGCCGAATGATGATGATTTGGTTTTATCCACTCTGAGTGGCCTTAACAATGAGAAGGCATGGAAATCATTTGTTACTTTGGTATATGTACGGAAGCCATTTCCAGATTTTGATGACCTGATCTCTCTCATAATTATTGAAGAGATCAATATACAGGGTGATTCGTCTGAAAGAAATGGTGAACAGGTCCAAGCATTTTACTTGAGTTCAAGAAGGGGATATGGTAGATCCTCTTTGAGAGGCCGTGGTATGGGACGTGTTGGCGATAACAAGCAAAATAGGTTCAATCAACAGTTTGGTGAAATGTAGGTTTCTGGAGGCAAAGGAAACTTGAGAGGCAGGGGGAGCTCTAGAGGAAGAGGTGGATGGTAGAATAGAGGTTCTGGAAATTCTATTATTGTTTGCCAATATTGTAGCAAAACAAGACATATTGCAGCCCATTGCTATGCAAAAAGAAGGATGATATTCGCAGTGGTAAATTGCAGAAAAAGGAAACTATGCATTGTCTTCATGACAGAATGAAGACAAAAATGAGCATCTGTTTGTTATGCAGCATATGATGAATACTGTTAAAGGAAAGGGGACACATGATGATGTATGGTATGTCGATTCAGGTGCATCTAATCATATGACCAGTCATGTTGAATGGTTTGGAGAGATGCAAGATTTACAAAACCCAGGTTATGTGCAGACGGGTGATGATTCATGCCACCCAATTTCACACATTGGAAAGGTTCCCTTGTCCTTGTATGATGGCCAGACAAAGAGTCTGACAGATGTATTACATGTGCTATTAATTACAAAGAATCTAGTATCTATTGGCCAAATGATAGAGCAGGGGTTGCAGGTCTGATTCAATGCAAAGGGTTGTTTTGTAGAAGACTTTAATGATAAGTGCAGGTTGGTCGCAAAAGGAAGTAGAGTTGGCCGAATGTTCACTTTAGATACTGGAATTCCTGCAATGGATGCTGCTATGTATGCTAAAGGAAAAGGAGTAGTTACAGATATTGAAATATGGCATAAACATATTGGACACGCAAATGTGCAAAGGCTGAAATTAATGCAGTCCAGAGGATTGGTTATAGGATTGCCTTCTAAAAGAGTTGCAGATTTGCATGAAGTTTGTGAAGCATGCCAGTTTGGTGAGCAGGCAAGACAACCCTTCATGCATGACAGAGAAGTGAGTAGAAAAATACTTGATGTAGTGCATACAGATGTTTGGGGGTCTACACAGAATGTATCTCTTGGTGGCAGCAAATACTTTGTCACATTTATTGATGATTGTTCAAGGAAGTTATGGGTATACTTTATGAAGAAAAAAAGTGATGTGTTTGAGCACTTTAAACCTTTTAAGGCAGCTGTTGAAACAGAAACAGGCTTAAAAGTAAAGTGTTGGAGATCAGATGGAGGGGAAGAGTACCTCTCTAATGAGTTCAGTGGCTTCTTGAGGACTCATGGGATAAAGAGGCAATTTACTTGCAGGTATACCCACAACAAAATGGTGTTGCAGAAAGAAAAAACATGCATATTGCAGAAGTTGCATGGGCATTAATGGCTGAAAAGAATATGCCCAAACATTTTTGGTCTGAGGCTGTCCATACTGCTGTCTACATTATGAACAGAACTCCCACAGCTGTAGTTCATGGGATGACTCTTGAAGAATTCTTTGCTGGCAAGAAGCCTGATATATCACACTTGAAGGTATTTGGCTGTGTTGCATACGTTCATGTGTTAGATGAGCTACAGAAGAAGCTTGATCCAAAGGCTGAAAAATGTGTTTTTATTGGATACTCTTTAGAGCAGAAAGGGTATCATTGTTATAACCCTGTCACAAGTGAGTTCAGAATGAGCAAGGATGTTATCTTTGATGAGATGGAAAGTTGGTATACACCTGCTGGTGATGTTTTGGATGATGATAATGATGAGGGCAGCTTTGTGCAGAAAGATAAATAAGAATCACAGAGTCTTAGTGGATCAGAAACATCATCTGGTACTACACCTATAGTGAGCCCTTAGTCTAAGAGACTAAGAAGTAGCCCCACATCTTCAGGTGGATCTATAAGTGCTACAGGGAAGGACAAAGGAAATAAGAAAGTACTGGATGGTAATGATGCATTTACCAGTCATTTGGGATTTGACGGAGATTCCAGTGGTTCAGAGAGTTTGGATGATGAGCTTGGTATTCCTTCCATCAGGACACCAGGTGTACAGAGAGCTCATAGTAATGTAAAGGCTCCATTGAGTGATCCAGTGGTACGCAGATCTAGCAAGGTCAGATACCTTGTTAAAAGATTTGGTTTTGAAGGTTATGCAGCTCACCATTATGCTTATATGGTGAAACTAGTTGAGGATGTTGAGCCCACTTGTTTTGAGGATGCTGTTGGTCATGCTCATTGGGATGCAGCAATGGATGAGAAGATGGCTGCATTAGAAGCCAATAAGACTTGGGATTTGGTACCCTTACCTAAGGGTAAGAAAGCTATTAGCTGTAAGTGGGTTTACAAAGTCAAGTATAATGTAGATGGTTCAATTAGCAGATATAAAGCTGGGCTGGTTGCAAAAGGCTATGCTCAAACATGTGGCATAGATTATGAAGAGACATTCAGTCTAGTTGCTAGGATGGCAACTGTTAAGTGTGTGATTGCCTTGGCAGTAGCCAAAGGTTGGAGTTTGCAGCAAATGGATGTTAAGAATGCCTTCTTGCATGGTGAATTGCAAGAAGAAGTGTATATGGAGTAGCCAGCAGGTTATGAGGATTTAGAGCATCCCACATATGTGTGCAGGTTAAAGAAGGCGCTCTATGGGCTGAAGCAAGCACCTAGAGCATGGTCTGACAAGATTGGAGAGTATCTTGTCAATATTGGATTTTGTATTTCTGATGCTGATCACTCACTTTATGTGAGAAAGGGAGATGCAAGGTTGGTCATCATAGTCATCTATGTGGATGACTTGATTATTACAGGTGACAGTGACAATGGGATTGCTGAAGTTAAGGACTTCTTGAAGAAGAAGTTTGAGATGAAAGATTTGGGTGAGCTGAGATACTTTCTTGGTATTGAGGTGATCAGATGTGATGTGGTATATGGATGTCCCAAAGGTAATATGGCTTGGATATGTTATCCAAGTATGGTATGACAATATGTAAGCCTCTTTCAGTACCATTGGAGCAAAATGTGAAGTTGAGTGCTGATGTTGGAGATGAGATAGAAGACCCTACTATGTTTAGGAGGATAGTAGGGAGTTTGATTTGCATGACTATCACAAGGCCAGACTTGAGCTATGCTGTTGGCCTTGTCAGTTAGTTTATGTAGATGCCTAGAAAGCCTCATTTGGATGCAGTTAGACATATATTGAGGCATGTGAAGTCCACTTTACATTATGGAATTTTTTATGAGGTAGGTAAGGACGTACAGGTCTTTGGATACACAGATGCAGATTGGGCTGGTAGCATGTCAGACAGAAGATCTACAAGTGGATTCATGTTTTCCCTTGGTAGTGTAGCAATTACATGGAGTAGCAAAAAGCAATCTACAATTTCTTTATCGAGTACAGAGGCTGAGTATAGAGGTGTTGCTATGGTAGCATGTGAGGTGGTATGGCTGCAAAAGTTATTAGGTGATTTGGACGTGCAGGGAGATGGTCTAGTTGTCATTCATTATGACAACATGAGCAGCATACAGCTAGCTAGGAATCCAGTGTTCCATGCTAGGACAAAACACATTGAGGTGCACTATCACTTTGTGAGAGAGAAGGTACTTGCAGGAGAGATTGACTTGGTATATGTCAGCACACAGGATTAGATAGCTGACATTTTTCCAAAGGCATTGGGTGCAGAGAAGCTTCGAAAGTTCTAAAGCTTGGAGTTACAGAGATAGAGTTGAGCTTGAGGGGGAGTGTTGAGATGGCAAGCTTAACATGTGTGGACATTGATGATGGATCACCTGGCTAGATGGGTCCGCACGTCTACACTTAGCACATTGGTGGTCATTATGATACTCACATGGCTACTAACTTATCACTTATTATATTTAGTTTGTTATACCTACCTACAGCTGGCAAAGACATAGCGCCAGTCGATTAATGTAGTCGGTTATGCACTGTTTGACTTAGTAGGCCACTTTCCTTTATGTTGTATCTTATCTATACTTTGTGTACATTGTATAGTGTGTGCAAGAAGAAGAAAAAACCAACAAGAAAACGTTTTATCCTCCATCTCTCTTCTTGTGTTCTTGAGTGAGATTCCTCTTGTGTATATAGTGTGTGTTTGGCGCAGTAGCTCAAGCAAGTCCCCCCACCATGCGATTCTTGACAATCCCATCCTATGGATGTACCATTGTGCAGTCTCCTTGGATATGTTGCATATTTTTGAGATGGTGACTTATGAGCTAGTTCCATGATAGTGGAATCGCCTTGCGGATTCCTTGGCTAATTATGCTTTTATTGAAGATGTCTTTTTTAGTTGTGGTTAGGGGGAGCTCTTACAATTACCTTGTAACATTAGCCCAAGACTACTTTGGGGTCTTTTTGCTGACATGTCCTATTTTGGTTGTCGATGGCTAGTTTGGGTTATGAGTCAGGTAGCAATTGAGCACCTTCCTATTCTATCATGGATGCATAGAATCATTTATTGTCATATTTGTTGGACACCCCTTGCTATTTATACAAAGGGGTTGGTCAATAAACTAATGCATTTAGTGTAGGACTTGAGGAGCCCTTATCCTTAGTGGTCTTATGCTTCAATGGAGTTATATTGGGACCAAGGGTTTGTTCTAGCAATATGCTGCTGAATCGTTGTTTTGTGGATTATCTCATTAGGCCAAGAGGCTAGTCATTCTGTAGTGAAATGTCATGTTTTATTAGGCCAAGAGGGCCATGTGTCTATTTAGTGCGGGTGTGGTTAATGGGTTTTGTTTGAGTCTTGTGCTAGACAGATTTGGTGAAACTTGGACGGAACCTCTTTTTGTGTAATGAAGGAGACCTAGGAGAGAGAAGGAGAGAAGGGAGAGACTGCAGAGAGGAGAGAGAAAGAGGAAGAAAATGAGAGAAGAAGAGAGAGAAAGACTAGCAGAAGAGAGAGAAAGAGAAGGGAAGCCATGAAAGCTAGAAGGAAGGATAAAAGAGAGACTTGATTATTGAAAACTGATGCCCTAATTGGGTCTCTCAACACCTTATATACCCTGTCAGTATAACTGGGTATTCCCATGCTAATCCGTGTCCTAGCCATCTATCTCCACTCTTTTACATTCCATCCCAACCGCGAAGGTTTTTGCCCTCAAAAACAAAAAGAGGACCTATAGCTCAGCGAAAAAAAGGGGGGGGTTGCAGAGTACTACTCTACTCAGCATTACAAAGGAGAATATGGGTATGGTGAAGTATAATCTCATGTGGAATTGGAGCATAGAATTGTGTATATGATGTATATGACATGTGCAAGTTGATAGCATATGAGTTTGGCCTCCAATTCTTGACAATTAGGGGCTGACAAATAGTGGATAGCATGCTATCCAGAACAGGCCTGTTGGAGAAAACTGGTCATAACTTCCTACGGACAGCTCCGATTGAGGCGTGTGACATGTCAAAATGAAGCTCATGAAGTGTACTTTCAGGCCATATAGGTGACGTTTGACTGTCATTAATGCAGTGTAAAAATTGTTCTGTCTGCATTTCAGACTGGGGCAAATTTAGCTACTGCTCAATCAAAATTACATCCTTGGAGTAGGGAAAGAACTGCACTAGTGAAATGCTGATCAGCATAGGTCTTTTCCAAGACCATTCCATTCCCCGAGATCAAATGGATAACCTCCATAATAAGCATCAAGATCGCAAGGGTCATCCATACAAGCATGGGTCACCATACTGCCACCAGGGTCAAAAGGATAATTGTTATCCAATGCATTCACTGTATCATAGAAGTAATTCATGGTGTCATCATGAAGCACTGATGGTGGCACAAGATCTTTACCGACCCATACAATAGCATGCATTGACTTATTCATAAACTCATTGGGAACCACTAGGTCAAATCGGACTGGAGCAGATGAGGCTGCAATCAATACAGCATTCAATGCATCAATCCCTAGGCATTTCATGTCCATGAGTTTCACATGTGTGGCTATTACTGGGCATTCAAAGGTAAGGGCCTTGGGCTGATGGGGCATCTGCTCATGAGCCTGTGGCAGTGAGATGCTCTCATCATGGAATCGTTCTTGAGAAGTATCATGTGGCGCATAAGGATGCGCATGTTGCTTATAGTAATAA
Source organism: Lygodium microphyllum (assembly GCF_053477565.2). Taxonomy (NCBI): domain Eukaryota; kingdom Viridiplantae; phylum Streptophyta; class Polypodiopsida; order Schizaeales; family Lygodiaceae; genus Lygodium; species Lygodium microphyllum. The sequence continues at coordinate 33,741,251 of NC_141149.1, forward strand.
TCAAGTGGCTGATGATATCGAGCACTCCATTGCAGTTAATGATGTTGCTCCCCATGTACATACTCATATACATTTGCATGATGTTATCATGTACATAATGCTGTCTAGATGGTTGTCCATGTATGTGACCAGTATGTAGTTCATAAGAACATATATAGTCATCAGATGCATGCTGCTCAAAATATTCACACTCATCATATGCATGTTGACTATAAGTAGGTGCATGCACTTGCCTTTGCACATCGAACCCATGCCAATGGTCATGGTACTCATAATGTCCATGAGAATGCCCATACATGCCTTGCTGACCAAAATGTCCATGGGTGCCATGCTGCCCATGCATTATATGTGGGCCAAATTGATTGTTAGGGCCTTGCTGCCCAAAATTCCCATGCTGCCCATGTGCACCTGCATTGGGGCCTTGCTGCCCAAAATTTCCATGGTGCCCATGCAATACATGCAAACCAAAGTAAACATTGGGTCCTTGCTGCCCAAAACTGCCATGTGCATGCTGCCCATGTGCACCCTGCATACTATGCTGCCCAAAATTTGCATTTTGCCCTTGCATATAGCTTCCACTATGGGAGAGCTGCTGTCCCAAGGATAGGCTAGAAGGGTTCTTCACGGCTGATGGGAGAATGGGTTCATCATGTCGCATAGGGGACTCACCCAGCTCATAGGTGCTATGGGGAAGGCCATGGGTGCCACCAAAACCTTGTGGGTTACGCCCGGTCTCCAAGGTAGGAGGGGAGTTGGCCTCACGGGGAGGGACATGCTCCTTGGGCTGAGCCAAGGAGGGTGCCATGGAGGGGATGAGGACGCCCATGCACTCGATCACTAAGTCCATCTTGGCCATCATCTCGGAATGACGGTGATCTTGGCGGGTTTCCATCTCCCTATGGCGTTGTTCCATCTCTCGATGTCGTTCAGCATGACGGGTCTCATGTTGGCATAGAGTTTGGTTGAGCATAGATAAGTGGTCCATCTCGGGGGCACCCTCTTCAAACATATCTTCACGATCCTCCTGGGATGAGCTAGGATCGTTCATTGAGGCACGGAGTCCCTTAATTTATGCTGGAAATCCTCCCGGGCCTTTGCTTTACCCTTGTGGCCTGCCATCCCAAGTGCAGTCCACTAGACCCCTTGTTACAGAAATGACAATATCTTGAGCTAGGAAGCTCCGATTGCCAAAGTTTTTGATTCAAATTAAAGCCCTCTATCCTTCTACGAGGCTATGTAAAAATATCTCTGACAGTAAATGATCAGGACTTTTCTGTAATCACTTTTTGTGGGCTGACTGTGTAGGATTGCTGCCTGCCCCACAGTACCTCTAAGCACAAAATTGAGCTTATCTCCCAAACCGTAGGGTGGAATGGGAGATTTTTAGTTCAGATCGAAGGGGGGAATGCCCTCTTTGAATTGAGCTATGGGGCCTGCACTCACTCACACAAGAAGGCTTTGCTGTAATAGACTTTTGTGGGCTGATTGTGTAGGACTACTGCCTGTCCCACAGGGTCACTGCATACAAAAGTGGTTGTAACTCTCCAATGGGAGCTCTGATCGGGGAGCTTTCAAGCTCTAGTCGAAGATATCGATCCCCTCTATGCAAAGAGCATAGGTATGTAATAACAGGTCTTATATAGAAAATTTTGTAATAAGAAATGCGTGGCTGAACTGTGTAGTCCAACGCCCTGTTTTTAACTTTGAGAGGCCTATTTCGAACAGTCGATATCCTGTAGGGTCTAACCAACTTATCAAACTGAATGAGGACCTTTGGGAGACCTATGAGTTGGAAGTTGTCCTATAAATCATTGTAGGTTGAAAGTCGCTGCTAATATGATCCAAACCATTGCCACCATGGCCCAATGCATTGCCAATAAGAGCATAACCTTGTCAAACATGATCATCTCATGACCACATAAGCATCATTGCCAAATAGGGGCACATAATTGCCAACATAGACAAGTTCATAGACATCTCAATGTCAGCGTGAGCATATGAGTGCCACCATAAGTGTCATTGCCAAAAAAAAGTCAATGTGTCAATATCCTTTGCAATTATGATATAATCTCTGAGGCATAGGTATACCACATCCATAGATCAATTAGCATCAAAACACCTATCATGCACTCCCATGTCTAACACTGTCATTGTCAACATGTCAAATGAGCTAGTCTAAGGTTGACTACAGGGATGCTTGTTGTGATACGTGTAGGATAGCACACTAGGATTCCAAGCCTACACAATTGCATGCAATCATATGTCGTCTGGTGTGTAGTGTGATCCACATATATCATGCCTTGTTCATCACATTAGTATGTTCAATCTTGCCCACATACCTGATCTTTTGATGGAAGTCAAGCATCCATATCCCCATATCAGCATTGAGCCAATTCTCTATTGTTGAGTTCTGGACATGTTCAGGTCAAGCAATCAATTTCATTACAAATACTAGTAATTTGCACAAAATCCCAAATTCTGCATATGGTCTTCTGTCTCAATATGCTGTATTTGTCCTCTATATCATGCTCAGAATCCCCTCATACATGGGTTGTCATCCACCATATACAATCGATCCCAACTATGATGTTGGCACCATAGAAACAATAGGAACCAGAGCAGCAATAGTAGTTGTTGTTCAAGTTATTGAAGCTCAAGATAATCTTGAACTTTTACTGGCTACACAACATCTACATGCTGAGCTTGAGCATGTGTCTTATTTGCTGACAGTCCAGGAGTAGCTTCAGTTAGCCTCTCTGCTTGCCAAACCGGCCATCTTCAAAGCTGATGTAACATTGCTTCCCTTTTTGCATATCATCAAAGCTGATGCAACACTGCTTGGTAAAGAGATCCCTTACCCTACAATGCACTGCACACTGCAAATCCTACCACAGTGCACATTGCAAATCCTTATGAGACTCCCTATTAAGGGCCAATTTCCACCCTTAATATACCAAACAGATACAAAACCTCCATAACAGATAATCAAAATCTGATTCTGAATGTTGATAATCTGACTTCTCGGATACACATTCTGATCGCGATACACTTTTCAATATTCACTATTCATCACCATTAACCTTATCAATGGAATCAGATAATTCAGAATACAGTACAGAGAATCAGATATACATAGGAAAAATCAGGTAACATCCTTTCATTGCCAAAGCAGAACTGTCTTCTACAGCAGCGCATTCCGATTCTCTCTTCCTTCCATGAATAGTTACATACCCAAAAGGTTCATGACTCTTCCATTCAAAAAAAGGTACAACTGACACCCCTTCATATCCCTTACGCCCTAAGGCTCAAACTAAAGTGATAAATAATCCCTAAGGTTATGCCTCTAACACTCCCTAGTCGGAGTGAAGTGTTGAATGCACTGTTAAATGAGGAAGAGCTGGTTAACACAAATGCTGGTTATTAGAATGCTGGTTAACACAGATGCAGGATTTTTGTCTTCATAGTCAGATTGACTACTTTCTGCCTCTTCAGATTTATTCTGAAACAAATCTGCCTTTCCTCTCTGAACTTTCAAAGCTTTAATCTGTTCTTCCAAAGTTTCTGAATCCAATTTTTGAATTGTCAGGGTATGTTTTTGCATTTCCACTGTACTCAACAATTCCTTATTTAACATATTCAGATTAGCTTCTGTTTCTGACTCATCCTTAATCTGAATCATGCTATAAGGTTTCTGCATTACCCCTTCCATCTTTTTCTGTATAGAGTTCCAAACCATATCTCCATTTTCCAATACTTCATTGACCAAATGATTCAAATCATTTCCTGTCAAGAATACTGCATCTACATCAACTTCATCTGAATCAACTGAACCTTTTAATTGATTCTCCACATCCTCCAACACCTTTAGTCTGTCCTTCAACACACCACATTCTCCCATTAACCTTGTGTTTTCTTTTGACAATTCAGTAAGCTCATTATCAAAGGTTAACTTCAGATCTTTTATCCATTCCCTCACTGTATTTGCTTTGATTTCTGCTTCTGACAGCTCCCTGTTCATCATTACAATGGTCTCTTCTTTTTCAATAATCTGACTTTTGAAAAACTCTCCTAATTCTTCAACTTTTTGTGACAACACATCAAAGTTCACAGTTTTGGCTCTTTCATCCTGCATCATAGACACCAATGCGGTATTTGAATCCTTCAACATCTGAACAGTCTGATTCAAGTTGTGAATATGAACTTGCTGTTTTTCAATGAACACAATAAGTTCCTGTAGTGATTTAATAGCCAATGAAGCTGTCAAATTCTCCCGATCCTTCTTATCCACGTTTAGTGAAATGTCCAAGTCTTCAATTTTCTGTTTCCCCATCAAAACATCTGATTTCTTCACTAAGTTAGTTTCAGGCTGTACATTTTGCTCCTCTTTCTGCTTTTTGCCCAATCTGATTGATATTTTCTTCACATGAATCCCCTGTACTTGGCCTTGCCTACTAATAGGTCTTTTCTGCAACTGACTTTTCAAATCTGTCCCCCATTCACCTGTTTCTTCAGTCTGAATCTGAGCTTCTGCTTTTTGCCCAATCTGATTGATATTTTCTTCACAGGAATCCCCTGTACTTGGCCTTGCCTGCTAATAGGTCTTTTCTGCAAACTGACTTTTCAAATCTGTCCCCCATTCACCTGTTTCTTCAGTCTGAATCTGAGCTTCACTCCCCTGATCCACAGATTCTATTTTCTGATCATGCTTCTGACTTTCAACTGCTGTCTCTGTCTTTATCTTCTTGGTTGGTGGTTCTGACTCATCAGGCACAGAAGTAGAGATAGAAGTTCTTCTACTACCCCCCGCCTTTCTATTTTTACCCAAACCAGAACATGACAATGCTAACTGAAAAGAATCCACTTTGGTCCCCTCAAAAATCATTCCCAGAATGGCTGGAATTTTGCTAGTACTAGATTGCTTTCTTTTGTCTATACCATGTACTTCCATAACTAATCTGTTGTACATGATATGTGCCCAATTGAACATAATGCCTGATTCTGCAGCTACCAGTAAACCAAATGTATCTTTGCTCATGTGGTCCAATTTCACCAGAAGTAAGATCCTCTCCATGAACCATGTTAGTTGAATTCTTCTATTTTTACTCTTAACCTTTTTGATTACATAATAGTTCCTGCTTCCTTCTGCAGCTCCAAACTCAGCAACCATTTGCTCATCTGATGCTTTGCTCCATTCTGTTTCTCCTTCCATAGGCAACTTAAAAACTTTGGCTAAAAACTCAGGGGTCACTTCCTTATGACAGGAAGGTACATCAGCTGACTGCAAATAGGCCAACTGAGTGGGTGCATAAATGTTCTGTTCATACTTCTCCCATGGCAATCTAGCATACTCAGTTAGCTTCATCTGCTCCAGCCATAAAACATTATCTTCCTGCTCAATATTCATCTGAATCTGAAAATCCTGTAAAGGATACATCAAATTCAAGGCCAAATCTCTCGCGGCATGTGGTTTCATTTCATAATTGGTAAGATCTTCCTCGCTAGCATCGGAGTCATTTGCATCAGCCTGTGGTAATTTCTCCTTACCACGAGCAGAATGCCGGACTGGCTCATCCGCCATCTTCTCTGGTGAACTGAATTTTCTCCTCATAGCGGGAAGATTTGGAAATAAAAGAACTCGCAAACAAGCACTGAGAACGAAGTAGAAGTATAGCAGAACGCACAGCAGAACGACACAGAAAACCTCCAGGAGAACATCAAGCTCCAGGAGTAGCGAATGAATCCTTTGTGTGCGAGTAGGCTCAAGTTCGAACAGCCGTTTGCATGTGCCAAACTTTTGAAAACCCACCTCAGCACGTGTGAAGACTTGACGTTTGCCATCATTTCTTATTCTCCTTATAATGCCCTTGTCACCCCAGTCGGTTTCAACAATAGAATAATAATACTGCCCTTCAAAATTAGAACATGAGATCGCTCCCACCAAGTCACATTGCACATCTCTAGTGTCGTGAAACACACTAGGCAAGAATTTCTTCAACCGGAAACCATTAACAGAAACCATTAACAGGTTTTTTAAGCAGAGTTTCCTCTAAATCGGATAAAATAAAGGTGCCCTGACCAATATCTTGAAAAATAACATAAGGTCCCACATATCTGAGTTTAAGCTTACTAGGATGCTTGCCCAATTTGGAATTGTACATCAGAACTAAATCCCCTTCCTTCAATTTTTTCTTCTTCAGATATTGGTCCAACCATGCTGACCTCCTATTCTGAATCACTGTTGCCACATAAGCACTATGAAACCTATCTTCATCCAAAGTCAATAACTGGTTTAATCTATGTTGCAATGACTCATCCTGTGTCAATCTGTGTTGCACAGCCACTCTCAAAGATGGCACAATGAACTCCATTGGCACTACAGCTTCCTTTCCATAAACCAATCTGAATGGTGTAAGCCCTGTACTGACTTTAAAAGCTGTTCTGAAAGCCCAAAGTGCTGAATTGAGTTTCAGATCCCAATCCTTCCTATTTTCTGCAACTGTCCTCTTCAAGATCTTGATCAAGATCTTATTGGTACTTTCAGCTAACCCATTTGCCTGTGGATGATATACAGAAGACATCTTGTGACTAATCATATGAGTTTCAGTCAGTACTCTAATCACCTTATTCAGGAAATGAACTCCCTGATCTGAAACCAGTTCAATGGGACACCCAAATCTTGTCATAATATTGTTGTACAAGAAGGAGGCTACACTCCTGGCCTTGTTATCCTTCAGAGCCACAGCTTCCACCCATTTAGTACAGTAATCTGTTGCAACCAAAATATACCTGTTTCCTGTGTTTTGTGCAGCTGGCTTAAATGGACCCATGAAATCCAAACCCCACTTCTCAAATGGGCCTAATGGCAAGACAGGGTTTTGAATCATCCTATCCTTGTTTTTAGGGTAACCATCCCTCTGACACTTCTCACAAGTCTTGGCTAACAAATGTGAATCCTTAATAACTGTAGGCCACCATAGACCACTCTGAAATATTTTTCTGCTGGTTATTTCACCTGAGAAATGTCCTCCAGCATCTCCTGTATGTGCCTTAGCCAACACTACAGTTTGCTGACTATTAGGAACACATCTTCTGAGAATCTGATCCACTCCCTTCTTATAAAGATACCCTCCAATGACAGAAAAAGTGCTGCTTCTAAGTACCATCTTCCTTCTATAATCTGATGTCATCCCTTTAGGAAACACTCCCTCTGTAAGATAATTCAACATTTGATCATACCAGTCCTCTGATCCAGTTGCCTGAATCTAAAACAGATCAGCATCAGGTAAATCATCTGAAATTCCCTCTGGAGGTTCTCCTGTCTCCAACCTGCTCAAATAATCAGCAACCAGATGTTCTCTGCCTGGCCTATGAACAATAGTATAATCAAACTCCTGTAGCAGCAAAATCCATCTTGCCAATCTACCAATTGGTTCAGGATTGTTCACCAAATAAATGAGGGCTTGGTGATCCACATGAATAACAATAGGATTACCCAAAAGATAGTGTCTGAATTTTCTTAATGCAAATATTACACCCAAACATTCTCTTTCAGTCTCCACAGAATAATTTCTCTCTGCTCTTGTCATCACTTTGGAGGCATAATAGACTGGTCTAAACCAACCTTTCTGTTTCTCCTACATGAGCACTGCTCCTACAGCTATATCAGAAGCATCTCCAAAGACATGGAATGGTAGACTCCAATCAGGAGGTTGCATAATAGGAGCCACCTGTAACATCTTTTTGAGTAATCTGAATGCTTTCTCCTGTTCTTTTGACCAAACAAACTGAACATCCTTCTTTGCTAGCTTAGTTAATGGAACACAGACATGAGACAAGTATTTCAGAAACCTACTATGCCACTTAATCTGTCCCACAAATCTGCTTAACTCCTTCAGATTAGTTGGTGCTTTAGCCTTCTGAATTGCTGCCACCTTTTTAGGATTCACCTGCATTCCTTCTTCTGAAATGATATGGCCCAGTAAAATACCCCTTTTAACTGCAAATGCACATTTGGCAGGATTCAGGCTCAACCTGGCCATTCTGCATCTTTCAAAGCACAATCTGAGATGTTTCAAATGATCTTCTATCTTTCCAAAAACACTAAAGTCATCCAAAAATACCCTCATAAAAGTTGTCAAATATGGAGCAAAGACCTCCTGATCCCATTTCTGAAATGTGGGAGGAGCATTCTTCAACCCAAAGACCATGAGATTACTTGCATAAACACCCCATTCTGTCACAAATGTTGTTTTCTCCCTATCTTCCACAGCCATAAGTATCTGATTGTAGCCACTAAAACCATCCAGAAAACTATACATCTGATGTCCTGCAATAGCATCCAGCAATGTGTCCTGAAATGGTAAAGGAAATGGATCTGTTACACTTGCTGCATTGAGTTTCCTGTAATCAACACAGATCCTGAGTTTGCCATTCTTCTTAGGTACCACAACTATTGGTGACAACCAAGTAACTTTCTCCACAGGATAGATAAACCCCACTTTCAATAACTTGTCCAGTTCCTCCTTGACAGCTTTGGCATAATTAGGATTCATCCTGTACCTTTGGGAGATAAAAGGAACAGCATCCTTTTTCAAATTAATCCTGTGCATACAAAAGCTTGGATCTACACCCTTCATATCAGTATAAGTCCAGGCAAAAATATCCTTGAACTCCTTGAGTAATTTTCCTAAATCTGTTTTAAACTGTCCCTGTGCATGGATACTGACTTTTACCATCTTAGGCTCTTGTTCAGAACCCAGATTCAGATCCTGTAGGTCGTCTTCTTGTACTCTAGCTATTTTGGCCATTTGTTCCTCAAAAGATTTCTCTGCCTGTAAGATCTGCTGAATATGCATCTTCTCTTCCTCCTCAGACAGTTGTTTATTCAAAACTTCCTCCGCTTCAGGGGCTTCCTGTTTAATTTGAACCTGTTTTTCAGAAACTGTAGATTTCCTTTGTTCCTTCAAGTTTTCCAAAATTCTGACAACATCAATGTCAAACACAGGTACAATTGATTCATTCACTTTGAGAAAAGCATCATCTTCATCATCCTCTACTTCTCCAACCATGTTTATACCCTGTGCATACAAAGCTCTAGTGTCTTTTGCCAAAACAACACTAGGTACCATATTCAGATGAACTTTCTTCTTTCCCTTCTTGATTGTTACCCTTGCAGCACCCCAATCCTGTTTCACTTTAGCTTGCTTGAACCAAGGCCTTCCCAACAGAATTGGATAGGGACTATCCCCTTCATCCATCTTGAGCACTACAAAATTTACAGGAAAGGTCAAACCTGAAATTGTGATTTGTTGATTCCTGAGTATTCCAAGAGGTTGGATCCTTCTCTGATCAGCCATCTTCAATTGAAATGGAGCTTCTTCCAATTCAGGGAGATTAAGCTTTGTATACAGGAACTCAGGTAAAATATTCACACCTGACCCTCCATCCAAAAGTGCTCCCTGTATTTCCTGATTCTGATAAGTCACAGTGATTTTAGGAACTTTATAGTCCACATCCTCAGCTTCAACTTGACATACATCAGGCTCATCAGCCTGGTCATCCTCCTCAGCAAGGCTTTTAAGCACCCGTCTTTTAAATTCACGCACTAGACTCAATATCTGATCCATAGTGACTGTGGTATTCTTCAGGACTTCTGATGTTATCTGAGCCTCCTTGGCTTCCTGTTGCAGAATCTCCTCCTGAATATCCATCTGCTTGCCTGTCTTCTGACCTTTCAAATCAATACTCTCATTTTTCTGCTTTTTCTGAATCAGATTCAGACATTCCTGTCTGACTTGTTTCTGTGTATCCCAAAAATGAGGGTTTTTCATCTCCTTATGAGAGACAACAGGGTCAGCAACATACTGTGCCCCTGATCTGGTGACTACAAAAAATGGTGCTGCCTTTTCAGGAACACCTTCCATCTACATATAGTTAGAAAATCACAATGATTCTGAAATAAACCATGCCTAGTTTTTTGATTCTCTTGCCACCTATCTTCAGAACTTTGCTTTGACTCTTCCACAATCACAACATTGGCCTGTGCAGGTCTATTCTGCTGCACTTGTGCAGGCTGTCTCTGATTATTGTATCTGATAATGGGTATCCCCCTTTCTTCCCTATGCTTGCACCACAGAGGGCAATTTGGACCTTGCCTGTGTCCTGTTTGATCACAGTAGGTACATGGATCTTTAGGTCCTTGCTGGTTGGGTGGCACCCAATTGTTCATTCCTTGAAATCTTCTGGGGCCTTCCCCTCCTCTGTTCCTGTCTGGTTCCACATCATTGGCAGCTGGTCCATTAGCTCTCTGTGCTGATGGTCCAGGATTTGACCTGTTATTAGGATTATACCAACAGTTTGCATCTGTATGTCCCTGTTTCTGACAAGTGTTGCAATAGGGTCTCTCCTTTTTAGTGAAAGTAGAGATTCCCATACTCTTCAATGTTGCAGCAATCTGCTTGCTCAAATTTTGCACCTTGGCTTTGGACTTACCATTACCATTCTTATCCTTCCTTGTTTCGCTCCTGCCTTTATGTTTGTGCTTCCTCTTCTTTTTCCTGCTTTTAGTCTTCCTGTCCTCAGTATCAGAACCCTCTGAATCTGAGTCTGAATCCTCATCTTCTGAATCTGTGTCTGAGTCAGTCTCTGAATCTGAATCTGACTCTGTATCTGAGTCTGAATCACTATCTTGTTTCTTCTTCTTTTTGTATTTAACACTTCCCAATCTTTTCTCTGCTCTTCTGGCAGCTGTCACCAATTCATTGAAGCCTCCTGCTCCCCTAGGGATGTTTGTACTTGCTACTGCAGTTCTGAGAGTGTCTCTCAAACCATTACAGAAATATTCCCCTAACATTTCATTAGTAAGTCTCTCTTCTGGTGCCAGCCTCCCGTTCAAGTCCAGGAATTGCTGTGCATAATCCTCCACCAGGAGCCTCTTTTGTTTCATTGTTTTCAGTTTTTTCAGGATATCAGTTGGAGTCTTCCACCTCTTGAATCTTGACAGAAAAGCTGTCTGCAAAGCTTGTGTGTCAGGAAAATGTGCTGCACCATACTGTATGAACCAGTTCATGGCCTTACCCTCCAGTGTGGTAGCAAACTGTTGCTTCTTCACATCATCCCCATACAATACTCCTAGTCCACTTGCCTCCCATTTTGTGCTAAATTGAGCTACATGGGCATCAGGGTCTTCCTTCTTGGATTCACCCTTGAATGTGGCAAATTTGACTCTGAGATTTGCTGGATTTAGAGGTTGTGCCATTGGTCCTAGTATTACTGTTGCTGCAGTTTGTTTCTTGATCACTGGTTTAGACAATGTTTTAAATTTCAGCTTCCTCCTTGTCTATTTATGAATCTGAGTTAGTGTCAATGCACCCAGGAATCTGTTTTTGTCTCTTTCTTCTGATCTTGGTGTGATTCGTACTGCCTGAACAACATGTTGCTGAGAATCCTCTGCATTTCCTGATCTCTGACTTGGTCCTGCCTCCTCAGTCTGGGCTTCCTGATCACTAAGATATCTGAGATCCAGAGTATCTACCTGACTGCCACTATTGGACCTCTGATGTGCCTTCTGTTTCTGTTTTTCTTCCTGTTCTAGCTTGGCCTGTAATCTGGTATAGTAAGTACCAAAACCCTCACCCCTGTACTTTTCAGCAGACATGCACTATACATCTGTTCTGTCATTAGCCCTATTTGCTGTTAGTCCCAAGGCAAGCAGTACTCACATCAATGACACACACAACCATAGGCCTTAGACCAAGGTCCTTTGCATTTTCTGGGTGCATTTGTCAGATCATAAGAGTGCTGAAATCTACACAAGCAGTGGTTTCCCCAAAATGTCTGCCAGGCAGCTTCAAAGGGCTCCTTTGGGAACAATTTGAAATGTTTGAACTTTGCTTTCCAGACCTGCCCCTTAATTTTCCTGATAACTTCCCCAGGTAAATTAGGAAACTTGGTTTTCAGAAATACCTGATTATAGATTTCGATTTCCTCTTGCTCTATTTTCCAATGTCTGAACTCCTGAAGCAAGGTTTGTGCAAACTCTTCGAATTCTTCCTCTTCCGTTGTCCAATGTTGATATTCTTCAAGCCAAGTACCCATTCTTGCCCGTCTTCAATAATTCAGAAACTGTGGGTATCTAATTCATTCTAGTCACCGGGCTTGAGAAAATAACAAAGTTGATTAACAAGCATAGGTTCGCAAGGATCCACTGTGCTGGGATAAACACGGGCTGGTTGACGGGGTATGAAGCTATTGGGATGATGGTCCTAATGGGGCCAATAAGGTGCTACCGACGGGTTGGTGAGGCTGAAGAAGAAGCATGAAGATGATTTTGATCACTAGGTTGCTCTCACAATCTGCAACCGGAGATTCCAGGTTCGACCCCCTGGCAGGATTGCCAAGTGTTAAGGGCCAATTTCCACCCTTAATATACCAAACAGATACAAAACCTCCATAACAGATAATCAAAATCTGATTCTGAATGTTGATAATCTGACTTCTCGGATACACATTCTGATCACGGTACGCTTTTCAATATTCACTATTCATCACCATTAACCTTATCAATGGAATCAGATAATTCAGAATACAGTATAGAGAATCAGATATACACAGGCAAAATCAGGTAACATCCTTTCATTGCCAAAACAGAACTGTCTTCTACAGCAGCGCATTCTGATTCTCTCTTCCTTCCACGAATAGTTACATACCCAAAAGGTTCATGACTCTTCCATTCAAAAAAAGGTACAACTGACACCCCTTCATATCCCTTACGCCCTAAGGCTCAAACTAAAGTGATAAATAATCCCTAAGGTTATGCCTCTAACACTCCCTAGTCGGAGTGAAGTGTTGAATGCACTGTTAAATGAGGAAGAGCTGGTTAACACAGATGCAGGATTTTGTTCAAGCTTCACAAGCATGGACACTAGTGTATCAACAGATGCAAGAGTCAAACTTGGAACGTGCAAGATAACCTCCTTGCCACTTTCTGGTGCAACTGATCAGGCTGGTACAAATCATTCTTGTGAGGAGCTCACAATTTCTTTTCAGTCTGTTTCATCACAAGCCCATTGCATTAAAACCAGTCCTCCTTCAAGGAGTTTTGAGTTTTCAGAAACTTGAACTATGTAGCCCTCTTGACATTTCCAAAAAAAGTTGTGGGATAATGTCTTCGTATTGCTTCTGTGAAGTTAAAGCTCATTGGACTCTTTCCAATGCTGTAGCAGGCTCTAGAATGTATAACTGGAAAAGGTAAAACCAATCCTCCAGGCATTTCAACCTCAAACATATACTTGGCCAAGCTAGTGAAGCGTGATACAGAAGCACTGATCCTCCTTTGTAAACTATCAATACACAGGGTAAGGCATAAAATTTCTTTGCCATATGTCCCACTCCAGTAAGAAAACAAAAATGATGGCCAATAATACAGGTGATAAACTTCCTACGTTGAACAACACCCAACTTTCTTTGTTGCCGTGGCATCATTACTGTGAACACTAATAGGTTCACCTTGCCTAGGACCAGGAGCAGGATCCTCTCCCACATCAACAGCCTTCTTGCTCACAACCCTATAGATTTGTGTAAGTATCTGAGTAAAAGCATTCTCTACATTTATTGACTCCAAAGCAGATGTTTCCATGAAGTACAAATTCTCTCTTTCTGAGAATGCTTGGCCATCATCTGTGGACACAGCTCTCAGGTGCCGAAGATCTGACTTGTTTCCAACAAGCATTACCACTATGTTCTAGTCAGTGTGATCCCTTAGTTCTTCCAGCCACCTCTCAACGTTTCCAAAAGTAATATGCCTTGTAATATCATAAACTAAAAGTGCACCAACTGCACCACAATAATATGCACTTGTAATTGCTCTATACCTTTCCTGGCCAGCCGTGTCCCAAATCTGAGCCTTGAGCACCTTTGAGTCGACATGGATGCTGCGAGACAAACCTGGGTGTTGCAAGGGCTCGGCCAAGTTACCTGAGCTCAGATGGAAAAGACACAGGAAACTTGGCTGTTTCTGTCTGGCTCACAACAGAGAAAAGCACCTGTGGTGAGCCTACATCCTCCTTTGTGTGACCAGTATTTGGAAGCCTTCAAAACTCCAGTAGGTTGTGCTTTTTTTTTTTCACTTTCCCAGCTGCCTTTTCAAAGACAATATTTGTATTCAGACCCTCTTGCTGGTTTTGAAACAAATCTGGAAGCCTTTGCCATTTCAATGGATTTCTGCACCTTTGCCCTCCTGTTAAGAAGGCTCTACACACGAGAAGTTCAGAATGTCCCCACTCCTTTGCAGAGGGATCCATCAGAAAATTGGGAAGCCTTCTTCAGTTTATGAGAATTCCAGATCTCCATCTTATCCTCCATGTTGGCATCAGGATAACTCTGCCCCACAGGCCTTCCATCTCTAAGCAGTGATTCACCATCCGGTTGTGATATTGTCTCACGTGATGATAATGCTCTTTCCTTTGCAGGCATCTCAAGACTTCCTGGTACCTCACTGCTTGGGGATGACAGAGGCCAGCTTTCAGAAGCTCATGCAATTCTACCAGAGGGTGCCTTCTTTCCTTTCTGAAGATGCGACTGTAAATCTTGAGGAGCATGATAAAGTTCTAGCTATTTTGGCAGATGAGAATCAAAATGCTTGTGCTTTGTGTGGCGAACTCCACACCAATGTTGGACTTGGACTCGAGACTGAACTCGTTGCGTGTGAAGCGTGAAAGGAGGTTGGCCAAGATGGACTACCTACACAACTGGGCGCTTGCACTATACGAATGGGGAGTATTCAATTGCTCCCGAAGTTGTAGAGGCTTCCCTTTGCAATCATATATAGAATTTTCCCCAACCTGGAGGTGCAGATTCTGTTGGTTTGCTCATGAGAGAGCTAGAGCACTAATAAGAGATATGTGGCTAGGAAGCGTCAATTTTCAGAATGCAATACTGCTTTTGAGCTGTAGACAGCAGGCGTAGTAAAGCTTTTTGCTATGGTCTTCAAGAAAGCTGCCATCCCCCTATGGTACTCCATCACTGCCCCTTTCTTACAGCTCCTGTGTGTCTTCCAAGAAAGCTGCCATCTTTGCCGGTGTACCTGAAAAGTAGGGTTTATTGTTGGAAAATGAGACTAGATTTGGGGGAAAGGAGAGAGAAAGGAAGGATCTAAAAACTAAGCTCTGATACCAACTGTAATGAAGGAGACCTAGAAGAGAAGGAGAGAAGGGAGAGACTGCAGAGAGGAGAGAGAAAGAGGAAGAAGATGAGAGAAGAAGAGAGAGAAATACTAGCAGAAGAGAGAGAAAGAGGAGGGAAGCCATGAAAGCTAGAAGGAAGGATAAAAGGAGCAAAACTGAGTAGAAGAGACATGCAAAAGAGACATGCAGAAGAGAAGTGACTGAAAGGGAGTGACGGATCGAAGGTTGGACTTGAGAGCTATGGCAGGAGAGCAAGAGCAAGAAAGGGAGAGACTAGAAATTCGAACTCCAACAGTCACAATGTGTGACCGGGCCTTCCTTTATTCAAACTGTCACTAAAAGAATAAAGAATAAAGTGACGGTGATGGGTGCCTGCCACCTGCAGTATGCAGTGGTGGTGACTGTCAATGAAGTAATACACGGGCGGCTAGGCAGAGGCGCCTTTACCCCCAACAACCTCCCACTTAAAGGCGAATCTGCCCTAGTGAGGAGTGAAAAGAAAAAGAAAAAAGAAAGTACAACATGTACACATGTACAACAGGATGAGGAAAGACGTCATCTCATCCCACGCCCATCAACCTCCTGAGGAAGGCAAAGGGCTTTGTAGAGAGACTTTTTTGTGAGCAGATCTGCAGGATTCTGGTCAGTCGAGATCTTGACAAGATCAACATACTTTTTCTCAACGACCCCACATATGAAGTGATACCTCACCTCAATGTGTTTTGTCTTCTCATGGAAGACTGGATTCTTGGCGGATTCTTGGCGGATTCTTGGCTAACTAAATAGCACTCATAGAATTCGAATGCAGTGTAGAGATAGCATCAATACCAAGGTCAGTAGAACGACCCAACCAAATGGCCTCCTTGCAAGCCTTAGTGGCTGCAACATACTCGGCCTCTGTAGTAGAAAGCATAGTGCATTTTTGCACCCTGGACATCCAAGAAACAGCACCTCCAGCATAGGTGAATACATAGTCGGAAGTGGACTTCCTACTATTTGCATGTCTTGCATAATCAGAGTCAGTGTACCCCACGACTCCTGTATCTTGGCTGCCATAGCATATGCACATATTTGTAGTGCCCTTCAGGTACCTCATGATACCCTTCACGGCATCCCAATGCTTCTTGCCAGGTGTAGCCATATAGCATGCCACAACACCAACTGCAAAGGCAATATCTGGACGAGTGGCTATCATGGCATACATAAGACTGTCCACTGCGGATGCATAGGGAATCTTGGCCATCTCGGCCCTCTGCTCATCTGTCTGCGGACAATCAGCCTGTGATATCTTCACATAAGAAGGCAATGTATAGCCAATAGGCTTTATGTCCTGCATGCGGAAGCGCTCAAGGACTTTATGAAAGTACTCCCTTTGTGACAAGTAGAGAAGTCCCTGAGGCCTATCGCATCTAATGCGCATACCAAGTATGTGAGCAGCCTGTCCCAGATCTTTCATCTCAAAGCTCTTCTTAAGCTGATCCTTAGGATCATCTAGCTCATCATGAGCTTTCCCTGCTATCAGCATATCATCCACATAGAGTACCAAAATCAATAAAGAACCATCATGGGCTTTCTTCGTGTAAAGACACGGATCCATAGCACTCCGGCTGTAGCCCTGTGGACTGCATAAAGGCATCAAACTTATGATACCACTCCCTAGGTGCCTGTTTCAAGCTATTAAGACTTTTCTTCAATTTGCACACTAGGTGCTGCTTGCCAAGTTCTGCAAAGCCCTTAGGCTGCTCCATATAAATCTCATCATGCAAGTCCCTATGTAAGACAATCGTTTTGACATCCATATGGTATAAATCCAAGTCAAGCTGAGCAACCAAAGCCAAGACTAAGTGCAGGGTGGTCATCTTAACCATAGGAGAAAAGACCTCGTCAAAGTCCATACCATGCTCCTGCTTAAAACCCTTTGCTACCAATCTAGCCTTGTATGCCGTCTTGGGGTGTCCAGGGGTCCTTTTTAGCTTGTACATCCACTTACATGGTAAAGCCTTCTTGCCCGTAGGCAAGGAAACCAAATCCCAAGTGTCATTCTTATGCAGGGAGTCTATCTCAGACTACATAGCCCTCTCCCAGGAGTGATTGTCACCCCTGCGCATAGCCTCATCATAGGTGAAAGGCTCTCGTACATCTGTAACCAAGACATAATGCATTGAGGGCTGAAATGTATCAGGTGGACGTTTGTCTCTAGTAGACCGTCTCATGGCAGGCTCTGCTGCCTGCCCAACTGCCTGTCCACACCCTGACCATGAGCATCTGCTACAGTTGTAGGCTGTCCAACTGGCTGTGCAAGAGCTCTCGGCTCCTATTGAAATATGACCCTGCGGATCTCAACAACTCTCTCAGGATGCCTATGCATTTTGTCTTCATGGAAGACTACATCATGACTGCGGACGACTTTCTGCGCCTGCGGATCCCAGAGACGATAACCCATATCGCCTGCATCCCTATAACCAAGGAAAATGCATTTGACACTCTTGGGATCCAGCTTACTTCTCTTGTCCCTGGGCACATGGCAAAATGCCTCATATCCAAAGACACAAAGATGCGCACAAGAGGGAGGTTTTCCAATCCATACCTCCTCTGTAACCTGGAAATCCAAACCACTAGAGGGTGATCTGTTTATGACATGCACAACTATTCTAACTGCCTCAGCCCAAAAGCTCTGTGGTAGGCCTGCATGGCTAAGCATACTGCATACACACTCTTGGATGGTTCTATTCATCCGCTCAGCCAAACCATTCTGGGGGGGTGTAGGGGGTGGTCAACTGACGCTTAATACCCCTCTCATCACATAACTACTCAAAAGCACGTGAGACATACTCACCCCCATTATCTGTCCTTAGGCATTTTAGCTTATACCCAGACTGGTTCTCAACCAATGCAAGCCATCTCTGAAACACAGCCAAGACATCAGATTTCAGCTTAATGGGATAAGCCCAAACTTTTCGTGAAAAATCATCTATGAATGTAACAAAATACTTTGCACCACCCATAGACTGATAAGGCATGGGCCCACAGACATCCGAATGTACCAATGCCAAGGGCTCACACACGCGTGGCCTACCAAAATTCTTATGCGTAGACCTAGTCTGCCAGCCATAAAGACAATGCTCACATGAATCAAAATATGCATAATCAAGGGGCGGTAAGTACTGCAAACCAGAAAGCATTTTCAGTCCCTTCAAAAACATATGGCCCAAACGGGCATGCCAAAGAGATACATGTGGGATAGAACCCACGTACAAAACATGATCAAGGGAAGAAGCTGATACAATCAAGGGGTAGAGACTGCCAGCCTTGGCATCTCTCGCAATCACAAGTCTGCCACGAGTGATCTTCCATGCAGAGTCTCCAAAACATACATGATATCCTGCGTCATCAAGCTATCCAGCTGACATGAGACTGCATGTCAAAGCAGGCACATGATGTACATCCTGCATAACAAAACTACTGGAAGAAGGAAAATACATCCTAACATCACCAATATCCACAATATCAAGAGAGCTGTCATCACCCAAGCGCACAGAACCCGAAACAGTACGGTATGAATGAAACCACTCTCAGCAAGGTGTCACATGAAAGGACACACTTGAGTCCAAGAGTCAACACTGTGCATACATAGAGTGTATCTCTGTCATCTGCGAAGCACTAGAAGAGGCTGCTAGGATATAATCATCATCATCAACATTCTTAGGCTGCATAACATTGATCTCTTCAATTTTAACACTGGACTTTGCAAGTACTATGCTGCGATCAGAAGACTTATCTTGCACTTTGTCTTTCATCTTATCTTTGCGCCTTTCATTGTGCAATATGGCCCTTTTTCCCACAATGGTGACAAGCAACATCTGCATTCCTACCACAGGATTTGCTACGTGACTTTCCATGAGACTTGGACCGAGATTTATGAGAATCCTGTCCATGGCCACTACCACTGCCATGCTTTCCATATCCATCATTCCTGCCTCTAACTGTCATAGCATGAGACACATAAGAGGCATCCAAATTCTTACGGTTAACCTCTTCTTGCAGAAGAGCACTCTCAACATCAGATAATTTCAAGGTAGCAGTAGAGGCACATAATGCAGTGCGGAATACATACCATGACTCATTAAGAGTACCAATCAAGAAAAGAGGAATGATATCCTCTGCAAAAGTGATGTCCTGCGAAGTCAAGTTCTTGAGTATAGCATGGAATTGGCTCAAGTGAGCAGGCATAGTCACATTCTCCTTCATGCGCAGATCCATAAGCTGCTTCAGCCCCAATACATCTGACTCGCTGGACTTTTCTTGTCATAGAGATTTTTGATCTTTTTCCACAACTGCCATGCACTCTGTTCTTTCTCAAAGACATTATAGTGAACCTATTCTGTGAGAGACAATACAATAGTGGACTTGCATAACTCATCAAGCTCAAGCCATTCCTCATCTGGCATAGTTGCAGGCGGATGCCCGCTTAACCTCAAAGGTTTGATCTGCGATTTCTGCACCAACACCTGCCAAATCTGGCTCTTCCAATAAGAGTAATTCGTACCATCAAGCTTAGTGATGTTGAAAATAGCATGATCAGTGGACGAACTCGCCATAATGCAGGTTGGAAGACTGTAGACAGTTCAAAACTGCTTGTTGTTTACTGCAAAAAATGACCAAAAAATCACCAAAATTGAGGAAAAATAACGAAGAAAGTGGAATCAAAGCTACTACCCACCAAGTACTAGTGAGAGTACATCATTTTAGAGTGTTTCAGCATGAAAAATCCATGTCAGTCCATACATATATGCTTGCTGTAATAAATTTCAGATTTCAGTAAAAGAGAGCTAACAGTGCCAAAATCGGATCCCAAGGCAATCAAATACTACCAAGACCAAAGCTGGCATCATGCGGGCATAGCATAAGCATATGACGGTCGATAAGCATGAATCCAAAACCCAAGTATGTCATACAAACATCTGCCAGTGAGTAGGCACACCCCCTAGGCAACGGGGCAAAGTGTTCCTGCCACTACCAAAACTTGACACAAGTAGGTGTCAGTTCACAAAGATATGGATCCAATACTGAGACTTAGCTCATAAGCATACATGAACCAAGACATATGATGTATCATCCCAAAAGGTAAGAAGTCCCAAAGTCTCAAGTATCTGTAACTGCTCAATAGCATGTAACGACTCAATGCATAAAGGTACCATGTGCTCAATGTCTGATAAGGATTCAAGAATGCTCCCATTGGCACAAAAGTCATATGTACGAGCTCAAGAGCTCAAGCCAAGGCAAGACACAGTGCCAATGACATAAGTCCAAGACAATACATCAATAGTACATCCCGAACATGTAGGTGGTAGAGCATCCATATGTAGCATCCATAAGCATGTAAGACATCAAGTACATCCCAAGATACAACTCTGGCAAGCCAATAAATAGCTTGAGTAAGCTTCGAGAATCCAAGGTCAAGCCAAGACCGAGCTCCAGTAGCAATAGGCTCCAAACAATGTAACTAGCATGTAGTAATGGCATAGGCTAAGCATGTCAAGACCGGTCAGACATAAGCAACATACATGTCATAAGTACATCCAAGATGGAGCATCCAAATGCTTTGCAAAGCGATCTCAAGCTCAACCAACAATTCCAAATCAAAACCAAGCTCTATGTTGAGCCCCAAGTGTCAATACATCACCATATATGTCCGAAACATAGCCCGAAAAGCATAGGCATAAGTATAAATGAGTAAAATGACTTCAGCCCAACTATGTATAGCAGTGATTTATTGTTCAATTTGAGAATTTCAGCACCAAAATCAGCTCCAAATGGTTGCCAAACAATAGGCATACATTCCCCTAACATCCGGGCATCAAACGGGACCAACCGGGCATCAAATGACAATGCCAAACAAGCTGTAGCATCAAATGTCAGTGTAACACTGTATAAACTGCGTGTGGACTATTATGACAGTCCCAAAACAATGTTCAATCAGTCCAAATGCTATGCCAACACATCAACCATCAAAACCAAGCATCAAAGCATGTTCATATGCTCGAAATGGAGCCTTTCCAAGTGCCAATGGAGGGGGAGAGTTGCTGTTGTGACTGTCAATGTTGAAGACACATATGGGAGGGCTACGTGATTCCGCCAACTATAAATGTTGGTCATAGGGCTGCAAAAAATGGTGGCCAAGCTTCGGAGGGGTCCGATTAAAGCCAAGGAAGGCCTCAAACAAGCTCTAGCAAGTCTTGTTCAAAGGCAAGTGAGATATGAAGCAAGGGAGCTTCAATGGTGGTTGCCCCAATCTTGTTTACAGCCTGTGAGACTTGAGAACTGAAGTAAACCCTGAAGAAAATGATCAAATACCTTTGATGTAATGCCCTAAAGGTGCCCAACAATGCTGGGAAGGTGCTCGGGAAGCCGGGGAGTGACGGGAGCTCGAAGGAGTCGCATATGGCTGCTAGGAAGGAGACCCAATGCAAGTAGGGAGTCGATGGGATGCTGAGAATGCCACGAACCAAGCTCAAGAGTCGGAAAGAAAAGCTCTGATACCAATTGAAAGGGAGCAACGGATCGAAGGTTGGACTTGAGAGCTATGGCGGGAGAGCAAGAGCAAGAAAGGGAGAGACTAGAAATGGAAACTCCAACAGTCACAATGTGTGATCGAGCCTTCCTTTATTCAAACTGTTACTAAAAGAATAAAGAATAAAGTGATGGTGACGGGTGCCCGCCACCTGCAGTGTGCAGTGGCGGTGACTATTAGTGTAGTAATACACGGGCGGCTAGGCAGAGGCTCCTTTACCCCCAATAGAGACACCAAGGGAAGCTCCACTCAATATCATCCAACCAAGAATTAGTTTAAGTAGCGCTGAAAGTACAACAAAGTGGAGAAGGGTACAAGTCAATAGAAGGTAAGGGGAAGGCACCTATTCATCCTTTTCCACCACCACCACAACCTACTCAAGTAATAGAGAGAACCTAGCTACCAATTGTGCCATTACCATTGCCACCACTTCCTAGATTGGAGGGAGGCAACCAAATCTGAAATGAAGGCTGACAATGGGTGGAAGCACTTTGCTAAACCTTGTCAAGTATTCCATCAGTAGGATTTGCCCTCATAGGATAAAAAAGGCTTGCAAAAACAAAATAAGGAAAATAGGAAAGAAGAATAAAGAATATGTTGCACCTAGAGGAAACATCATCTTAGATTTCCCTCATCACTCTAGGAATGGGACAAGACTTTGATGACCTCCTTAAGACATTGAAAGAACAAGGGATAGGAAGGAGGAAGAAAGAAAGCAAGCAATACTTGCCTTGTAGAAGGAGAAGGAGGTGTATGCAACATTGCTGTGGCAGTATAAGAGGGACATCTACACCCTGAGAATAGAGCTAGCCAACTTGGCTAGGAGAGCTATGAATGATGAAAAGTATGATGAACTAATAGCACATCATAAATAGAAGAAGGAAAGTAGGGAGAAGGTTGAATTACAACAGAAGGAAACCACTAAAAGACTAGTTGAACTTGAATAGAGGTTGAAAGAGCAAGATCAACAAATTGTGCAACTACAATAGGATGAGGAAGAAGTGAAGTAGCTAAAAGAGAGGATACTCAAGCTAGTAGAACAGTGGGAGGAAGCCACTAAGGGGAAGGAAGACCTTAAGAAGATCATAGCCACACTCACCCATGAGAAGAAACATCTTCAACAAAGTAAGGAAGAGCATGTTTTGAGTATAGAAGCTCTAATGAAGTGGCAAGAGCGAGTGCTATAGTAAGCTAGCAAAAAGATTGATCATTGGGAGGTAGAATGCTCAGGACCCATGTAGGACCTTGCTCACAAATTGGCAAAGGCAAAGCATAATATAAATATGGTAGAGGATAGATCCCAATTAATTGAGAAAATGATGAAAATCTAGCAAAAAAGATTTGTGAAGATCCTCACTGAGATCACAAATCTAGGAGAGGATGACTCAATGGAGGAACTAAATAGATGGCAAGGAAAGACCTGTGGAACACCTTGGCGCCACTTCCACACAGCTACCAGAATAGAAGCCCACTCGAGACAAAGTGGTTTAATGACTTGAACAAGAAGGTCTCACAAGGGAGCAACTGATAAGATTGAGCTTTGTGATTCTTGAGGAGCTTGCTTCCCCATTGCCTGTAGTGAATTGGGATGTGGAGGATGTTCTTGAACCATCCCAAACACATCAACAACTAGAGCACTCACTTGAGGAATCATCCTCTTCAAATGCTCACAAAGACTTAAAGCAATGAAGGCAAAAACAATTGAGTGAGGTAGAAACATAAGAGCATCACGTTGGTGAGTGAAAATGAGCAGCCGAGGACATGATGCTTCATGAAGTCAAGTGGGGTAACACATGCAAATATCATTTTTTTGTCTTTCTAACACTTACCCATAGCAGGAGTTGGATTGATAAATGAAAATCCCAAGTGGTATCATGCATGTTTGACATGTGATTGAGATATTTCAGTTTTGAGACATGTGCTTCATGTAGGAAGAGAAGAAAATGTATTCACATTTCCGATTGAGTTCCCGAGTGGAATTTTATGTGGCATGGGGCATGTTTGCCATCTAGCAATTAAGGGGAAGCAAGGGGCAACTTGAAAATTAAGGCAAAAAACAAAAACGTGAGTAGTTTTTTGAAAAAAGAGAAGAGAAGTGTTTGACACAAGACAATAAGCGTGAGAGAGAGAGAGAGAGAGAGAGAGAGAGAGAGAGAGAGAGAGAGAGAGAGAGAGAGAGAGAGAGAGAGAGAGAGAGAGAGAGAGAGAGAGAGAGAGAGAGAGAGAGAGAGAGAGAGAGAGAGAGAGAGAGAGAGAGAGAGAGAGAGAGAGAGAGAGAGAGAGAGAGAGGAATAAGAATCTTATAGGCTGAAGAAGGGAGAAATCTAAAGCTAAGAAGAAGAACAAATTGTTAGGAGAAAGAGACTATGAAGCTGAAGTTATTGAAGCTATGGAGCAAGATGGCAAGGTTGCTGAAGTCAATGGGCTAATGCAAGTTCTCAATTTTCAGATGATGGTTGTAAGAGTCTTCCTTTTATCTTGTTTTCTTCTACTACTTTGTGGGGCAGAGAGTTTGCAGATTGGTTGGGTGTATGGATATGAGTGAAAGACAATAGAGGGATGTTCTTCTTCATGATGAGAATGATGTTTATTAGTTGTTGAGTGAGGCTTCCCATCAGCAGAGAAAAATGGAAGTGAAGGGTCTCTACATTTGAAACTAGGTATGAGGCACAGAATATGTATTATGAGCAAGTGTTGAATGCATGGATTTGAGTTAGTGGAAATCTGAAAGGATTTGCAGCGAAGAAAATTATAGATCAGAGTTTGTAAAGTTTGAAGCTCCCACAACTCTTCATCAATGCAAGATTGTACTTTTGGAACAGAGTAGTTGTGTTTGTTGTATAGAGCATGCATGAATTTATGACTGCAGATTGTGCAGAGTTGTTTCAAGGCAGCTGATCAAGGAATTTGACTCTGAGTTTTTCTGGATACTTATAGATTAGTAAGAGAGCTACAACTTTTCTTGTTGAAGCTTGGCGATCTGAGGTCTGGTTAGAAAGTTATGAACTGTTCTGTGTAATGTTCCATGAGGCAATTTCTGTGCTCTATGAGGAAACATGTGCATTCAACAGCTTCTACAACACCAACTTGGTTTCCCATGAAAGTCATCATGATTATCCATTGCTATATCAGTGCAAGCTCTATTTTGGATGCAGTAATAGAATGTCATCAACAGTGAAAGGCTTGTAGCCATTGAATGGGCATGAAATTTTTTTGTGTAAAGCTTTGGTTCCCCGTGTATTTGGTTTGTATTTATGTGTCCTCTGAGGAAAGAAGAATAGAGAGGGTCTACAACTGATTTTGTACTACTTGAAGCAATAACGCTTTGTGGAGCAGTTTGTTGCGTGGGGTTGCCATTCGTTAAAAATAGGAATTGTGTGAATTTGAAAGCTCGTGTTGTCAAAGTCTCTACCATGATTGTTTCAATTTTAGATTCTCTCTAAAATTAGTAAAATCTGAGCTTGAAGGTTTGAGCTATTTAAGGGTTACGTTAAAGTCTTAGTGAGGAGTAAGTGATCAAGAATTTTGGATCATGTGTTCCGTAGTGTTGTTTTGTGGGTTTTGTTGAGGTGAGATCCTCGGTCTTTATCATGTGGTGTTGTTAGAGGCCGACTACCCAATTCACCTACCAATGTGCTCTAGACAAAATAGGAATTAAGAAAGAGGACCAAATAAATTTTGTAAAATCATTTTCGAGTGCCAAGCTCACTTCCATAAAAAATGTAATTAATGCACATTTAATTGCACACAAGTGAGTGAGTTTGGACAATTAGACAATACATTAGGCTCAAAGAGTAGCCATCAAGAGATTATGAGTGGCGGGCATCTTGAGATAAGAGGTCCAACCCAAATTCAAATTCAAAGGCCACATGCATATGGTGGGAAAACTTATTGTAAATCATTTCCATAACTAATGCAAAGTAGGCTTATTTCTTTTCTTCTCCACTATCTTTACTTCCATCTTTGTGAGGCCAGCTCATTCTTGCAGACATTTTGAGAGAGAAGAGAGCTTCTAAGCTTGCTCTTGATCTTGCTGCAGAGATAGAGAGCTAGAGGGGGATTTGAGAGAGAGAGAGAGAGAGAGAGAGAGAGAGAGAGAGAGAGAGAGAGAGAGAGAGAGAGAGAGAGAGAGAGAGAGAGAGAGAGAGAGAGAGAGAGAGAGAGAGAGAGAGAGAGAGAGAGAGAGAGAGAGAGAGAGAGAGAGTGGAGTGGAGTATTATCATCCATGAAAGGCCAAATTATGACCAATGGGAACTTTTTTGGTGCGCAGATCGGACGCTGTATGCTCGCGTAGTGAATGCCAGAAGGTCCCCAAGAACAATGAACTCTACTTTTTGCACAAATTACAAGGTAAAAAGCATGAACGACAAGAGCAAGAGACCAATTGGGTGCAATCTCCCCCCATGCCTTGTGTGAGCGCTCCACAAAGCATGTATTTTATGTATATTTCATCTTCATGCTCAAATAATAGCCCAAATTACAAAATAGCAAGCTTTTAGCTTTTGAGTTTGCTTTTACACAAAAATAGGAATAAAGCTAATGGACAGTGCCCAAAGAGTCTGGCACGCCCAATACAATGTCCAAATAGAAATAACATAACCGTGCGCCCATGCGCATACAAAATAATAATAAATAATCGATGCCTCAATAAATAGGCATGACAAAATATAGGCGTGACGCCTATCAAAATATAATCCATAAATCGAATACTCGCTATCCTCCAATGCTTTCCTCCGCCACTGCTGCTATCTCTACACATCAACTGAAGCATTCACAATCGTTAGTAAAATAATACAATTAAACCGACAAAAGTGAATACCTAGCAGTCTTCAGCTACATAAATAAATCAACTGGTTAGAAATAAATCCTAACCTTAATTTATTACGAGTGCGCACTCTAAACTCATAAACGTTTATTAATTTAATATGCATTTTGCGGAATCACCCGCTATGGAATCACCCATGTACACACTAAATTAATGAAACGCCCAAAAAGGACAGGCGTCCCCATCAACTTCTCACACAAAGAATCCACTTTGTGTATGAGCCCCGGTCATCAAAGTTTACGGAATCCACCGTAAAACCTCACGGAATCCACCGTGGCACGGAATCCACCGTGAAATATGCCTCCTGGCATCATACCCCCGGGGTGGGATAACAATTGACCTCAATTGCTATTAGCTCAATGTGGAGCTAACAGAGTGGGGAAAGCATGTAAGTCTCTAGCGTGCATCCATTGTGCTTCCTCTACAGGATGGTTCTTAAATTTAACTAGATATCTAGAATATCTTCGGCCAGCTCTAGTGGTCATAAAGTCAGTGTCTATGATAGCTTCTGGTTCAAGTATTTCAGTCTCTTCCTCTAATAAAGGTGGGTTTTCATAAACAGGGTGTACAGGTAATTGGCCTCTAAATTGTCTCAATAAACTAATGTGAAATGTGTTGTGAATTTTCCAATGAGGTGGTAATTCTAACTTGAATGCATTGTCATTAATTTTATGAATGATCCTAAATGGTCCATAGAATCTAGGGGCTAATTTCACAACTGGGTGTCTATCTACACTTTGTAGTCTACGTTTTTCTATTCTCAACCAAACATAGTCATCAACTTTGAAATTCATTGCTTGTCTTTTCTTATTGGCTTGTTTGGTATATGATTGCTGGGCTTTGGAAATCATATCTTTAACCTCATCAAAAATAGTGTTATGCATACTAGCAATATCATCAGCACTCTGAATTCTATTTGACAAAGATGCAACAGGTGTAGATAATCTATATCCATAAATCACTTCAAACGGTGCTTTCTTTGTAGATGTGTGTGGTGTATTGTTATATGCAAACTGTAATAAATGCAAATGTGTGTCCCACGTCTGTGGTTTAGAGATAGTATATGCACGTAAAAGATCTAGAATTGTGCTGTTAGTGGCTTCTGTTTGTCCATTAGTTTCAGGATGAAATGCAGATGAGAAATCAATCTTTGTGCCTAGGTTAGCAAACAGAGTAATCCAAAAGTTGTTACAAAATCTAGAATCACGATCTGAAATAATAACTTTTGGCAATCCATGGTTAGTAAAAACAGTTTTCAAAAACAATTGTGCTGCTTGTGATGCTGTTAAAGTTTTCTTACATGGTATAAAATATGCTTGTTTACTAAATCTATCTACTACTGTCCAAATCATATCATAGTTAGATTTAGTATTAGGTAAACCAGTAATGAAATCCATAGAAATTTGTTCCCAAGGTTTAGATGGAATAGACAAAGGCATAAGTAACCCATACTGTTTACCATGATGTCTCTTAACTCTTTGACAAATCAAACATTCAGAAACAAAGTTAGATACATCAGTGTCCATATGCGGCCAATAAAAATCTTCAGTTAATGTACATAAGGTAGATATGATACCTCTATGACCTTGGTATGGGGGACAATGAATCTCATCCAAAACAAAAGATTGGAATGGAATTGTAACACACAATCTCTTTTCATTAAACATAAATCCATCATTATATGACAATGAATCAATAGGAATCAAGTTATTTTGGACTAATTTATTCCAATCAGCATGAAAAGTAATATCCTGGTGATAAGTATCTTTCATAGCAGTCAAAGAATCAAAAGATATAACATAAATATTATGAATAGCAAGTCTTCTACTTAATGCATCAGCCACTACATTTTCTTTTCCGGGTTGGTATTGAATGATAGGATGAAAACTCTGAATAAAGGAAGCCCATTTGATATGACGGTTAGAATTTGGGGTTGGCTAAGTAAATGTCTAATACTTTGCTGATCGGTCTTAATCATAAATTTTGAACCCATTAAGTAGTGTTTCCACTGTCTTAATGCTTGTACAACTGCTAATAGTTCTTTGTCATATGTGGAATATTTCAATTCAGAAGGTTTCAGCTTACAACTAGAATAGGCTATAGGATGATTGTCTTGCATAAGTACAGCTCCTATTCCGAATCCACTAGCATCGGTCACTACTAGAAAGAATGGTCTATTAAAATCAGGCAACTGTAGAACAGGGGCATGGGTTAATGCATGTTTTAATAAGTCAAAGGATTTCTGTTGATTTTCTGACCAATGATAGGCAATACCTTTCTTCAGAAGTTTGGTCAGTGGTAAAGCAAGTAAGGAAAAATTACGTACAAATTTCCTATAGAAACTAGCAAGACCAAGGAATGAGCGTACCTCATGCACGTTTTTAGGTACATGCCAATTTAATATTGCATCTATTTTCTTAGGATCAACTTTAATTCCATTGGATGATACAATATGACCTAAATACTCAATTTCTGTTTTAAAGAATTCACTCTTTTCAGGATTTGCATACAGTTGATTATCTTTTAATAACTGGAAAACCAATGACAAATGCTCATAATGTTCTTTCTCATTTTGACTAAACACCAAAATATCATCAAAGAAGACAATTACACAATACTGATATTTCAAAAATATAGGGTTCATCATTCTACTAAATGTAGCAGGTGCATTAGTCAATCCGAAAGGCATCACTAAAAATTCATAATGACCAAACTGTGTCCTAAATGCAGTCTTGAATATGTCTGACGTATCTAGTCTCACCTGATGATAACCAGACTTAAGGTCTATTTTACTAAATATAGCAGATCCTTGTAGTTTGTCCATAAGGTCATCAACATAAGGAATGGGATACCTATTCTTTACAGTGATCTTATTTAAAGCTCGATAGTCAATGCACATACGATAGGTATTATTCTTTTTCTTGACTAACAGAACAGGTGCACCAAATGGAGAACTACTAGGTTGAACCAATCCTCTATTTAGTAATTCCTCAACTTGACTCTGAATTTCTTTTTGCTCTATCTGGTTATGCCTATATGGTGCTTTGCAAGGTGGTTGTGTGCCAGGGATCAAATCTATCTTATGGTCTTCTGGACGTGAAGGAGGTAAACCAGGTGGTAGGTCTTTTGCAAAACAGTCCTTAAAATGTGCAAGAAATTCTTTATGCCTAGGGTGCATATGATTTTCTTTTACTTGCAGTTCATTCACCCAAATGAGATAGGATTTACTACTCTTGCTTAATGCACGTTTAGCTTGAGTATGCGAAAGCAGTGGAAAAACATTAGATGCATGCATACCATATAATATAATAGATTTTCCTTGA
Organism: Lygodium microphyllum; assembly: GCF_053477565.2. NCBI lineage: Eukaryota > Viridiplantae > Streptophyta > Polypodiopsida > Schizaeales > Lygodiaceae > Lygodium > Lygodium microphyllum. The sequence continues at coordinate 33,771,152 of NC_141149.1, forward strand.
AAATTAATATTCATTGAATGTGTGGAATAGTCTATATCTGGGTTATGCTGATGATGCCAAGGCATTCCTAAATTAATGTCACTCGACTGTAATGGAACAACTAGGAAATTTCTTCTTTCTATGTATTGACCAATTTGAATCTCTAAGTCATGCACTTCCTGTGTACCATTATACCTAGTGCCTAAGAATGCAGCTTTGATGCCGTAATGCGTAGGTACAGTCTGTAACTTCAATTCTTTTACTAATTTTGCTGAAATAAAATCATGAGTGCTACCGTCATCATGCAAAATAATCTTTTCCTTCCCATGCACCAAACATTTCATAGTCAATAAAGAATATGGAGTAGGCATACCTGGTAAAGTATCCGAAGGTGTAGTAGTGTCGTCCTCATCTTCTGTGAAATTAGGCATATCTTCATGTTTGTCTTCGTCCATTGCTCCAAGGTAGTTGATATGGGCAGGTGGCTTCTTTGAATGACAATTTGCTGCTAGATGTCCAGGCTGGTGGCATTTATAGCATACTATTGGCTTGGCTTTGGTTACATTGTTTGCAATGGCGGGAAGTCTAGGGACATTAGGATTTGGCTGTGGAATAGGCTTAGGGTTTTGATTGACATTGGATGGTAATGCAGGTGGTTTTGCCCAATTTTTACGGAAAGATGATGAAGAGAAACGACCTGGATTAAATCTTCTTAAATTGGAATTGAATTGTTTAGATCCATAATTACCATTGGCTTGGAATTGCTGTGGACGCCTGTCTCTACCTCATAGCTTATCTTCAGTATCGTGAGCTAGTGAAATGGCGTCTTCAAGAGTAGCAGGCTTGAACATGTTAACTTCAGCGTAGTAATGCCCAAGGAGTCCAGACATATACTTGCGCTTGTGTATCACTTCAGGTACGTCTTCAAGCATGCGTAGCTGGAGTAGTGCATTCCAAAAATGCTCTGTATACTGAGGAATAGGCTCACGATCCCATTGCTGAAGAAGATCCCATTGCTTAATAGCTTTCTCCTGAAATTGTGGTGGAACGAAATTCTGCATGAACTTCTTCTTGAAATCCTCCCAAGTAGCAGGAAAATCTATACTCTTGCATACTACAGTCCACCAAAGAGATGCTCTGTCTACTAAATGATTAGTGACACACTTGATTTTATCTTTTTTTGCATAGGTTTCCTCATGGAAATAGTCATCAAACTGACTAATGAATGCTAGAACAGCTTTTCCTTCTCGTATGCCATTGAAAGTACGGAATTTGAAACTTCTTTTACTTATCTTTGATTCCTTGCGGATGGTTTGAGCTTCAAGAGTTGCATCAATGGTACGTCGAATAAGATCTTCAGGTTGAGGTTCTTCTTTGTTGGTAGACGCTCTTTGTAAATTTGCCAGTTGAGCTTGCAATGCTTGCCTAGCCCTTCGTTCTTCTTCCAATTGCATCATGATTAAGTCCAGCTTTTGCTCCATCGTAGGTTCAGGTAAGTCACCTTCAGCCATAAGATCATCCATATGTGGTTCCGTCATCCTGTAAAACTCAAAAGACCTTTCTCACTCAAAATCAAGTTAGCAGGATGAGCGTAGCTCAAGTTCGAGAATACAAGGCTTATGTGTTTTTGGGTATAGCTTTCTCAATCTTTGGAAAATTTGCGTTTTATCCTTCTTCGTATGCTGAAAATGCTTCAACAAACCTGCCTATGGGTAGAGTACCTTCCAATGAACAACTTTGCAGTTTGGAGTTTCTGCGCAGGAACAGTCCTTCTAGGAGTTTTGAGCACAAGTCAATTCTGACTCCAATTGACTAGTCTGACTTGCAGAGTTGCAGACTTGCAAAACTTAGTCGATTTATCTGACTTGCAAAATTTGACTTGAAGATACTTGCTAAACTTGACTGTTTGGGTGTGACCTGGAGTTAGTTCTGACTTGTAGGATTGAAGAGCTTTATGTGACTAAGCTTAATTGATTAAGCTTGAGGCTTCTTGGACAGAAAACAACGCAAAACGTGGGGGGGGGGGGCGTTTTTCTGACCACGGCGAAAAAATCGGAGGTCTCTTGAGACCTCACGATGTCAAATCGAAGCTTTTTTCAAGCTTCTTAAAGCTTAGCAAGCTTTAATGCTAAGCTTACTAATAATAAAGCTTTGAAGCTTATGAGCTATGGAGGATTTCTCACTGTTTATCCACGACTTGACGAAGGAGATGTAGGAGTGGTCCTCCGCCTCTGTAGACCGGTCTTTCGCGATCCAATGACGGAAACAGGGGTTCTTGATCGCCAGAAGTCTGCCTGTATCGACGGTTCGTGACGAGATTGCCCGTAGAGCCCGATCGTTCTAGGAGCTTCGCCTTCGCATGAGATGGGTAGCGATTGGAAGCTCTTGATCTCAGCTCTGCTCTGATACCACTGGTGTGCAGATCGGATGCTGTATGCTCGTGTAGTGAATGCCGGAAGGTTCCCAAGAACAATGAACTCTACTTTTTGCACAAATTACAAGGTAAAAAGCATGAACGACAAGAGCAAGAGACCAATTGGGTGCAATCTCCCCCCATGCCTTGTGTGAGTGCTCCACAAAGCATGTATTTTATGTCTATTTCATCTTTATGCTCAAATAATAGCCCAAATTACAAAATAGCAAGCTTTTAGCTTTTGAGTTTGCTTTTACACAAAAATAGGAATAAAGCTAATGGACGGTGCCCAAAGAGTCTGGCACGCCCAATACAATGTCCAAATAGAAATAACATAACCGTGCGCCCATGCGCATACAAAATAATAATAAATAATTGATGCCTCAATAAATAGGCATGACAAAATATAGGCGTGACGCCTATCAAAATATAATCCATAAATCGAATACTCACTATCCTCTAATGCTTTCCTCTGCCACTGCTACTATCTCTACACATCAACTGAAGCATTCACAATCGTTAGTAAAATAATACAATTAAACCGACAAAAGTGAATACCTAGTAGTCTTCAGCTACATAAATAAATCAACTGGTTAGAAATAAATCCTAACCTTAATTTATTACGAGTGTGCACTCTAAACTCATAAACGTTTATTAATTTAATATGCATTTTGCGGAATCACCCGCTATGGAATCACCCATGTACACACTAAATTAATGAAACGCCCGAAAAGGATAGGCATCCCCATCAACTTCTCGCACAAAGAATCCACTTTGTGTATGAGCCCCGGTCATCAAAGTTTACGGAATCCACCGTAAAACCTCACGGAATCCACTGTGGCACGGAATCCACCGTGAAATATGCCTCTGGACATCATTTTTAGATATACAATGATTATCCTTCCCCATGGTAGCAAAGGGGTAGCTATGGTGAAAGAACGATCTATGCAGTGTGGTTCTCCCGAAAGCATAAATGTGCGTGATGAGAGCCCCTAACTTTGATATAGGAGTAGTGGTAAAAAACTGGTGAAGTGGCCCTTGTGAAGGGATATCAAAGTTAGCCCATATGTGTAAATATGCTGGGCACGTCATAATCATGTGCTCTTTGATTCTACACTTTGTAATCCACACAGCTTGCATGACCTCGTCTCTCTTGCTTGTCCATTCCATGCACTTGTCTCGATCAATAAAGTGTGTGATCGAGTTTGAAGTCGTGCAATACTCCGTCTAAATACCACTGACAACAGGTTGGCTATGTATGGCTGTGCATGTGCCTCTACCTACATGCAGGATTCCCAACATGAAGGATATATATGCATATTGTAATAAGCAAGTTTGCCATTCGCTCCCTTGCTTTGATGTTTTGTTTGATATGCTCGTAAGAGGTTTGATTGAAATGTGTTCATGCATATATCTTCGGATGCCATATCAAGATATCTATCCACTCCCCACCCTTCAGACCATTTTCGCATATCCATCACCCATCCTGTTGAAAGCACTTTACTTTTCCATGTTTTCTGTAGGTGCGTGCTAGCATCCCATGCCCATTTGGGGAGCCTACTATCATCCATTTGACATAATGGGGTGGCATATCTTAGTACTCAAATCATAGCATGTACCTCAATTGGTCGATGGCCAGTTTCCAAAAGCATAAGTACATATGGTGTGGTGCTTTTGATGCCCAAATTTCTATGAATAAAAGCTTTTTGCAGCTTCTCAATGTCGTTCCATGCAGATGAGGAGATACCCCCCCCACACACACACACTTCCACTCCATATAATACCGTTTGTAGAACATATGCATAAAAAATCATATAACATAGTTTCCAACATTTAGTATCTGTACGGTTGCAATTGTTTTCAAAGTGATAATACTTGCTTTTTCCTACTGCTAATCGTCACTCCACACATATATGCCATCTGTGGTCTATAGGTATCTCACCCAAGTATTTGAAAGTAGATACTACCTCTATAGATTGTCCCACATAATGTACTTTTGGCGGGGTCTTTGTTTGCTTGGTGTGCATAGCCATTAGCTTTGTTTTTCATACATTCACTGTCAAACCACTATCATGACAAAACCTTTCAAGAATCCCCATGAACTACTACATACGTTCCCTAGTATATGTAAAGAAGATCACATCATCTGCATAAAGCATCTGCATAAAGTAGGAGAAAGATGGCAAACATACCAATATGCGGGCTTTTGGCTTCCTCTTCATTCATAGCCATGAGAAGTATTTCCTCTAGCTTCATTCATAGAAGAGAGAGAGAGAGAGAGAGAGAGAGAGAGAGAGAGAGAGAGAGAGAGAGAGAGAGAGAGAGAGAGAGAGAGAGAGAGAGAGAGAGAGAGAGAGAGAGAGAGAGAGAGAGAGAGAGAGAGAGAGAGAGAGAGAGAGAGAGAGAGAGAGAGAGAGAGAGAGAGAGATATATATATATATATATATATATATATATATATATATATATATATATATATATATATATATATATATATATATATATATATATATATATATATATATATATATATATATATATATATATATATATATATATATATATGCTACCGGACCAATCTGCATCTGTGTATCCAAAGACCTGTATGTCCTTACCTACCTCATAAAAAAAGTCCATAATGTAAAGTGGACTTCACATACCTCAATTTATGTTTGACTGCATCCAAATGAGGCTTTCTAGGCATCTGCATAAACTGACTGACAAGGCCAATAGCATAGCTCAAGTCTGGCCTTGTGATAGTCATGTAAATCAAACTCCTACTATCCTCCTGAACATAGTAGGGTCTTCTATCTCATCCCCAACGTCAGCACTCAACTTCACATTTTGCTCCAATGGTACTGAAAGAGGCTTACATGCTGTCATACCATACTTGGATAACATATCCAAGCCATACTACCTTTGGGATAGCCATATACCATCATCACATCTGATCACCTCAATACCAAGAAAGTATCTCAGCTCACCCAAATCTTTCATCTCAAAACTTCTTCTTCAAGAAGTCAACTTCAGCAATCCCATTGTCACTGTCACCTGTAATAATCAAGTCATCCACATAGATGACTATGATGACCAAACCTGCATCTCCCTTTCTCACATAAAGTGAGTGATCAACATCAGAAATACAAAATGCAATATTGACAAGATACTCTCCAATCTTGTCAGACCATGCTCTAGGTGCTTGCTTCAGCCCATAGAGCGCCTTCTTTAACCTGCACACATATGTGGGATGCTCTAAATCCTCATAACCTACTGGCTGCTCCATATACACTTATTCTTGCAATTCACCATGCAAGAAGGCATTCTTAACATCCATTTGCTACAAACTCCAACCTTTGGTTGCTGCCAAGGCAATCACACGCCTAACAGTTGCCATCCTAGCAACTGAACTGAATGTCTCTTCATAATCTATGCCATATGTTTGAGCATAGCCTTTTGCAACCAGCCTAGCCTTATACCTGCTAAAAACTGAACCATTTGCATTATGCTTGACTTTGTAAACCCACTTACAGCCAATAGCTTTCTTACCCTTAGGTAAGGGTACCAAATTCCAAGTCTTATTGGCTTCTAATGCAAGCCATCTCCTCATCCATTGCTGCATCCCAATGAGCATGACCAATAACAGCCTCAAAAAAAGTGGGCTCAACATCCTCAACTAGTTTCACCATATAAGCATAATGGTGAGCTGCATAACCTTCAAAACCAAATCTTTTAACACGGTATCTGACCCTGCTAGATCTGCGTACCACTGAATCACTCAATGGAGCCTTTACATTACTATGAGCTCTCTGTACACTTTGTTGAGAATCAGCAATCACACTCAAACAGCCTCTTTGTATGGAGTCTCAGGGTCAAGGACATGCAGGCTAACTTATCCCATATGCACAAAGGTGCCTACTGCAGTTTCCTACTTTCCTATAAAGCATTGTACTTGCTTCCTTTCTTAATGCAATGATAGTACTCTTTTCATTTCAGTAAAGTGTCAATGTCATTGTCCACATACACAAGATTGTGTTTATGAGTCCAAGTCTCAATCTTGGAACCTAATTCACTTGTGTAACAAACAGTGTCCATTCCATCATGAGTCTACACTTCTCCTTCCATCCTCCATAGCTTCCGGTTATGTCATGCTCTAGATCTCGCATTTCTAACATGGTATCAGAGCCCAGTTGGGCATGGCATTGCTTCTCCAGCCTCTCTTGATTCTTCTGAACCTCCATCGAGCTCAGTGTCAGTGTATGACTTCTTTTCTCAACTCTACTCTCACTGAAGCTTCCATGGCAGCCATAGCCAGCAGCACCCTGTCAGATTGAACTGCTTATATCTCACTCCACAGGTCAAATCTCTTGGAGCTTCCTTCTGGAAAAGTATTCCCCAACTCATAAAGCTTCCCTGTATCACATCAATCCAGGACATTGGACCATTTGGAGCTCAGCATTGTGAAAATCCCCAATCTCTGTTCTGTGTCTGCCATAGCCAGACAGGACCTACCTTGCTTGGAGCTTCCATAACTCTTCAACCAGGCCATTTCAGCCCACGATTTCTTCTAGAGAGTTGTTCCTCTGCTCAAGGCGCTTCATCTTGGCACAATAATCAATGACATTGACGCTCCCTGGCTCCAGCATTGCAGAAATTCGACCTCGCTGTCCAGATCTGCGCCGATTCTGTTCGCGGCACCTGCGCGCTGCATACTGACCACGATCTGCACAATCTCCATGGGGCTTTGGTAGCCCATGACATAAGCTACCTAGATATGTAAAAAGTTTGAAAATGATGCACTATAGCTCCTGCAATAAGCAAAAAACCAGGCCCCTGTCTCAGAAACCCTAATTCCACCATAGCCAAAAGCTTCAAAATCTTGACATTTTTCAATGTTTCTCTCACTGAAGTTATCAACAGTGATTTTAATCACTGAGCAATACTCTCTGAAGTTCGTTAAAGTACTGTCACTCAGATCTGAAGACATCAGCATCAAATCAAGAAGGGGAAGATCACTTGGAGTAAAAGACTTTTGCAGATTTGGTATCCATTGACACTCAGTTAGTGCTTTTTAGCACTTGTGTCTCTCAATCAATTCTTCTGTTGCTCAAATCTAATAAAGTTTGAAGTTGATTTGCTACTGTTCCCGTGAATCTAACATGGGCAAAGACTCGCCAAATGCTCGATTCAAAGGAGTCGGATTCCACACTTGGCAAACCCGCATCAAGCTCATCCTGATGAAGAAGGGTCTCTGGGCCATCACAAATGGCAAAGAGAAGAAACCGCGGGACGCGGACCTTGCAACTACTTGGCAAAAGAATGATGACAGAGCCCAGGCCATTATCAAATTGGAGCTAGATGACAGTTATATCCATCACGTGGATAACTGTGAGACCTCACAGGATACATGGAAAAGACTTGACACCCTGTTCGGTGCACAATCTAAATCATCAAAGTATGGTCTCCTAATTGAATTCTTCAGGCTTGAAATGAAGTCCAGCACATCACTTGCCACACATCTTAATTACATGGAAGGACTCCTAACCCAACTTGCAGGAATCAACATTAAAATGGATGAAGATGTTTGCATCGGTGTTCTACTTAAGAGCTTGCCTCCTGAATATAATAACGTATCAACAACTTTAATCAACATGCCAAATCCTGAACTTGTTGATATCCAGGCATCACTGTTAGAAGAAGAAAAGAAGCTAAAAACTAAAGAAGAACCAAGTACCTCTAGAGATGAGCATGCATTATATGTTGGCAACAGGTACAAAGGCAAGAAAGATAAGCTCTTTTGTGACTTCTGCAAAAGGACCGGACACACCGAGAAGTTCTGCCACGCAAGAAAGAGATCCCAAAAGGCCTATCTAGTCGCAGTCAAAGAAGAAGAAGAAAATGAAGCAAAGGAAGAAGAAGATGAAGATCACCAGGATCGGAAGGACAAGACTCATCAGTCCTTGTACTCTCATAATTCTGATAGACTGTTTTAATAGCCTTGTATTTTTCCTTGCCCTAATGCTTCCTGCCATAAGCTATGTAAACTCCTTATGTAACTTGGCATTACAGTCCCTGTACACTTTGTGAGGCCCCTGTTACAGCCTCTGGATGTCCACCATGTTTATGGTACCCACACTTAGCTTTTTCTGCGACAGCCTTTGGTGTTTTGCCATGTCTGTGGTATACCCACACTTTGCAGGTGGTTCTCATTACAGCCTCTACACACTTTGTGCCTTTCCTAGTTGTGATTGAGGAGGGGTGTTGAGAATCAGCAATCACACTCAAACAGCCTCTTTGTATGGAGTCTCAGGGTCAAGGACATGCAGGCTAACTTTATCCCATATGCACAAAGGTGCCTACTGCAGTTTCCTACTTTCCTATAAAGCATTGTACTTGCTTCCTTTCTTAATGCAATGATAGTACTCTTTTCATTTCAGTAAAGTGTCAATGTCATTGTCCACATACACAAGATTGTGTTTATGAGTCCAAGTCTCAATCTTGGAACCTAATTCACTTGTGTAACAAACAGTGTCCATTCCATCATGAGTCTACACTTCTCCTTCCATCCTCCATAGCTTCCGGTTATGTCATGCTCTAGATCCCGCATTTCTAACACACTTGGTATCCTGACTGAAGATATACCAAGCTCATCATCTAAACTCTCTAAACCACTAGAATCTCTGTCAAATCCCAAATGACTGGTAGATGCATCATTACCATCTAGCACTGTCTTCTTTTCTTTGTCATTCCCTGCAATACTTATAGATCCACCTGAAGATGTGGGGCTACTCCTTAGTCTCCCAGACCAAGGGCTCATTGTAGGTATAGTACCAAATGATGTTTCTGGTCCACTAAGACTCTATGATTCTTGTTTTTATTTTTGCACATAACTGTCATGATCATTATCATCATATAATACATCACCAGCAAGTGCATACCAGCTGTCCATCTCATCGAAGATAGCATCCATGCTCACTTTGAACTCACCTGTGACAGGGTTATAACATCGATACCCTTTCTGCTCTAAAGAGTACCCAATAAAAATACATTTTTCAGCCTTTGGATCAAGCTTCTTCCATAGCTCATCTGGCACATGAACATATGCAACACATCCAAATACCTTCAAGTGCGATACATTGGGCTTCTTGCCAGTAAATCACTCTTCAGGAGTCATTCCATGAACTACAGCTGTGGGAGTTTTGTTCATAATGTAGACAACAGTATGGAAAACCTTAGACCAAAAATGTTTGGGGATATTCTTTTTAGCCATTAATGCCCATGCGACTTCTGCAATATGCCTATTTTTTCTTTCTGCAACCCCATTTTGCTGTGGGGTATATCTACAAGTAAATTGCCTCTTTATCCCATGAGATCTCAAGAAGCTAGTAAACTCATTAGAGAGGTACTCTCCCCCTCCATCTAATCTCCAACACTTCACTTTTAAGTATGTTTCTGTTTCAACAGCTGCCTTAAAAGATTTAAAGTGCTCAAACACATCACTCTTTTCCTTCATAAAGTATATCCATAACTTCCTTGAACAGTCATCAATAAATGTGACAAAGTATTTGCTGCCACCAAGAGATACATTTTGTGTAGGCCCCCAAACATCTGTATGCACTATATCAAGTATTTTTCTACTCACTTCTTTGTCATGCGAGAAGGGTTGTCTTGCCTGCTTACCAAATTGGCATGCTTCACAGACTTTATGCAATTCTGCAACTCTAAAAGAAGGCAACCCTGTAACCAATCCTTTGGACTGCATTAATTTTAGCCTTTGCACATTTGCATGTCCAATATGTTTATGCCATATTTCAATATCTGCAACTACTCCTTTTCCTTTAGCATACATAGCAGCATCCATTGCGAGAATTCCAGCATCTAAAGTGAACATTCGGCCAACTCTACTTCCTTTTGCGACCAACCTGCACTTATCATTAAAGTCTTCTACAAAACAACCCTTTGCATTGAATTAGACCTGCAACCCCTGCTCTACCATTTGGCCAATAGATACTAGATTCTTTGTAATTGATAGCACATGTAATACATCTGTCAGACTCTTTGTTTGGCCATCATACAAAGACAAGGGAACCTTTCCAATGTGTGAAATTGGGTGGCATGAATCATCACCCGTCTACACATAACCTGGATTTTGTATGTCCTGCATCTCTCCAAACCATTCAACATGACTTGTCATATGATTAGATGCACCTGAATCGACATACCATACATCATCATGTGTTCCCTTTCCAAAACTGCATTCATCATATGCTGCATTAAAAACATACGCTCATTTTTGTCTTCATTCTGTCGTGAAGACGATGCATAGTTTCTTTGTTGCAATTTACCACTGCGAATATCATCCTTCTTTGCATAGCAATGGGCTGCAATATGGCATGTTTTGCCACAATAATGGCAAACAATAACAGAATTTCCAGAACCTCTATTCTGCCATCCACCTCTTCCTCTAGAGCTCCCCCTGCCTCTAAAGTTTCATCGGCCTTCTAAAACCTGCATTTCACCAAATTGCTGATTAAACCTATTTTGCTGGTTATCGCCCCAGCATATCCCATACCACGGCCTCTCGAAGAGGATCTACCATGTCCCCTTTCCTGAACTTGAGTAAAAAGCTTGAACCTGTTCACCATTTTTTTAAAAAAAGTCACCCTGCATATTGATTGGTAATCATGAGAGAGATCAACTCATCAAAATCTGGAAATGGCTTCCGTACATTTTTCTTCTTCTTACACACACTATAAAATATACACAAAGTATAGACAAGATATGACATAAAGAAAAGTGGCCTTCTAATTCAAACAGTGCAGAATCGGCTACACTAATCGACTGGCGTTATATCTTTGCCAGCTATAGGTAGGCGTAACAAACTAAATATAATAAGTGATAAGTCAGCGGCCATGTGAGTATCATAATGACCACCAACATGCTAAGTGTAGATGTGTGGACTCATCTAGCCAGGCGGCCCATCATCAATGTCCGCACGTGTTGAGCTTGCTATCTCAACATAATGTACTTGGTGGAGTAACTCATGATCTCAATCTTCTGCTCCAAGATATATCAACGTAACCATGACTAGGAGAATCTTGTGGTCCACTCAATATCTATGAGAGTTAACCTATGTTTTGCATAGCTAGACTCTAATGCTCATCAAACCCAATTAATGCTCATCAAATCCAACTATATTCTATACATTACTATACCAACTACTCAATCTAACAAATATACATTTTTCTACTTTGGGATCCAATTTACTATGCAACTCAATAGGAATATGCACATAATGAATACATTCAAATACTTCGACATGGGACATATTTGGCTTCTATTCTAAGCTTCTCTTAGGATATGATACTATGTATAGTAGCAATGGGTATTGTATTCATAATGTATACATTAGTAGCAACTGCTTTAGCCCAATACTAATGAAGGCAAGTTTCTTTTTGACAATACTGCATGAGCCATCTCTTCAATATATTTGTTTTTTTTGTTAGCAACTCCATTTTGCTACATAGTATATCTACATATATATTGCCTGTGTATATAATTCTTTTGCAAAAAATTAGAAAACTCATTTGAGAGATATTTTCCCTCTCCATCCAACCTTAGGTCTTTAATAAGAAACCCTATTTTCTTCTCAACCAAAGTCTTAAAGATTTTAAAGTGAGTAAACACCTCACTTTTGTCATGCATAAAGTAAACTTATACTTTGTGAGTATGATCTCATCAATTAAGGAAACATAATACTTGTAACCACTCAAAGTTGTAGTCTTTGTAGGACCCCACAGATTAGAATATATCAATTCAAGTGCATCTTGCATATACGCTTTTCATGTGGAAACACATGCCTTGCTTGATTTCTAAATTGATAATATGCTTCACATAATTTATGTATCCCATTATCCCTAAACTTGGGTAAGCCATCCATAATTTTCTTTGACTACATGTCTTTTGGCCACTGCACATTCACATAGCCAATTCTCTTACACCAAATTTTAATATCAGCCACAATACCTAAATCTTGTGCAAACATAGTAACATCCATTTTAGATAGGCTTATAACAAGAGTAAATAATTAACTAGTATTTTTCCCTTTTACAATCAACATGCAAAATTTTTAAGATCTTATATATAACAACCATCAAATGTGAACTAAACCTACAATCCTTGTTCTACCATCTAACCAATAGAAACGAAGTTTTTTGTAATATTTGGTACATACATCACAATAGTCAAGTACTTAATTTTACCATCATGTATACTAAAAAAGAAACATTTTCCAACATGAATAATGGGGTGAGTTGTATCATCCCCTGTCTCGACATAGCCCGGAGACTCTAGACTACACACCTCTTGGTTGAAATTAACTTCAATTCTCTATAGGTGGGGCATGTAGATAGGATTGTCCCTCTAGTATGGTAGTGTATTATAGAATGCCATCTAGGCATATAAGTTAGAGTCCTAGATGTTTCTTCACCACTTAGGTTGTGCTTCATACCCCTCCACTTTCCTAGGTACCTCCATCACCTTGTCCTCCAAATAGTCTACGAGCTCCCATTGCCACTTTGTGGGGTGTCTAATTCTCTCCTTCAACTGTCACTTCCCTATCCTTGTCGAGAGCTTTATCACTTCCTCCACCACCCTATTGAACAATGTGTCCTATTGCACATGGTTTGTTTACAAGATAAAGCAATGCTTTTCCTGATCCACAAAAAAGGTAAAAGGTGTTGCTAAAAGATAATGCCTAAATTTTTTATAGTAAACACAATAGATAACCCTTCCCTCTCTATTGTAGAAAAGTTCATTTTTGCATTAGTGAGTTGTCTCCTAGCAAAGCTCATAGGACAATTAAGGTTATGCTCACTAGGTTGGTATAACATTGCCCCTATGACAAACTTTGATATATCAATGTACACAATGGAAGGTAATGGATCAATCTAGGGCTCTTAACATGGGAGTTGAATTTGGAGCCTATTTAAGACTTTCATAGGCTTGCTAACATTCTTCCATCCACTTGAATACTATTAATAGCTTGTACAAAGTTCTAGCAACAATCAATGCATAGTTCAACACAAACCGTCGATAGTATCTTGTGTGGACTAAGAAGAATTGCAACTCCCTTGAAGTTGGTTGGAGGAGGAAGGTCTAAAATTACCTTGAATTTTAAGGAATCTATGGTTATCCCATTCCTTGACACAACGTGCCCTAAAATGCAACCGTGCTTCATCCAAAATTGGCACTTTAAGGGGTTTAGTGAGAGACTGTATTGCCGATACCATTCAAAGACTGCAAAGCTTTTCTAAGTGCTCTTCCTAGTTGGTGTGGATACACAAGTCATCAACAAACACCTACAACCATTTTTTGAGCATGTCCTTGAAGATGGCACACATGAGGCACTTGAAGGTAGTAGGAGCATTGGTCAACCCAAATGACATGTCTATGTGGGCAAACACCCCCAGTTGGTGGCGAATGGCATCTTGTGCCTATCATCCAGATGGGCTTGCACTTGGCTAAGGCTTGAGAAGCCATCCATGAAACTATAGGCTTCCTTTCCTACCACAGTCTCTAGCATGTGCTCAGTGTATGGTAATGGGTAGTTGTCTCTCCTTGTAGCTCCATTGACCTTTTTATAGTTCACACATACTCAAATCTTTCCATTCTTTTTCATGACTATCACTATGGTAATACCCAATCCGTATGCTCTATCTCATAAATCAATCCTACATTTATTAGCTTATAAATCTTTTCCTTCACTACATGTGTATGCTTAGGACTCATTGCGTATGGTCATTGCTTAACTTGTATTGTATCAGGGGTCATAGAAATATTATGAGTCACAGTACTCATATCTCTTCCTTTCAGCTTGTCCAATGACCATGCAGACACATCAAAGAATTGTCTTGAGTGATTTATGAATAACTATCACTATGGTAATACCCAATCCGTATGCTTAGGATTCATTGCGTATGATCATAGAAATATTACGAGTCACAATACTCAGATCAAAGAATTCTCTTAAGTGATTTATGAGATTAGTCTCTTCCTCCTTAGTTAGGTCATCCACTATGTACATAGGTTGAGGCTTGTTCCCTTCCCTTGCAAAGTTGACTTTCTTAACTTTGGCCAGTGGGTTCACTTGCCTACTCTTTTTGCTTGGCTCCTACTAACACCATTATTTGACCACCCTTCTTAATCTTCCTAAAGTGCTTGGAAAAATCCTAGGGTTTCTTCTATGGGCCAACTTCTGAAGACTTTGATTGTTTCCTTCTCTCTTCCTTTCACCTCTTGCACCATAGGTGGATTGGGAGATCCCCCTTAGTGCATTTGGTCCTAAGTAGTTGAGGCATTTCAGGGTCACTATTAGAGCTTACCTTTGACTCGAGTTGTACTCACATTCCTCACACTGGAAGAGACTATCCCCCCTAGTGGTCATAGCTTTGAGGCTAACTTCACTCCAAATAATAATGTGATGCCAGGTTGAACTAATCCTCCTTGCTCATAATCTACTATCTCTAGGTATTCTAGCTAAGTTTAGTCACAATCTACCTTGGTAACTCCTTTGTTCACTCTAAAAGAATTGATCTCTTGGGGTTTAGAGTGTGCTCTAATTTTCTCAATTACTCTTTCATTCGGGGCATATTCTATGGTCTCCACTTCCTCTTCACTTTCCTCACTGATGGAACAATAGTCTTGTTGAGGTTTTGGCAATCACACCCATTTGTATGCCTGTTTGTATGGAGCACTGGGCAAGGGAAATGCAAGAAATCGAGGAGAAGAGATTGAATCCCATAAGCACAATGGTGGAAAATGCTACATAGCCACTAGAAGACTATAAAGCATTAGATTGTGTTTATGATTCCAAGCTTCAATCTTGGAACCTAATTTATCTATGTCTTCATGAGTCTTGTCTTTATCTTCCATCCTCCATAGCCATGCTTTAGATCCATGCATTTCAACATATTAGAGCCATGGTGAGCATGGTTCAACTCAACAAACTTCTCTCTCACCTCCTCTTCACCTCTGCTTAGCTCAGTCTCAGCTCATGAGCTCATTTCTCACTTCATCTCCACTCTATACTTCATGTTTACCATATCCAGCTTGCATCCTACCTCCTTTGAGCTCTTGGATCTCTTCATAGAAGCCATATCTCATCAGAAATCCCTCTATATTTCCTCCTTAGGTACAGGCACATCTTCTTGGCATATCACAGTGTGACATTATTGAACGTATGCTCCAGCATTGGGTCTGTATCAGCCCATTGTCCAGATCTACACTATTGTAGTTCATACACTCTACACAATCATCACAGGCCACAACATTGAAAACTAATATGGGGCTTTTGAAGAACCATACTTAAGATCTCTCACACTCAAAGGGTTTCCCAAATGATCACCTCTATGAGTTGCAATCAGGAAAAATTTAGGCTCCTGTGTTTGCAAAACCCTAAAGGACAGCCATAGCCCTTTTAAAAACATCAAGCTCATTTTTTCCACATTTCCTCTCTCTTGCCACTTAAACCAAGCGAAAGCCACTCTAATCTTAAACTCTAAGAAATTATTCAACCATCAAATCGGCAAGGAGGAGAAGTTGTGAAGATATCTTGCAGATCATCAAGTCAAACTCAAGCAACAACATTAAATTTCAAACTGGTATCTTTTGATACTACTAATCTGGGGGTAGGTATTTTAACAAGACACCAATACATATATCTTCATACATTTTCAGATTTATTCCTACAAGTTGGTTTAGAAGACTTTCCATGTAGTTTAGATGAGATGCCGTACTAGGTTTCTAATCTATCCCAAGTGTCATGGGATGTGTCACAAGCATCCACATGGTGGTGCATGTAGCTGTCATCTAACTTAAGATTTATGATGATGACTTGAGCCTTGTCATCATTTTTTTTTGCTAGATTGCTGCAAGGGCAGCATCCCAGAGCTTCTTCTCTTGTCCATTAGTGATGGCCCATAAGCCCTTCTTCATCATGATAAGCTTTATGTAAATTTTCCACGTATGAAATTTGAATCCTTTGAACTGATATGTTAGAGAGTCTTTGCCCATGCTAGAGTGGTTGGAACAGCAGCAAATCAATAACAAAATTCTCAGAATTAAGTTAACTTTGAATGTGTCAAGACACACAAGCAATGGTAGTGGTGAATTGTAATATTCCCGCTATAACACCTCATATCAAGAAACAAATTTGTAATATAATTCGATGTCTGAAAGATGAAAAAAATATACACTTATGATTTTTGCATTGCCTAGAATAAAGTTTTTAGAAAAACAATCAGCATTGCACTTAGGACATAGCTAAACGAAAATTGATCTTTCTAGATAACATTGAGAGTTCAGCAAATGGTCAGACATCATTGATTGAACCATAGAATATGAGTAGAATAAAATAAAAATTATTTTCTTACTAAAAACACATGCAATATTAATATTAATGATTATATTAGCAAGAGCGCCAATATGATGAGTTGACCCATGTATGAATCAACGAGAAAACCTAATCTAAAATATTAAGAATGTTGAAGCAAAAATAACTCTGAAATACTCCACAAGCTTGAAACTATCAGTATGAGGAAATTAAATAAATAAAAGAAGTCTCGTAGGACTTGTTGGACATTGATAAGAATTTGTTGATATAAAGTCTAAAGTCTAAGTAGACTTGGAAAAGCATT